>NC_135484.1:153291943-153903321 GCF_052094955.1 Ictidomys tridecemlineatus | reverse complement strand
CATTTTCACACCGTTTCAGTGATTTTTACCTAGTTTTCAAGAGGGAGGAAATGGGAAGCAGGGCATCTGAGCCAGAAGGTGCATTGCTATGGCCTCTGCTCCTCTGCTTCTCTCTGCTGTGAATACTTCTAAGTCTTTGTTTGGGCTCATTTGATCCCGTTAGACAGAGCTTAAAAATCACCTCTTTAGAATCTCCTTATCTCACTGAGTTCTGTTTCCTATTTTATTTCCCTCGTAACATTTACCTGAAAAGCAATCTGTTTACTTGACCATTGTCTTTCTTTTATGCTACTGTGTGAGCTGCAAGAGCACAGGAACCTTGTCTGTCTCATTCACTTCCGTTTTCCCAGGCTCACAGTGAATGGCCAGTAATTGCTTTTTTAATGTCGGAAACAAGGAGGTGAGAAGGAACAGGTGGCTGTGTACTTCCTGACCTCACAGACACTAGAGATGGTGGCTCCCTCCAGGCCTGGCTTGAGTGTTTGCCTGGACAGTGCTTTGAACTCTGTCATCTGAGGATGCCGCTGGTTACTTTGCCAGGTTGTTTCAGGCTAAACTCAGCATATGGGGGGTGCTTAGCCCAGTGCTCATACCAGGTGTTGCTTCTAAATATTTTTCCTTATTTCTCCTAGGATACAAACTATGTCAGCAAAGACAGCCTATGTGTAAATTTTTATTTCCAAGATTGCAAACTACTGATGTGTTTAAAATCATCTTATTCTTTAAAGCAGAAGATTTGATCAAAAGTCTGAGAAATGTTTTTTTCATTTTTCTTTTTCTTTCTTTCTATTATTTTTTTCTTTTTTTTGGCAGTTTTACAAGGCTAAGAGAACCTAAGTTATAGTTAACAGCTCCTAAGTGTCATCCTGTTAAGCAGCTATGGTTTGCACTGGGGGCTTGATGGGCTACTTGTAGGATTAAGAAGAAACAGAAGTCAAAATTGCTTTGCATTTTTTTCCCACTTTGAATTTAGAAAACTAAGTCATCAAGTTGGCCCAGGGAAAACTACAGTCTCTAAAAGTGGCTAAATGTGACCCAGCTTGCTAAAAGCCCCAGGAATCTGGTAAGCAGAGGTAAAATATTTCTTTTGGAGGAACTTTATATCAACCTAGTTATCCAAAATAAAGTCATTTCTGCAGGTTAATTTTACCTCCCAGTGACCAGTTCTCAATGAGAAAATAAATAGGAACATAAGGAAATAGGACCACTTAATCCGACAGAAACATGGGCTATAGAAGCAGAGTTGTTAATAGAATCAATAACAGAAATTAATAAAGAGATATCAATAAAGATCAAAAAAGCCAAAAGCTGGTTCTTTGCTGGGACTAGGGAAATTGGTAAAAATCCTGGTGAGACTGGTTCAAAAGAGGAGAAGCACAAAGTAAAAATGTCAAGGGACTCTTGCCACAGATCTTGCAGAAATGACAATGTAGGGTACAAGGAAGAGCACATTGTTAAAATCCAGAGAAGACCGATGCTGAGGAACCGTGAGCTTTATAACACTGATATAGGAGAAATGCAGAAACAAAGTCTTCTGCCAATTAAAGACATCGACTGTAATTGAACATGTTTCTACCAGGGAAACTCTAGCTCCTTATGGTCTTCAATGTGAATTCTATCCTACATTACAGAAAATCTTTCAGGAAAAGAGAAAGAAAAACACTCCCCAACTCATTTAAAAAATGAGCATAATTCTGATATTAAGACCCAATAGGACACTCTGAGAATGGAGAAATAACTGGAAAATCATAAATCTAGCTGAAAATGTCCTAAAAAACATAGAGAAACAAAACTAAGCTTTACATAAAAAGGATAATATAGCAGGTTAGTCTGGCTTTATTCCAAGAATGTAAAGTTCGTTTATTATTATACACTCAATCAATATAACTCATCGTATTAATAAAATGAAGAGAAAAGTATGATCCAATAGATGCAGGAAAGCATATGGTTAAATCCAACAGCTCTTCATGATTAAAAACCCTTAGCCAGGGATGAATAATGGGAAAATCCCTTATCTGATGATGAATAACTAACGAGTCCTACAGCAAACACCATCCTCGGTGGGAAGCTACAGAAGCCTCCCTTTCCATATGGAGCATAAGAAAAGTGCCAGTCACCACCAGCTCCAATGGCATTTTATTGAAGGGCAATGAATAAATCGAGGAAAAGAAATGAAAGACATAAGGATTAAAGAAAGAAGGAAACGATTACTCTCATTTGTGAACGATATGGTTGTGAATAGAAAGCTCTATTCTGTTGATGGATGATTAGACTGAAGAATTAAACATTAATTTCGTAGGTTTTGGGGATACAAGAATAAAAAAATAAACTGTATTTCAATGGAGGAAGGAAATCAAATAGCAGATGAAATTTTGAAGGTAGCGCAGTTCAGTGGGATCTGCAGTGGCCAGGGTCCAGAACTCTCCCCCAGAAGTCACCGTGGGCGGTCGGCATCTCCCAGCACAGAATCCATGGCCTGCAGGGCCCTGCCTCCTGACGTGAAGGTGACCAAAGGGGCAGAGAGAGGGATAGGTCGTGGATGGGACACCATTACAGGCCACGCCTGGAACCGACTGCACTCCGTTGACCGAATACAGTGATGTCCACCTAATGACATAACCTGGTACATTTAGCCTCATTGTCTAACCAGGAAGGAAAGGAGTTGGATTTTGATCTACACAGAACACTTTTTATCATAGCTTCTGTTTAAAATTTCATCATGAGATATTACCTATGGATATCAAGGAGAAAAAAATTATCTTCCTTTCAGCTTAGAAGCAATAGAAATTTTACCTTAACTGTTTTCCTCTGCATCAATTCTTTCCTAAGGAATCACTGCAGTTCTTATTCTAACAGCTGCTAAGTTTCCATGAGGAGTAGAATAAATCCGTGGGCCCCATTGTCTATTTCAGGGAGAAAGGAGAGCTGCTTCCATGGCAGCTCTGGGTATGGATTTATCTGTTGGACATTAATTCCACCGTGGCAAACACACAGATAAATATGTCGATGTTTGTTTGTTTTTTATAATGGGTTGAGACTACATTTGCAGAGTGAAGCCGTATGCCATCCATTCCTGCCTCCACTACTGAATGAATTAGTCCGTGACAGTGTTTCCTGAGCTAATGAGGCAAACATTCGCTTAGATTCAGCCGGAGAAGAAATCCTTATTACTGTCGCCTCAAGGAAAGCGGAGCAGCGAGGACAGCATCATCAAGATTTGCAGTAGCACCCGACGTGCTTTTGGAGATAAGTTTTCCAGGACTAACCATATTAAACAAAAAGAAGGTAGAAGTGTCACTTCATGGTGGTTACTAGAAAAAAATCCACGAGCAATTTAAAAAGCTTTATTGGGCTGAGGGAGACAGAATAAAATGGCAAGATGAAGCACAATGAGGAGTGTCCATGTGTAGCTTTGGCAGCAGTAGTTTATTTAAGAAAGCGTTTGAGATCTTGGACCTGTTACTGACTCTCCAGATGTAGTTATTTTTCTTGTATTTGAAACTAAGGTGCTGGATTGGAAAATCAATGGGATTCCTTGTAATTTTAACATTGTGTGATTTCAGGTGTCATTTTAGCACAAGTCAATGTCCCAGTTAGTAAAGTGACTGGAAGAACAAGAATTACACGAGATGTCAGGGTCACCTATCAATAAAACGTTTCATTTGTGCCACGTGATCAGGCATGATAACTGCTCACCTGCAATCTCTCCCTTTGGAAAAGAATCTGAATGCAGCAGGTTCACTAGGTTGGTCCAGAGGTCAAAGTTCAGGGCCACAAAACCACAGGACAGTACCCTAGAGAGGAGAGAAATCTCAGTGAAGAGCTATGGACAAAGATGGAGCTCCCAGTCCTGCATACCTCTGCTCCTGAGTCTGTCGAGCAGCTCTTAAGCTGCACAGGTATGCATTCTCCAAGAAGCCTGGTAAGAAACAGCTGCAGGAGAGTGGAGCAGATCCACCCACAAGGAGTCCTGGGAAGAAACAGGTCAAGGTCCCGTCTCCTAAGATAAACACTGATGAGCACTTTGGGCTGGACTTGGGCACGCAGAGTCTCTGGCATGAAAGGTCATCTTCTACAGCAAAGGGCGGATGAGGAGCTCCAAGCTTGTCCCAGCTGTAGGGCAAGCTGACCTAGGTAGTCCCATGAGACCCAAACCCCGAGGGAGGCCTGGCGGGTGGGTGGCCTGCCGAGCTCTGCCAGTCATACAGCGAGGGGAAGCCACAACCAAAGCAACGCCACCACAGATCCATGAACAAAGACCCAACCGACAATCGCACACCACAGCCCTTCTGGAGCACCTGTCCCACCATCCAGAGCCTACAGGACGCGTTGTTCAGCATCTCTGGGGAAGTCCATGGGCAGGCTGAAAAGTGGGGAGAGAAAGCAAAGATCAGGAAAAGATCAGGTAGCAGAAAAGACATATGGGTGACTTAGTTATCAGAGGCATTATAGTTAAAAGTAACCCTGAGTAGAAGGCCTAAAAAATAGAAGAAAAGGAAAAGAAAAAACATAGAGCAGAAGGTGATGCAATAGATAAAAGCATAAAAAATTTCAACCAAGAAGCAGAACCCATAGAAAAGTGTCAAATTATTATTTTTGAACTAAAAATTCGTAATTTGTATTTGTAATTAAGTATTTGTAATTAAGAATTTATCTGATGAGAAAAGTCAGAATGGCCCAACTTTACGATTGTCACTTTGAAATCCTGGCCAAGTGGAAGGCCTGTCCCAGTGAGTGGGAAGATGACTGCACATCCTTTGAAGAGTCCTTGGCGGTTCATGTGTTGAAGGTCATGTGTGGAATGACCAGCAGCTGGCTCTAGGCACGCTTAGGATAATGTCGGTGTAGAACATTCCAGTACCAAGATACAGGATGGGCAAGAAGGCCCCGGAGGAGTGCGGCCATGGTCACGATGCATGTGGAGCCCACGCTGTGTTCAGGTCTTGGGCTGGCATCCGTCCAACCAGGAGAGTAGACCTCAGGGTGCACGTGGCAGCAGGCCCGAGTGTGAACTGTCATTCCACTCATCCCCAAGTGTCCCCCAGGTAGCACTGTTTTCCAAACTCCACTTCCGTTGTTGACAACATAGTCAAAGGTGATTTTGTCATTTACAGATATTTTAGTTTATGAATTTATGTTGGTTAATTTTTTTTGTCTCTAAAATTTGAACTGCTTTGTTTGCTGCTTGGGCATAGTCAGCTTTAATCGAAGGTCATGTATTTTAGTACAGGGTAAAATATCCTTATAGGAAGTGCCAATGTTTGGTGTCTTGGCTCTCATTGTGAGTAAATACGTCAGACTTTTAATAATTCATTCTGAATACTTGGAGATCCCAATAATCAGACCAAAGTTTGGCCACATCTTGATATGGATAAATACAGGCCATCTGATAACACAAGAACAGTGGTGGTAAGCATTCATGTTGAACAGCTAATGGGCTGTTGGAAACTGCTATTAAAATTTAATTGCTGTCACCCTGGTGTAATTAAGCAAATAATGCAATGGTTTTGTATAAAGGGCTTTATGACAAGGTAATTGAACTATGGTTTATATTGTTAGTCTTTTTCATGTCCCTTGTATTCCGGACATCCTTTGTGTTTCTTGGAGGCCATGTGACAAATAAATAGAAGAGCTAATTGTTGAGGCAGAGTTTCAACAGAGCAGGGTGATGTAGTGAGGTTCATCTCACAGTGGGATCTATGGCCTGTTGACAAACTTGGCACTTGGAGAAACTGTCAGTCACTGCAATTGTTTGGAAAAGGAAAACAAAGGAATTTAAAAGGTTTATAGAAAAGAGTCCATCTTAGAAGGATGAAAGGTTAGCTATTTCAGTAGTCCAGAACTTTAAACAAAAGGGAGAGAGCACGGCACAGAGAGAGAGAGAGAGAGAGAGAGAGAGAGAGAGAGAGAGAGAGAACAGGAGACAGACAGCACACCTGAGGGCTTGGTCTTCCCATGGGCCTTGTTTGAAGGATACAATCTACGCCTGAGAGCTCCTCCACACCAGCTCAGCTCTTAGGAGAAGATGTTTCCAGAAGCTACTTGCTTCTCTTGACCTCTCGCTGAGCCTCAGTGTTAGATTCTCAGTGGGTCGAGGCAGGGCTGCAGGGAACTGCAGGAGAACGCAATTCCAGGGGTATGCCCGGGGATTCAGGAGCAGTATTGGTCTTTCCCTGCGTGACGCACAGCCCACACGTCACAGGTTTTCTCATAGGTGTCGTCTCAAGCATGTTGTGCAGGTGCGAGTCTGGCTGTGTTTCCCTTGGAAATGCACGCTGTACCTGACAGGCACCTGTGTATTTGATATCAATCTTGACAATACCTGTTGGAATCAGAGTGTCACACAGCAGGCTTCATGGGTGGCAGACTTGGTCCAACCTGGATACATCTTCTTGCCACAATTTTAAGAGAACTTATATGAGTTTATGATTGCTTTTATGTAGTGTGTACATCACTAGAACAATGGATAGAACCTAGGCCAAGTGGAATAAACACTGAAAATTTAGTTTTAATTTAAAAATACCACTAATTTGTCCTCTTCCCCTGCCCCTGAGCTTTGGGGATGGCATTCTGTTCTTATCTCACGTCCTTAACTTCTTAAGTTCTTTACTCATAGGGGGGCCACCAAGGAGCACTGGAGGTTTCCCAGGAGATGAAAATGTGATAAAGGTTTGGCCACCAGACTATTTTAAAGATCTGCTAAACCACACGGAAAGCTCTGTGGTGTGGACGTAGGAATGACGTCCATTTGTCCTGTGGGAGCCTGGAAGCAGGGTTCGGTCCCTTGTCTTAGGTTTGTAGTTTCTCTCGGGTGGTGACACCAGCAGATAAGGAAGATGACAGACTGTGCTACCCACATTTTAAACAAAGCGCAGGTCTTCTCGGCACCTCGCGGGGCCCAAGCTGTAGGTGAGGTAGCAGGAAAGGAAGGGGCAGGATGCAGGGGCAGAGCACGGAGCAGGGGCAGGTGTCGGCAGGGACCTGGTGGTCACCAAGCGCTGGCTATGGTTGGGGAGGACCTCAGGAGAGGTGGGGGAGGGTGGGGGGAGAGGAGGGGGGAGCAGGAGAGGGCTGGTTAGTGCAGGCAAAGGTGGCCCTAGGGAGGGACATGGGAGGGTGGGCAGGAGAGGAGACCTCGGCCTCGGATACAGCCAGGGAGAAAGAGGGGGTGCCTTCCCAGGACGGTCCTCAAAGCATCCTAACGTGGCACAGAGTCTAATTCTGATGAAGCGTGTTCGCTCTCCTTGATTCAGAGTCTCCTCCTGCCCTGCACTCAATTCGCATCTAGGTTACTCAAAATGCCCACTCGGCGCCGGCACTGAGGGCTGAGTGTTGTCACATTGTCTGGAGAACAACAGCGAGAAAAGGTCTGCGGTGCCCAGTGCCCACCGCCGGCCTGAGCTGACTACACAGTCCAGACCGCAGCAGCGCCCTCCTTCCACTCGCGAGGAGGCCTTCACAACCGGACATCGGGCACTTCAGGTGCAGCGAGGGCAGGGTGGAGTGCGGGCACCTTCGCATCTTCTTAGAAGGTTCTGGAATTTTTTCCTGAATATTTTTGACTTCTGGTTAGTTGAATCCAAGGATGTGGAATCCCCTTATAAGCAGGGCAAGGGCCTATTCGTTATTCTTGCTCTTAGAAATCTAGAAGCCTTTGGCTGGTTTGTCTTCCGTGGGTTGGGTGACACTCACCTATAGGATGGATTCACAGTGTCATGTCCCCTGAATTCTTTTTTTTAATATTTATTTTTTTAATTACAGGTGGGCACGGTAGGCAAGTGCTCTACCTCTGAGCCACAATCCCAGCCCGCTCCCCTGAACTCTTATAGGTTTGAAAGAGTGATTCTGTAGCCTCGATACTTCAACCATAGCACAGTGGAATGTAAAGTTACTGATTCACACTTTCTTTTCACGGTTTTCTTTATTTTTAATTTAATTTTTAGGATTTTTTTTTATACTGGGCATTGAACCCAAGGACACTTTACCACTGACCTACATGCTTAGTTAGCCTTTTTTATTTTTGATTTTGAGACAGGATCTCACTGAATTAATAAGAGTTTAGAAGGTATCACTAAGGTGCTGAGACTGGCCTCAAACTTGCAATCCTCCTGCCTCAGCCTCTTGAGTCTCTGGGATTATAGGGCTCTGGTGGTGTACCCAGTTTGGTTTTCTTTTAAACGCCATTCCATCCTTGCAAAGATGTAATTCTGAGAAATGTGCCACAGAAATTATCTTTCTCTTATGAATTACTCTTTATAGATACCTCAGGGTTTTTTAATACATTAAAAACTCTTAACTAAGTTTTGAAATTGATCTTTTTCATATCAATTTTCCCAAGTATTTGGTTGATTCTATTAATAATGTAGGTTCAGATTTTCTTTTATTTTATGGAAATTTAACTTTAAACTTGTCTTCTGTAAGAAAGTTTTCTTATTTTATTCAACAGTACTTGTGCAGAGATGAACTGCTGGGAAGATTTCTTGAATCATAGTTTAAAATATGAATTCTCTTTCATTGCATCAGTTTTCATCTCAGGGACTCCACTTATACATCTACTGAGTTTTCTTTATCTGTTTCTCATTTTGGCCAATCTCTCTCTGAAGCCTTTCACTTCTTTCTTTACCGTTTTTATTCTCATCATTGTCCCTCTGCCTTTCCCCACTATTCCTCATTACCTATTTGTCAGTCTGTTTTGGATACCATGGGCACCAGGAAATCGACTGACCTTATGACCCACCATTGCCTTCCTCCGGCTCTTCCCTGAGACTAACCCACTGGCTTCCTTTCTCCGCGGGTATCCCCCACTTTGATTCTTGGTCATCGCCTAAGTCGTGTTTATTTTCCTATCTCCAGGAGAATGACGATGAATCTCCCTGGGGTCACGGTTTTCTTGGACTCCGTAATGACTTATTTGATTACTTCTTTATTTGGGAGGATTTTTTTATCAGCTGAAATCTCCGTTTTTCCTTTTGTGTTCTTTTCCTGGTGGCTTCAGAGAGGAGGAGATTGTGCCCGTTTGCACACTGGGTGGACTGGCGGTGGCGGACCGGGCTGCAGTTTGTTACCCTCTGTCAAAGAAGTTCCGTTTCCTCCCTAGGCAGCACGTCAGGAGGTGCAGAGCTTCGCTGCTGAGTTCTAGAATATTGTCAGGAGCAGAAATCTTTTCATTTCACAGTCTCCTGTGGGCCCCGTCTCCTTCCCTTTTAGTTCCTTCTTCTCGACGATGTGTCTTTTCAGACTGTCTCCTTAAGTCGTGCAGCCAGTTCTAAGTCCCTTCTCTGTAGATGGACGCTTCCTGGACTCTGCCAGTGTTCGTCACTCTGATGGTTGAGGCTTGACTGACCCCCTGTCCCTCTGCTGTGCAGTTTTTCTGGGTGTCCTCCCTCCCCCTTCCCCATTCCTCCCCCCGCACCTCCAGCCTTCTGAATAGGCCGTGAGAAAGCTTTGCTGGGAATCACTATTTATTTTTTTAAATGCAGGAAATTTGGAATCATAGTGATTTTTATCTTCCATGTGTGCTGAAAGTTTGGTATTTGTGTGAATTTATGTGTGTTTGTTGACCTGTATCGGTTCTGTTCATGACATTGGAGAAAATCCTCAGAGACCAGGTTCTTTTTGCTGTCTGGGTCACCTTCTTGCAGGAGTGTGTATGAACTGGCTTAGTTTACAACCTTCAGACAACAGAAACTACAACGAAATGTACCCCCCCACACAATAAAGCAGAGAACCATAATGACAACTAAAGACATCTCGCCAAGTTCAAGAGCCATGTGCGAATCTGTTTCTGGAGATCTTGCTTATGGATTCATCAGGAGTAACCAGAAAACTGTGCGCTAGTTCAGGCAGATGCTGGGTCTGTGCTGCATGGAAACTTGCCCCACCCGAAGGTGGGAGAGTCTATGCTAGGGCGTGCGGGTGAGGGAGAAAGTGGGAGTGCAGGCCTGGGGGGCCTCATACAGAGAGTGACATTGGGCTTCAGACTTGAAGGGAAGCTGGAGTTTTCATGGTAAGCAAGGAAGGGGCAAGAAAAGCCCTTCAGAGCAGGATTAAGATGCTTGGGCTGTTTGCTTCACCATGTGTGGTTGGGGTGGGGTGGCAGGAGGGTCCTGGGGGACAGCAGAAGTCATGAGAGACCAAGCTGGGGTGTGGCTGGAGCACAACTTGCCATATCACTTGCAAACAATAGCACAGCCACGGACTGGCTTTCTTAAACTAAGACAAAGGAGAATCAGATACTTGCTGATGGAAACGGTATATTGTTACGAAGATAAACCTATGAACGGCAACACAAGCTTTTACAAAGAAAAACAAAAATACATCAAATACATATTTTCAAGATGAAGCAGACAGTTTTCTAGCCAGTTTCCAGTGCCCATGATTTGTAAAAGCTGGTTGGTAAAGCTCAATATTTTATCTTAATGTCACAGAGGCCAATCATCTGAGTAGAGATGCTTTCTCACGTAAGCAAAAGTCCTCCCCGTAGACGCTTCTGGAAGTTTTTCAGTGTTGATCTCTTCAACTTTGTATTTCCAGTGCATAACAATGTGTAAGCAGTGAATGGGTTGAAGGAAAGAGAGAGCAACAAAAGACTTGCCTCTCCTGGTAGACTGATAGATTTGTGACCCGTGGTTCCCCTGAAGCCAGGGCAACTTGAATGTGTTGTAAGTAAAAGTGCACTTAGTCGCCTGACCACCCAGCATCCTGGCTTGGCAACCCTGAACACTGGAGCATTGGTTCTCTCTCTTGAGGTCATGTGGCCACCGAGGGCCTGTGGCTTGCTGCTACTGCCCAGCATTGTAAGAGAGGATTGTGCAGCACTTGCTCAATCCAAATTCATTCTGCATCTGGATCTCCAGTCTTCCCAGCACCATTTGTTGAAGTGGCTATCTTTTCTCCACTGTATGTTTTTGTCACCTTTGTCTAATATAAGATAACTGTAATTATGTGGGTTAGTCTCTGTGTCCTCTGTTCTCTACCATTGGTCTGTTGGTCTGTTTTGGTGCCAAAGCGTGCTATTCTTATTACTGTGGCTCTGTAGTATAGTTAAGGTCTGGTATTGTGGTGCCACCTGCTTCACTCTTCTTGCTAAGGATTGCTTTAGCTATTCTGGTTCTCTTATTTTTCCAGATGAATTTCATGACTGCTTTTTCTATTTCTTTGAGGAATGTCATTGGGATTTTGATTGGAATTGCATTAAATCTGTATAGTGCTTTTGGTAGTATGGTCATTTTGACAATATGAATTCTGCCTATCCAAGAACAGGGGAGGTCTTTCCATCTTCTAAAGTCTCCTTTAATTTCTTTCTTTAGCGTTCTGTAGTTTTCATTGTAGAGGTCTTTCACCTCTTCCATCGATTCCCTTCAACAAATGGTGCTGGGAAAACTGGAAATCCATATGCAGCAAAATGAAATTTAACCCCTATCCCTCAAAACTCAACTCAAAGTGAATCAAAGACCTAGGAATTAGAGCAGAGACCTGCACCTAATTGAAGAAAAAATAGGCCTGAATCTTCATCATGTCAGATTAGGTCCTGAATTCCTTGATAAGACTCCTAAAGCACAAGAAATAAAATTAAGAATAAATAAATGGGATGGATTTAAATTGAAAAGCTTCTTCTCAGCAAAAGAAACAATCAGGGAAGTGAATAGAGAGCCTTCAGAATGGGAGAAAGTCTTTACCACACGCACCTCAGACAGAGCACTAATCTCCACAATATATAAAGAACTCAAAAAACTTAACACGAAAAACAGATAATTCAATCAATAAATTGGCCACAGAACTGAACAGACACTTCTCAGAAGAAGGTATATGATCGATCAACAAATATATGAAAAAATGTTCAACATATCTAGCAATTAGAGAAACGCCAATCAAAACTATGCCAAGATTTCATCTTACTCCAGTCAGAATGTCAGTTGTTAAGAATATAAATAACAATAAGTGTTGGTGAGGACGTGGGGAAAAAGGCACACTCATACACTGCTGGTGAGACTGCAAATTGGTGCAGCCACTATGGAAAGCAGTATGGGGATTCCTTGGAAAACTTGAAATGGAACCACCATTTGACCCAGCTATCCCATTCCTTGGTCTATACCCAAAGGACTTAAAAGCAGCACACTACAGGGACACAGCCACATCAATGTTTATAGCAGCACAATTCACAATAGCTAAACTGTGAAGCAACCTAGATGCCCTTCAATAGATGAATGGATAAATAAACTATGGTATATATACACAATGGAGTATTACTCAGCATTAAAGGAATAAAGTCATGGTATTTGCAGGTAAATGGATGGATTGGAGAATATTATGCTAAGTGAAGTTAGCCAATTCCAAAAAACCAAAAGCCAAATGTTTTCTCTGATATGTGGATGCTCATCTATATTGGGGTTGGAAGGCAGCATGGGAGGAACTTTAGACAGACCAAAGGGGAGGGAAGGGAGGGGGAAGGGGTATGGGGGTTGGAAAGATGGTGGAATGAGGTGGACATCATTACCCTAAGTACATGTATAAAGACACAAATGATGTGACTCTACTTTGTGTACAACCAGAGAAATGAAAAATTGTGATCCATTTGTGTACTATGAGGAGAAATGCATTCTGCTGTCATGTATAGAAAATGAGAACAAATAAATTTAAATACATAAATAAATTAATAAATTTTTTAAAAGTTCAAATTCAAAATCTGAAGGATGGCTTCCACTGAATGCATATTGGTTTTGCACCATTGTAAGGTCAAAACATTGTTAAGTCAAACCATTGCCAGTTAGGGACCACCTTTGGTGGTCCATTGGGGTGAGACAAAATTCCTCCACCTCTCATTCAGATGTAACACTCCTGAGAGCCGCAGAGCCTGATCAACCTGTGAGTTTCAAGGGTATTAACAGACAGATGGTAAAATGGGGCACAGGATGGGTACCAAGGGCTACCTGCTTTCTGCATCAAGATGAGGTATTCAATTCCACAATGAGGGTAGGGTAGTGATGGGGGAGGCCAGGGGAGTGAAGGACCCCTTCTCTGGGAGGCACACTTTAAAAAATCTAAAAAAAAAAAAAACATAGGAAAACATATAAAGCTGTGTGCTCCACTTTAAGGAAATATTTTGAGAAGAAACTTAGAAATAAAGGGAGGTTTGCTAATTTTATTTCAGAAGACCAGGAGTTCAATGATAACTTTATTCCAAGAGGGAAAGATGATTTTGATGCTTGCTATACACCTATCAACACAAACTTGAGGTTTCTATTTGAAACAGACCAGACCAGACCCTACCAAGGAGAGGACATTGTTACCTTTGTGTGTGGGCTGCCTTTCCAAAATTAGCCTATATGAATATGACTTGTTTCAATTTTAGTAGATGTTAAGAATAGTCCTGAAAAATGCAAAATAGAATCTCTCCAAAGTGGAAGGATATTTTAAAATATTGGACCATATGGAATCTTCTCTGGTTGACAGTATGTGTCTCCAGAACAAGGAACAGTTACTGGTCTCTGAACTTCCCCTGCCTCTTGGGGTTCTTAGAACAAAGCACATGGTCAGGGGAGGTTTGCTGAGTGAATTAATGAGTGGATTACACCTGACTGATCATGGTCTGAGACCTGTGGCATAGTTCTGCCAGGAAGGGATTGCAGATGGCACGGGTGGAAGAGAATGTGGCTCTGTAGCATGGATCTCAGACAAGCAGGAGCAGGCTGTGGAGGGGATTGGCCAGCCACCAAGACCTCTGTACCCCACACTGGTTGTTGATTAGGAGATGCCACACCCTCTCTCCCCACACCCCCTCTCACACAACTTCCCTCCCCCAGGGTAGAGAGGGGGGACCTGGCTGGCAGTGTGCGTGAAGATTCATTCTGCTGTTTACTGTTTATAATAGGACAGTGAGCACAAATCATCACTCCAGTCCTTGACAGCAAATCCATGGGGGGGGGGGGTTGGGCAACCCGGGACACCAGGGGAAACTGGAGCTTGTGTGGTTGCCCTCCACATTTCCCAGTTATTCGTAAAGGATTGTGCTCTGGTTTGGATGTGTCCCTCAAAAGTTTACATATGAGACAATGCCAGAAGATTTGGAGGAGAAATGATGGGGCTGTAGCCTTCACCTAATCAGCGAGTTGATCCCTGATGGGATTAATCCAGTGGTAACTGGAGGCAGGTGGGGTGGGCTGGGGGGAGTGCTTCCTTGGGGGCCTGGGGTATATATCTGTATCGGGAGGGCGGGCCTGTCTCTCTCTGGGTCTGATCTCATGTCAGCTGCTTCCTCTGCCACGCTTTTCCACCACCATGTCTGCCTCACCTCAAGCCCCCAGGAATGCAGCCGGCCTTCTGTGGACTAAGACTCTGAAACCAGGAGCCCTCAGTTCACTTCCTTCTCTACGGTTGTTCTGGTGGGTTCTTCAGTCACAACACGGGGCTGGGGTCGTGGCTCAGTGGTGGAGCACTCGCCTAGCGTGTGCGAGGTTCTCACTGGCTTCCATTCTCAGCACCACGTTAAAAATAAATAAATTAAATAAAGGTCTAAAAAATAGCTGATTAAAACAGATTGTAAGTGCGATATTACCAATTGGTTCTTATGTAATTATAAATATTACGAAGCAACCCATTAAAATAGTAACCCAATAACTCTGGGTTTTGATGTTGCAACATTGTGTGGGGGTAGGTGAGAGAAAAAGAGAGAGAGACAGAGACAGAGACATGGAGAGGGAGAGAGGGAAGGGTGGGCTCTGGAAGGACGAAGCTTAGACTCAGACTCCGACAATGACTTCTTTTCTGTGTCTCAAGTTGGAACTCAGAGCTCTGACATCCACTACAGAGACGAAATCCTGTTGGATTTGATACTTGTGTCCCCTTTGACCGCTATGGAGGGGCTTTTAAGCTGCTTCCTAGGCCGTGTGATGGCTCTGGATGGTTGCTTTAATGGGATGCGACCCAGTTCTCTGACATTACTTTTGTTCAATTTGCTCAGAAAATCATGGTATGCTTGTTTGTGCTTTCTTTCTCTCCTTTTCCCTTTCCTTATCTCCCCCAAATGCAGGGGAAAGAAGAAAATAAAAGACAGAATTATAGAATTAACAGGCATTGAAAAGAGAGACTGAGATCATGGGTCACTAAACCAATTTTCCTGCCCAGAGGGTGTAATTCAGGGGTATGTTTATAAAAGTGATGCAAGCTGTGGCTTTTGTGAAATGAGCCACATTATAAAAGGGGTGGGGATGATAATTGCTCATTAGTAAGAGGATCCTGTTTCCACTGGTAAGATTCATGTAATTTTGGTGGCTTTCATTCATGGGAGATATTTGTGTATAAAATACTTAGCTGGAAAATAAGGCACAAGATGAAACCAGTACAGCCAATCAAATGTGGCCATCTACCCGCCTCTGTCTTAGTCACCACGAGGCGTGTGGTCTGAGCGACAGAAGAGCAGGCTTAGAGTATGAAGATCTGTTTTGCTCTGTGATCTTCAGACATCAAATTTAACCTTTTTGGTTTTATTTTGGCTTTATGTTAATTTGGTCAACTTTCAGTTAACTAGTCAGGGTTTCTTTTTTAAAATGTGTAAAGTGATATATGACAAGCTTATATGACATTTTTGAAGTAAAGCAAGGTAATGGTTGTTTATTTGGACTTCTCAAGGTGGTATGATGCTTTTCAGGGGACCCTAACAACCAATCAATCCATATGTGTGTGTGTGTGTGTGTGTGTGTGTGTGTGTGTGTGTGTATGTGTATATATATTAAAAAATAGCTGAGTCTAAATACTGACCTGGTAATTTAAATAAGTCTCTCTACATCTTGACTTTCTCCAAATCTTGGTATTGTTGTCTGTGAAAACATAATAATATCCCTCCTACTGACTGAGAAAATGGAATTGGTATGGGTGGAAGCAATTGTCACATTTCCGACTCCTTCAAATAACTGAATTGCTTTAAAAATCAGCCCAAGTTAAAGCTTTTTCACATGTGTACTCCAAATAAGATATTAAACAAATAGGAATGCTTAGTTTGAGGGATTTCGGAACCAGGGAGGTGAGCATATTCTGTTTTCCGATGCATCTTCCTTCCACTTAACCCTGGAACGTCGGAGGTCCTGGGAGTGATTCTGCGGTGATGTGGGAGGGTCATTGTGCTAGAAGTGCATGAAGGTCACAAGCTCAAGTTCTGGAGTGGGCCTCACCTAGATTCTAACCCTGGCCTCACCACCTAAAGCCGTGGAACCCTTTGGCCACCGAGTTCTAGACCTCCACATTCTGACTTGTCAAACACTGACGACAAGAATTTCCACCTGGCTGAGTCTGTCCTCGGATGCAGTGATGAGGAATTGTCCTCTAAGCACAGCGCTGACCGTTCTCACCCCTTCTGTCATGGCCCTCTCGCTCCCGGGGTCATTCTCTACCTCTGTCTAGTGCAGAGCCTCACCTTACATTTCTTGAAACATGTGCTTTATTTGCCTCTTTGATGAAGGCTTGGTGCTTTCTCTGGTTTGCACAATTAATGATTTAGCGTGGAGTTTCCCTCCCTTCATTTGCAAAGCGGGTGTGACAACAAGTCCCCCATCTGGTGTGGACGGGCAGGAGGAGTTTTTCTGGATCCTCTTGTGAAGACTGTGATTGCTGCGGGAGCCTCAGTTCCAGGCCCCTGGGCTTCCTGGACTTGGAAACTGGACCGCCAGCCCCTTCCTGATGGAGTGTCAGAGCCCTCCCCTCCCCTGTTCACCTGTGAGCCCCTCAGCTCCTTTGCTGCCCCCAGAGAGGCATCTACATTTTGCTTTTTCATTGGTATTTTGTCTTAGTTCTCCTTCCTGATTTCTGACACTTGAGAATTTCATTTTCCTCAGTTTGAGTTTGAAAGTATCTCGTAAAAGTGTTTTTTTTCAAATATTATATTTTTCCACAATTCTAAAGTTCTGGGAGTGAGAAAGGCATTTCCTTCCATATCAATTCTCGAGCCCTTATTGACCAGGATTGGCTCTGCAATCAGACAGCTAAGCTTAGCATGAGGTTTTAATTCTGGATTTGGACCATCTCGGTGCATTATCAGGTACCGTGTCATCAACCACACATTAATCAGGTGTTTGGTGCCTGGGGCCGGTTTGGCATAGACATTCCCGTGCTGTAGCTCCCTGGTGTTTTGGGAGAATCTTGCCCTCTTCATGAGTGCTTCCAGTGCCAGCTCATGCATCTGCAGGAGAACAGCAGGCCAGGCCCTGTTATTATCCACACAGCAGGGAACCCTGAGCAGCGCTCGATGGAGGGGCTGGCAGCCTAGAATCAAGCTCCCTGGGTGCAGGGGACGTGTGCATTTTTAACATGAGCTTTTTCCTTTATGGTGTCAGCAGACGCTGTGACTAATATTCTACCAAATGTTACAAATATAGAAAGAAAAGTCAGAATTAGCGTAATGCAAGATCATTCATAAATCCAGGGGTTCAGTGAACAATGGGGGTGCAGCAGAGGTTCATAAAGGAGCACTCTGGTGGCTCCAGGTGCCACATTTTACCCTCCCGTTGGGCTTGGTTGTTCCTTTTCAGATTGTCAACACCAGGGTTGGAAATAATCCCAGGAAGCTCTCGGGGCTGTGGTCTTAGCTTCTCCACGGATCTTCTAGGTGTGCAGGCGGGGCGAGGGTTAGGGGAGCAAATGATGAGGGAGGGTCCTGCACAGCCCCGTCTCTCAGCATTAAGACCTCGGTGCATTCGGTGCCTGTCGAGTTCTAGTGTGACACGTCCACAGTCCTTCACTGTGAGGCATCGTTCACTCTGTTGCTTCATGGAGGAGAAGTGGGTTGACGTAAGGTGATGTTGTGACTAAAGTAGCGATAATGACACAGTTTTAGCACTGAGTGCTTCCTGCATGTCAGATGCCCCCTAAGCGCTGCACCCTGCCAGCACCTGGAAGAACCCTGAAGAGTGTTCCCCAAGGGGGATGGGCACACAAAGCCCTGCCGGGAATGCTCCAGGTGTGGGAGTGCTCAATGTGGGGTGTGGAGTGGGGGGCTGAGGCAGGAGCAGGAAGGGACCCTCCTGCTGTAAGGAGCCACAGAGGGCCTAATTATGCTGTTCTGGCACAAAAGCAGCTATGGGCAGTATTTAAACAAGTGGTGCAGCTGTGTTCCAATAAAACTTTATTTGCAGCAGGCAGCAAGGGAGCATCCTTTGATCCGCAGGCTTTAGTTTGCTAAGCTGGATTCTAGGAAGTAGGGAACCACTAACATTTAAAAGAAAGTGGAACACAAGGTAGATGTGGCTTCTTTAAATAGGCCTTCCCCAGCTGAGGTCAGAGGCAACAGCTAGATTGAGGCAGAGAGAAATTGTGTTTTCACAGTGTTAAGAAGAAGGATTCCATGGGAGCGATGGCCATATATTCATATATGGCCATTCCTCTTCCCATATTGACTCCAGGCTCTGGTTTGCTGGGTGGGACTGCCTAAGCCTGTTGCTCAGTGTGTGACTCCCCATCACCCCTTCTACTCTTGAAAGCTTCCCTGTTTGGATGACATGTCACCTATGGCCACCTAGTTTTAAACCTAAAAAGGGTTATTCTGGAACTTCTGCACAAGGGGCAGGCACTGACCCTAATCTTGCATGGGTGTTGTGATGGACTGAGAAGGTGGCGTACATAGAACCGCATGGTCCGGGTGGGTCCCAGTTCTGGTGCTGATTAGCTGGGTGGCCTTAGATTAATTGCTCTGCCTCTCCAAGTCAAGGTTTTTTTCCTTTGAGGATTGAAAGTAATGAGTCCTTCCTATATTACAGGGCTATCTGGAGACCGTCTAAAGTGATTTATAAAGATTCATGGGGAAATTATTTGTAATATGCTATCCAGAGGAAGAGAGTGAGAATTGCAAGTTGTGTGGCACCCAGAGAGGCCACAGCACCATCTGTACTTCTTGCTACCGGGGAACCTTGCACAAATCATTTTCTCCCTGAGTCTCAGGGCCTCCCTGAGGCTAATCCCGCTACATTTTCAGAATTACTGTCATTGTTAGACACAACGTGCATAAACTGTCAAGCACGGTGTCTGGCAGGTGGGTAGTACTTGGTAAAATGCAGTCGATATTTTTTGAACGATCACATGCCATATTGAAACCATTATTCATCTTTGCTTCCACAGATGCCCAAATTCTTTGCTTCCAGTGACTCTCTGCAGTGTCCAGATTCTCCTTGTGTCTTTTCCCCACTATTCTTTAATCCACATCCACTCCTCAGCGTTCCAAAATCCTGATGATAATGATGATGGTGGTGGGGGTCTATATTCTGGGCCTCTCTGGATGAGACAGATTTCCTGTGGCCAAAGCTCATTCCGTCCGACTTTGGAGGCTCTTATGCGCTTCTGAACCCTTGGTTTCCAGGCCCATCCTTGGGTCATGGCGGAACTTTCAGTCTCCTCCAGGACGAGGGGGAAGCCTGACGGTGGGTGGGTGCCTGCTGTCTCTCTGCTGGTGTCTTACACCCTTCTATCATGTTTGCTTTGGGGCCTGAAAATAATTGGTTGAAACTGCTACTCACTTTTAGCCTTTTTTCCCCAAGTTTGATAAGCATGTTGCACCAAATAACATGCACTATAAATGGCCCGAGCCTAATGAGAGCTCTTGTCGGACATGTGATCCATCGTCCTTCCTCCCTTTGAGAGGGAAATTACAATCTTCCAAGACTCTCTTTCCAGTTTTACAGAATGTGGGTGCTAATTGAATGCAGTCTCATAAAATGGCAGCAAACAAGCTAATTAGAAATATTTATGGGCCTGTTAGTGAATATATGTCTAATTGAAATAACAAGGCTCTCCCCGAAGGGGAAAAACATGACTTTCGTTGTAGGAATAATTACCCTGTGCTGTTGCAACTGAAATAAGATAAACCCCTTTCTCCCCAGACCATATCCCCTTTTACTTGGTCAGACCAAGGTGTCCCCAGAAGGACTCATTATTAGTTTATTGTTTAATTTTAATTCTTAAAGTCAAAACTACTCTTGCATATATTTCTTGTTCCTCTCAGATAATTCCCTCAACTCTTCTAGCTGATTCTTTTGGTGCTAATTCCATTTCTCTACATACCTGCTTATATTCTTTCTATGCAATTTCTGAAAGTTTCTATATTTGTCAAAGTTACATGCATAGAGTTAAAAGAGCCAAATATTTCTACAATACTTATTAGGAAAACCAGTGTATCCATGTCATGCGATCCCCCACCCTCCCCCATCTCCCTAAAATAAACTATATTTTGTATTTATTCCCGTGTTGTTATTTGGCGTATTATTGCTTCATATTTCAGCTTTACACATTATTTACCGTCGCTGCTCTGGATGAGAGTTGGGTTTTCCCTTCTGAGCACTCCAGGGAACAACACTGCACACATGCCTGCTCTCTATTTCCTGTTCTCCACATGGTTTTTCATAATATTGGATGGGTCGAAACTCTGCACATTATCAAGATGGTACTGAAACCGTTGGTGGCTGAGCCATGCAATGTATTCTGATGAGTTTTGCTGTCCTAACATTTTATTTTTTTCCCCACAGTTTTTGATTATCTTTGAAAACACATTTACTTAATTGCCTTTGGATTTAGAACGGTTTCTATCTTCAGATCTCCCCCATCAGTTCATGACCTGCAGCTGGATAGGTTCTCTCACAGCCAACATGAGTGCACTTTTCTCTCCTGGAAGAATCCGCCCCAAGTCTGCCGGCTCATCCTTGTCTGGCTGAATCACACCCTGACATCCCACTTCACTTCTCTCATTTCCATCTTTACCTCTCTTACATGTTCCTGGGCCCAAAGCTGTTCTCCATCTCAATTTATTCCCTTATTTTGATTGGGCATATCCTCTCCTGTGGCTTCCTGAGGAAGTTAGAAATGTTCATGAAAGTTATTTGACATCTTGCATGTCTGAAAGTGTCTTTATTTTATTTTTGTACTGAATTTAAAAAGTCATACCGGTTGTAATTCTCAATTAGAAATCATTTTCCTTCAGAATTCCACATAACATTTTATCATGAAAACTTCTAAACACACAGACTAGCCAGATGTGGAGGCTCATGCCTGTAATCCCAGAGACTCAGGAGGCCGAGGCAGGAGGACCAAGAGTCCTGGCAACTTGGTGAGATCCTGTTTCAACATAAAATTAAAAGGGTTGGGGATGCAGCTCAGTGGTAGCATGCCCCTGGCTTCTATCCTCCATAATAAAAAAAAAGAAGAAGAAAGAAAAGCAGAGTTCAGTACCCACTCAATCCAACCCGCCAGCCTCAACGGGGATCAACATCTGCTACTTGGTTCAGCGTTCTCTCCAACCACCACTATCTTCATTTGTTTTCCTGAAATATTTGAGAACAAATTCCAAGAAGCAGCATCGAATTTCACCTCCAATTTATTCAGAAAGAATCTTCTCAGGAAAATGTAGGCATTGCCTTATGTAAAGCAAGACACCATGTCATACCTAAAAAACTAAGGATGGATTTGTTTTCATTTACATCATCCAAATATAAAGGTATTTGGATACAAATCTGAAACCAAGCCCATATCTAATTACTTTATTTGAATTGAATTCCAATCCTTGAATTTGGTGGCTGGGTTTCTGAAGTCTCTTAATCTCAAAGCCACTGCTTCCCACCTCTACCCCTGGCTCCCTGTGCTGGTGGCTAGGACGCACCAAGACCTGCATCAGTGCTGCACTAGGCTGCTCGCCCCCTCCGGGCGGGCTCTAAACCTTGTTGCTGTAGACCAGAACAAGGTTTAGAGCCTTTATTAGATTCCGGGTTGCTTCCTAAGAATGTTCTGTAGGCAATAGGGGCCTCTCACTTTTAATTTTCCTGCAACTGAGAAGTTCTTCAAGTACGGCTCGCTGGCTCTCTTCTGCATGAGGTTCTCCCTCCGTCTTTTTATCAGTGGCTTTAACGTCCTCTGAGGACGATTGTCTAAATCAGTGATCTCATTATGGAGGGCGCAGGGTGGTGATTTTTCTATCATTCTTATTCACAAACGAGCTGGACATTTTCTAACTGAAGCACTCATCCTGCTCAGGAGAGCTCTGGGGTTCATACCAGAGGAGGTGGGCAATCCTTTCCATTTAATTACCCGTTTTCAGAGACAGAGTGGTGCTGTAGAAAGACATGGATCTGTTTATCTCTTATTTGAGTAGCTGCAGACTAATGTATTAATGATTGCCCTTTTAAATATTTAATTGTTTTTTAATCCATCGCTGCCCATCTGTATTTGATGCATAAATCACCTTATTGGCCAGTAGGAGCGCCTGCTCATCAGAAGGGAAAACACATTGATCCACTAGGTTCTTCAGACTGGTGATGGTCAACTCCTGTAAGTGAAGCGTCTTTTCCCCTCTGAGGGTCTGTATGATCTCTTCTTGGCTCCCCTGGTCTGGAATCTCGCCACACCAGAGCTCTTTCACACCCCGTCTGGACTTTCTCCTCTGCCAGGTCAGTCCTTCCAGGATGGAATTGTCTGCATTCCAGTCTCCACAGCTTTTATTACGACTCTGAACACACTCCCTTCACTTTCTCTGCTCTTGTTAATACGCTTGCCATTTGATTTTTGCATCCTTTATTTGCTTATTTTTCCTCCCCACTGTTTTTCAGTTTATGTCGATTTGTTTTCCTTTCTGAGAAATTTCCACAGTTTAATTTCTTAAAATTCGATAGGGATTTTCTATTATGTCATTAATTTTAACTTCAAAGAAAATATTTTATATTCTCTGAACACCTCTTTCTATCATGTCATTTTCCTTGTCCATGGATCTTCTCTTGAGGAATTAATAACAGGGTTTTATTTTTTTAGAACAATCTGTTCTTCTTATGTAAGGTTAGGGTCTAGTCCATAAGACCGCCCTCACTTCTGACACCAAGTAAAAATTCGAGGATGCACAAGGAAATCATCAGGACTCGCGTGAGGCTGTTCCACTCAGGTGTGGTTCTTACTGAGATGATATGGATCAGGGTCAGCTGAGAGACTCCTGGGTCAGAGTCCAGCGAAGTTCTAAACTCGGCGCTTCCAGTTGTCCCCATGTCCCCTGGGCGTGCTCACCCCTCCTGGCAGCAGAGTGCTGATGATCAGGCCACCCAGAGCCTTTGTGTTTGGGGGCCAGTCTCTGCTTTTGCAGACTCCATCCCCCTGGGGTTGAGTGC
Organism: Ictidomys tridecemlineatus; assembly: GCF_052094955.1. Taxonomy (NCBI): domain Eukaryota; kingdom Metazoa; phylum Chordata; class Mammalia; order Rodentia; family Sciuridae; genus Ictidomys; species Ictidomys tridecemlineatus. The sequence continues at coordinate 153,880,204 of NC_135484.1, read as the reverse complement.
GGGTCCTAAAGCCCCTCCTCCAAGTGACACGGCTCAGCCCTCTGTGGGGCCTAAGATCTCCAGATGAGCGATGACGACCTCGTCAGGCAGAACTTTCCAAAGGCTTTGCTATTACTAAATCTCTGTTCTCTTCAGATTTTATTTTTCCTTCACTTTTTGGTGTTCATCTTCGATACTGTCCTCAAGCATCTGGGAGGTACTGCCATTTCTTATGTTTAGGAGCAAGGAAACAAACTCAGGACACACAAGGGGGTGGGGGGCTGCGGATCCTGGTCTTCACAGGAGGGTTATTTTCCTGGACGTCTTTTGGATCCCTTATGCTATTGAATTTAGATTTAAAAGTTTCCCTTGGACAGTCAGATTTTCTAGAGAATGCCATTTCCCGCTGTTGCCTACAACATTTGGGCCTGGCTTCGAGAATTCCAGGCTGAGGGGGAGCAGGGCAGGGGCTCCAGGCCGTCTCTGCACACTCAGCCCTTGTAGGCTCTGCCTCCTGTTCTTGGCTGTGGTGGTCTCCTGCACACCAGAGGCCCTCTGCTCCGTCCTTCCCTCCGAGGAGCCATGCTGATTTCCGGTAGAGAAGGGACCAGATGCTAAATGAAATTTCAACCACACTTCTGTTCCCTGCCTCGTGTGTATCCCTCTACCCTGATCTGCCTGGTGCCAGTTCCCCACTCTTGACTAGTCTGAGTTGTAATCAGGATAACTCGCAGCCCTTCCCACTGCCCACTGAGGATGGACGCCAGGGCCCTGCCTGGAGTTTCAAGCCCATGCATTGCCACTCAGTGGGTGAGCCATGTGTGACACAGCATCACATGCAAAGGGTCCCTGGCCTTGGGAAGCAGGTAACAGGTTCAGGGACAGTCAGTGACCCAGCTCAGATTTTCTCGGACCTAAGACTGCATTACAACACATCCTTTCTATTTGATGTTGTTCAGAGATTTTGCTCCTATTTTATAGTCTCCACTTGTATTTGAATTTAGGATTGTTTAATCTCTTTGCTCCGATGTTAGTGTAATTTGGCTGGAAGCAGAGCTAAATGTTCACCATCTTTAACTAGAATTCTCCTTACAGGTTTTCTATATTATAAAAACATAGCCTTTTGTATGTATGATTAACATTTAAAGCACATGCATTATTTAATATCCCAAAAGGTCACTTTTCTTAAATTCTAAGCAGCCTGAAAGTTATTAAACTGGTGAAGGTCGTGATGGTGGCACAGCCACAGCTTCACGATGTAACCAGGAGTGATGGTGGATGTACCTGTCTGCTTCTGTGTCTGGAATCCTTAGCAGCTGCTTATTCAAGTGCAGGACGGGATGGGAGCCAGGGCTGCCCTGCGGGCTCTGCCTCTGAGAGTCCTCCTAGGTGCACAGGTGGACTGAGCCTTCTTACTGCATGAAGAGGCAGTGTTGTGTCTCCAAAGCCACATCTGGCAGGAGCTAGTGTGCTTGCTTGTGAACTGTCCGAATCTGCCTTTCCTCCTGTGCTCTTCGCCCTTTGTCGTGGGGTGACATACATGCGTACCATTAACACAAGATTATTTGTCCCTGGCACAAGTCCCTACTCATGGTGCATTCTTTGCAAAGAGATTTAAAGCACAATCCCCCACCCCACAGAAGAGGCTACAGACTTGCCCTTGCTCCATCCACACTGAGCTGAATCCATTTATCCATCTCTTCTTAGCCATTGGTTAAGAGTAGGGAAGAAGCGAGTGGGTATTTATACTGAATACAGGGACTGAACGCTTTCCAACTCTGCTTTATATGTGAATGTTCAGTGCAGTTGCCTCTCTGTTCTTGTCTGGGAGGAAAACATAGCTGTATGATTAAGATCGCCTGGAAATGCAGGATAAACATCCTCTGCCCCCAGTAGCTGAAGACACCCGGGAGAAACACATCTGGAAGAGGAGATGAGGAAAAAGCCTTCGTGGTGTCCTCTTACCCCCGCATGAGTGGAGGCGGTCCTTCTCACGGGACAGTGGTCTCCTGCGTCAGGATCCTTGGGGAATGATCCTTGGAGTTTGAGCTCCATTAAAACGGAAAGCCACGACCTCAGCAGTCACGTGTCCCCGTGGAGAATGGAGCACAGCCTGTCTCGGCCAAGAGCACGGTGGTCCTAGACCAGGCTCCTCACGCACACTCTTCTCTCACTATGTCCAAGTCCCGGGAACAAACGCCAGGCAGCCCAGGGACCTGTCCTCGTCCCTCCGCTTCTCCTGTGGTCTTGGCTGTGGGAAAGGGAGGCCTGTGTCTCTTCTACTCCATCTAGTTCTGTGTTCAAGACAGGAAGGACACGTTTCCTAGGTAATGGTCACGTGTGGCCCAGTTGGGAAGGAGGAGGGGGTCTAGCGTGCTGGGCAGACCACAGGCACTTCTATTTTAAAGAAGCAATGATGGCTGATTTCATTTTGTGCTTCGGAAACTATCATTCCTATTTCCAGAGCTTTCCATCACCCCAAACAGGTTCTCTGTGCCCATGAGCAACAGTAAGCCGTGCATGCCCTCATCCCCCCAGCTCCTGGGGACCCCCTTTTGCTATCCGTCCCGATGGACTTGCTGATTCCAGACACCTCACGAGTAGCGTCGCACTGTCTCTGTCCTTTAGTGTGGCTATTTCCACATAGGACAGCAGTTTCAAGGTTTATCCAGGTTGTAGCCCGTATCAGAACTTCATTTCTTTTTATGTCAGACTGACAGTCCATTCTATAGACATGCCACATTTCAATTAACATCCAGGTTATGGCCACTTTTGAGATATTGTTCATAAGGTGCAATGAACATTGGTACCCTACATGCATCTATTCAAGTTCCTGTTTTAATTTTAGGGGATATACCTGGGAGTGGAATTGCCAGCTCATGGAGATTTGTGTTAAAATTTTTGAGAAATGGAGAGGTACTTTTAAGAGTAATGCTTAAATCTTTTTCTTATTGTGACACTGGAATTATGGGGTATTTTGAAGTTGTCTTGGTAGCATTTCTCAGCCTTTAAGGGGACTCTTTGGACCAGGACTCCTGTTGGGCATTTGTACAGTTGGATGATTCTCCTTTTATTCTTGGGATCCAAAAGAGCATAGTCTATCCTGATGAACTTCGCAGGACTCGGTAGGAAAGATCCCCAGGTGCAGGCTGAGGGCTGCTGGGCCTCCCAGCTCCACCAGCCTTACCTTCTGTGCCAGTTCACCACGTATCACAGTGCTCATGGGCACAGGGCGCATGGGCACCAGGAATCTTGTGGTGTGAGTAACTCCATTTCTTCCCTGTGCTCTTTGAGCATTAGCTTAATTTCCTGGCTGACTTTCCCCTCTCTGTAGCTGAGCCACGATTCTGTTGATGCAATGGTGGGAACTGGGGCAGAAGCCTGAAGCTGGGACGAAGGCTGCATGGTGGCCTTGGAATAGAGGTTCTTTGTTGCTGAAAAAAATCTAGTAACTGCCATAAGGGAACAGCTAGTGAGTATCTCAGACCTAGAGTCCCGGGAGATTTGGTTAAATTAATACTGAAACAATGGATGCTTTTTTTGTTGTTGTTGTTTGGCATAAGTATATCCCAATTATCGTATGGGCCATACTTACCCTATTAAATCATTTGTTGTTTATATGAAATTCAATTGTAAGCAGGTGTGTTTTATTAGAGTTTGCCAAATTCGGCAGCTTTCTTTAGAGCATCAAGTGCTTGTGTGGCCCTTGCTTTTCTTCGGCCAGTGTCCTGCCTGTCTGCATGGCTCTGTTCCTCCTGCATAATGCAGCTGGCAGTGGCTCTCTCGAGGCCAGATCCTGGCAGGTATGAGCAGCAGGCGCGTGCACTGAGGAACTGGGCTGGAGAACTCCAGGAAGGCTGGAGGTGGCCGGTTCTGCTACCTGTGTTGCACAGACCTCACCAGTGCCCGGGGGATGAACGTGCAGGGAATATGGTATGTGTGGGCCATGTGGAGCCCCTCCCAGGGGGCTGGCTTTCTGCATGGGTCAAGGGGCATTGCCAATCTCCTCCCCCTGGGGAGGGGTGCGCCAGGCAGGGGCTGATTTTCAAGACTGACAAGAGCAGGCCTGATGGAAAACCTCCCCCGAAGGCCTAAGTGAATGGTCAGTCGGTGTGTGCTGGCCCTGGGAGGGATGGGCAGGAGGGGGGGGACACAGGATCTGCCAGACAGTCCTTCCCAGCGGGGCCTGGAGGGCCTGTGCTTGCAGGCTCGGCTGTTGATCAGCCCTTGCACACCCCACTGCCAGCTCAGAATGGACTTCGGCCCTGAAGTGAGTGTTTGCGTTTACAGCTTCTGCCCCCTAGTGAATTTTCCACTGCAGTTATTTCCAGCTCTGAGCTCGGGATACCTGAACCCTGTCCTGGTCTTATATTTTAAACCATTTGAAACTTGATGATGACACCACAGCACTGGCAAGGTGGAGCCCGGCAAGTTTCCTCGTGTCCAGACTGGCTTTCACACGACAGCTGATAAATTAAATGACAGTCATCTGTGGAGGATCGGATGAGAAATAATGACCTGGACACATGTCACAGTGTCACAGAAGCATGGAGCTCCCTGGGTTTCCTTTTCTACTTTCACACTTTTTTTTCCCAGATGAAAGAATTCCTGGTATCTTCTCCCCAGCAGGCGGCCACGCCGGTGTCCAGCTTGCTGTGGGAAAGGGTGGCTTTATAAACCAGGGCTGCCCTGAAAGGCATCCCAGGGACCATTGAGACTGTTTTCCAGCTTATTTTCTTTTTGACAGCTTTAAAGGGCCTTTTAAAATTGCCAGGAGAGTAGATTCGTATTTTTATCATTCCACCTGCATAGCATTTTAGACACATTTATATTCCTGAAAGCATAATAATACATAACATTTAGCATTTAATTTATGACTCCTGCCACATCTGGTATAAAACTCCTTCCGAAGCCATAAATCAACCTCTTCATGTCAAATTGCCATTCATTCTTTGACCTCCTCCATAATTTATGGTTTGTGAGTAGAAAATGGGAGAAGCAGCTTAAATCAAGTGGATTTTAATTAACCATCTTAGAAAATTCAGAAGAATATTTGCAATTTATTCATGAGGGGGAGAAGACTTCGTTGTTAGAAAGAGAGAGAGAGAGAGAAAAAAAGGCTGCTCATTTCCGTGGGTATAAAGTAAAATTCACTCTGGATGCTTCGAAACCACAACCTAAAGATTTTTCTCTCCTTCGAGTTAGAAAGACAAAGTGCCTCTGATAAGAAAAGCGGTCCGAGCTCATCGGACAGAATGCATTTCCCAGCAGCTATTTCCAGGGCAGGGAGCTGGGTCCACCGAGCTCTGTGCCTCGTGCAGCTCTAACAGAGTCGCCTGGCTGTTGGCACGCTGCCTTTCATGTCAAACAATTTTATTTCTCAGCTTTTCACAGTGTGTCCTAAGTAGCTTCTATTAGCATGGTCCTGTCCGTTGCCTTGGCAACAGAGCTGGTCCATTTAGACACCATTTAAGAGCAGAGGAAAAGCGGCAGCCGGCGGTGCGATGGGCGAAATTACAGAGAGCAAGCCCCACCCGGCCCTCGCCGGAGGAGACGCATTTTCTTCCAGGGCCTATTTCATTTTAATTAAAATTGAAAAGCTCTTTTAAACAAGGCCCTGGATGAAGCCCAGGCCAGAGTGGTCCACTGTACAGCCGGTGCAGCTGCCTTCTCCAGTAATGTCGCCTCTCAACCTGAGTGGACTGCTTGCACTTTTTCAAGTAAACAAGGAGGGGAAACCTAGGGTGATGTGGCAGCTGCTTGTTATCCATCTGTGGATGTAGGATGGAGAGACACGACTCTTCCCGTGCTGCACAGGGGCACCTCCAGCTCCCCATACCGTGATGATAGCTTATTTTACATTCGAAAATACGCTGATTTCAAGTATCATCGGTGGTATCCCTTGCCGTTCACCTCAGGTAGTCGCCATTATTTACACCTGCATCGCTAGGTAGAGAGCCACTTATTGCCAATGACCTTGCATGGATCATTTTGAACATGAAACCAGATAGAAGTCTGGAAGTTTTGGGGATCGGGTTTTATGTTGGTTGCTGGATTTGCGCCTGTGTTCGCATTTGTTAGCTTTCCTGTGCACAGGACAGGGTGGGACAGGACGTAAGTTGGGAGTAGGGGCATTCTTCCCTTGAGTAAACAATGTGTCAAGTATTTCTTAGTCTCCAGGGTAAAAATGAGTTTATCTCTACACTTTGAGTATTTGCAAATAAGAAGAGCAATGACTTCTGTAGGGACTTGAAGGCAGCTTTAATATATTCACCTGAAGAAATTTGGACAAGGGAGCTTATTCTTATGGACGGAGAGAACTTGAGGGTACCGTCCATCCTGTAGTGAGGTCACTGGGTTATCTCAGGGTTTGCATCTTTTATGATGGCAGATGATTCCTACCTGAACAGAATCATGTGATGCAGCAGAAGCCTCATATTGGAGAAATCAAGGCAGAAGCATGGATTTATTATTGGAGATCTTCTTGGGAGGATTAATGCCCAGCAGGGTACTAGATTTGATGACCACGTGCATTCTTATACTGACCTTCCATGATTCTGTTTCTGAGGATAGGCAGGTGCATGTTCTCCCAATGAGCCAGGTTTCTTGGAGAAAATGACCCTTCATTTTGTTGGACACTGTTATCTGGGAATATGCTCCACCTCTTTCCACAGGGCTTCTCTTTGTCCTGGGGGAATATAGAGATGTTTACCTTTCATAAAGCTAAGAAGATGTTGACCTTATGAACAAATGCAATAGAGATCCAGCGTCCATGAATGTTATTGATCACATGTTACTAGGATCGTAGCGCTCCTGGGGTTTTTGCATGATCCCGTTTCCCTTCAGGAATGTTAGTGGATCCTGAAAACCATTCCTGCTGGGATCTCTGTGGCTAGATAACTAGATGCAGTTAATGCTGGTGTAAAGGGGCCTGCACTAGCCATTCTCCCCTAAGGCACACAGGAACAAGTGGCTGCACAGGCTGCCATTTCATGTCTGGGGTTTCCATCACGCATACCATGGTGCCTAGACGGAGCTCTGCCTGAGTGCTGGAGTGACGGAGGCTGGGGGCAGATGTCCTCCATCTTATGGCAATATTTTGTTGAACAGACCAACCCATCTGCAGTCTGTCCCATGCTTTGACAGTATGTGCATCTGGAGAACAGCCCTGGGATTGGGTTTGTTGGCTGGGGCCCTTTGGTGAGCAGGGAGGAGGTGTGAGTCCCCTGGGGGCTGCCGATCCTGGGGAGAACCACACAAGCTGTCCAGTATTGAGCACCCCGTTTTCCTCAACAGGAGAGGCCCAGAATGTGGAAAATCCCCTTGCCCTGCAGTGGCTGCGGCGGAAAGCATTTTCTATTCTCCTGCATTCTTCTGGAATTTTCTCCCTGTCTTGCCTCTCTGTTTCCTGAGCTCTGAATTTGATTCCTTGAGTTACTTTGAGAAATGATGACCTCTCCTGGCCTCCTGTTTTCTCATCTGTGAAATGCGGATCCCCAACCCCAGGGAGTTCCCCTTAAAGGCACCTTGATCTCTGCAGGGAGGGGTGTTGCATGGCACTGATTCTGCACCATCTACACCTCAATCTGCCCCAGTGCAGCTCCATAAGCACCTGAGTGCTTCTTAGGGTGTGTAGGTGGCACCCGGCGGGTGGGAGGCTGCTGGCTTCTGCAGTAGCAGTGTCCATGCTGTTTTTGCCAGGACTCTGCTCCTCTACAGTGGGGTCTCTGGGCTTTGGCACTTTGGTGGTGGGAAGGGAAGTTCTTGGTGGCTGGGGCTGGTCCTGCGCCTTGTAGGCTGCTCACTCACACCAGCATCGCTCTCCCCTCCATCCCAAGTCGTGACAAACACACACGTCTCCGGACGTTGCTCGGTGTTTTCTGGGGATGCGGGTCACTCCTCATTGAGAACCTTGCTCTACACTCCACTTTAATACTTTCCTGCAGCTTGGGGGCAGGGTGGGTGGTGTTTGAAACTGGGTTTCTGTAACTTAGCGGGTAGCCCCCAAGGTTGGAAGCAAATCCAAGGCGGCAAAACCCAGTTTTCAGGTCTGAGTTCAGCTGGTGACAAGGCATGCCTTGGCATTGTTTCCTACTAGGTTGCTGCTGCCTTTCTCAGAGAACAAACAGGAGCTGCTCTGCACCCTGAGCTGCCCTAAGAGGAGGACCAAGGGAACTGTTGGGCGTACTTGAAGTCCCCAGTTGACAGCTCGTACCGTCTTGCTGGACGTGCGGCTCCCACTAACCATGCTCTGTCTTCCTGGAAAAGCTCCTTGCTCACATGCAGCTCCTCAGCTGGTCTGTATCCAACAAGCCGCCCACTGATTCTTCCCCTGCTCGGTGACATAGGGCCTGCGCTGGGCTGGGCAGGCGGGGTCTTACAAACACCATGTGATGGTTGTCATTAAGTCATAAAGCAATCAGAAGGACCTGGTGAAGTGACCATGAGACCAAGTATTGCATCCATCCCAGGAGGCCAAAGGACCGAAGGATGTGGAAAGATTTGGTGAATTATTCTGTTTTCTGACTAAAAGCGCTGGGCGTGTGTTCTGAAAAGCAGGTTGATGGAAGATGATCTTCTTTCAAAAAGGAGCCATGTATTTAAGAATTTTAAAAGATTAAGGATCCATTATTATAAGAATTTAAAATTCTCAAGCAAGATGCTACTAACACAAAACCATATCCATTGAAAGCAGAACTCCTTACGAAATTAGAATTTAACTGATAGCTTCACCCTTCCAGAGAAAACTCATGTAATATTAGGAAAACAAAACAAAACAAAAAAAGTAAAAACTAGAATCAAAAATGTTTCTTGGCAACCAGACAAAATCCCACAAAACAAAGGCATGGAAGCTGTGTGCCACTCAATTAAATGACTGATTTCTTCACCTTCACCTCAATACACACCCATTGCTTGACCATGAGTGTGGACCTGGGGAGCAGACTGCACAGGGTGAGTCCCAGGTCTCGGGTCCAGGAGGGTGTCCAGAGCGGGGCTTGTTGGTTCCCAGTGAGCGTGTTCTGGTTATTCAGAGGAGGGAGGATCATGGCTGGACGATGGATAGACTCTACCTCAGGAGGCCTCAGAGTAGGGACCCTTTCCCCTGCATCTAAAGACAGGATTCTTGACAATTCTGCACCAGAAACTAGTTGAAATAAGACAGATGGAGCTGGTTTGAGCAAAAGGAGCTCACAGCACTGAGGACAGCACCTCCTACGCGGGAGTGCGGCATAGGTGTGACCTACGCTATTACTGGCGTAGAGAAGATCAAGCCCGGGTTTGGGCTCCTCACATATTTTGCGTACATGCCACAAAAGCAGAGTTGCTCATAAAATAAAAATAGTTTGTTTCTTAAATTCTCAGCACTGTTGTCTTCAGATGGTTTCCCTTTGCCAGAGCACATCATCTGAATCGTGCTGTGAAATGTGAGCTTGGTGCTCACCTGTTTGTAATCACCCTGTGGTCAGCCAAATGTATGTGCTCCCAGGGGACCGGACAGCCTGCATGTCTTGGCCAGTGCTTAGGTGGGCAGTTCTTGGTGACCGACATCTTCCTTGTTTTAGCATCCTCTGAGCACTTGGCCCTGGTCGAGCTGGGTGTGCTGGGGACGGTCTGAGCTCAACACGCAGCACGCAGAAGGCCTGTCCTCACCCCTGCTCAGTAGCTCCCCTTTCAGACCTGGGCGAGGGCTTTGACTTAGAACTCCGTTGTTGGTCAGGTGTTGATTCATCAGTTATGTAGACTGCACTTCCAGAGGAATGGTTGGCTTGGCTTGGTTGGTTTTTAAGAAAAATTTCTAGTCCTGGCTCCACGAGTTACTGGTTCTGATTCTCAGGGATCAGCTTTGGGAATTCTTTAAGAATCTTAAAGTAATCAATAAATAAAATAAAATGATGGTGTGGGTGAGCTGGTGCATGAGGCTTTAACGGTGAGGTGGCAACTTTCTGCTCCTTGTCACCTTTGCACATTTGGCCCCACATGGATCCAGTGTGGCGCTGACGGCGTCACCAAGGTAACAAATCGGGGTGTCAAATCAGACCCCTTTATGACTTCTGAGCGCCAGGAAGCTGTCGGGAAGTCCTGAAATAGCAAGGGGCCCCAGGATGAATCATCTCCATTTATTTTAGGCTTTCCGTTTCCACTGAGCAATTTCACAATTCAGTTCATCTGGTTTCGGAGGGGCCAGTGGGGCTGTGACGAATTTTGGTAGGAAACTTGGTCATGAGAAGGGAACTTGGTGAGAGCTGAAAGCAAGCTTTTAATTTAGGAACAAGGTCAGCCCATGGTGACGGTGGTCCGTAGTGAAAAGCTGCTGGATCTATTTTATGCCATGTCAGTACGTTGAATGCTCTTACATTTACAGAAACTGAAAAACAGGAAATTGTGTAGCAGCATAGAACGTGCTCCAAATATGAGTATGTCTTTCTTCTACAATAATCAGGCCATTTTCAGGACACACCTGATTTCTTTCTCTGGTCCTTGATATTTTCTTCTTTATGCTGGTTTTGCCCTTTTTTCTTCCACATTAATAAACCTCTTTGTTTCTTACTGAGTATTTTTTAAAAATCCTTCCTTGATCATCACAGAGGACCTACTATTTATGCTTATAGTCTCTACTCTCTCATTTGTGATGGCTTTGTGATTAGAATGGACCCTGCCTTGCCCTGTGCATGGAAACATGGGGAATGGTCACATATTTTAATATTTCCATTTTATTAGAAAATTGATAAAGTTACCCCTCTCAGTGATTCCTCTGGAAAATAAGCCATTAAAATGCTCATGTAATGTGATAGTGTCCTGAGATGAGAAATTAACTGAGACTCTTGACTTGGAATTAAGTCTCCTTAGAAAACTGTAAGATGAGTAGAGTTTTCTTGGGGGATGACCTCCATTGGAGGCAGGTGGGTGAGCCTGTCCCTGTTGCTGACCGAGCTCCCCAGAATGCCTAGCCTCCTGGATTTTCCTTTCGCTTATTTCCCCCGATGAACACTGCCATTTTTTTCAAGACGGCAGCCATCTACACTGAGGGGGTGTGCTACGGAATGCATATCCAAGAATGCTCAGAGTGAACTGTGAGCCCACCTTTGCCTTTGCAGAAGAGAGAACTGATTCTAACAGAAGTTGTGGTTAGTGCACAATAGCTCGCTTTTGCTTGAAGAAAATTCTGGCACTGGAGCCTGGGTCTAGGTCCTTGGCTGCTAGTCCCCTTCTCAAGGACAGTTGCATTTTAAGATGGACAAATGCAGAGGATGCACTTCTGGAAGAGGAAGAAATGACTCCAGTGGTGAGAACACCAGAGACATTAGTGGCCTGGGCAGGTGTTTAGGACAGTGAGGCATTCAGAGGCCATCAGATCCATAAGACTATCACACAGTAACGCTGTACCCGTGGGTTGAACCCTCTCTGTCCTCTCAGTCTTCTGCTCCCTGAATGGCCCAGTGGCCACCTTTCTTTTCTCAAGTCCTATGACATAAACTTATAAAAATTGCACATATGAGATCATGCAGTGTTTGCCACTTTGTGCCTGGCTTATCTCATGTAGGAGAATGACCTCTGGGTCCATCCTTGCTTTCACAAACAATAGGACTTACTGGGTCAATCAAAACAATTTGAAAAGAAATTCAAACTCCAGAGTGCTTGGTGCTGTGAGGTCCAATTCACATCAGACTGGTGTGTCTAGGTCGGGCCATTTGTCCTCAAGATTCGTACCAGCCATCTGAATAGCTTCCCCCCATCAGCCAAAGGCTATCTTTTAATTTCCAGGTAATTAAAATTGAATAAGGCAACTTTGCCTTTCCAAATTTCCTTTGATTCTCAAAGCGTCAGTTAGTTAAGAATACAAGTTCTTTGCAGGAATTTTGAAAATTAAAAAATAGTTTAAAAAAGTACGAAAAATGAAACCTGAAAAGCCATGACCCACATTCCTGCCACAGTCAGCCACTTTCACACTGTGGTAGGCTGCCTTTCTGGTTCAGTGCCATTTTTTTTCTTTTTGTTAGTTAAAGATGAGCAGCGATATTTTTCTTACTTATTCTCTTTTGAGAACTTTCTTCTGAATACAAAGGTAACTTGCCATTTAAGAAAATTGGAGAATGCAGACAGGGAAAGAGAAGAAAATACATCATCGGCGAGGCGGCACCCAGAGCCGGCCGGAGTGAGCCATTTCTTTCCAGTCTCTTTAACAAAAATTCCACAATTCCCCTTTTCAGTTCTTAATCATAAGTCAAGCAGTATAAAGCTAGAAAGAGTTACCGATGTTTTCCACTTGAGTAAAATAAAGACCTTTCAGTCAGTTGCTGAAATCTGCTTTGATTCCAGGCAAAGCTGGTTACAGGTGGCTTCTCTCTTTAAAAGAAGACATCAGCCCAGACTTTCTCCTAGAAGAGTTCACATCTGAAAGCCGGTGACAGACATCCTGAATGTGGCAAAGGTGCCTTCTAAAATGTCAAGAATAATTGTGGCTTCTTTCAGCCAGATCTCTTTTTGTCCTTTATGGAGTGCACAGGGAGGTGGCAGGCAGGCTATCGTCCTGGGTGGGACTCTAGGAGAGAGGTGACAGGCAGGGTCTCTTGTAGATCCCTGGCCCATCACTCCAGCCATCTCCGGTGGGCACTGTTATCAGACCCCTGCGCCGATGGCCACGGGTCCTCAATGTCCCTCTGCCTGCATCTCTCCCTTCCAACTAACAGGTCAAAGCATGTCCAGGATCACGGCCTCCCTGCTGGGCCCAGGTTAGGTTCACTCTCTTTGAAATGTGCCTGTCGCTCAGTTGTGCCCTCAAGCCGGGGTCCACCTGTGTATCTATCAGAATCATCCACAGCCCATGGGGCTGCTCTCTCCAAGCTCATGCGGCGATTCCCACCTCTGCTACCTGTTTTGCACTGATATTTACTAGGGTGGAATAAAGGTTAAGACACGTGGGCATTGCCCTTACATCTGCCCTTTCTCTATGGAAAACCATAGATCCTCTAAACACACTCGCCCCCTGACCTATGCTGGAGGGACATCCCGGTAAGCCCTTTGTAAACCGAGAACACTGCAAACCAAAAGCGCGTTGATTCACTTAACCTACTGAGCGTCCTAGCTCAGCAACAGCCCACTGTGGAGTGCTGGCTTTTGTTTCTGTGAACACGTGACCGGCCGGGGGCTGGGAGTCCCTGCTGCACCCTGGGGAGGATCCCAGTGGGGACTCTTGTCCAGGGGAAAGTCACATTCAAAGTATCGTTTCTACAGAGTGCATATCATCTTCCCACCTTTGTGAGAGGGGATTTTAAGCTAGGGACTGTTTGTCCCCATCCTCCTAAGTTTCTGGACACTGTATTGCAGTGGGGACAGATCTCCATTCTCTCTCCACCGGGAACCACAGAGAAGACTGCATAACCTAGCCCCGACTCAGTGACAGGCAAACCTCCCATTCTCTTTCTAAAAATAAGCCCCCTGGCTTCATCCTTCCTGACCCAGGGAGGAAGGGCCCGTCATGCACACGTCAGCAGACCCCCGGAGAGGCGAGGCTGGGAGGAGAAGCTGTCCTGAGGGTTCCCAGCAGCAGGGCTGGGCTGGGGGTTGGCGGGGCAGGCACTGTTTCCACAGTGGGACCTTTTCCCACCAGTTTTCTGACAGTCCCCTCTCTTCCTCTAAGTGGCTTTTTCTTCCTCTGGTGAAGAAAGGAATTGGTCAAGTGTCAGAGGCAGATAAAGTGAAGGGCGACGTTTCCTGACATTGGCTGCTGGGGTCAGCACAGGAGTGGCTTGGTCTGGGCCAATGGTGGATGTTCCCTTGTGCCAAGAGAGGACCGATGGGTCTTTGACGTGTGTCTCTTCTCCCCAGGAGTCGGTGCCAGGAGCAGCCTTGGATTGGGATGGTGGGCCTTCAGCCGGCCTTACTGCTCATCCTTAGAATGTTTCCTCAAGCCTGCGTCTATGATTTATTGATTTTACTCTGTTTCTCTTTACCCCTATCTTTAAATCTAATTGGACTTATAAACATTCACCCAAGGAATTAAGGTGTGGAGGCCAGGTAGGCATGATCAGAGCGTTGTCAAACTGTCCACTGGTTCAATAACTGGACATCAGTATCTTCGTTTCTAGTTTCCAGAGCTGTGAATTCATCGCTAAGGCCGTCTGTGACCCTGTGACCTGGATCCCCTCTTTCTTAATGATGATTTTTTTCCCTTGGAACACAAATGTAGGTGGTGAACAGTGATGTTAAACTTGTGTCAGTTGCTGGAAATCAAAGAATTCTCCTCCACCCACTTATTGTGTAGAGATTCTCACTCCTGTGGCCTGGAGAGAGGCACAAAAGGTTTGAGAGGATTGTCATCATGGTAAACATACTAGTGAAGGGACAAATTCCCGGGGGAGTGCTGGGCAGCAGCTGAAGCCTTTCAGGTCCCAGTGTGTGCAGAAACTTCACACCACATGATCGGGTAAAGCGGCGTGTTTCAGAGGCAGTAGCCTTGGGTTTAGATTGCCTAGCTAAGCATCAGGTACCTTTTGGTACCTTTCTGAAGGAAAACAGTTTGTGGATACTTACATCAATACTGACTTGAAACACTGGCAAGAAGTCGTACCCCCCAGATTCTTGACAGCAGGTCTCTGGGGACAAGTGCACAGAGAAAGCGCTCGTGCAGAGAGACCAAGAAGTCAAAGTTCCTAGGTGATTATTCAATCCTTCCTTATCAAACGACAGTCCTGATGTGAATATGGCCCAGGGTTTGCCCTTCAGTGTAGGTTCTGGGTGTCATTTTCTGCAGTCACAGTATTCGAGGAGAATGTTCTAAGTGCCAAGGAACGCTCTAGGGCATTGGTTTTCAACCCTTGTATGAGAAGGGACTGCCGTGAGCTTCACATGCCATTCTGAATCAACTGATTGGGGTCTCAGGCCAGGGATCTGGATTCTTAAGACAGGCGACTATATCAGCCATTGAGACAGAGAGCACTGGTGGTGCTGTGTAACGCTTCTTAACTACTTTCCAACAACGCCGTATGAGGTAGGTATATGTTATGCCCACTTCACAGATGTGGAAGCTGCCTATGTGTGTTTATATTATTATCTCTTTCTTTTATTTGTTATTAGTGCACTACCATTATACATAATGTTGGGGTTTATTTTGACATAACGATGCCACACAGAACACAGTTTGCTCTGATGCCGCCTCCATGACTGCTCCTTGCCCTCTCCTCCTCCTTCCCCTGGCCCCTCCCCACTACTGGTCTTCCTTCTATTTATTGATGCCTTTTAAAATCAGTGCTTCACAGATAGACACGAAGGTGAGATTCATGTACACAGCAGAGAGTGGTCAATGTCACCCACCCTCCTTTTCCCTTGTCCCTCCTCTTCCTCAACACCCTGTCTCTACTCCACTCTTCTCTTTTCAAAGGATTCCCCTCTTTTTTCCCTCTGCAAAGGAGAGAAAACATTGTGCTCTTGACTTTGTGGCTTATTTCACTTAACACAACATTCTCTATTTCTACCCTTTTATGAACATATTCTTTATGACTGAGTAAAACTCCATTGTGTACATATACCGTCCCTTAACTCTATTGAAATGGAAGATGCCTGCAGAATTTATCAAGAAGAATGAAGCTGACTCTTAGTTCTTCCCTGCCACCTGCAGTCTAGGTTGGACTGGAGAGAGGGTGGCCATTGGTGAGTAAAACCAGCTCCTGGCTCTGCTCATGAGTACCATCTTTGCCTCTGCCCATGGGTACCATCTTTGTCTGCTCATGGGTACCATCTTTGCCTCTGCCCATGGGTACCATCTTTGCCTCTGCCCATGGGTACCATCTTTGCTCTGCTCATGGGTACCATCTTTGCCTCTGCTCATGGGTACCATCTTTGCCTCTGCCCATGGGTACCATCTTTGCTCTACTCATGGGTACCATCTTTGCCTCTGCCCATGGGTACCATCTTTGCTCTGCTCATGGGTACCATCTTTGCCTCTGCCCATGGGTACCATCTTTGCCTCTGCTCATGGGTTCCATCTTTGCCTCTGCTCATGGGTACCATCTTTGCTCTGCTCATGGGTACCATCTTTGATTTTGTTTTCTCTTTTCTAGACACGATTCTTGGTCATAGTAAAACACCTCAGCCCTGAAGTTCCTTGGTTTTTTTTCTGTGTGTGTTGGACTATAAATCCCTGCCTTTATACACACAGTGAGATGGTGAGAGAGGTCCACGTGGGTTGCTAGTCTGTTGTCAAGTGTCTGAGGACCTAGAAACCAATTGATGCTTAGGCGAGTATCACACTTGCCAGAGAGGTGAGCAATAGCTTAGTGGTTTTGATCCATCCCAGAGGGACAATCTGATCCAACATCATGTGTTTGAGGCGGGTGCTGGGTGGCTGTCCTGCCTTTATGGCAGCAGATCCACAGCTCTTCTCAGTGGAACAGGGACTTACCCTGACGATGTAGATCATTGCTCCCGCTCCTCAGCTTCACCTTTCTGCACCAGGTACATAAAATGCACACCTCCTCTTTAAAAAACAAATATAAATGTTACACATTCTGATCTGTGTGACTGATCTAGGGGTGTTTAAAAAGAGAATCCTTTGACCATTACTGTTGAGAGTGCTAATACAAGGTGATTTTTATCCTTATCGATAGCAGAAAGTAGCTTTCTGCTTTCTTTCTGTAACCGCGTTATGGATAGATAATTCACTCACTGAAGGCTTCGCCTGTTCACTTCCCATAGTTCGGGGGCTTCTAGCATATGCGCAGGGTGGGACAGCCCCTGCACTATCAGTTCTGTAGAGGTTTCATCATCCTGGAAAGACACTCTTGCCCGTCGCAGAGATTCTCAGTTCTCTCCCCCGCTCTCCCCTGCCTTCTGTCTCCACGGATCTGCCTTCTCCGGGTGTTTCACACAAAAGGGCTCCTTCAACAGGTGGTCTCTGCGTGCAGCCTTCCTGTGGCACAGTGCTCTGGGTTCCCTCATGCCAGAGCACACGCCTGTGCGTTTTACTTAAGCACCACAGACAACCTTGAACAGCTACATGACGTTTTCAGTTTCATGCCATCCCATGTTAAGAATCCTGCCTAGACGATCCTTGTTTAGGCTTTTTGAAAGTCTTTTTGTCTTCATTCCCCCACCCAATACACGTACACCATCATTTATTTTTGGCAAGTGCCGTCATGCATATCCAGTTATCCCCACAAAACAGTCACTTGAAGTTAAAGCCTTTTTCATATTTGAAAACATGACTTATATTGTGAGAGTTGAGAACAAGATTTTTTAAAATGTCAGAATAAACCCAGAATTATCCTTAAATATTTAATATGAAGATAGTAATTTAAACAATTTTTGTGGATTTATTCCCCATTGTCTTTTTTAAACACTTCTGTGTATTTACTTTGAGGTTGAAGCTTTGGTGAGAAACTCTTCACTTCTCAGGAGAGCGTCTGCAGGCTCTGTTTGCTCCAGGAGCCGTGACGGTTGGGTAAGGCAGAACAGCTCTCCCCAGTTGGAGAAGTTACACCGATAGAACAGGTCCTCTGAACTGTGTAAAAAACCACTCATCTGAATGTACTTGGAAACTGTCTACTAAAAGAGATTCCAAAGGCTTTGTTTGGAGAAGGAGTTATTTTCCTTCTGTACATTCTCTGCCATTCACTGCTGACCTATGGGCTGCCCCTCGGTGCACAGAGGGCTTAGTGACCTCCTGACTGCAAACCTCCAGTGAGGATGTGAGCTGTGTGTGCACCCTGGCTTCTCCGTCCACTCACCCGTTTTGGAAGACTCTTACATCACACTCGGCTTTGCCCTTCAGGGATCTGGAGGAACCAACCACCAACACAGTGGGACGAGGGTTCCACACGAACCAGCACAGTCTCTGCATCCCTCTTGGCATCAGGGTCCTTCCTGGGCACCTGTTTGGCCAAACAGTAGATGGTAGAATGAGAAGAGAATGGAGGCCCTTCAGCCAGAGCCACACCTGACCACAGCTAAATCCAAAACCTGGCCCGTGAAGAGCAGGCCTGTGAAAATGGAAATCACAGAAATGGGACGGGAAATTCCCATCATGGAGCCAGGTGAGCTCAACGGGGCTTTCTTTAATATTATTACAGGATGTCGAGCTGTAATTAAAAGAAGGAGCCAACATTTCAGGCGTAGTTCTTAATTATGTTAGCATTGGAGAAGTAATTAATAGGAAAATATGCACACGGTGCAGATGATCTTACATGTGGTGATTTGCAGGACCATTTAATTCATGTTGGGCCAAAGAGTTCATGGATCCACAGAAGACTAAATGGTATTGCTTGGTATAAAATCTAATTGGGCAGTTTAAAATTTATGACCTCCAGTATGGAATGCTTCTAGGAAATAAAAGCAAGGTGTTCTGTTACTTCAAGATCATTTTCTCAGATATCTGGTGTATCCTTCATCTTTAGAGTGACTTTACTGTGCTCCCCTTGTTTCCCTTCAAAATAGAATGCAGGCAATAAATGAACCACTGCAATTTCTTTTTTTTTTTTTAGATGCGTAGTTAATGGTTAGGTTTTGTATATATTCAGAAGTAAAAAAAAAAAAAAAAAGAGTAGCATTTTCGGTATGAATTCTTCAAAAAGAGTAGCATTTTCGGTATGAATTCTTCAAAATGGCCATTTTATTTATTTTGAACCAGGGGAGGTGTACAATGAGAAGTCTTTTTTCATAGCCTGTCACATGGTCGTCGTTGGACAATAATTGATTCTGCTCACTGTTTTCTTGATTAATAGTCTACATTTAAGAAAAGTGATATAATTGGAGTTTGGACTAAATAGCAACGTTGATTGAGGGTTTGATTTTGGTGCACGTTTTGTTTTGTTATACATCAGTAACCATTGCAAAAATATTCTCCTGGCAGAAATAGCACTAAATCTCAAGCAGCACACACATGCAATTTGTGTCAACGGCCTCACTCTAGATGCCGCGCTAAGACAACATCGCCCTAAGTGCTCTGGGCAATCATCCTCAGCTAGAAGGGCTCTGCTAACCGCACTGTGAAATGAGTTGGTTCAAAACGAGCAGGCTGGAATAAGAGGTGATTTAGTTTCATGATGCACTCGGAACCCGGGGTATATTCAAAATCCGCCATGGACTGCTGGTATTATTAGAAGCACACAGCTCCCTGGGATGAACCTGCAGTCTTGCAGTTTTACAAATAAGCCTGCTGGGAGTGGGTGGCCATTAGTAGCCCAGTGGTGCTAGGACGCTTCTCAGCTGGGGGTCACTGCCCATGCTGTTTCTGGAAGGCAGTGCACAGGTACCCAGAGCAGGGAAGGGGGGCTGCTTCGTCTCCTTCAGACAGGATCGATGAAAGAAAGAGCTGGGGAATGCATTTTGCTGCATCTCCCACTGTGGGCCTCCTGAGGGACAGGGGGCCCCCTTCCCCTCTTTCACAACCGCAGCCTCCTGTAATTCTCTGGTGATTGACCTGATCGTGGCTCTTCCACTCCCTTTTCAAAGAAAAGAACAGTCTGAATCCATCTCTTCTTCTTTTTTTTTCTTTTGGTGCTGGGCTTTGAACGCTGGGCCTCACACGTTGATTGATACGCACACTCTGCCACTGACTGCCACGATCCAGCCCTCCAGCATTTATGTCCGAGTGTGCTTTCTTTGTCTATATTGCATTAGGTTGAAATTGGGGTGGATTTTTAAAAAGCCACACTGTCCTCAGGAAACCTATGGTGTGGTTGTCTAAGTAAGGAAGCACCAGGGGATGGAGATGTGGCTCAAGCAGTAGCGCGCTCACCTGGCATGCGAGGGGCACTGGGTTCGATCCTCAGCACCACATAAAAATAAAATGAAGATGTTGTGTCCACCGAAAACTAAAAAATAAATATTAAAAAAATCTCTCTCTCTTAAAAAGAAAGAAGCACCGATGCTGAATGTTTCTATGTCCACACAGAGAACTCCATTGTGTGGACAGGAGAGCAGACTGTGAGTTCTGAGCTTGCCATCGAGGTTTGGAATAAAGGACACAACCCATCTCTTCTCTTCCTGTCGTCGGCCACGACAGGGTCTGGTTGATGCCAGGGCAGGGTGCTCACTGTTGTGGTTCCTACAAACTGACCCGCCAGAGCGAGCAGATTAATCAGAAGCACCTGCACCCACCCAGCTGGGGGTGCTCCTCAGTGTCACGCAGGCATCGTGAGGTTTCTATGTTCCTGCCAAATTATGGGGGCGGGGAGAGGACTGACTTCTAGGTTGGGTGCTGGTTAGGGTTACTCGTCGTACTACAGTAGTGGAAACAGGCCCTGGCTCTAGTTCGTTGATCCTCCATGTTCACGGCACACCTGTCAGTTCCTGGGCTGCCTGTTGACCCAGGCGACATGTCCCTGACCGGGAGCCTGCTGCCTGAATGTGCAGCATGAGATGGATAAAGGACAAAGCTGTAGGAAGGAGGGAAACCACCCCCCACTGAGAGGGAACACGAGCAGGTGGCCCAGGCGTGGCCCGTGGGAAGGGACAGATCGTGCACGTCACCAATGCTGCCGTGCTGTGGAAGAGGACAGCATTCTCAGCAGAAAAGGGACCCCATGTTATGAAAGTTACAGCCCCCGCGGAGGAGAGCCTCCGCGTGCGCTCCGGGGGCCACGGCGTGGTTTCTTTGCACCCCAGTGTTTGCCGTCGACGTGGTCTTTACAGATCCTCACCGTTGGCTGGACACAGAACAGACCTCTTTCAAATGTGTGGCCATTTCAAATAGCCCTTCTAGAACACGCACGCTTAAGACCCTGCTATCTCACTCCCAGAGGGGCTGCAGGATGACGCTGTATACAGGAAAACCTGACGCTCAGGTACGTGGGGGTCTGGGGGCTGGCCCAGCCTCTGGCCAGTACACCCTCGCCACCTGCTTACCTGCAAGGCAGCCTGACGTGGGAAGGCCCTCGTTGACCAGCCCAGGCTTCTCGGCTTCCACCAAGGGAGACCCAGGGAGACCCAGGCTACTGTGAGAACAAATAGGACGCAGGGAAGACGGGGGGAGGCAACACTGACACCCACACAGAGGGGCGCAGGGGTCCCCCAGAGGGAGGGGGACACGGGTGGATTCGAGGCTTTCTGCCGATGTCTGCCCCAGGCACTAGGAGAGTTCTTGGGGACTGCTGTCCACGTGGCAGCTGCAGGCATTTCTACGGGGGAATGAAGGGGCTGGTCCGTGCTTCTTGAGGGACACTTTCTATCTTATCCATGGTCTCTGGTGAAGTGTGTCCCCCAGCATTGCAGTTGGACGGTTCGAGGCTCCTACCTGGCCTAGTGTCCCCGTGACTACACCAAGGGGGCTGTCTCCATCACAGAGCTCTGTCCTGAGAAGTCACTTTGGGTAAGCTGCAAAACCCGTCTACTCCTCTGTGCTGAACGGTGGCGACAACATTCCTTTGTGGTTCCCTGTGAACCACGAGCCCCTTTGGAGCTTGGTCTCTCCCTCCTGCAGCATCTGTGCTTTGCCTCCGCGACACATTCTGAGCCTGGTCCAAACCCAACAGCCGTCCACGCGGTGCAGAGAAGGCTGTTGGCAATGGCTTTGTCATGTCATCGTTCAGATGTTCATCTTGTGGCATGAATGTGTGGACTAGATAACACCCACCTATGATGTGTTTGTAACCGGCACTGTGTGTTGGGGAAAACCGGAGTGATCTGATCTTCCACGGGCTTTGACTTCAGAAGTTAATTTCCATTATATCGTGTATTCTTATGTTATGGAAAAAAAAAACCCCACAATTATCGGATTTGTACGAAATTTTCAAAATTGAATTTGCATGTGATTTCTGCTCAAAAAATTGAATGATGAATTCGAGCTTGTATCTGTGAATGTCAACGTTTCCTATCAGGTTTTTATTTTAAAATGACTCGTGAAACTTTTGATGAAGATTCGTTAATGATGATATTTTTGAATTCGTAAGTTATACATGGGAAATTTTTCGATGAGTAGGTTCTTAGATTCCAGGTGAGTTTTACAAACATTAAAAACATCTAGCTCCACGCCACATGGAAACCCTCCATAACTCTCCCTATTTTGCTCACGACTGAGAGGATGGAATTTCTCGTGATGAGGTGAATGGATTTTGAATGTTATCGTAGGAATCTTATGACAAGGTTTTTTATCGAGGAATTGTATAACCAAGGTCAGCCTTGACTTGTAGAAGACCCATGTCATTGTGGGAAGAGCCGCCTGGCCTGATTTCCGTGTCACCGAAGGGTCACATTGGCTGGGAAAGGGAGCACTTCAAGGCATGAAAATCATGTTTGGCGGCTTGGAGGCCCCACGGGGGCGCAGGGACGGGTCCTTCCTGGCCTGCACGGGCGCCTGCCCTCTCGCAGCCTCTGGCCTTGAGGGCCTTTCCTCAGCCACCGGGAAAGCTGACCCTGTGCCCCTTGCTCACAGGCAGCAGCCGTCCTCCG
Source organism: Ictidomys tridecemlineatus (assembly GCF_052094955.1). Lineage (NCBI taxonomy): Eukaryota > Metazoa > Chordata > Mammalia > Rodentia > Sciuridae > Ictidomys > Ictidomys tridecemlineatus. The sequence goes on along the minus strand of NC_135484.1, from coordinate 153,857,842 downwards.
CTGACTGCAGAGCGGCCCCTGAAGTTGGTCCTCGTGGCTCTGCCGGGGTCTGAACTGCAGTGTCCCTCCAAGAGCCACGTTGGAACTCCCTCCCCAGCGCAGCAACGTGACAAGTGTGGCTTCCGGGGAGGACCGGCAGGCCTGCAGAAGGGGGGAGGGGGCCCTCTGCCTTCCACTCTTCCTGCCGTGAGACTCCACAGCTCTCCTCCTGCACTGAGGCTGCAGCCACCAGGGTCACCTTCCCGCAGGGAAGTCACCAGTCCCACAGTGGACTTCCCAGACTCCTGAGCCCCAGACACAACTTTATGCTCGTCACAGATCATCCGGTCTCAGGTGGTTTGTTACAGCAGCACAGATGGGCTTGGCCAGAGCCAGACCCGCGTGGGGCGGGCTGTGTGTGTGGCCCCTGTGCCAAAGGCCGTCGCACCATCTTTCTGCCCTTGAAATGTCTTCAGAAGGGCCGCAGACGAGGCTGCTGCTCATGGCAGAAGACTGGCATGGGCTCCCTGCCCTCCAGCCCTGGCTGGCAGCCCCCAGAGCTGAGGGGATCTGACTGGGTTCCATTTCCGCCCTCCACTGTCTCATGGGAGAGCGCTTGGGATGCTCTGCTCCAGCGGGTAGTGGAGGTGCTTGAAGTCACACTCACAGACCCAGGCAGGATCTGCCGACCCCTGACCCCTGAGACGGACCATGTAGGCATTAGGTGACATACTCTAACACTCTGAATCCCATTCTCTTACGCTCCAGATTTTAGATACTCGTTGTAAAGTGCTCGGTCAACTTATAATCTGCTGAAGAGTTATGACCTGAAGTTTGAAAAGACATTAAACCAGTAATGAAAAGAGCTTTCATTCTGTGTGGCAACTTGGATGATCTCAGATCTATCAGATGGGGAGAGACATTTACCAAAATGAAAACTGCAATATGATCACAGTCTACTTTTATTATTTTTATTTAGGTTTTCTGGTAATTTTCCACACCTAACATAAACATTTGATTGTTTATCAGTTCACTTCATTAAGCATGTCTATTAATTTTCTTTTCTCTGTTTAGTGAGTATAAACTTTACTCCTGATTTTTTTTCCCTCTCTTGAAGATTCTTCAAGTGCTCTTCTAATAAATTAAAATATTATGACATTGAATAATTTATTTTTAAATGTATGATATTTTGTTTATAAACATGTTTGTTTTTCAATTAAGGACTTTAATGTTGGTTATATTTTTATCGCAATGATAATGAGTGATTTTTCGGGGAAAATTAGTTTTCGTCAACAAAGCAGAACTTACCAGAAGAAAAGCCATCTGCGAGCTGGTGGCCACGATGCTCCTGCTATGACATGTTACGCCATTGTAAGGATGTATGGGGAAAATTAATGCATCCTCCTTACAAACTAGAAATCTTTCAAGGATCTGCTTGGAGCTATTTATCCTGCCTCTGCAATGGGTCTTGCCAAATCAGCTGTCCTCACCGAGTACTTGCTGAGCAGAACATCATGGTTCATAAACTTTGCTTATTTCTTTATACTGGAAGAAATCTGATACTCTTTTGTCAAGTGGATCACTTTTTCTCTGTTGCGTCTTGATTTGGAAAAGGGAAATTTAAATTTCTATTTGTCAGTATTCACAGTAGAGTCTGAAATGAAATGATTCCGAGAGGAGGCATATATACAGTCTTGGCAATTTTGAAGAAAATATACAAATGAACAAGAGGAACATGTAAGGAAATAATTGGTGCAGTTGGGTCACAGGTGATTTTTATTCTTTTTCTTTGCGCTCTCCAGGATCTTGCCTACTTTCCACCATCAACTTCAACTATTTGATAATCAAAAACGATTACGAAAAGAATAAAAGTAATTCAGCATTGACAATAATTTGCTTATTTTTTTTGTCAAGCTCTAATAAAAGTAACTACAAATGTAGCAGGAGGTAAAACCTCACAGATGACGCTGGAGAAAGTGGAGAGCGTCTCAAGTCTTGCCGTGAGCCGTAAGCAATATACAGTAGGCCTTGTTTCCAAACACATCTAAGAGTTTCCAATTTCTACCGCCACTGGCTTATCTCTTTACAGAATTTGGGTCAACAGGGTCGAACATAACCCTAAGTAAGAACTTTATGAACTTCTACTTTTAATCAATCACCCATTCTCTGTGGAACCGTGAGGATAACGTTTGGATTGAAAGAAGGTGAGACTCGTCGTCTTTAAACAGACTTCCCAAAACATTCTTGCCCACCTGGGCCTTGGGCTCTGTGTGGCCTTGTTTGAACCTCCATCTCCCCGAGAGCTGAGTTAGGCTCAAATCTTTGTTTTTAACCAAGATTCTCTCTACCATTTTATCCACGACGTGGCTGTGGCACGATTTCCCCAGCCCCCACATCACGCCATCCTCAGACAGTGGGACGGAGCCCCAGCGCCCCCCTCCTCCCGGGTTCCCAGAGCAGTGACTCTGGAGGCCCACTGCCTCCAAGGAGGGAGGCTTCCAAGCCGGCCCAGGGCGCGATGGCATCCTCCAAAGTGGAGCCCGGGGAAGTTTCTGGGCACAGGAGAGGGTGATGAATGCGGAAAGTCACTCTCCGCCAAGGGACCGTAGGAGCAGTGTCCCTTTGGAAGCCAGAGCTGGTGCGACTCTCTGCAGGAGCCTAGCTGCCCAATACGTCTACTTAGGTTGGCAGCTGCTGGGTCACCGACTCGGCTCCGGGGACTTCTGGGGAGGTCCTGTGTGTACAGAGGGAGTGACCTCGGTTCTCCCGGGGCTCTGCCAGCTGATCACAGTAGGTCTCTTAATTTTCTGAGCTTTGGTTTTCTCATTTGAGAAGCAGGAATTACACTTGTCTCCTGGGGTCGCGGTGATTGTCAGAGAGAGTGCAGGCAAGCCCCCCGGTTAAGCTTGGCGCCCTTGAAGGGCAGAGAGAAGGACAAGAGGATGGTGGTCGTAGTGACGGCCTCTTTTCCAGGCTCCGGGCTTGGTGTGGGTGCCCTCTGCTCTCTGCACCAAGTCTCAGGTCCTTATGTGTCAGGGTCCCCACCCTGGGCTCTCCCCTCTGTGACCCCGAGTGGCAGGGCCGTGGTGGGCCTCTGGAGCCCTCTCCTGCCTCTGTGGACTCGCAGTCACTGGAGGGCCTGTGTCCAGGAAAGACATTTCCTGTCACTCACCGGCTGTCTAGGGCCTCTGCCCCCCGGGAGGGAGGGAAGTGGTCAGAGAGTGCTCCGTGGCGGTGTTGCCCAGCTCAGAGCCGACTAAGCCGGGTGGCCTCTTGCATCCACTCATGCCCTCAAGGTCAGAGCCTCGGCTGGCTTCGCAAATGATTTCCCATCACCTTGAAAAAATCGGAATTTCCCATTCCCGTGTCAGGTAAAACACACTAAGTCAGACGAGGATCTCCTGCTGGCAGGACGCACACTTCTCCCCAGGTCACGCTCTCTGCACACGAGGGGCACAGGGAAGGCAGTCTAGGAACACAGTTCTTGGAAAATACTGAAATCAAGATGAGGACAGAAAAGGTTTTTAGGTGAAACATGCATGCGTGGAAGTTCCAAAGAGATCTGCTGATATTTCCAGGTTAATGAAATCACATTTGTGTACTTATCAGGAAAGTTGCAATATGGACCAGGGGCAGGGGCAGGGCTGAGCAGGCAGGAAGTGGTGGCATCGTCACCATTTACTCCCGTGACCTAAACCAGGCAGACGAGGGCCTCCGGAAACAGCCCCATCTTTCTCCAAAGATAGAGCTTCCACTGGGGTCTCTGGCCCTGAACAGGAGACAGGGACGTGCCACATGGGTTCCCGCCCAGAACTGTGGCTCTTCTGGGGAGTCAATAGGGACTGAGGACTGAAACCCACACGCTCCGCTGTGCTCCCAGTCCTGAGGCAGAGCACGCTTCCTGCTCCCGTGTGAACCAGCCAGGGGCCACGCCGACTCTCCTAGGTTTTCTGATTTCTGAAGCCATTTCCACTTCCTAAGCCAGGAAACCAGCAGAGACAGCAGCTATTTGCTCCAGGCCTGTTGGCCAGGTCAACAAGGGGAACCACACCCACATCAGAAGGACACTGCAGGCCAGGTCACCATGTCACAGATTCTGCCCAACTCCACTGGCCCCTGCCTTGCCAAATCCCCTCAGGAGGACCTGCCCAGGCTCCACTGTGAATGCCCTCCCCTGACTGTCTGCCCCGGAGACATTGTGAGGAGCCTGTGAGACTGGATAATTTAGGTGGAGATCCGGAGGCAGGGCTGAGTATTAAACTGGAAATTCTGAAGAGGATAAAAATGAAGAAACAAGAAGGCAGTTGATGGCTCAAGTGTCAGAACAGGAAGGAATTTGGGAAAAGAAACAGGTTGACACAAAGACAGAAGGTACAGTGCCTGCTGCACAGATCCTCATGGTGCCAGAGTGGCTGCGAAGGCTGAGTGTGGTTTGTGCCCAGAGGCTCCCTCTTACCAGATGGTCCTAGTGTGGTGGTGTGATCCTTAGGAGATAGGGCCCAATAGGAGGAGGTTGTGGGGTCCTTGGGGTGCTGCCTGAGGAAGGAGCTAATGAAGTTCTTACAGAGTCTGGTTTGCTCTTATGAGAGGGCTGTCATGACAGGGCAAGCCTGGCCCGTCCCGGGTTTCTCTTTCTGGCTCCCAGTCTTGCCGTGAGATCTCTCCCTCTTACAGGAGTCCCATGTCATGCCATCTGCCCTGTGTGACACAGCCAAGAGGCTGCAGTGGATTCCCTTTACTTTGATCAAACCCTCCCCATAGATTGTGATCCCAATAGCCCTTGCAGACCCACTGTGTGTGCTTGCATGCAGACTCACTGTGTGTGCTCGAGATGGGCTCTTTCTCCTGGGTTCTCTGGGTGCGTTCTGCAGCTGTAGGAGGTGGGCAGGATTGGCATTTTTCTGAAACATTGTCTCAAAGTGTTTTCTTGCACAGGGAGATCTCAGTGGCTAAGACTCACTGCCAGGAACTGGACGAGATGTTTTATTCTCTTGAAAGCGTTTTTCTCATGTGATGTGGTCCCAGGCTGCACGTCAGGCCTGGACTTGCTCCACGGAGCAGCAAATGGCAGGGCTGAACCGGGACCCACGGTGGCGCACTCGACAGTTTACTTTAAAATCATGATCTCAGACCCTGAAGGGAAATGGTCTCAGCTATAAACCATTTTGCCTGGTGAAGGCCAAGGACAAGATAATGTTTATTCAGTTACTCTTGGTCCTCCTGAGTGGGAAGATGGATGAGCAAGAGAAAGCAAAGAGACGTTTAGACAGGTCAGCATCCCGAGGTCCCGGCAGAACCGCTTCCTTCTTCCTTCTTTCTCACCTCTCCAGCCTCCTTAACTCAGTAAGTCCACTCAGTCAGGCTGCTGCAGCTAGTTAGTGCTTGGAGGAAATTCAGTGAAAAGTGCGTCATGTTGACAGGGTCTGATACAGAAATGTGGTTAGACTAATGGGTACCTCGGTGTGGCCTCTTTGGGGGAGGCTTAATATTTCTCTCTTTTTCTGTTCTAATAGAAGATTAATGTTACACAATGTTACACAATTTGTTGCATACCCTAAGTGTGTGAGTATGTAAGTGTGAGAGAAAAAGGTTTTTCTCTTTCATAAACAGGGTGTTAACCACACTGTGTGTGTGGAAAGCAGCTCTTTGGAAACGCAAATAGATGAGCATTTAAGTCTGTGTGTGTGTGTGTGTATGTGTGTGTATGTGTGTGTGTGTGTATGTGTGTGTGTATGTGTGTGTGTATGTGTGTGTATGTGTGTGTATGTGTGTGTGTGTATGTGTATGTGTGTGTGTATGTGTGTGTGTATGTGTGTGTATGTGTGTGTGTGTATGTGTGTGTATGTGTGTTTATGTGTGTGTATGTGTGTGTGTGTGTATGTGTGTGTCTGTGTGTATGTGTGTGTATATGTGTGTGTATGTGTGTGTCTGTGTGTGTGTGTGTGCGTGTGTATGTGTGTGTGTGTATGTTTGTGTGTGTATGTGTGTGTGTATGTGTGTGTGTGTATGTGTGTGTCTGTGTGTGTGTATGTGTGTGTGTGTGTGTGTGTTTGAGAGAATCTTGTTCATTTGGCTCCTATTATGGTTTTGATGTTGTTTCAATGTGTCTCCCAGATTCCTGTGTTGAAGTTTAAACCCATGGTGAGGTAGGGGCCTGGTAGGTGGAAGGATTAGGTTAGTTCAAGGGAGGGGAGCAGCTGATTGAATGCTGGTGGCTTTCTAACCAGGGACAGAGACCAAAGGACACACACACACACACACACCCTGCTCCCCAACTGTCACCGTGATTGCCTGCACCTCCTGGGGCTCTGCCGGCCAGAGGACATGTCCAGACACAGCCCCCGTGGCCGCGAGTCTCCTGAGGGACTGTGGGCCCCCCAGCCTCTCTTCTTTGTTTGGTGCCCAGTCTTGGTGTGCACCTCTGAGACTGCAGTTTGGGACCTGTGTTTGGGCTTTGGTTGTGCTGTGTGTGAATTATGAACCCACATGGAAGTTGTCCCACAGAGTCCCCTCAAAGCACACTCTGTGACCCCCAATGCATGAGGCACCCTAAAAGAAGGGTCAGCGATTGATATTGAAATGCTGGATTAAACAAAGGTGAATAATTGTTTTCTCTGCAAAATTAAATATCTTTATGTTGATTTGCACTTCAAGTCTCCAAAGGCAGGTGGCTGTTTACAGCTTTTCTGTACCTTATGCCTTAGTAACCCGTCTTCTGCTCCCTGTGCAGGATTCCCGTAAGCGTCATTATTGTCCATGAGTCACTTCTATAGGAAATGCTGCTTTACAACAAAGTCAACTGAATAACTTTAATTTGGGTTGCTAAATTTTGGAGGAGAAATGTTTTTTCTTTTTTCTTGAGCATTTGAACAAATGCTTGGTGTCTCTTTATTTACCTGGCCTTGTGGCTTAGCTGTTGAATTTTGCTATTGAGAGGCAGGCAGGATTCTGCCTTTGTTAGGAATTAGGACAAGCATCCTCCAGATGGAGGGTGCAGGTTATTTCCTGTTGACCAATCTTGGTAGAGGGAGAAAAGAGCACCATGTTTTCTATCCAATGATTTTTTTTTTCCTATTAAAATTCACTTTATTGAGGAGCTGGGGGTGTGGTGCAGTGGTAGAGCACTCGCCTTGCAGCCTTGCATGTGCAAGGTCCTGGGTTTGATCCTCAGCACCACATAAAAATTACTTTATTGAACTATGTTTGCTTATAAAAGTTTTATTAATATAAATGTTTAACAAGTGGTCAAAACACAGATTATGACATAAAATCAAGCAACTCTAAAAGGTAACTAGTTTTTTATTTAAAAACATCAAAATCTACTAAAACTCACTCTAATTTTGATTTCTGAGCTTGGGGGTGGTATAAACTACTTTCTCTGGACCTTTCCAGACCCATGCATATTTGCTGTATTAATGATTAACAACAGGATGGAAAGGCTGACTTTGTAGGTATCTTGCCTGTATCTGTCTCTCACACTTGGAAACAGCCTATTAGTCTAGAGAAGACAATAAGCAAATCCTGAGAGTGTTATGAACATATGAGCAAATCTGAAAACTTGGATAATTAGGTGTTTTTTAAAAAGAAATGAACATATTATTAAAACTACCTTAAGGAATGGAAAAATCTGAATTGAAACAATTGTAGGTAAAAAGATTTATTTGCTAGTAAAATAGTTCCCCCTTTAAAAAAAAATAAGTCTTGGTCAAGGTTTTATAACTGAATTTTATTTTACTGGAACTTTTAAAAATTGATATTGCCTGTTTTGGAAAAGGGTAAAAAGTGAAGCGATATCCATCTTATTTTATTAAGTTAGTATAAATTTGCTAACATAATTAAGAACAATATACGAAAATAAAATTAGACTCCCATTTTATTTATGAACATAGATACAAAGATCCTAAATGAAATACTAGCAACAAGATAGAGAAATTTAAAAGAAATGAATGAACAAAAAGTAAATAAAATTTATTTTTGGAAATAAACCTGATTCACATTCACAAAAATTTATTAATGTAATCCACCACATCAACAGATGAAAGAAAAAAATCATAATTTCCTACAGAGGTAGAATAACATCAATCAATAAAATCCAGCATGTATTTATGATAAAGCCTTTTACCAGTTAGGATTGGAAGAGGCTGTTCAGAACACTATGGTGTGGTATTTAATGGAAAATCTTTAGAAGCACTGCTGTTAGGTTCAGGAATATAAGTTTTCTACCATAATATTATGTGACGGCATGATGGCCATCAAAACTACATTGATATTTTGTCTTCAGAAAAAATAGGACAGGTGGAGAAGAGGAACTGGACCCTTACCTACACGGGATCACAGTCCTTTCAACAACTGGCTTTGAGCTATGTGATTTCACATGATGGAAAACAAAACAAAACATTTAAAACTTTAGAATAGAAGACAGTGAACAATCATGAGCACAGGATAAGAAAGGAGTCTTCAACCTGGTGCCTTACGAATATGTAATGAAAGAAAAAAGTCCATAAAATTCAGGTTCCAAATGTACATTAGTTTAATAGAACTTAAATGGCCAAACATCCAAAAATATACAAATACTTTAGAAAACTATATTAACATGAAATATAAAATATAATAGCTTATGAAAATTATATATATTATATGTAAAATTTAATTTATATATTAATACATTTTACTAAAGTTATCAAAGTCCAAAATATACACTAAATATCTTAACATACATTAAAATTATCAACATTCAAAATATTAGGATACATACAGTAAATTTATTTATGATCACAATAAGGAAAGTTTTCTTGAACCAGATGCTTAAAGAGATTATAGAGATACATAATATATTGATACTCTAATATTTATAAAATTTCCAAATATATATGAGATCATTTATTATACATTAATGTCCTAAGCATTCAAAATGTTAGAATAAAATAGGTTGAGTCTATTTGTAGTGAGTGGAAAGGATTTTATAAATCAAATACATTAAGGAGTTATACAGAAAGATATAATTTTGCATGTTTTATAAAATTTAAAAAGTCCTGCTCAAAAAATAGACAACTCAGCTAAAAGATGAGCAACAGAATACTCCACAGATCAATAATCTCTAGCCACAAAAATGCAGCCACATGTGCAAGCCCCAAAGAAAAATAAACAGCTCAGTCAAGAAATGGACAGAATGTGTGGGCAGGTGCCCTTCACGGGGGGCTGGGGGAGGCCGGTCATGAGGAAGGTGTGCCTCACCGTCACCCAGGAAGTCAGGTGAAGGACTCTGTAGAAAACCGTGAGCTGTGGAAACGGGGAGTCGGTGCTCGGGCAGGGCCGGCGCGGTGTGCGCAGCAATGAGCAGGACGCGGTGTCCCTCAGAGTTGGCACACTCAGCCAGGGCCTGGCAGCGACCTCCTGGATGTGTCCTGGAAATCTAAGGGACACACTTGTGCAAGTGATAGGATTGTTTGCATGAGGTAGAGGTGGGGGGGGGAAACGCTTAATGATAAGAATAAAATGGAAAATAGATTATCTGTTGATGAGCTACGACAGCCCTTAAACTGAATGAATCATATGAATATATGGATAGGATGTAAAACACCTAAGTTCTAGTAAAAAACAAATGCCAACTGTAGAAAATTAATGAGTGATAACATCTGTGTAGACTAAAAGATCCCCTAGATACTGGATGTATTTATAATTGTTTTCAAAGGCATACTGATGGCAAATACAACACGTACCCACTAAAGATACGCACAAGGGTGACGAGGCTGGGGAGCGAGGGGGCGTGCAGGATTGGAGAAGAGTCCCAGCTTGTCTGTGGTATTTGAAATCCTTAACAAAGGCAAAGTTCTGAATCAGACCTGATGGAAAGCTCGCCTTAACTGAGTGGTGGCTACACATGCTTACATTAGCTTTGGCAATCTTCTGGAAGAGAGATGAAAAGAGATGTTCACACATGTGCACAATTACAGAGCTGGCTGGTCCTATTCTTTGAATCTCCCCGTTCTGCCTCCCCAGCGTCCCTCAGGGGTTTAGCTCAGTGGGCATCTAGGTCTTGAAAACCGGGGCTGCAGTGATCACTGACTCGGAATTGTTGACTACATTTGCACACCCGACACATCTGGTTCCCAGCGCGATGGTCCAGCTATCTTCCGAAGGCCCTCCCTTTCTGGAACCCTCTTGTTCATTTTCCATACAATCTGGGATTACGACTTTAGAAATATATTTCAAAAGGGAGTTGGATGTTTGAGACAGAAATACAAATTTTTCTTTTTATAGAAGTACATTTCAAAGGAACTGTAAAAGTCTTGCTTCAAGTGACTCAAAACAGAGTTGGAAAATATAGCTTGGGTGTTGTGAAAAGGAAAGGGATTTTTATTGATTGCTCAAGGTAGTCGTTCAAATTTCCTCTGAGGCCAGAGAATGACATATCATAACTGTAAGAGATGTAACATGTATGAGGTGGTTTCCAAGTGTGCAGTTTTGAAGTGAAATGGTCCAGTATTGGCTTTCCCCCCCCCCCCCCCGGAAGTAATCTATAAAATTACAGAGCCTGAACAGTTCTACTTTCTAATGCCAGAGGGTACAAGGCGGTGGCCACCAGTTTCAGGAGAGAAAGGGCCCACCCTTCTCAAGAGCCAGGACTCTTCCAATCCTGAATAAATAAATGAGGGCCTTTCTCTTTGCCACTTTTATTCTAATAGCATGACCCGTGGAATTCTGAAGGTTGATTTGTACTTCCATCTCATTTATTTCAATTACCTTTTATAGATTGTTCAGTGTGTGCAGATCATTGTGTCTTACAGTGGTAAGAACTCACATTCTGCATTTCAGAAATAAGGAAATAATCTTGTCAAAGAAGGCACGTTCCGGGGACGTTGATGATAAAGGAGTGGTCAACCAATGGGAATTCAAAGCCTTGAACTTCCAGCAGTGTGAATGCTCTCTTTCATCTGGTTTAACGAGCGGGTGTTCCTCCCCACCAAAAAAGAGATGGTAGCAAAAAAAGGAAACACTTCTTTTCTTAATGCCTACTTTATTGTAAGCTTCTCCAAATGTCCTTGAATGGAAACAGAATTTCACAGAAAGAAAGTCTGCAGAGACCTATCACAGCTCTGAGTGTCATCCGGAGACGGTTAATGGACTGGACCCTTCCCCTGTCTGGCAATGCTTTACGGCCAAAGCTCTCCATCCCGCTGCAGGACGCAGAGGGATCGTGGCCGGCCGGGCTGGCTGTCTGGGAAGGTGCTGCAGATTTGACCTGGCCTCTTTTTCAGCTGGCCCCTGGCCTCCTGTGGTATTTTGTAACAGTCACGCCCTAGTGTTGCACCGGGAGAGGACCCTCAGGTCTGGGCACCCGGTTTCATCTTTTCTGAAGAGAGACGAGGGCTCCTCTTCCTGTGCTCAGCTCAACACCAGGGAGGTCTCCTGTCCCTCACCACGAGTCACAGGAAAAAAAAACACAAAAAACAAAAAACAAAAAAGCACCGGACCAGACGGCAACAACCAGCCTTTGGGGTTTCCATGACGATAACCAACAGTTATCCACGTTGTCACACACCGAGGTGAGGACGGCGGTCCATCTGGGCGGGGCGTCCTTTCCAGAAAGGCTGGAGAGCCTCAGGAGGGGGAGGCTTTATCCTCCCTTTGGAGCCTCTGTGGATTTCAGTCAAACTGCGACTGCGTTTTGGAGATTCTTCTTTACAGTCTGACTTTCCTAAGGTTTTATGGATACAGACAAGATCTATGCAGAGCTACGTCGGTGTGGCGGATTTCCCTCCAAAGGACTTCAAAAGCCGTCATGCCGGACAGAGAAGGAGAAATGTCGCCATCTCTGCTAGCTTCACGGGGCAGGTGTCTGCACCATTCTAGGCCCAGAGACAGCCCTCTCTGCTGCCGTTTTGATCCTGAAGAAGCCCCGTGTCCATAAGTCACGGAGCGAGGAAGGTACCTGGAGTGAGCGCGGGAGTGGCCACCAGCATCCCCCTGGGTCTGGAGCCTCCAAACGTGGCGCTGCTTGGAATGTGGGTCTTGCAGATGTCACGAGTCAAAGCTCTTGAGGTGGAAGCCTGCGGGTGGCAGGATGTCCTTATACACCAATGGACACGAGAGAAGCACTGGAGTTGGGGTGGAGACGGAGGCAGAGAGGGAGTGCCGCTCTGTAGAGGAGGAGGGGGGCCCATCCTGGCAACCACCAGACGCAGGTGTGTCCACCGGCTTCCTGTCGCTGTGACCAAACACCTGTGGTGACTCAGAGAGGAAGCCTTGTCCTGGCCACAGCTTCAGAGGTCTCCTTTCACGAACACTTGCTGTATTGCTTCGGGCCTGTAGTGACACGGTACATCATGGTGACAGTTCATGGTGGCAGCTTATGTTAGAGGAGGACCGTCACCTCACTGCACCTGAGAAGCAAAGAGAGGAAGAGGAGGGGTCGAGGTCCCCAAACCCCTTCAACAGCACACCCCCAGGGCCAGGGCCTCCTAGCTCCTAAAGGTTCTGTGACCTGGCAATAGCCCCATAGGCTGGTGACCAGGCCTTCCTGCTGGGAGCTCTGGGGGACCTTCAGGTACAAGGACGGCACTGCAAAGAGGGATGGGACCCCGGATCCTTCAGAGCTTTCAGACACCTTGACTTGGGGCCTCTGGCCTCCTGCATTGTGTGGGAATCAATTTTTGTTTTTTAAAGCCAGGCAGCTTGTGGTATTCTATTACAGCCTGCACACTCCTAAGAAAACTTCTGGAGCCCCCTTGCTGCCAGCTTAAGTCGGCTGGGATGTGTAAATCCAGAGCATCCCAGCACAGGAAGTGCCAAATTCTCGAACATCATCATGAAGTCTACAAGGCTGGTGAAAAGATGCTGTTGGAGCATTTTTATTTTCAGTGACACATCAACCATCACAGGTGCCATGTCATCCTGACGCCTCAAAATTGTGCTGTTGGGGCTGTCCATGGAGAATGGAGAAAACTCTTTATGTGTTTGTAAACACACACACACACACACACACACACACACACACACACGGGATTTTCTTTCCCTCCTGACACCCATTGCTCATTTTAGCATTGGGACCTTGGGAAAGTAGCCTGGCCTTCCTGGGGGTTAAGTTTTCTCATGTGTACAGTGGGGTGGTGGTGGTATTGTGCACCCTCCCCCCCCCTCTCTCTCTCTCACACACACACACACACACACACACACAGACATAGAGATTGAAAGATAATGAGTCTAAAGAAGGCCTGGACTGTGGTAAGCACTCACTGACATTCGCTGTCCCTCCTGGTTAGCACCCCTGCTGTCCACTGGGCATGCAGTCGACAATCAGGTGCTGAGCGTCTTCTGAGAACCTAACCCTCTGGTGACACAGCAGTGAGCAAAGCACAACTTCTGCCCAGTGAGTCCACTGTCTGCACAGGGACCGAGGCAGGCAGACCGGTGGTGCCTGCACATGTCCATGTCCTGGTCTGAGAAACCTGCGAACGTGTTGGTTCACACAGAGAGTGGACTTCAAGGCTGCAGGTGGCCCTGGGGGGATGAGGGTAGAGTACCCAGGTGGGCCTTCGGGAAGATCCTTAGAAAGGAAATGGGTGGAAGAAGTGGAGCATGGGCCAGAGGATGGTGTGACCGCAGAAAGGGGCCCAGGGTGATGTGGGGCTGCTCTTCTCCAGGGTGGAGGAAGCTGGCCACGCAGAAGCTGGGAACAGATTCTCCCTTGCAGCCTGCGGAAGGAGCAGTGCCGGCCCCGGTGTGAGCCCTGCTACTCCATCTTGGACCTTTGACCTGCAAAACTGAAAGACAAAGAACTTGTGTTCACGGCTGGACTCCTAGGGTGCCTTGTTATGTGCACCAGGAAATAGGAAGCAATGAGACCAACATAAATGCAAGAGTGACCGTGGCACCGTAGACCCAACCTGAGAGAGGATTACCTGGGCTTCCTGGAATTCCATGAAGAGGGTCGAGTGGATCAGCATGTGGCCAGCCTCCCTTCCCGCCTCAGCCTCCCCAGGCCAGCCTGACCCGGGGACGTGCAGCTCCCGGGCTTCCATCTGGTGGCCTCCCATTGGCCTTGCCCTGGTGTTCTGAGTTGGCCTCTGAGCCTCCTGGAGTCCCCCAGGACAGGGACTTGTTGGTGACTTTCCATCATGGCTGAATGATGAGGAGTCAACAGAGCTTCTGGAAGCATCCGGGTGTGCGGTGCAGGAAGGAGTCTCCCAGCACCTTCGGAAAGCTCCTGTTTTCTTTTGTGTGTGTGACTTTGGAAGGAAGGTAAGGGGGCCTCGGAACAGGACAGGGCGGTGAAGCGTGCTCCCAGCACTTCCCCAGGACAGAGACGGCAGAGGCCGTCCACTGGGCTCCAGCGGAGGTGTCTGTGTGCTCTGCCCCCACAGCTTCCCTCAGCCAGGGACGGTTCCTGGTCCGCGCAGCGCTACTGGACCGGGTTCAGGGACACAGTGTGTCTTGTTTCCTTGGTGCTCTGCAAAGTGGTCTATGTTTGTTCAAAACATGGTTCAGTTCTGCTCCTTCCTTATGCAAAAGGGGAAGCCTTGGCTCTGTGATTAAGTGACTGAGAATCACACAAGAAATCATTGGCAGGGTCAGAGGCTAGGCCTCCTGAATCGTCTGCTTATGAGACAGAAAGTAATAATTAGAATGGAAGCCCACTCTTTTTTAAAAATTAATTGATTTATTCTAATTAAGTATATATGACAACAGAACGCATTTTGATTCATTGTACACAAATAGAGCACAACTTTTCATTTCTCTGGTTGTACACAAATTAGCATTGCACGGTATATGCAGTCCTACATGTACCTAGGGTAATGATGTCCACCTCATTCCACCATCTCTCCTGCCCCCATGCCACCTCACCACCCCTCGTTCCCCTTTGCCCAATCACGGTTCCTCCCTTTCCCCCATGCCCCACTTTCCACTATGGATCAGCATCCTCTTATTGGAGAGAACATCCAGCCTTTGGTTTTTGGGGATTGGATTACTTTGCTTAGCATGATATTCTCCAACTCCATCGTTTCACCTACAAATGCCATAATTTTATTTTCTTTTAATGCTGAGTAATATTACATTGTGTATATACCACGGTTTCTTTGTCTTTTCATCTATTGAAGGGTATCTAGTTTGGCTCCACAGTTTAGCTATTGTGAATTGAGCTGCTATAAATATCGATGTGGCTGTGTCCCTGTAGTATGCTGTTTTTAAGTCCTTTAGGTAAAAACCTAACACCAAAACAAACAAACAAACAAACAAAGAGACAAAAAACAAACAACCCCATCAATAAATGGGCCAAGGAGCTGAACAGACACTTCTCAGAAGAGGATATATAATCGGTCAACAATATATGAAAAAATGTGAAACATCTCTAGCAATTAGAGAAATGCAAATCAAAACTGCTCTAAGATTTCACCCCATGTCAGTCAGAATGGCAGCTAAGAATACAAACAACAATAAGTGTTGGCGAGGATGTGGGGGAAAGGCACACTCATACACTGCTGGTGGGACTGCAAATTGGTGCAGCCAATATGGAAAGCAGTATGGAGATTCCTTGGAAAACTGGGAATGGAACCACCATTTGACCCAGCTATTCCCTTCCTCAAAGCTCGTTCTTAAACCTGGCATTTACAGACACCCCCGACTGGACAGAGTAATTAATAAGGTCTAATAATTGAAGCTTGTGTGTCACTGAGAACATCACGAACCGCTCAGCTGTTGGTGCGTCACAAGCCCTGACTTCCCACCTTTGCCTAGGACGGCCAGGTTTGAACCCGTGCCATTCGTGGTCTCTGTGATCGGGTGTGTTCTGAAATTTTTAACATAGCTTTTTTCACAGCTAATTCTCAAACAGCGTCTGAAGCCCCTCAGTGAGAGCGAGCCCTGACCCTGGTGCTCGCTGGTGTCTGACTCAGTGCCGCGAGTCCCTGAGTTATTTATGGAGTGGATACAACTCGTGGGTCATGACTCTCAAGCCCTGCTTCTCCCAGCCAGATACCAGCTTCCGTTTCCTTTCTACCCGTGGCTGTGGCCTTGAAGAAGGTGGCTTTGGAGAGTGCAGCGTGGGTCATTTGCATTTGGGTTCAGGATCTACAGAGTGTACTCGTCCTCCTGTTTATTTCCTGCTTCTGGGCCCTTTTCTGCTTATCAATAGCGCACATGATCTGCCTCTTAGTTCCTTCTCAGGGGAGGCGTGATGCCCACAGGCCTTACCTCACAGGCTCATGGGGTTCATGAGCTTGGACGGTGTCTGGTGGGAACCTAACTACACAATGCTCCACTGTTGTCTCCATCCTCGGAGTCACCCTCCCCATCATTGTCAGCACCCCCCTTTCAAGTGGAGCTCAAGTCACTTGCGCTGGCTAGCCCGCCGGAGCTCCCAGTGGTGAGCGCTGTTCCTGCTTACTCGGGGTCGTGTTCTTGGTTATTTGTTAACTCTGCATCTGCTCTGAGGTCAGCATGGTGGGCAAGGCCTCAAGCTCCCTGCTACCCTAGGGTTGCAGTTTAGGGGTCTCATCTGCTTGTGGACAGATGGGGCTAATATTAATCTTACTTGCAAGCAGTCACCTACCCACAAAGGCACACAGACTCTTTTGGGGCAGAGTAGAGTGGAGAAATGGACGAGTCAGAAGGCAGTCTCTTTTGGTTGAGTTCCATTAATTGGGTGGTCTTTATATAGTTCTTCCATCTGGGGACAATCATGGGCCTTTCCTGATGCTTACTGGGACACACACGCACCTGTGGTAGGAAAGGGGTGACCCTCTGGTCGTTTCTTGGATGGGGACTCTGGAAGACAGTACCCAGTTGCATGGTTCCTCTGCTTTCCTTCCTGAGGATTCCTGCCTGTGACTTTGCTCCTGGTCTAACTTTCTGCAGCCTGACCCTTGACCAACCACCTTCTGTTTCTTATGTCTCAGCCGTCTCAATTTTCAGAAAGTGTCTGTGTCTGAAAGGCTCAATATGTATCCAAGAACATTGCACATGATTTTACATGGTACAACTATTACCTAGGTCTGTTTTCCAAGGTGAAAAGAAGCTGTGGTCTAAGCTTTGATTAAGGGAAAAGTATGTATGTTACTGCTACCAAGGAGCATTCCCTCCAAATTTTATTTCTTTCTACTTAAAAAAAAACCACACTCAAATAGACCAAGGAATTTGTTTAAAAAGACATGGAATGAAGATGAAATGCTGTCCTCTTAAGTCACATATTGCCTTTTGATTTTGAGTTCATAGCTCTTTAAACACATTCTTGGCTAAAAGATTCAAGATCCAAGCTAAGGATTGAAGAAGATGGGGATTTAGGTACCAGTTGGCCCAGAGACACGTGCTTGCTTGGTCATTTGAGCATCGATGAGATCCAAGCATTTTGTCACAAGCTTTGCTCTGGAAGTTATTTACTAATGAATTGAAAGCAGAAGATACTAAAATTCAACCAACAAAGCTTCTTACCCATTTATTTTAAATTTTGGTCATGCCAGGAAGTTCATATTTACCAGTGAAAAGGCATTCTAACAAGACAACATGGAATGCACATTCCCATCACCATGTTCAGCCTGTGCGCTAGAGCTTAACATTCAGCAAGAAAGACTGTGGTCCAACTGTGGAGTTGGCATTGGCGAGGTCACCGTTCCTATACCAGGAACATTCGTGACACGACTGGCTTCAGACATGATGCTCTTGATGCACTTTTAAATGAAGGGGATGGGTTCTCTGCTCTCCTCCGCCTATCCTTCCACAGTGGCAGAAGGGTATGGCAGAGGAGAGCCCAGAGAGAAAGAGCTCTGTTCACTAGGCACAAAATATAAACCTCAAAGTCCACCCCCAGTGGCCTGCTTCCTCCAGCTACACCCTACGTGTCTACAGTTATCATCCAGTTAATTCATTAGGGGATTAATCCATTGATCCGGTTATTCCTCTCATAATACTTTCACCTCTGAGAATTCTCGCATTGTCTCACACGTGAGCTTTGGGGAAACAACAAATATTTAAACCCTGACTGCATTCCCTCCATTAACACTTTCCTGGTACAAGCTAACTGGTTGAGTTCTTAACAGCATGTTGCATATGGCTAACCTCTTAATGCCACCTTACCTGACCATGGCTCACATACTACCCGCATGCCCATTTTAAAGATGGAAGCACCGGGGCTTTAAGAAGCCAGTCAGTTGCGGAAAGCTCTCCAGCTGGTAGAGTGATGCGGGATTGAAGTCCAGGCAGCCTGAGATTGGATCTTTGTCATTGCACTGTCAGGTTCTTGTAGCCCAGCCGAAGCTCCTAATAAGCAGGCACTGGTGAACCTACTGCATTTCCTCTTGCACTCTGCTTTTCCCAGTTGAAATCTGAAGTTGATATTACAGTCTGGCACTGCATTAGACTTCCTTTCCATCTCTACTAGTGTTTAAATGGACATCCCACCACCACCACTACCACCAAAGTGGGATCTGGAAATAACCTTAAAAGGTACCAGTCGATGGAATGCCACTTGGGCACCACATTTGGAGCAGAAGTACATAGAATGCAGGTAGCCTATTTCTTTGAAAACAGTCACCTGTGTTGACCCAGCAGCTCTGTAGGAGATGAAAGAGAAGACAGAAAATGGCCCTTCAGTGAAGGCCCTGAGCGTGGACATGGGAAGAGAATGGAGGGGACCGTGCCTCTCCTTGGGTGGGAGGGGCAAGGCTGGGGAGGAAGGCTGGGGAGGAAGGCTGGGGAGGAAGGCTGGGGAGGAAGGCTGGGGAAGAAGGCTGGGGGAAGGCTGGGGGGGAAGGCTGGGGAGGAAGGCTGGGGAGGAAGGCTGGGGAGGAAGGCTGGGGGAAGGCTGGGGGGGAAGGCTGGGGAGGAAGGCTGGGGAGGAAGGCTGGGGAGGAAGGCTGGGGAGGAAGGCTGGGAGGAAGGCTGGGGAGGAAGGCTGGGGAGGAAGGCTGGGAGGAAGGCTGGGAGGAAGGCTGGGAGGAAGGCTGGGGAGGAAGGCTGGGAGGAAGGCTGGGGAGGAAGGCTGGGAGGAAGGCTGGGAGGAAGGCTGGGGGGGAAGGCTGGGGAGGAAGGCTGGGGAGGAAGGCTGGGAGGAAGGCTGGCAGGCACAGCCTCCTGTTACAAAGAGGAGCCGCTGACTGGGGTTCCTGGTTGAGAGCTCTCAGGTGAGCCGTGTCAGTGTGATTTCTAAACCTTAGGCCCCGATTTTTCGTTAGTGGCTGGAGTGAGAGAAAACCCTGGAATGAGAGGCCTTGGCTGGTAAGGAAGCGTGTCCTCAGGGACGTGTGGGAGACGGCCACCAGGTGCCTGCGTGGGGGAAGTCTCCGCTGTACCCCCCACTTTATATTCAGGATCCACTCTGCCCAGCTTGGTTTCTGCGTCCTTGTGGTTTCTCTCTACAGCTGTTTGTCCTCCATTTGTCACTCGCCAGTGACTGGCGATGGTGCTGGAACTCAGAGGGGGAAAAATATCCAATTATATCTGGGGGCACTTCAGGTCTGTGGCGAGGAGCAGAGCTGGCCGCTCTCGGCCGTAATGAAGCTGTCCTCTGCCATCAGCAGCGTGGCTTGGAGAACCTCTTTGGATACCCCGGCGAGGTCAGCTCCTCAATTGCACATTGAAAGCGCAGGGCCCTACGGGGCACGGGAAAAGGCTTTGAACGATTGACTGTAATCTTCTTTTTAATGTCATGTTTTCCCCAGGATAACACCTAATTGCTTTGTAAAGGGTCCTGGTTCTCGCCTGGGACGATCTTGCGTGGAAGGCAATTACAGACATTTTTTTTTTAATGCGTAAAATACTTTCTTAGGTCTACCTCTTTCAATTTTTATTTATGCTCCCCAGTTATGAAACCTGAATAGCTCTCAGTTATTTATTCCTCGTCATCTTCGACATTATGTCCTTCATTCCTTAAGACTTCCTTGTTCTCCCATGAAGAGGAAGGTGATCAGGTGACCCCAGCGGTGGCGCTCATGTGGCTGGCTGGCAAGGTGTAGAAGAGGGATGTGCTCACCTCCAGTGTGATTGGCGGAGCTCAGTGCTCTGATCTCTGCTTCCAAGACGGAACAGCAGCCTTGGGGGGAGCTGCGAAGGAGCTTCTTGGCAGGACAAGCAAGATGCCAGGGTGACCTTCCTGGGAGCTATTAATTCTTAATTGCTGCTCAGATTGCACAACTGGAGTTTCTCCTCAAATGCAAAGTGCACCTTTCCTCTCAACACCTGATGTCGGGGAGTGGCCTCTGCTCATCAACCAGAGGCGGGCTGCTTTCCTCCAGGTCTCAGCCCGCCTCCCCTCCAGGACACTCTCCCTGTTCTTTCATAATGTCCCTATGTGTCCCTGTAGCTGCTCATCCCCCTTCCTGTTCTTTTCACTCTCGAATCTTCATTACTCTGCCTACATGGGCTGTCTACCTGCCTGTGAGCCTCTCTTCCATTATTTGAAGGGTTCATCGAAAGGGGATTTGGGATCCTTGCTTTTGTAATTAAAACAAAAACAAACAACTCTGAGATTCTGCAAGTTATATTACTTCGTCTTTCTGTAATCTAATTGTAATGTGAAACAATATTTATCCTCTTTCCGTGACTCTCTTTTGGTGACAGAATAGCACGTGTGTATTTGTGACCTTCAAAGATTAAGTAAATGCGATTGCTACCTCTGCAGAATCTCCGTGACAGTTGGATGTGCTCTTTCATTAGTTTTGCTTGATTTTCCCCCCTATATGTTGTTGTCATTTCAACAGTGAGGCAAAGCAGCTTTGGAAATTTGTTGAGAAATCATTCTGGATTTCAACGTCTCTTTTTGGTAACCAAGCTGAAACCCGTGTTCTTTCTCACATTACTACAAGGTTAAGGCAGTTTGGGCTGGATATACTCACACACTTCCACTTGGATGTCGGGATGTTTGGGGGAATTCAGGAGCCTGCAAATGTCAAGACTTGGGCTCTTGAGCAGGCTGTGCCTCTGGCCAGGTGCCTGGCCTTGGTCTGTCACTCCTGCTGTGGGCCTGCTCCTTCACTCATGCCCTGCAGGAGTCCCATGGGTGCTCTTAAAGTTATCTCCGACCTCAAGTCCTTGTTCCAAGTCCCACAAGGATGGAAGCGCGAATAGGCCACACGTGCGTGAAGACTCCCCGAGTGCAATGGAGTCACGGTAGTGCTGGGCTCTTAGCAGCGTCTGTGGATCAAGCACACGTTTCCCTTCCTGGTGCCCTGGCCAGGCCAGCCACTGTGGTTGGATGAAGGCAAATGAGCCTGAGGTATCCAAAGAATTTCCAGTGGTTCATGATGAGAGTTTTCCAGAAAGCTCACCTTCTTTGACACTTGAAATAGTGTCCTTGTTCAGTGGTGTCAATGGGATTATCTTTTTATTTCAGTAAAATAAACAAAATGCTTTTGAAGTGGCGTATACTGACTTGTTCTGTCAACATTGTATTACTATTAAAACTCTTAAATATATTCATGTAAAAGATATAAAATTTACCATTATGACCCATTTTAGTTCATTTTCAAATTTCTTTTTTCTTGCTACTCAATGGCTCAGTTTCATTAAGTACTTGCTACATGTCAGTTGCTTCAGGTGTGTGACATTAGTTAATATTCACTATGATGCTACGCAGCAGGTGTTATGATTATTGCTGATTTACAGACCTGTCAACTGAACATCAGAAACCTGAAGTGAGGTGTCTAAAGTCACTGACTAATAAAGGAGGGGTCCAGGACTCCTTACAACAGCAGACCCCAGTTCCCAGTCCCAGCTCCTGCTCCACAGCTTGAGTCTGTAGTACAGGGGAAACAAAGTCTGCCGCCCCTGTTTGGGCTTTAGATGTCCTTCAAAGACCCTCGTGTTAAAGGCGTGGTCCCCAAGGGGGTGATGTTGGGAGGTGGTGAGACCTTTAAGTGGTGGGTCTCTGTGGGAGGACCTCAGGTCACTGGGGACATGCCGCAGGGATTGTGGAACTGGGTTGTCTCCTTGCTCTCTGTGCTCCATGGTTTGTAAGGTGAAAATCTGGCTCCACCACATGATGTGCTTGCTGTCCTGCCACAGGTCCCAAAGCAAGGGGGCCCACTCATCATAGATTGGAGTCTCTAAAACGGTCTTTTGACAGAAAGCTTCTCATAGTGTGACAAAAGTAACTGACATAAACAACTTCAAGGAGGAAAGATTTATTTGGGCTCAGGGTTTCAGAGTTTTCAGTCTATGGTCAGCCATCTCCATTGCTCTGGGTCTGAATGGTGTGGTGGAGTAAGGCTGCTCAGCTCATGGGCAATGGGAAGGGGACAGGGAGGGACCAGGGACAAGATATGGTCCCCAAGGGCATGGCCCCAGAGCCCTGCTTCCTCCAACTAGGTCCCACCTCTCAGTGGTCCAAGTAACTATCCGTGGATTAATTCATGGATGTGGTCAGACCCCTGAGATCCAAGAGCCAACACTTCCCAAGGCCCCACCTCTGAACACAGGAGACTGTGGGGGACATTCCAGTTCCAAACCTTCACACTGGCTGACACAGCTATTATGTAGGTTAGTTGTGTTAGCACCTCTTCACTTTGACTAAAATTATCTGAAATTGTTGCATAATAAGGAATATTTAACTTTATATAAGTCATTTGATTTCTCTGAGTCTTGGTGGCGTTTTCATTTATAAATGGGTGACATGTCAATAGTAATAATTCTTAATTTCAAGGTGCACTGTGGAGATTGAAAGAATGAGTATGCAAAGTCTTGGAATGTGGAACACTATGCACCTCGCCTTCCAGCAGGAATCCTAAACCAGTGGTTTTTAAATAGTTCTGAGCTGGGGACACATCAGCAGAAACATGGAGGCAGCTAAAATCAATTTTTTCCTCTTGAATTAATCATATTTCCCCCTTGATTTCCAGGTTTTAATTTGATAGTATATGATCATCTATGAAAAGGAGCATGTTTCTAAAAGAAATTTGAACGATTCATGAACTGAAGTGTGAAAGTCAGTTGTGTCACTGAGGACGACTCACATAACAAACATTTCCAAGTTGACGTGTGTGTGCCAAGCCCTCGATGTGCTGGGCCACTACCAGGAGGGACCTCAGCTCCAATGGAGCTACTTGTGACCACCTGCCAGGCCAGTCCATTAGCGTCCCTCCAGAGAGGAGCATCACCTTGTCCCAAGGATCTGAACAGACTTGACCAAGGTCGATCAGCTGGCCAGAGGCAGAGATAGAACCAGCTACCACCAGCCCACAGCCCCATCTTTTTCATAAAATACAAGCTTCCTTGACACGGCAGATCCCAGGTGAAGCAGACAGACAGCGCTCTGTGATCAGAGGCCGAAAGCGGCTGTCGGTGGGCCAGGAGTAGATTTCCCTTCGCAGAGATATCTCTGGCTTTCCTGGAAGCTCCTCTGGGTGTGACATGCCTGGCTCCCTTTGCCTCCTGACCCTTACTCTGTAGAACTGTCCCCTGACCTCACATTCACTTTCTATATTTCTTGGCTATTGGGTACATCATTTGACATTTATTTACACTTTCCATCTCCTAAGCTCTCACAGAGCACGTGGTATTATAAACCCTCTGCTGCTGCTTGGCATTGGGGTACCTTGCTATTTACTGTGCTGTGGCCCCCAACAATGCAATCTGCAAGTCCTGCTCTCCATACTAAGTCATTTGTATACATGATGACAATGGGAGGTCCCTGGGTACTGATCCTTGTTGTATGTCTTACTAGTAATATCTTTCCCACATGGAGAACATTTTGCCTTTATTTATTGTCTTTGCTCCTACGAGGAGAGGGCCCAGAGCAGGCTCAGTGATGGTCCAGATGCCTAACACAGTCCCTCAAAGTGCTAAGGAATCATGACTTTCTTAGCCTTTACTCATTTGCTGAGTGAATTCCGACATACTTCTTTTTATTAGGAAAAAGCTCTTACCAGTAATTGCGTTAAAGTATATTAATGGCACAGCAACGGAGGATGCTGTCACCATGTGCTCCTCTCTCATGCCATGTAGGACCCATTTCTCCATAAAGGATATCGCGCCATACAACAAACACTGCATTTTTAATGGCCGTGAAGCTGTTAACTGGAGGCCTGATTGCATGGGGACCTCGAGTGAACGAACTCTTATAAACATCTGGCAAATTGCTTCCCAAACAGCCTTTGCATGGCTGGGAGACTCTGATGTCTGAAACTTTCTGCTGGTTGGATGGGAGTACTTAACCGTAGGAGCCAACGGGGCCGTCCTCATTTCTGAGCAAAACTGTCCACGAGGAGCTGTTGACAGCATCGCTGCACCCATCCAAGCATTCTGGAGCTTCTGAAACCTCTCTCACCATCACAGGTGTTTAACAGACCTCACACCTGACATTTCATGATTGGAGAGGAAGTTTTATCATGCATGTGCCTTGGGACAGGTGATGCACTAATGGATTTCCAACGTGGAGGCGGTGAGGGCGACTGGAGGGAGAGGGCCTGTGCACAGCGAAGAAGGCCAGTGGGTCCGGTGGGGGTGAGGCACGCCCAGCGCATTGTGGGATAGATTTTCCTGGATGTAGACCTCTTTGCCAGGGGACTTTAAGGTCCTCTGGCACATTGCTACTTCACCTCTACTTTATACCCTCACTCTGAAAGTCCCCAGGCCCGCCTACTGAGAGCAGAGATCCCCAGGGCCTCTGGTCTTCAGGAGGCAAGGATGAAGACAAAGCACAGAGATTAAAAGAGGGGAGAAACCAGCACAGTGACCCATGCCTGTAATCCCAGTGGCTCAGGAGGCTGAGGCAGGAGGATTGTGAGTTCAAAGCCAGCCTCAGCAACAGCAAGGTGCTAAGCAACTCAGTGAAACCCTGTCTCTAAATAAAATGCAGAGTAGGGCTGAGATGTGGCTCAGTGGTCCAGTGCCCCTGAGTTCAATCCCCAGTACCCACCCCCAAAAGAAAGATAGATGAGGCTACTTTTTTCTCCAGCAACTCCCCCACCCCATTTTTGTTCCCTGCCAACAGCACAGCCATATAATCCATCTTTAAACGCCTGGGAGCGGGAGATATTAATTTTACAGCCAACACAGTGTCTTTGAATCTTCCTGAAATTTTAACCTGCTTTTTATCAAACTATCAGTTTTACTTAGGGGTTATCACCCTTGGAGACTTTTCTTGAGGTAGTACTTTGTCTTTTGATGGAAAGGGACCCAGTTTACTCCTGAAATTTCTCCCAAAAGTTCCAAGGCCTCAAACAGAGAGAACAAGGCAGCTCAGAAAGCAAGCAATTTTTCACATAGATGAAAGTCAAAAATACAGGCTTATTTGACCTTTGAAAAGACCCTGTCATGGGCCACGGTCTTCCCAGGGCTCTTAGTCAGCTAGTGCACATCTGTATGGCTCTATCAGCTATTAAAAATGTCTCCAGACTGCATCATCTGTTTCTCTAACTCATTTTTTAAATTTAAATTCAATAAAACTCACTCTTCTGTGTACAGTTCTGTGAATTTTGACCAACACATGCTGTTGTGTAATGATCTCCACAATCAAGGTGAAGAGCAATTGCCACCCTGAAAACGCTGTTTGGGGCCACACCCCCGATGGCCCTTAACCCTGACAACCACAGATCTCCCCTCTACCCTTGAGGTCTTACCTTCTCCAGAAAGCAACACAAAGGCAATGGCACCGAGTGAAGGCTTGAGTCTGGCTTCTTTAACTTAGCACTGTGCATTTGAGATTTACCTGTGCTGTGGACTGCATCAGTAATGTGTTTCTTTTTAACACCCAATGATACTTTAGTTTGTATCTATGTTCACCCATTCCCCAGTTGAAGGGCGTTTGGACTATTTCTACTTTCTGGTGACTATGAATCAACTTTCTATACAGCGTTTTCAGTTTAACACAGAGGCAGGACAATGGGTACCTGATTAAGAATGTTTAACTTATAGTGAGAATTTTTCCAATGAGGTGGAACAGTTTTGCACTCCACCAGCAATGTGAGAGAGATCCCGTTACTCTGCTTTAATGATAGCACTTGTTATCGTCACACTTCTACAGAGATTAGCTATTCTAAAAGCATATCGCGGTATCTCACAATGGTTTTGATTTGTAGTACCCTAAAGACTACGGATGTAAGACGATCTTCACATCCTTATAGCCATCCAGTTCTTCTCTTTGGTAAAATATCTGTTCAAATCTTGGGTCATTTTGAATACCCGGGCTGCTTAATTTCTTGTTTTTGAGTTTTGAAGAGCTTTTAGGGTACAATTCCTTTGTTAGATGTGCACTTTAAAAATATTCCCACTATTCTGCAGCTGTAGAATGAATTCTAACAGTGTCTTTCACTGAATGAAAATTTTTAATTCTGATGAAATCCACTTCATCATTTTTATCTATTTTGGTGTCAAATACAGACCTCTTAGACTAACCCGGGCTTGCAAAGTTCCCTCCCATTATTTCTCTCTGAGGATTTAAAGCCCTGGGGACTAGATCTGACTAATTTCTGCAGAATTAGTGAAGCACCTCTGGGGTGGGTTTGAAATGGATGTGAAGTTCTTCCAGCAGAGTTTGTTGAGAACACTATCGTGTCCTCATTCAGTCGCCTCTGTGCCCGAATCAGAATCAACTGAGCACAGCTTTGTGTGTCTTGTTCTGGACTTTTTACTCCATTCCACTGGTTCTTCATCTCCTGATTGGTCAAAATCACTGCCTAGGTGACCCCAGCTTTAGGGTGTGTCCGACAGTAGATAGAGTACTGCGAGTCTTCCAATTTGGCTACTCTTCAAAGTTATTTTATGTGAGTTCCTTTGGTGTCAGTGTAAATTTCAGAGTCGGTTTGTCAATATCTGCAAAAAATCTTGCTGGGTTTTGATTGGGATTGTATTGGATCCTCACTTAAGGTGGGGGCCTGGATAACACCGGTTCCTCCAACCCAGGAAAGTCTCATAGCTCCTGTTTATTGACGTCTGTGCTTTCTTTCATTTGCATTGGTGGTTTCAGCACGTAGACCCTGCGTGTATTTTGTTGGATTTATTCCCAAGCAGTTCATTGCTGGAGTGAGGCTGCTATCTTTTCTTTTCCTTCTTTCTTTCTTTCTTTCTTTCTTTCTTTCTTTCTTTCTTTCTTTCTTTCTTTCTTTCTTTCTTTCTTTCCTTCCTTCCTTCCTTCCTTCCTTCCTTCCTTCCTTCCTTCCTTCCTTCCTTCTTTCTTTCTTTCTTTCTTTCTTTCTTTCTTTCTTTTCCTTTCTTTCTTTTTTATTTTTTTGTAACAGAGAATGTTAATAACTGTATTCTCTGACTTTCAGAATTTTCTGATTGTGAATATTATTTTAACCCATTTCACAGATGAGACTTATGGTGGGAGGTTTCAAGGAACTTCCAAGTCCACAGCCTTTTCCTTGAAGCCCTCATTTTCTTCTCCCTACGTTATGGACATGTGATCGACATACAAAATCTCTGCATATTTAACGTATACATCTTGACAATTGTAGAGAGAAGTCTACACCCATGAGAATCGCCATTGTCCCCTGTGCCGCAAACATCCATCCTCTCCCAAACTGTCTCTCACTCTCATTGTTACTATGATTTTTTTGTGATAAGAACACTTAAAATAAATCTCCCCTCTTTTTTTTTCAGTATGCATTATGGCATTGCTGACTGAAGGCACCATTCTCCACAGGCTATCTGAGAATCGTCCACCTTGTATAACTTAGACTGCTCCCTTATCACCTTCCCCTTCCTGGTTCTCCCACCCCCTGGCAGCCACCATTCCCCCTTCTCCTTCCGAGAGTTTGTCTTAGGTCATCTAAGAGTCTTCCCGGGCAGCATTTGTCCTGCTGGATCTGGCCTGCTCACTCAGTATAACAAGGTTCGGGTTCATGCATGCCATTGCATGCCATTGCATTTCCTTTCACACAGTGGGAGGTATTCCATTGTTGAGTGCGTCCTTCCTGAGCTGATGGACATATGAGTCACTTCTGTGTGTGGCTTCTTGTGAATAGTATGGAATAGCAATATTTCCTTGAAATCCTGATCCTTTAGATATTCACCCAGAAGTGGGACTGCAGAATCATTTTGTGAAGTGTGAACCGATTCAGAGAAATCAGTCTTCTTTTGTTTTGGAAAGATCCTGAAACAAAATATCTTCCCACATCTCGGAGTCAGAAGGAATACAAAAAAATTTCAGAAAACATATATTTTTGTGCATTGGATCTGAATAATTTGAATTGCAATAGATCATAAAAGGTAAATCCAGTGAACTAACACGTACTTGGACCCCTCAGTCCCTGGGGATGGTGCTCACAGAGGATGAGCTGCTATCACCTGCAGGCCTAGGGCAGTGGGCAGTTTTTAAAAAACTATGAAATGAGACAAAAGGAGAAAGGACGAGTTCTTTGAAACCAGACGCAGTTCATTACAAGGAAACAGCCCCCTCTCTTCTTCCCTTGCTTGCTCCCTCTAAATTCACTATGACATAGTACTACCCCTACAGAAAGCAAAAAGCCCTGTGGCATTTATGATTCCCAGAAGATAAGCATGCTCTATAACCTGGCCATTCTGCAAATAACTAGGTGTGTGCACAGGAGCATCACGATGCAGACACACATACATCAACCTTGATAGCACTCCTGCTCCAGTAGCCCTGATCCCAGGGCCCCTCAGCAGAGGAATGCATAAAAAATTATGCAGCATTCACGTAGAATATCGCAGAGAGTGAAAATGAGTGAATCCCCAGCACATGTGACAAACTCGTTTTGTCTTACAAATACAATGTGGATAAAAAAAAACAACCCTCTTGTATTCAGAATACAATAAAAGCTCACAAATCAGTGGTTCGAAATCCTCACCAGACCATCTTGTTCAGGCGTGCCTCCATAATGAGGCGGTGAGATCACAAAGAGCAGAAGGGAGTGACTCTCTCGTGAGCAGAGGAGGGAGGCAAGGTGTGCTGCTGGAAAGCCCCATAGCTGGGACATTCCCCGCTGCTACCGTGCCACTCCTGGACTTGCCCTGGCTTATGGGTGCATTAACGTCTATTGACGAACAACAAATCATTCCAAAATTTGGTGGCTTAAAACAATATAAATTCATTTTTCTTACAGTTTTTGTGGGTGAGTCAAAAATCTACGCTCATCTTGAGTCCTCTGTTCCAGTGTCTTTCACAGGCTTTGATCAAGGTGCTGAGGTCTCTCACAAGGACGAAATCAGGTGTTGGTTGGAGACACAGTTATCTCACCTGGGCCAGGATCTGCTCCCAGGTTTGTTTGGTGGCTGGGGAGAGGATTCAGTTCCTGGGTGGCTCTGGTTCAGCTGATTCAAGTGGCTGCATCCATCAAAGTAAGCTGTACAAAGAGCTGGAGAGGCAGTGCCCACAGCAGTCAGTTTCAGTAATCTACTTCCCGACTAGACATGGGGTCTGCTGCTGTCCACTCATTTGAGGCCAACCTGGAGGCCCAGCCCACACTGAAGCAGAGGGGATCACACAGGCGTGAATCCCAGGAGATGGGATCAATGGAACCGTGTAAAAAAGCTGCCTGTGGCACTGGGTGCTGGCCTTATACTTGAGGTTCTTCCACGTCGTACACACTTTTCAGTTGGTATGTAATATTTTATAGGAACTAAGGATGTTAAAGGAGATCTCAGGGTCAAGGTGTCACAGAACCTCAATTGTCCCCTTTCTTGGGAACACATCATCCCCTGTCCTCAGCCTCCGTAAATGGTGTCTGACACACACAAGGCGCTACAAATTATTCGCTAAATAAATGAATGCCCTGAATTTTACGAGGATAGATAATGAGGCAGTCACTAAATTGTTCTCGTGGGTGTAAAATCTGAAAAATAAGGCTGTGCGAAATGTATCTGTGCAAACATGCTTCACCAAGGAGAAAAGACGCGTGTTAAAGTAGGAGGAGGGAAGACGTGGCAAAGGGAAGAGAAGAAGCGGAAAGACTCAGGATGGGTGGAATTGGGGTACCACTTTGGGGACGCATCCAGCAGTCTGGTTTTAAGTAACTTGTGAAAGGTATCTCCCATTATCCTTGGGTTATTAATTCATGATCTAGTTTACTTTGTCCCTGCAGGTTTAGTGATGGGAGCGAGTTCTGGCTTACAGAGTTGCAATCCTCAGAAATCTGACTTCAAACTGCTCGACTCCGCCATCTCAGACTTGGTGCGGATGAGGTGCGCACCTGGGTACTTTTTAGAGCGTGTCTCTCAGAGCCCTGGGACTCCAGGAAATGATTCCAGCTCACTGTCAGGCCATGGAGCAAGGGGCTCAGAGAGGTGGACCTGGGGTACGCTGGAGAGGCAGGTGGTAGAAAGGGGCTTAGAGGTGCCCGTGGCAATGCTAAGAAATGGGGTACTTGGGACTGTCCCCAACTCAGCGAAAACTGGAAGAGAGGTGCTTCAGGGGTCTTGTCCACTGTGTCTGAGTTCCTGAACTCTGTGAAGGACTAGCTAACACACAAGGAAAGTCACACAGTCATCCTCAATGGGTAAAGACTCCATTTGTGGAGGGGTAGTGTGGGTCCCAGGAAGGCTGGGGCTGGTGTCAAATGGCCAATCAAGATCCTCCTTTATCATTTATGAAGTGTTAACATTGATGTTAACCCCTCATTTTATTTAAGAAGTTGTTTGCGTGGGTATAGTTTATGTTTGGTGTAGATATTGAATCACTGACCGTAAGCCTTGAAATGGATCGTAATAAAGCACTTCGACAGTTACAAGGGTTTGGGGGAAGAGCTCAATGTCTTAGTTACTCGCTGCTGTCTTGAAGTGGGGACAGTGACATTTTACAGTGGGACTGCAATGGACTATGTCCCTTCCTGCAGGGGCCAATTCTAGTCATTTCCATCTTTTCTGCACTTTGAATTTAGATGCCTCCTTCTCTCCCAGGTGGAACCTGTTCTCAGTTGAAATCCCTTAGCTCTGATGCAAGTTCCAGGCAGCTTAGCCCACAACCCCTCCGCACTCCTCTCACCCCTCACAGTCTCATGATGAGAAACTGCCCTCTATACAGAGAGATTAGCCTCTGGGCTGCTCTTGACCTCCGGCCACCAGGTTCCGTGACCTCTGCTTCTTTGTGAGATCCGAGTGTTTGCCCTCCTGCTCCTGGAGTCGAGTGTATTCATGCCTTTTCAAGCTCAGGTCAGATCACGGGGTGAAAAGCCGCTCCTCAGAGGCCCACCTGCAGGACCCTCGCCCCCAACAGGAGTGCTCCACCAAACAGCAGGGACTTCACCGCTGAATGCTGAAGGTTTATAATGCCTGGCAACCAGAAGGCCTCCCCAGATCGCCAAGGCTGCGATTCATTGTCACGCGTTGACAAGTAAGCCCTCCTGTGGGCCTCTGCCTCCTCTCCGTCCTTCACGTCCCTCTCCGTGTCCAAGGCGAGCCCGTCACTGTCCTGCCCTGCTAGCCTTACAGGCTCCTTCTCCTGGACACAGAGTCCAGAAACGGAGTGGAGTTTACTGAAGAGTCCAGGTCGCTTCCCTGCCCCCTGCCCAGACTCCCCATTTCTCAGCCGAGTCATGAATAAGTAACAACAGAATTGGGGTGTTCACCACAGGCTGGCACTACCCTTCATTAGCTCATGACTCCAACTAATAAACATGTAGGTGCCATTAGAGGAGGGGCCTTTCCCTCTCTCTCTCTCTGTCTCTCTCTCTCTCTGTCTCTCTCTCTCTCTCACACACACACACACACACACACTTCTCTGGTTTATGTTCTGCTCTTTATTCCTCCCTTCCAAGGCAAAACCCCTTGTGGAGGTGGTTACAGGGTCTTGATTTCACCTCTGAGAAGCCATCTTGAATGTTGACGCCATCTTACGAGAGACAAGTCTCACTTTCCTCTACTTCCTCTCACCTGAAGTCCCCCCACCCCCATTAGTGACCCACCCCATGGTACCATGACCCTGAGCCCATCCCAGAAGGACACCACCCCTTGGCTCTGGAACGCCCAGGGTGCCATGGACCTAAGCCAATCCCATGCGACTCCCATCGCCCAGCTCTGAGGCAGGCACCCCCAGCCTGTCCCCTAGGCCACAGCCAACCTCCAAACCCCTGCCCCACAAACACTGAACACCCGACACTCGGGGCCTCTCTCCTCTCTACAGAGGGATGGCCTTTGGCCTTTGTTTGTCAGCTTTGACAATAAACCCTCGAGTGGGTCTCTGCCTGGTCTCCGTCCTTCATTTCTCACTCGCTGTCTCTCACTTTCCTTTCATTTTTGGTGCTGAAGCCTGGCATTGGGTTCCCTGGTGTGCCCACTCACCTCTTCAAGGGTCACTGAGCGCCCCGGGTCCCGATCCAGACTCCATCATGGGACCAGGCCCTCCATTCTGTCAAACGCCCTCTCTGCACCCACCACTGGACATTCCAGGTAAGACCTCTGTCTCTGACCGCCCTAACGACCTACAGGTCCCGGGAAATGACAGTGAATGTCCGGCACTCCCAGGGTTTCTGTGTGGTCGGGCGCACCCCCAGCCGCAGCTCTCACAGCTACAGCTGACCCCTGCTGTCCACTGGGTCTACATGTGGTCTTTTATTGGGTCCTGGTTTTGAGGAAAACCCACTGAGGGTGATTGGAGTCTTTCCTGGTGAACTTCCTCTCAGCCTTGGGTTAAGCTCTAAGGTTCCTGCCCCTCCTACGTAGTCCTGTCTGGGCACCCAAGTGCCTCAGTGGGCTCCTGCCCCAGTGCTTACCCAGCAGTGCTGATGGCCCCCTGAGCGTAACCATCCTCTCCACCAGGTGACACTAGACTGGGGGACGCCCACCTCTAAACTCACTTCCTACGTCTCACCATGGGCTGCTCCTTATCCATTCCCTCCCACGGCCCCCTGGGCTGCCTCCTGGCTAACCTGGGGTCTCTCTCTCTCACCCTGGACCCAAAGCCCCCAAACTTATCCACTGTGTAATCAGGCCTCAATATCCTTTGGTAAGACTCTAAATGGCCGCTTCACAGCACTCTAGATCCCAGTATTATCAGGGGTCTTTGCAACTGCTGTGAGCACTGGGGGAGTGGAAAGAGATCCCCCATCCTCAGGTCTTCCCTTCCTTCCTTCCAACCCTCCCTCTGCCCTTCCTGTTCTCCAGGTTCTCTGGCTCTTCACCCTCTCTTCTGGACCTCAGGACCCTCCGGAAGCCCAGACTTTGACTCTGCTCACAACCCCCTCCCTACCACTCTCCACCTCCTGCTCCCACTCCCCCGGGACCCCCTCACCTACTCCCAGTCCACCCACTACTCCCCTCACCCGCCCCTCTACCCAGCCCGCACCTCTGCTTGCCTTCCGGGAAGTAGCGGGGTCGGAGGGACTTGTCCGCGTACACGTCCCTTCCTCCCTTAGTGACCTCTCCCAGATTGAAAGGAGGTGAGGTCCTTCCCCTCCAGTCCTTCGGGGTACATTAAGGAACTCCGATTCCTAACCCAATCATGTGATCTGACCTCCATGAGCCTCTCCAACACTCTCCTGCCTGAGGGACGCAGGCGAGTTTGGGAGCGGGTTAGGGACAGCAGGTTCCCCAGCTCCTTCCAGACCTAGGTCAGGACTGACATTGAAATGTGAATGGAAGAAGCCTCCTACTGTACTGAGCCAAAAGGTAAATTGTTCGGTGCTTTACTAATTACCAGCCCGTCATTTTTTTTCTAGAATTCTTGTTATTCCTCTTAAACTCCATATTTTTTGAGCTCCTGATTTTGGTCCCTCTACACCTAGGTTAATGTTTTTCTGATAAGTCTTATGTTTTATTCAACTATAGAGTTTTTAAACATCTGTGTTGCAATGGAGATTCACCTGCGAAAAGCTACAAGGCCTTTACTTTCGTATGTGTGCACGCTGTGTGTTGTGTGTGTGTCCATGTGTCATGTACATGATGTTAAGATTGGCAGATTGAAAACGAGCACTCACAAATTTAAAAAATGAATCCAAAAACCTTTAATTCACATGATTTAAGAAGGTTCAATTTAAATTGGGTAAACAGACGAAAGTAAAGATGTCTTTAAAATTAAACTTAATTCACAAGTCTCTCTAGGTGGTCAAAGGACTGATAAAATGTTAATATCTATAAAATGTCTAATACCCATTGTTTCTAGGACTTTTCTTCAACATGGAAGGAATGTCTAATACTATTCAATACACTTGTCTGATATTATGGTGAAAATAAGTACAATAGATTTGACTTGGGATTACTCATAAATGTGTTCGTTAGACATCTGATCAAATCACAAGCTTATGATGCTACCTGTTAAATATACCATCAAGTACTCTTAACTCTTTGAATTCCATTGGGTAACATTATTGATGTTTTCATCAATTGGTAAATGAAAAAAAAAGGGGTTTAAAGTTGCTTTGTCATCACTTGAAAAGGGTCACTAAAAATTTAAAGTCCTGACAGGTATAATTCTATATACTTGAACATTGTGTTTTCATGAAATAATAAACAGATGTGATTCTATATACAAAGGTTTATGGAAGATTTCTATATACAAAGGCCCAAAAGTTTCAACTGTTCCAATTAAGAGTACTGTAAATAACATAAATTATTTCTTTTTATTAAAATGAAATAATTTGTCTAAATTCAGAAATTTACAAGGATTGTTTCAGAATGTGAATAGAAAAAAAGGTTAACAGATGGGAAAGAGAAATTAGAAGGTTCTAGGAAGGGAAACTATATTTAACAGAAGGAAAAGAAAGTGTTTCTGGATAAGAAAGTCTTTACATGACGAAGCAAATAAAAGTGTTTATGTAAGTGATAAAGAAGGTCTATTTTAGTTGGTTATATATTTATAAAAAACAATCAGCCAAAGCTATTTAAGGTTTTTGTTCCTAAGGTCAAATGTTAAAGTACTGATATAAGCCAAAGCTTAATTCATGTGTTAAAAGAAAAAGATTTCTTAAAACATTAATTTACCCATAACATTGTGTTTATTAACTTTTGTTTTTTTTTGAGCAAGTAATCTTAAAGATATTAAGGATTATACAACTGTAGTTAAACAACAACTGTTATTTTGGAATATTGTAATATATTATTCCTTTAAGAGCTAAACTTGACCAATATAAAAACATCAATGTAATTGTGATGGCCATTATTTGTCTTTGTATATTAAACGTGTTCATCTCTTCCAGGTATACAAGTCATTAAGATAGAAGCTTTAAAAGAGCATTATATCAAGCTGGTATTCTCCAAACTAAAGCTGTATGGTAATTTTAGGCTTACAAGGATAACAATTTTTATTGGAAATTTATTTATATTATTTAATGTTCTATAACTGGACCTGTTATAAAGAAGATATATAAAGTTTTATGTTACTTTTTACACTGGCGTACAATTTAGATGTATTTTTAAGTTAATGAGAGCTTAATCTATGTGAAGGTTAATATTGTAAAACACAAAAGCATTTTGGTCCTATGCATGTAGGTTAATGTTTTTCTGATCAATCTTATTTTTTATTCAACTATAGAGTTTTTAGACATCTGTAACTTTGCAAAGGAGATTCACCTGTGAAAAGCTACAAGGCCTTTACTTTGTATGTGTGCACACTGTGTGTTGTGTGTGTGTCCATGTGTGTGTGTCCTTTTCCACAAAAGGTTAAAAGTTATCAGCCTTTCTTTAATTCATATTTTAAATGTAATATCACATTGTGTTAGCTGATATTCATGTGAACTCAAGCAACAATATATGCAAACTTTGTAAAATGATATTTAAGAAGCAAAGATCAGCTTCAGAACTAGAACATTTTACCTAAGATTCATAAACAGCCCCACCTAACCTGAGATTAGGCTCTGCCCCCACCATAAACTACATGTCAGAAAGACTCCAAAGTAGGCCAGGCCTCAGTTCACTTAACATTATATTCAAAAGGTTGATTTCTGTTGTTAAGACTACTAGGATCTCAAACAGGGGATAAAATATATATAACTCAAAATTCAAGATAGTTATTAGACAAACTAAATATGTTTGTACTCTTGTTAATTTTATTTTGTATTTTCCTTATAAACTGACTAAATGTTGCCTGTTAATGTTTTGTAGAGTATTGCTTTAAGAACACACAACCTGGGTCAATTTAAGGTAATAAGTCATCACCTACAGGACAGATAGGATAGTACAGACCCCAATTAATAAAAGGAGTAAATGGCTATAAGTTTATAGACTAAAGTTAAAGCCCAATACTCTTAACTTAAGACTGGTGAGATGTATTTGCTAGATGTTTAAGATCAAGACTTAAAAATTAAAGCTAAGTTAAAAGGGTCAAGAAAACCAATATTTGGCTTTTGCCCTTTGAGTCAGTATGAATCCAGGGAACTGGGAACTCCTCTAAAGAGCTTTGCATCTCTGGGCCACACAACCTCCCGATCAGGGAGATTAATGAGACCCCTGAGAACAGAAAGCCAATCAGTGCACTTGCTGTGAAGAGAGGAGGGTCATTGGAGAAGGGAGACATCCCTGATGCTTCCAAAGGAAGCCACTTGGTCAGCAAGACCGGAACCCATCCTAGCGCAAATGGCACTAGCGGAACTGAGAAGCTGCTATAAGTTCCCCAGGAGTGACTCCCAGGAGAACTTGGCTGACTCTTAACAATAAACAGAAACAAAGTCAGTTTTGAGCAGCTTGATCTTAAACACCCAGCAAAAGCAGTTAAACCCCAATACAGCCATTCCTGAGCATCAAAAAAGAAGAAGAAAATAAATAATAATGAAATATAACTTAAGATACACACTCATGTTAGCCCCCAAGAATATGTAAGACTGGAGGCTACAAAAGAGAGATTCTTAGGCAAGAATCTTGCCTGATAAGGATCAAGAGAAACTGCCAAAGCCAGAAGTTTCTAGTCAGTTTAGGGCCTACAGACATTAACAGGTAACTGTTGTGTTTACATCTGATAACTCTGGGGATGTTAAAGATTTATATTCCCAAATAAAGCCCTTGTCCTCTCCAACCTGGCTATGGGGACCACTTCTCAGCCCTCACACCTCCTGGTGAGAGATGATTTAATAGCAGGTCTTCTAGGCCTCAGCAGCTCATTGGTAAATCCCTACTCATGTGATCCCTGGACACAAATGGGCTATTCAATTTGTTTTCCTACTGGCCACCCTGGGCTGACGGCAGGCCTAGCCACAGGAATGACCATGTCCATTACCTATTTTCATCAGCTCTCCAGTCAGCTGGTAGGGGATATCCAGCAGGTAGCTGAGTCTATAGTAACCCTCCAGGATTAACTGACTCCTTGGCCTCTGTGGTCCTAGAAAACACTGTGCAGGGGACCTACTAACAGCAGAGGAAGGCGGGCTTTGTCTCTGCCTACAGGAGGAAAGCTGTTTTATGTCAATCCGTCTGGAAGAGTAAAGGACAAGACAAAACAACTCCAACAGGTCCTTGGACGTCGGAAATAACAGCTTGCCTCTGTCGGAGGACGGCAGCTAAGAAGCCCTTCTCCAGTGGGCACGTCCTTTCCTGACCCCGCTCCTTGTCATAGGCCTTCTGCTAATGCGTGCCCCCTGCATCATTAGATTTGTTCAAGGCCAGATTCAAAGAATCTCTAACCGAACTGAGAAGCAGCTTCTGTTACAGGACTACCAACCCCTCACCAAAACTGGGCCACCCGGAGCCAGCAGCTCCAGCACCTCCTGGCCCTCACCATGACCTCAGTGACATCCCACACCCCTAACCAGGGTCCAGACACCTCCCCTTTCCAGCAGGAAGAAGCCACAGAAGGTTGATCTATGCCCTTGTCCCCTAAAGGGGGCCCAATAAAAAACAAAATAGGGAGGAATATAGTGTCTTGATTTCACATCTGAGCAGCCACCTTGAATGTTAACACCACCTTATAAGTTTCTCTTTCTCTACTTCCTCTTCCCAAGCTCCCCCCCACCCCCATTAGTAACCCACCCCATGTACCATGACCCTAAGCCAATCCCCGAAGGACATGGTCCCTTGGCTCTGGAAAGCCCCACGATGCCATCACCTAAGCCAATCCCATGCTATTTCCACTGCCCAGCTCTGATGCAAGCTCCCCCAGCCTGTCCCAGAGCACCACAGACGCAGCTCCAAACCCCTGCCCCACAGAGGCTGAACACCCGAACCTCTTGGGGCCTCTCTCCTCTCTACGGAGGGATGGCCTTTGTCAGCTTTGACAGATAAACCCTCGTGTGTGTCTCTGCCTGGTCTCGCTCGCCCGTCTCTTGCTTTCTCACTTTCAGTGGTGAACAACAACCTTGGTACACGGGTTTCAGCCAGGCAGATTTAATGTCTCAAGCATCACTTTTCTCAAACATTTTTAATGTATTTGTTCTAATCGGTTATATATCACAGCAGGATGCTCTTTGATTCATTGTACACAAATAGAGCACAGCGTTTCACTCTGGTTGTACACGAGGTACAGCACACCAATGGTACAATCATACGTGTACCTACAGCAATCATGTCCCTCTCATTCCACTGTCTTTCCTAGACCCATGCCCCCTCCTTTTCCCTCCCTCACCTCCCTCACAAAGTTCCTCCACTCATCCCATTGTAGATTAGCACCCACCTATCAGAGAAAACATTTGTCCTTTGGTTTTTGGTGATGGGCCTACTTTGCTTAGCATGATTTCTTCGATTCCATTCATTTACTTGCAAATGCCATAATTTTATTCCCTTTTAATGCTGAGGAATGTTCCATTGTGTATATATACAACAGTTTCTTTATCCATTTATCTTTTGAAGGGCATCTAGGTTGGTTCCACAGTTTGTACTGTGAATTGTGCTGCTGTAAACATTGATGTGGCTGTGTCCCTGTAGTATGCTGTTTTTAAGTCCTTTGGGTACAGTCCAAGGAGCGGGATAGCTGAGTCAAAAGCGGTTCCGCCGAAGTTTTTAACGGAATCTCCATACTGCCTTCCAGATTGGCTGCACCAATTTGCAGTCCCACCAGCAGTGTATGAGTGGCCTTTCCCCCCACATCCTCACCAACACTTACTGCTGCTTATATTCTTCATAACTGCCATTCCGACTGGCATGAGATAAAATCTTAGTTTTGATTGGCATTTCTCTAATTACTAGAGATGTTGTACATTTTTCTTTTTTTTGATTGATTGTATATCTTATTCTGAGTAGTGTCTATTCAGTTCCTTGGCCCATTTATTGATTGGGTTTCTTGCTTTTTTGGTGCTAAGTTTATTGAGTGCTTTATATATCCTAGAGATTAGTGTTCTATCTGATGTGCATGTGGTAAAGATTTGCTCCCATTCTGTAGGTTCTCTATTCACCTCACTGATTGTTTCTTTTATTGAGAAGATTTTTAGTTTGAATCCATTCTGTTTATTGATTCTTAATTTTATTTCTCATGCTTTAGGAATCTTGTTAAGGATTTCGGGGCCTAAGCCAACATGATGAAGATTGGGGCCTACTTTTTCTGCTATTAGGTGTAGGGTCTCTTGTCTAATTTCTGGACCCTTGATCTACTTTGAGTTGAGTTTTGTGCATGGTGAGAGATAGGGGTTTAATCTCATTTTGCTGCATATGGATTTTCCGTTTTCCCAGGACCATTTGTTGAAGAGGCTATCTTTTCTCCAATGTGTGTTTTGGGCACCTTTGCCTAGTATGAGATAAATGTATTTATGTGGGTTTGTCTGTGTCCTTTATTCTGTACCATTGGTCCACATGTTTATTTTGGTGCTAACACCATGCTGGTTTTGTTACTGTGGCTCTGTAGTATAGTTTAAGGTGTGGTATTGTGATGCCTCCTGCTTTACTCTTCTTGCTAAAGATTGCTTTGGCTATTCTGGGTCTCTTATTTTTCCAAATGAATTTCATGACTGCTTTTTCTATTTCTGTGAGGTACGATGTTGGGATTTTACTTGGTATTGCATTGAATCTGTACAGTGCTTTTGTCAGTGTGGCCACTGTGACAACATTAACTCTGCCTCCAGGAAGCCGGGAGATTTCTCCATCTTCTAAGATCTTCATCAACTTCTTTCTTTCATGTTCTTGTGTAGTTTTCATTGTGCAGGTCTTGCACCTCTTTTCTTAAGTTTATTCCCAAGTATTTTTTAAGCTATTGTGAATGGGGTGGTTTTCCTAATTTTCTTTCAGAGGATACATCAGTGATACATAGAAAGACATTTGATTTATGAGCATTAATTTTATTTCCAGCTACTTTGGTGAATTCATTTATTAAATCTAGAAGTTTTCTGGTGGAATTTTTTGGATCCTTGAAGTATAAAATTACGTCATCGGCAAATATGATACTTCTTCTTTTCCTATCCATATCCCTTTAATTTCTTTCATCATCTAATGGCTCTGGCTAGGGTTTCAAGGACTGTGTTAAACAGAAGTGGTGAAAGGGGGCATCCCTGTCTTGTTCCAGTTTTAGAGGAAATGCTTTCATGTTTTCTTCATTTACAATGATATTGGCCTGGGGTTTAGCACAGATTGGTTTTACAATGTTGAGGTACGTTCCTACTATCCCTAGTTTTTCTAGTGTTTTGCACATGACAGGGCATTCTATTTTGTCACATGCTTTCTTGGCATCCATTGATTAATCATAGGATTCTTATCTTGGAGTCTATTGATGTGGCAAACCATGTTTATTGATCTCTGTATGTTGAACCTTGCATCCCTGGGATGAACCCCACTTGAGCATGGTGCACGATCTTTTTAATATGTTCTTTGTATTAAACATCATTCTTTATTTTGCTCCAGCCCAGATCAGAGAGTGAAGCAAGGCTAAAAGCAGGCCTGACTGTGCCCAGGGCTGTCTTCCTGGGATCGTCTGAGGTTGAGACCTCTGGGGAGGGAAAAGCGTGTGCTTGGTGGGCCCTGTGGGCTCTGGGCATGCAGCTGTG
Source organism: Ictidomys tridecemlineatus (assembly GCF_052094955.1). Lineage (NCBI taxonomy): Eukaryota > Metazoa > Chordata > Mammalia > Rodentia > Sciuridae > Ictidomys > Ictidomys tridecemlineatus. The sequence goes on along the minus strand of NC_135484.1, from coordinate 153,817,148 downwards.
CCTCTATTGATTGAAAGCTCAGGGTCTTACTTACTGGGTGGGCCTCCACATAAATCAGTATTTGGTACATTGTGAGAACCCTGAGGAATGAAAAAAATTGGGACTTATGGCTCAGAGGAACTTGGAGAATGAGACTTCTGTGGGGACCAGGCTGTACAAAATGAGATCATGCTGGCTTGAAGCACCGTGGCTCTTTGCATTTCTTCTTTGGCCTTCCATGGATGGTCTGGCTGAGGGATGGACTCGGCAGGTGATGCTGCAGTTTACTTGAGTGGTGATCTGAGCCTGGGGCAGCTGGACTCACAGGCAGGTGTCTGTTTCCATAGAGCCTTGTGCACGTTCACAAGGGACTCAGCCAAATGCACACAGCACTTTTGGTCTTTGTTATTTCTTTTTTTACCCTAGTTCTTTGATGTTTGCACTGGCTTATAATTAATATTTGACATCTCATCATTTGAGAATCTTTGTAGGGTTGTCATGGAAAATCAGGAACTTGGTATTAGAACATCAATACTCCAGATAGTCAACATGATGGGAATCACAGCCATTAGAAACTGATCATTGCCTTGTTCAGGAAATTCAACTGTGGGGAGTACGGCCCTGAGAAAATGGTAGATAAGATCTTCCAATTTTAATAGAAAAAACCCCCCTGAATTTCCTCTAATTTCATATTCTGCTGGTAAAAGCATAAATTAGAATGACCACTTAGGAAATCATTTGGCAATATTTACTAAGGATCAATGTCAATGTATGTTTTGACGCACACACACACACACACACACACAAATAAAAACCAAATATGTACCTATGTTCACCAAGAGTCATGAATTGGAGAGTTTATAGCAGTGTTCTTTGTAATAACCACAAACTGGAAGCTATTGAAATGTCCATCAACAATACAATGGGTAAATATTCACACAAGGACATGCAGGTGTCCAATGATGAAAATAAGCAATCTTTAGTTATGCCACAATAAATGAATATTGCAGTCAGAAACCAAAGAGAACAGTATTTGACTTTTTTATTCAAAGTACAAAAGAAGCAACCTATCCTGTTAAAACCGGAGCTCCTTTTACTGTTGGTTAGTGGCGGTTTATGATAAAAGCACAGAGGGGTCTTCTGCGGTACTGGCAATAGGATTCCGTTTCACACTCTAGGGCTAGACATGTAGGAGTGGTGGGTTTGTGAACACTCCCTGAGGCAACTGTGCAGTTTCCACCACTATTATTACACTTTCTTAGGAGATTAAAAAGTAGGAGACTCGTCCAGGCCCAGTGGTGCAGCCTGTATCACAGTGGGTGGGAGGCTGAAGTAGGAGGATCAAAAGTTCAAGGACCTAAGCAACTTGGAGGGATCCTGGCTCAAAAAAAAAAAAGTGCTGGGATGTGGCTCCGTGGGTAAGCGCCCCCAGGCTCAATCTCTGGTACAAACAAACAAAAAAGGTGGATACCTGGAAGATGGCGGAGAGGAACCTGACAAGGATTCCCATCCCTTCGAGGCACAGAAAGAAGACAGGAAGAGGCATCGGATGTGAGAGGTGGGTGACAAAGGGAATGTCCTGAGACCCACATGACAAAGTTAGCTACAGAGGCTGGAGCATTGGTTACCAGAGTGGAAAATAAGGGCAGGTCCCAAGCTCCAAGCTGGCCCAGGTGGGGAGGGCGGTGGGACCACAGTGAGGAAGAGAAAAGCCCCCAAGACCCTCCGAAGGACAAGCAGAACACATCAGCGCGTGTCCGAACAGGGTGTCCTTGATGCAGACTGAGCACCATCAAACCAAGGGTGGACAGAAGGCCCTGCTGGGTGGGAACCCACTGCTGTCAATCAATAGAGGCACAGCTGCATGCCCAGAGCCCACAGGGCCCACAGAGCACACGCTTTTCCCTCCCCAGAGGTCTCGACCTCAGACGACCCCAGGAAGACAGCCCTGGGTACAGTCAGGCCTGCTTTTAGCCTTGCTTCACTCTCTGATCTGGGCTGGAGCAAAATAAAGAATGATGTTTAATACAAAGAACATATTAAAAAGATCGTGCACCATGCTCAAGTGGGGTTCATCCCAGGGATGCAAGGTTCAACATACAGAGATCAATAAACATGGTTTGCCACATCAATAGACTCCAAGATAAGAATCCTATGATTAGTCAATGGATGCCAAGAAAGCATGTGACAAAATAGAATGCCCTGTCATGTGCAAAACACTAGAAAAACTAGGGATAGTAGGAACGTACCTCAACATTGTAAAACCAATCTGTGCTAAACCCCAGGCCAATATCATTGTAAATGAAGAAAACATGAAAGCATTTCCTCTAAAACTGGAACAAGACAGGGATGCCCCCTTTCACCACTTCTGTTTAACACAGTCCTTGAAACCCTAGCCAGAGCCATTAGATGATGAAAGAAATTAAAGGGATATGGATAGGAAAAGAACTCCAACTATCACTATTTGCTGTGCTGTCACCCCCTGAAGTCAACATGGTGCCTTGCACCTCCAGAGAGCAGCAGGTTAAACCAGAGCCCCCCTCAGTGGGTTCTCTTAAGGATGGGGGTGCGTTTTCATTTGGAGGTCAGGGCAGGAGGCTAGGGGGAGTGGCAGGCCCACGGAGCTGGCTGGGCCAGGCCGGGTGGAGGTGGCTGGAGGTCAGCCTGCAATCTAGGAAGGTCCCTAAAACATCCTCCTCAGCCCCAGCCTGAGAGTGGAGCCAGCCAGGGAAAACCTTATTGGACCCTCACTAGATCTGGCCATCCCTGGCACTCTCAAAAACTCTTCCTGTCGCAGAGTATCAGGAATGAAAGTCGAAGACACGCTCCTAGCGCTTCAAGAAGCTCCTGTGCACGTCAACAGCGCCGAGCAGCTCAGGTAGCTTCTTTCATCCTCAAGCAGACCTCAAGCCACCAACACAGAAGACGTCACAAAACATCTCTTTGTCAATGGGTTTTACCGTAAGTGTGTTACCGTTAATGAGTCGTAAAATCAATCCTGTGAGTAACTGAGTGTTTTTTTTTTTAATAAAATATAAAGTACCAGAATGCTTCATGCAGAACGTTTGCCTGAATTAGGCACATCTCTAGGCGTATTGAGGTCCTAGAGACATAGACAAAGGTGTTTGATAGAAGGGACATGATGAATAGAGAGTGTATTGACTACGGAATGGCTTTCAGTCACTTGCTTGTGGTACGTGTCAGTTGGTGTCCCTGATGGCCAAGTTAATATCTGGCTTTATATTACCGTGACTAGATGTGAAGTCTGAGATTCATTTGCAAACTTTGAGTACAGTTTTTGGAAAGATGTTATCTAGACTATGTTTTTTTTTTCCATTTTTTGTTGTTTTGTTTTTGAGTTACTAGAAATTATAACATTTTAATCAGACTAGGGCAAAGTACTATTAAAATGGATCATTTCTTTATTAAAAGAAAGAGGGGATGAAGTGAAATATAAAAGAAGGCTGTTCTGGATCTGGAAATGTGAACATTGATGATATTCAGCAAAATATTGACTGTCACCTTCCAGCTTTATTTGCATCACATTTCAAAAAGAACAAAGGAAGTAAAATTGTTATAATGACGATTCCTTAAGATACAGTTGTATCAAATGTGAAAAACCTTTTGAAATTGACAGGCCTCAGTGTGTTCTCTGTAATCATTTTCTTGCAAATGAGAACTTAAAGCCATCAAAGTTGAAGAGGCATTTGGGAACTCTACATACTGAACTTATTGATAAGCCTCTTGAATATTTTCAAAGAAAAAAAAAAGACATGAAGTTATCAACACAATTCTTCACTGCTGCACTGCTGTTAATGAGAAACCTTTACTCTTGTCATAGTTAGTTGCATATCATGTGGCAAAAGAGAAATTGGCTCACAGGGCTGCCGAACAAATTCTTTCCAGAGCATTTGGGTATGGTATGTACAATATTTGATGATAAGTCAGCTGATAAATTAAAAACTACACCTAGTGACAACACAATATCTCTTCGAATTTGCCCTATTGCAGAACATTTAGAATCAGCACTTCTTGCTCGGTTGCGATCTGATATATATCTTGCAATGCAGCTGGATGAATGCACTGATATCCGAAGCTGCACAGTGTCAGGTACGCATGGCAGGAGGACTTTTGTGCATTTAAAACTTAATCTCACATCTAAGCCAATCAGGTATTTTATAGAATTGGGAAAGTGCGATATTGGTCCATATAAATTCAACTGGAGCATCATCACTGTCTTGTTGCTCTGAGCTCTGACCTCCGCCACCCCAAATTGCAGGCGTCGGCTCTGTCTCTGACTGGGCCTTGGCAGCAGCTGCGCTTACACAAGTGCTTCCCAAGTGGGACTGATAGACATAAAATCATTGATTTTATTAACATTTAAACGTAACACAAAGCATAATAAAGTCATCACATACAAAGTTAGACTAACATTTAAGTACAAACACTGAGTTAAACTCGGTACGTGGAGGAGAGAATGGATTATTACAGCTTAGTTCTTCATACATTGAAGAATGATTATGAGACTCTAAGTTTATCAGCATTTTGGATTAAGACATAGGAAGACTTTCCTTTGTTAACTAGAAAGAGTATCCGGCTATTACTACCATTCATGACAACTAGTTTTCGTGAGCTGGGCTTTTCCATCTTAACCTAGTTAACATCAAATGGAAGAAACAGGCTGAATGCACACAGATATGCAGGGAGCGTCGTCTTCTGTGCTCCACATTGGAACCAGCCCAGTCGCTGAGCAGAGAAGCACACTCGTCCACATTACCTCAAATCTTACCTAGCTTTGGCTTTTGTATTATTTTTAATGTTATTTGTAATATTTTCTATTGTATTTAAAAGTAAGTGCAACATTGCACGTCCCACTCTGAAAGTGCTTGTGCGAGCTCAGCTGCCCCCAAGGCCAGGGCAGAGACAGAGCAGATGCCTGTGATTTGGGGCAGTGGAAGCCTGAGCTCAGGCCCGAGCGGCAGGACAGTTTTGACACAGAGCAGAGGAAAAGGCAGAGAAAATCCTTAGAGTTGCTGCCATTACCTGCTGACGCTGGGGGGAGACCTGGAAGGAGGTTGCTGAGTTCCAAGAAAACTAGAGATTGTCATACTGTTCACATGCCTTTGAGAGCTGAGCCGGAGAGAAGCTGCCCAAATGTCCAGTACCCTAGAGGTTCCACAGTTGGTGGAAGCCAAGACGAGAAAGTGCCTATATCCTCAGGAAGCTTAAAGAGAAAACGCCCAGATGGTGACCACAGCCAGGACAAGGTGATTCAAGACAGCAATTTCCCTGGGCCCAAGGCTACTCAAACAGAAGTCCCCAGTCTGACCCGGCCCCCAGCTGAGCACTGACCACACCTGTGGGGTGAAGAACACTGGATGCCAGGTGGACCCTGCCCTGTCCTAGTCAGTAGAGGGAATCAGCACCCGCCGTTCACAGCATGTGGCATGTAACTAGAACCCAGATGAACTGGCTGAGTCCCACTCCTCAGTGGTAATGACAGTACTCAGTGAGCTGCATAGCCATGGGGACATTTCTGCACCAGAGAAGCCCCACCTCCAGGACTTGAGCTTACTGACAGCCACCAGAATCTGTACCACCAAGGAGGGGCACTGCTGAGGGAAGCAGGTAGCTAGTGACCCTCAACAATCACAGCTGCAGCCCAGAGCCTGTCCCCTGGACCTGCACACTCAGTGGAAATGAGCAACAGACACAAGGACACACCCTCCAAGCACTTCGCCACAGGCCCCTGAGGGGGCAAACCAGAACCAGCCACTGGGAGGGCCAGAGCAACTAGGGGTGTGGCTCTCGTGTCCCAGAACCTCTGGAGGATCCAAAGGCAAAGAATACGGGCATCTTCTAAATGGCCCAAATCCTAATGAAACCCAAACCAGGATTGAGCAAGAATTTTCTTCATCTTGCCATGATTTACTGTGATGACTCAAATGTCAACCTTGATTTATATAATACTCTTTACTCACTGTTAGTCACTCCTCTAACAGCTTTGTACCTTCAGACCATGTGAATGTGTTCCCTCTAATGGTTTAAAGTATCATTTGGAGTTGGTCTCTTTGTCATGGTCTTCCAGTCCCAGGTCACACTTGCTCCTCTTAACCCCTCTTAACCCCTCTTCTTCCTCTTACACTATCTGCCACTACCCACCTTTTCTCCTTTTTACCTCAGTCTTCCTCTCTCCTCCCTCCCTCCCTCCCTTCTTTCCTTCCTTCCTTCTTCCCAATCTTTGTTCTTCCCCCTTCCAGCCCCCATATAATGCTATAGGAATTTTAATGGACTCAATAACTAATTCTTTAACCGGTTCCAGAAGCTTATACAAGTTTACACTAAAGTAGAGGAACTGCAGGGGACAATACCAACAAGCTTTTCACTGTTAATAAGGTTGAATAGTCCATGGCTTAGCTCTGAAGGGGTGCTGGAAATAGGGCTCAGTGGCATCTGTCAAAGCAGACTTGATCCTGGAATCTGTCGAAGCCACACACTGAGTTAAACTGTCTATACCTGGGTGTTCAACCTGGGCCTCATAAGAGAGGGAGATCGCTAAGCAGTCCTTGGCTTAAAACAAGAAGGAAAAACCATCCCAATAGCTGGGCAGATAGAGAAGCCGTATGGTAAAGCAAGAGAACAAACCACCTCGAACTTCACTTTGCCAACACTCCTTGACACCACAGTGGAAGAGACGTAAGAGGAATGATTCAGAAAGTTCATAGTTAAAATGTTCAATGAGATAAAAGATGGCATAATGAATGAAATAAATACACAAGAGGGGAAAGATCACTTCAATAAAGAGATAAAGATTCTGCAAAGGAATCAAATGGAAATCCTGAAAATGACAGGCTCAATAAATCAAAAAAATAAGTGGAAAACATCATCAATGTATTAGACCATTATGAAGACAAAATTTTCAGGCCTTGAGGACAAAGTATATATTCTTTTAAAAATTACATCATTAATTTATTCTATTTTGTTACAATTCAGTTCATACTACACACATACAGCTCAATTTTTCAAGTCACTGATTGAACACAAAGTATTTTCACACCATTAGTGTCTTCATACATGTTCTTAGGGTCAAAGTCTATACTCTTGAAAGTAAAGTTGACCATAGAAAAGATGGGAAGCAGTCATGACCAGAATATTTAATAAATCTGGGATAACATTAAGAGATCAAATTTTAAAATAATTGGGGTAGAGGAAGGCTCTGAAACCTACGCTAAAGGAATGCACAATCTTTTCAATGAAATAATGGGAGACCAAATTCCAAGCCTTAAGAATGAGATGGGAAATCAAACAATAGACATACAGGACTCCAAATTGATAAAATAGCAATGGATCCCCCCCCAAGACACACTGTAATGAAAATGCCTGGCATACAGAATAAGGAGAGAATCCTAAAAGGTATAAGACGAAAATGCCTTGTCGCAGTTAGAGGTAACTTATTTGAATTCCAACTGATTTCTCAACCCAGACCCTAAAAGCCAGAAGGGCATGGAATAATACATATCAAGATCTGAAAATGGATGCCAACCAAGATTACTATACCCAGCAAAATTAGGGCTCAGAATTGAAAATGAAACAGAGACCTTCCACAATAAACAGAAGCTAAAAGAATTCATAACCCCAAAGCCTATACTATAAACATACTCAATGAAATAGTTCATGAATAAGAAATAAAAAAATGAGTATGAAAACCAGCATAGGCATGCATCACAATAAAAGAATAGTCAATTAAAGGAGAACCAAATCTGAATTAAATATCAGAAATAAATCAAAATGGCAGGACATAAAATCATCCTTCTATAATAAGCTTGGTGTAAGTGGTCTAAATACTTCCATCAAAAGGCATAGATTGGCAGATGAAGTTAAAAAATAAGACCCCAAAATATGTTGTTTGTCAGAGACTCGTATTACAGGAAAAGATATCCACAGATTGAAGGTGAAAAGATGGGAAAAGATACACAATACAAATTGTACCTATTAATAAGCAGGGGCAGCCATTTTCATATCAGACAAAGTGGAGTTCAAGTAAAAATTAATCAGAAGAGACAAAAAAGGTCACTTCATACTGAGTAAGGGACTCATCCTACAATAATATATAATAAGTGTAAATATTTATGCCACAGAAAATGGTTCATTTACATATATAAACAAACCCTTCTCACAATTAAAAAAAAGAATCAAATAGACCACAATACAATAATTCTGGGTGACTTCAACACAATTTTCTCAACACTAGATAGACCATCCAGTTATTAACCAAAGAGAGATTCTTCATATCTGAAAAATACTATTAACCAAATGGACCTAACAGACTTTATGGGATTTTTTTATCCATCAATGTCTGAATTCACCTTCTTCTTAGGTAACAAAGCAGCTCGGTATTGGCACCAAAACAGGCATGAAGACCAACGGAACAGAAGAAGGAACACAGAGAAACCCACATAAACACAGTTGTCTGATACTGGATAAAGGTGCCAATAACATGTTGGAGAAAAGACAGACTTTTTAACAAAGGGTGCCGGGAAAACTGGAAATCCATACGTAGAAGAATGAAATTTAACCCCTATCCCTGACCCTTCACAAAAGTCAACTCAAAGTGGATCAAAGACTTGAGATTTATGCTAGATAGCCTGCACCTGCTAGAAGAAAAAGGTAGGCTCAGCACTCCAACATGTTGGCACAGGAAATCACTTCCTTAGCAAGACTCCTAAAGCACAAGAAATAAAACTAAATATCAATAGGAGGGATGGCATTACCCTAAAAAACTCTGCACGGCAAAGGAAATAAGAGCATGAGGAATCCGGAGCCTAGAGAAAGGGAGAGATCTGTTCCACAGATAGGGCATTAATATCCAGAATATTCAAAGAACTCAAAACTTGAAACAAACAAACAACCACAAACAAATTACCCAATTAATAAATGAGCAAAAGAATTATACACTTCTCAAGAGAAGAAATAGGAATGGCCAATAAGTATGTGAAAAAGTGCTCAACACCTCTAACAATTAGGGAAATGTAAATCAAAACCCCATTGAAATCTTATCTCACTCCAGTCAGAATGGCAATTATCACGATGCAAATAATAATAAGTATTGATGAGGATGCGGGGGAAGAGGAACACTCGGACATTGTTGCTGGGACTGCAAATTAGTGCAACCATTCTGGAAATCAGGATGGAGACTTCTCAAAACACTAGGAATGGAACCACCAGGTGACCCAGCTCTCCCACTTCTTGGTATATGTTCAAAAGACCTAGAAACAACGTACCATAGTGACGGAGCCACATCAGTGTCATAGCAGCACGATTCACAATAGCCGAGCTTTGGAACCATCCAGGTGCCCCTCAGCAGATGAATGGATGAAGAAAACGTGGTACATGTACACAATGGAGTACTACTCAGCCACGGAGAACGACACTGTGGCACTTGCTGGAAAGTGGAAGGAAATGGAGACTATCATGATAGGTGCAATAATCAGATTCAGAAAGCCAAAGGTCGAATGTGTTCTCGGGTGCGTGGAAGCTAGTGCGAAATAAGAAGGAAAAAAATAGAGAGAGAGAAAGGGAGATGGGGAGAGGCAGATCCCACCAAAAACCAAAACAAAATAAACAGGAAGCCTGGTGGGCGAGAGGAGGGGGATGGAGGAGAGAGGGGAGAAGAGATGGGACAGGGAAGAGCTAACTTTCCTTTGTAGATACGCGAATATATCCCAGCGAGTCTCACCTTTGTGTGCATCCAAAGACACCAAGCAAAAAGGAAAATGAATCTAAAAGTAAATAGCAGAAAAATCAGGAGATTAGAAGAAAGAACAGGGAGAGGGAGGAGGGAAGGGGAGTCCTGGGACTGAAGTGAAGCAAATTATATTCCACGCTGCTTAAATTTAATTTTTTGTCAAAATGAATCCTATCGTTATGTATAACTAAAAAGAAGCAATTTTAAAAGTTTAAGAAAAAGGTTCAGTTTTCCCTCTAAGAGTTCCTCTTACTACATAATATTTAAGACTTTTAAAAGCATCTTATACCAAAACAGCAGGCTCGGTGTTTGAACCCAGATAAGCTCTTGGTGTCATGGATCATAGTGTGAGGATACCCTGTGAAATGTAAATATTTAATATAATACAAACTTCTAGATAAAAAATTTAAAAGAGAATTCAAAAGAAAGAGAGTTCAAGGTGGAAACTTGGATAGCTGCGGAGATGGGATTAGGGAAGGGAGGAAGCAACTGTGGGAGATCCTGCAGACCAAGCCCCTTCTCTTTGGGCTCTGGTTTATAGAGCTTCACACAAACACACACAGGACAGACTCTGTTTTCTAGGGTGGTCTTGTGTTCACAGAGGGTCTAAGTTATAAGATTTTCCTTCTGGATCATGACTCTAATGCTGTATCATTTTCAGGATATAAAATATTTACTTCTATGATGACTTTTATCTTTACAAAAGATTTGAGGCAATTTAAAGGAGGTGTGTGGTGTGCCAATGCGGGGACTGGCCTCAGGAATAAAGTCAAGGGAAGAAACTCAGAGTAAAATACCAACGGAAGCTACTTTTCATGATTCGCTGATAACCAGAGAAGCCGACTTCCCTAACCAATATCCTGAGTAATTGTCAGTTTGGCTTCTTTTCCGGCCTTAATTCTCCCTCAGGAACTGTGCACCATGTTGAGCACTTTTAGGACCTGGATGATGAGCCCCAGCAGCAAGTGGGCCACCTTGCTCTTTGCGTTAAGAGTTATGGCCTTGTCACTGTCTGAGATCATCTTGATTTTTTTTTTCTTGTTGCTTATTTTATGATTCCCTCTCTCTCTAGAGTTCAGGTTCAACAACTTTTTTTTTTTTTTTTTTTTCTGAATTGCTCGGTAGCTTTAGAACAGCGGCTGGCCCGTGGTAGAAGAGCCATGGACTTAGTGAATGAAGGGGCTGGGCTGAATCAGGAGGCCCGCCTTTGCTCTGGCTCCTGGAGCTCTGACAGTGCACAGGTGATTTTGGAGGCCCAGAAGGACTGGCGGATTAGCGAAACGGATTGCAGGGAGACTGGCTCCTGCGTGGCCTTACTCAGAGTCAGGTCAAAAACTACCAAAACCCCACAGTGTTGTCCTCACGGTGGGAGCCGTGCTCTTGGGTTTGATGGATGGAGAGACTCATGAGAGACAGTAGTGGTGCCCAGCATCACATCTGTGCATCTTTGGCAAAGGGCACGGGACAGGACTATTCCTTAGTGCAATCAGTAACAGCGTGGCTTAGGTCTCAGCTTCTGGTCCCCAGGAGCTCCACACAGACTCAGAAGTCACGTGAGATGAGCTGAGCGTGTGTGAGCAACATCCTTACAGCCAGATACCGGCGTCTGGAGCCCTTTGTATTCATTCCCAGAGAGTCAGCGGCCCCCTCAGGTCTAGGACTAGTTCCCACTTCCCTCAGGCAGCCGCACGCCGTTAGTGCCAGAAGAGGAAGTACAGGAACTTGGATCAGTGCACAGTCCTCAGCCAGACTGCCATCTGTCTCTGACCTCGTCCAGCTGTGGCACCAACTCCTTGAGTCCATGCTGCATGGAGGATTTGGTAAGGGCTCCACCTGCAGATGCCTCGGAGGTAGAGGGGAGGCCACAGAACGGCCACTGGAGTCCTTCTCCAGGTCAGGCCTAGGTCGGACCTCTGGGGTTTCCAACATTGCTGAAAAATGTCGCCACTTCCAAGTGCCCAATTTATGGCAAGAGGGGTGTCTTTGCAATAGCCCATATGGAAGGCACTTGCTTCCTCTTGCCATGAACAGTTCAGTGTAACAACTCTTTGCATACCATTTGTATTGTTTTAGGTATTACAAGTGATCTAGGGATGATGCACAGCATCCCGGTGGATATAGGTTGGGTATATGCAGATAACACACCATTTCCTCTAAAGGACTGGAGCATCCACAGATTTTGATATCCATGGGAGGCCCTGAACCAGCCACCAGTGAAAGCTGAAGAATGAACTGTATCAGAATACAACTCTCTTTTGTTACATTAGACATCAAAGAGATTTGTGAAGTGTAAACCAATGTTGCGCCTGATTTTAAAAATGCCATTATTCATAAATATGCTTTCTATTAATGTATAACATTTAAAAATGTTATTTTAAACAACTAATTACATATTTAAACGACTTCATTTTTTCAGCTGAATATAAACTGAAATATAAACTGAAACCAAAGCTCTTGGAAGGTCTACAGTATTTTTTGAGAGTTTGAAGGCTTCCTGAGACCAAAACTTTGAGCACAGCTGGTATTGGGAGCCTTTCCTGGGAAAGAGCAGGAAATGGGGTGGTTCTGGCGGAGGTTGACATCTCAGAGTGACATCTTTGCTCCAGGCTGGGACCCTTTTCCCCAGTCTGCTTATGACTGATGCCTCCGAGTCAATTCTGTATCCCAGGAATTTAATCAATGCCATTCCCTCTCTGGACATTAGAGTCAGAAGTAGCACAATAAAAAGAAAACAGTGCCTTTTTTTTTTTTTAAGCAAAATTGCACAAAACCTAGGTGTCAAGTGTCCTTGTTCATATGGCAGAAGAATGTCTCTGCCAGGCTTTGGGGAATCTCTTTTCCAGGACTGGGAGTCGTGCCTTCTCTGCAGAGTCGACTCCCAGCGGTTTAGATCCCAGGCCTTGGCTGTGGGTCAGCGCCTTTCAGCATTTTCCCTCTGTCCATTCCATTGTTTCACCGTGGAGCAAGGAGCCCCAGGAAAGGATGAGCGCTGCTCCAAATGATCCCAGTGGAAATGTGCGCCTGCTCTCCTCTACAGGGTTCCAGAGGTGCTGGGGTCCTGTTCAGACACAGGCAGGAGGACTTGAGGAGCTAGGCCTTTAACAACAAAGCCCACCCCAATTCTTCCCGCTTCTTTCCCCCCTGTATTTATTCACTCTCTGTAATATATCTCACTATCAAGTTAAGAACTTTTATGTGATCAGGAATAATAGAATTCTAAAACTAAAATTGTTCTGCAGTCCTGGAATGGTATGGTTTGAATGTGATGTGTCCCCCCAAAGCTCACGTGTGAGATAGTGCAAGAAGGTTTAGAGGTAAAATGATTAGGTTAGGAGAACCTTACCCCAATTGGTGCATTAATCCCCTGATGGGGATTAGCTGGGTGGTAACTGAAGGCAGGTAGGGTGTGGCTGGAGGAGGTGGGTTCCGGAGGAAGTGGGTTCCTGGGGGCTTTCCTTTGGAGTTTATATTTTGCCCCTGGTGGCAGGGGGGCGCTATCTCTCTTCCTCTCTCTCTCTCTCTCTCTCTCTCTCTCTCTCTCTCTCTCTCTGGTTCCTGCTGTAACCTGAGCTATTTTCCTCTGCCATGCCCTTCTCTGAAACTGGGAGTGCCCAATCAACTTTTATTCCTCTATGTTCTTCTTGTCAGGTCTTTTGATCACAGCAGCAAAGAAGCCGATTAAGAGTAGCTCTAAACACTGAAGGGATGAACTACAAGACTGCAGTCAGGCTGCCCCCTGTGACACAGCTTCTGTCCCACCCGGAGCTGCTCTTCGTCCCCACGCTTGCTTCCTCAGCGCTCCAGCTAGATGCCATCCCAGCCATGCAGGGCACAGTGGGCAGGAGCCCATCAGAGTCCGATGCCCATCATGTGGTCATGGGGTGACACCCATCAAGTCTTTTAACGTTTTTGAGCTTCTTTTTCCCCTCAGTCATAACCTTGGCATGATCATGACTTCACAGAGTGACTGCCAACTATATTAAGTATATTTGAAAATAATCTCTCAGCCAAAGCATTTGTGGGCTGAAGACTTACAACATAGTCTTCTTACTGTCATTTTAAGTGTCCGCGAAGCCATCGCAGCTACTTAACTTTACAGGATAAATTCATCGTCAGACTAAGGAGCGTAGCTCTCAACTGGCCGGGGTCTGTCTGCTCTTGAAGTGAAAACTGGCCAGTGTCCTCAGTCCTCCCTGAGCTTCGGTGGACGCAGACCCTTGAGACGACGTGCATGATGCCCGGGCACCCGCTGCCGGAGTCGATGGGGCAAAGCCTCCCATTTCTGAGGTCTCACAGCTTCCTGAGGGCGGACAAGACTGGCTCCGAGGAGTCACCAGGCCAGTTTGCCCTGCTCCTCCTGGAGCCAGCTTCCTGCCCTGGCCAGGTGCCTCCCACGTCTTACTCTGCCTTTTGTCACTTTGATCACCTTGAGATAACCGCAGTCTGCGTTTCCATGTGCAAGTTCTTTTTCCCAACTAGGAATTAAAAGGAAAGATGGCATCTGGAAATGGCCTGAAGATGCCCCTTTTTATCGTGATAAAGATTTTGTGGTCATTTTAAGCCCCCTGGTCTCAGGAGAGGAGATAGGTTTTGTTGTTGTTGTTGTTTTTCGCTAAGCTCACATTTAAGTGTTTGCATAAGAAACGTCTGCTTGGGTCTGAGAACTCCTTCTGAGGTGCGCAACACAAATCTAACTCAACAGGAAAGCACAGGTGTAGGGAGGCAGGGCTCTTTCTGGTCACCAGCTGCTGGCACAAGGGGCTATGCCAACTCAATTGCTCTGGAGATTTTGGGGGCTGGCCCGTGGAGAGGTGGGGCAAGACGCTTGCACACTGTTCTGTGGTCCCTGATTCTGAGGACAAGGACTTTAGACAAGTGTCGTATTCATGATGGCCTTCATTTAGCTTTGTGGAGTGATCCTGGGAGAAGTATTTTGTCTTTCACAATGTAAGGATGCTATGGTCTGAGGATTTGTTTCTCCTCCAGATTCACATGTTGAAATCCTCTCACGATCAGGTCCTGGGGGTGGTGCCCTCATGAATGATATTAGTACTTTTAAAGAAAGAGGACAGAGAGACTGTCACCTCTTCCACGGTATGAGGACACAGCCAGATGCTGCCATCTGTGATCCAGATGGTAGACCTGAGATACTGAGTCATCACCTCCTTGGTCCTGGGCTTTCTAGCTTCCAAACTGTAAGAATAAGTTTCTGGGGCTGGGGATGTGGCTCAAGCGGTAGAGTGCTCGCCTGGCATGTTCAGGGCACTGGATTCGATCCTTAGCACCACATAAAAATAAAATAAAGATGTTGTGTCCACCGAAAACTAACTAACTAAATAAAAAAAGTTTCGGTTGTTTATAAGCTACCCAGTCTAAGTATTTTGTTCCAGGAACCTGAACAGACCAAGATAGGAGGAGACAAAGAGAATTTTGCCTTTATATTTTATTCTTACATATGG
The DNA here is from genome assembly GCF_052094955.1 of Ictidomys tridecemlineatus. Taxonomy (NCBI): domain Eukaryota; kingdom Metazoa; phylum Chordata; class Mammalia; order Rodentia; family Sciuridae; genus Ictidomys; species Ictidomys tridecemlineatus. The sequence continues at coordinate 153,801,965 of NC_135484.1, read as the reverse complement.
TCTAATTAGGTTCAGGAAGAACTGACCTCAGGCATGCCTAGAAAACTTGATATTTGAGATGTTTGCTTATACCAAACAAAACCAACCAATCAACCAACCACCAAAACATAACACAAGGAGAAAAAATCTATAGTCTTTGGGTTTCCATTATTACATAAATGTTATATATAAATTTACATTTATGTTAAATATTGGGGATACAAGTGTTGCTTATAAAATAATTTCTGATTGAAATAGAGGAGAGAGCTCCTGCTTTGGGGTCAGACTTACCTGGAATAGATCCTCAGCACTGTCATTGCTTTCGAGCACTTGAACTGTAACCTACTCTTAGCTCAGTTCTCCACCGTGAAGTCGAGCTGCCTCTGCCATCCACACCAAATGAGATTCTGTTAGATGAGCGTCCAGCTCATCTGGATGTGGACCTGCAGAGCACGAGGCCCTCCCTGTGGGACAGTTGCTACCACTGAGTGGTCGGGCTTGCGTAGTTACTACTACTTTTTATATGTGTGCATCCTATATTTCCAAGGAGAGTGTCTCTCCAAAGCCATGACAATGAACTTGGTTGTTTCTCTCTCTCTCTTTCTCTCTCTCTCTCTCTCTCTCTCTCTCTCTCTCTCTCTCTCTCTCTCTCTCTCTCTGAAAAACGAATCTCTAAGACAAAGAGTGCCCCGTAAGGGAGGGCTTGCTGGAGGAGCCACTGGTAGAGAAAGCAGTGTTGCCCTCAAAATTTGATTTGATCTAGTCTGGGCTGGCTCCTCAGAGGAATTGCCTGGCCAGGGAGCTTCCAGCCACTGAACTGTCTGCATTTGAAGAAAAACGAGGAGAGGGAGTGGGAGAAATCAGGAGAGGCGGAGACCGAGAGGCTCATTTTTCTTGCTGACTTGGCATCTCTGCAAATCAACTCAGTAGTTCTTTTCCTGCTAGATTTCAAATGTCAATATACTAATGCACAGAGGAAAAAGGAGATTAAATCAATTTTGGCAGAGGTATAAGTCTAAAGGGAGATAAGCCTTCAGTTGTAAATACTTTACACAGGTAAAGGAAAAATGGAAATTTGCATTATTTCAACAGCTTCCATAATTTTAAGATTATAGCTTGACATTCGAACAAGGACTGTTGCTTGCACCTACTTACAATTTTATAATAGCCAAATCCTACTGAAAATTCCCGTAATTTTCCATTGAAGAAGGCTACTTGGTAAGTTGATGTTCTATTGTGGATGTTTCTGATATAAGCCATGTAGGTCATTCTGGATCTGAGTTACCACATGGAGACCTCTGCTCTGCAGAGACCTTGTGTGCATGAGAAATCAACCCCTGCTCTATTTGAGCTTCTGAGGCTTTGAGATTGTTGGTTACCGCAACATCATTTAATAGGATTAACTTCTATTCTTGCTTGAGTCAACTTGAAAGAATGAAACACTTAGCTCCGCTGTTGATGCCAATTCAGGCACGAATTACATATTTATAAATATAACAACAGAGTGACATGCTGTCAAGGAGTGTTATAAACTATCCTCCTTAAGTAGCTCTTGATTGTAAATCAAAGCTCGGGCAATCTTTTCTATAGGACAGTCTTCTGAGTAGCTTTGGACTCCTCCATTTCTCACTTGTAATTCTTTAGAATAACTGAGAATTGTGTTCAGAAAAGAAAAAGAAAATAAAACATCCTGAGAGAAGGAGGAGCTGGCTGGAATACCCAGGACTTTGTCCTTCTCCTCCCCCCTGAAACAGGATGTCCTTCCATACTCAGCCATCATGTCGCCCCGTGTACAAGACCCAGGCCTGTGTGCTTTCTGTGGTCCCTTAGCCGTGGTACAGCATGGCATGTGCAGATGAATTTCTGTCTGCTCTGCACAGCTTTCTTGAGCTTTGGGGAGGCCAGCCTACTCAGAACCATCACTGACTCTGAATGGGAGGACTTTCCGGGTGTCTCTTCTCTCTAGGAAGGCTCACACCCTGCTCCCCTGCTCACTGCAGCCTGGGCATTCTACACACCTCTGTTGTCCCTGGCCTCTGTTGTCCCAGGCCTCTGTTGTCCCTGGCCACCCATTGGTAACACCCCCCTGTATGCACTTGCTGTGGGGTGTGTCCTGCACAAACTGTGAGAGTCCTGCCCAGGGAGCCGAGGGCTGAAGTGGTAACCAATGCACACTGAACCCGCTCTAGACTTCCTAGAGGGAAAATCCAGAACCTCTACTTTTTTATCTGACATTTCTAAACTGGGAGAGGAAAAGAGGTTTTTAAAATCTTCTTTGAGGAGCTTCAACCATCCTCTTGGGTTATTAGTGGCAAAAGTACTTGAAAAAAAAAAAAGCGTAATCGAGAGTGTGGGACTTGACTTTGAGTAAGAAAATCACAGAACCATCACTGACTCTGAATGGGAGGACTTTCCGGGTGTCTCTTCTCTCTAGGAAGGCTCACACCCTGCTCCCCTGCTCACTGCAGCCTGGGCATTCTACACAGCTCTGCTCTGAAGGGCTGACCACCAGATAAAGTTTTCTCTTGCATGGTCCAGCTTCCTCACTCAGTGACCGGGGGACCTGGCTCCATCTTCAGCGAACACTGTGCCCTTCTCTTGGGTTTCTGCTGTCGGCTCCCTTGCAGTTGGACAGTGTCTGGTGCCTGGCTCCCCCTGGCTCCCCCTGAGCTTCCTGCCTCTTGTTCTGATTTTAGCAAATACCCAAATTCCCACTGAGAACGCTGCAGTCCTTCATTTCCTAGTTAGAAAGTAGGTAGGCGCCGGAGGCTGGGGGAGGCAAAACCACAGGGAGGAAGAAAGACAAAGGACGGGCCAGTGGGGAAAGAAGGCCCCTCTGCTCCACGCGCCTGGTTAGACTCAGCTGTCACTGTGGCAAGGCAGGCAGGAAGCTCCAGCCTCCTGGAGGGGAGTCGTGGGGAACATGGGAGGGGGTGGAGGGGCACCGTTACAGCTTCCATCAGACTCCAGGAACAATGTACCAGCTCACGGATGGTTATGAGATGTTTCTGTGGAAAGAAGAAAAGGAGGAATAGATGTACCTACAAACACATGGAATATTTCAAGACCGTTTATGACTCTGGTTTTTCCTTATCAGCCGGTGAAATATGGTGTCATTAGAGCTCATCTCCAGGATGGCTTGGGGTGCTTCGTTAGTGAGCTTTTCTCATTGCTAGATGTTTTGCTTGTAAAATTAAGTGCATTCCTGAAATCTGAATAAAAATAAATTTTCAATGCTGAAATTCAGACCAGTTCTCTTAGGTAAATCACAAATGCATAGATTTGAGCGAATCTTTATTCCCATGCTTCATCACTGCAGTTGGGAAAACTAGTTCTTTTAATGATTTTCTTTTGCTAGGAAATCTAAGAGTGCTTATTAGGGACTCAAACACGATTGCTCCCTTTATTCTCTTCTTATTGAGCTATCAAAGACTTTCGCCAAAGGCTTCTCTATTTCCCTCGCCACTCTTTTTCTCCTCCTGAATTATGGCATAATTCAGCTGGGTCCAGTGCTTTGTCAAATTGAATAGTTTTAATTGCCTTATTTGCAATGGGAAAAATCTTTTAATATTTCACTTTTCCCCTCAAGAAATTACATCTGCAGCCGTGTGACGCCTCCTCTCCTTCGTTTATGAATAACAAGATGAGGCTGCCGACATGGGCCTTTGCTTACTGATTCTCTTTCCTTCCTGCCCTGCTCCCTGTCTCTCCACTTTCAATTCCTTCCTCTCCTTCTGTCCTCACCCTTCTGGCTCTAATTTTTTGGGGATCCATAGTTAAATTCCATTCTTCTCTTGTGATTTTTAAAAGGGATGGAGGTTGATTCACTGAGCCCATTTTCTCCCATTTGGTGGATCTTTTCATGATATTTCAACAGTGTCTTTCTGCTCTGGGAAAAGAAGTGACTGTCTAGCAGTTCTTTTTTTGGGTTCTTAAAATTTTTGTTAAACTGGTCCCTTTTGAGGCTCTTGTGGTCCTGTGCCAGGGCCCACATCACCCCTGGTGTCTGGCTAGGAGGGGCCATCCTTTGCCAGCCTTCTCCTTGCATACAGCAGGTTGGGAGAGGGTCTTTGGAACGTGGACAGGAAGGTGGCGAGTTCTTCCCATCCTTTCCACTGCCCACGTTATATGTGTTTCCTTGGGATGCTGCTCCTGGTCCCCCAACATCACTAATCACATGCACTCGGGTCTCACTTCTTGTGACTGGTCTAAAACAAAATTTGCTTCATGTGATATGCTTTTAAATCTTCCTGCTCCTGTCTAAATTTTGATTTAAATTGTTAATTTTCCCACCAAAAATCTTGCTTATGTTTAACATGACTAAATGGAAAAAAAAATCATACTGTACAACTGGGCCAAAAAAATGTTCTTTTATACTTAAAATTATACATTTGTTAAAAAGAATCTCTTTAAACTTCTAAAAAGGGGCTTATCCATATGCAAACCCTCGGCTATTAACATCAGCTACTAATAGCACCGAAATCTCCTGTCACGGAAGTGTACCCACCCCCCTTTCTTTTTCAAATGATCAAAGTTTTATGATTTTTTTTTCTTGTGTTAAAATCCTAAAATAATCCTAATTTTAATGTTCCTTCCTCCATACACGTTTTTTTTTTCTCTAAGTACCCATTCCTCCTTCTTAGGGATCTTTGACTATAATCTTTCCAGTCTGGACCTAATTGCTGCAGAACTTTTATGAGATAAGAAATCCTGCCTGTCAGAGGGGTAACATGCCTACCGATTTAGGGCCTCTGCTTAGCTCACACTATTTCATGTAGCTATTTCAAATTTCCATCTAATATTTAAAAGGAAACAAAGGAAGACTGTGGCCTGTGGATCCGTTTCTAGGCCTGCTGTAACAGACCACTGTGAATTTGGTGGCGTCAGATGGCTGAAGAGCAACTACTGCAGGTCAGAAGCCTGAAGTCCTGCTGTGAGCGGGACCTGGGGCTTCTGGAGGCTCCCTTCAAACGCTTTTTCTATTCTGTTATGTTAAACACAGCAGGGTTTGGGTGGGGAAAATTAATGGTTTTAATCATAACTAAGAGCAAGGCACGTGCTCCTTGACCTGGGACAGCGCCACAACAAGCCCTTCCTCCCTTGGCTTCCTCTCTGCAATGTGCCTCAGCTCTCAGCATTTCCCCATCGAGGGCTGCTGTTGAGGTGGGATCCATCGGGTCCAGTGCGGTCAGACGTTGTTATCCTGAACCAATGACATCAGCAAAAGCTTTTTCCTGATGGGTTCCCATACATTGGCTCCAGTGGGGGATACAAGCCCCTCCCCTATACTGTGAAAACATGTTACGCCATTTACTTACGACTTTTACCATTTGATTTTCACTTTATTCGATGAAGTCATTAAAATAGGGGATGTTAGCATCTTAGAGGAAAAAAACATTTTATATATACATATATATGACAAACATTATATATTATTTCTTATAGTTGCTAATCATTTGACCCATGCTTATTGGTCAACTATGAGAAGAAAAAGATAAAATAATTATATAAAGATAAATAATTCTTCTTTATATACATTGTCAAAAGCTAAAATTATTTCACTCAAATGACAAAATCATTTCATAATAACTATGCACTTGAGTCATGGACAGTTTCAAAAATGAATTTTAAATTTATTATATTCTATTTTCTTATGATGATCACAACCATTATGTAGTGTAGAGTATTATTCTTGTTTTACAGATAAAGCAGCTGGGACTCTGAGAAATTGAGTGAGTTCTTTAAATGTTAGTGCTATTGGTTATGGAACCAGATGTAAACCCAGAGGCTTGACGGTGCGTTCCGTTTTCCTTTCACCATACAACACTGTCATCTTATTCACATACTGTCAAATCAAATATACAAAACATCTATAAAAGATCAATATATATGTTTCCTACGTGGGGGTCAACCAATCCTCAGGTTGTTAGGAAGTTGTATATGTGTTCTCTCTCTCTCTCTCTCTCTCTCTCTCTCTCTCTCTCTCTCTCTCTCTCTCTCTCTCACACACACACACACACACACACACACACACACACACACACACACTCGAACTGTTGAGTGTTTAATGCTCATTGAAGAAAATCATTTCACATTTGTTTCACCAATTTAAAAAGACTGTGCTCAATCTCATGCTTCTGCAGCAGAATTTTTGGATTTCTAAATCAGAGTTGCCAACATTTTAGGGTTTGAGGTGGATACCGTTTTTGTTTTTTTTCCCCATCTATTCAGCTCTGCCACTGTAATTCAAAAGCAGCCCAAGACAATATAAAACGAGATGAGCATCTGAGTCCCAGTAAAATTTCATTTGCCAAAATGGGTATTGGTGCAGACATGGCCTGCAGGCCGCAGTGGGCCGACTCCTGTTCTGGATCAGGAGTCTCATGTGAGTGTGTGAACCGGCAGTAACTGAGCAGTCTGCTGACACAGGAGAGGACTCATTAGACCCTGTGACGGTCTCTGTTTCAATGAACAATGGGAAAATACAGTTTTGTCAACAGACATAATTTATAAATATATGTGAAATGAGGGACTATGTTCCAGATATTTCAGGGCTTAGGTTTGGAGATGACCGCCCTTTAGAAGTGACTCAGAAAAATCAACGAGTTGCAAGTTTGCACAGTAAAAACGAACAGAAATCATCTTGTACAGATGAACTTGACTCAATGGAACACTTACCATTAGTGACCTTATTTATAATTAATTCATCACCCAGTTTAGTTCATCATAGTCTGATGCCTATTTGATGTTAAAATTTTTATCAAGGTATATTTTGCCACGAAAACATCCTATGTGTAAACACAATTATAAACTTACTTTCGCTATTACTTTGCATTCCTGATGTGAAATCTTTTCCGAAAGAGCAATTTTTACATCACTACTTCAACATTTCCACTGAAAGAGGAGAGGAGGAAATCTGGTTATTAGAAATAACTATTTACCCCTTTCTCATTTCTTTTCCCCTTTCGTACTAAAATTAGGACCCTGGCAAGGACCTGAAGCTACTCTGCTAATAGCTCTCTACTGAGACAATCAGTCAAGTTCCAGAATGGTGTGTAGAAAGACAACTTGGAAACCAAGAGTTTCATGAGACATCAGTCAGTTCAGCTTTAGAGCAAAAGCTTGGGGTAGCATTGGCTGCTCCCTAAAGCTCCTCTGTTGGTGTGTTACATGCAATGATATTCAGATGTGCAGCATCTTTCCAAGAGTACCCACATTTTCCCCATTTACAATGTACACTGGGACATAATTTTTGAGGCATCAGTGTAAGATCATCTAAAATTTGTTTTTCTATGTCTTAAAACAAAACAAGATTTCTCAACCTTTTAGACTTCCCTATCAGTACATGGTTCCATAAAGTCTTCATTTGAGCCACACCGGTGTCCTTGGAAAAAGCTGAGCTACAGTAATACAGAAGGAACACAAATCCTTGGCAGGATTGGAAGCTATTCAAGACCTGGAAGAAGACTGTCCACTTATCTCGAGATTCCTGCTCCCTTTGCTGCAAGCTCCAGCATCATGTTCACAGAGAAAAACCTGTGGCACAAACCCCAATTTCCACTCTTTCCAAGAGTTGAACTCACAGCTCAAAAGTCATTACTAGAATGGTCATATAAATTATAATGTTCTGGTATGGTAGAATTGTGTACACCATTAAATAATACTTAGGAAAGCAAATGAGGAATTTGAAATGGTGTCTAATAATGAAGGGGAAAAGCCCCACATAACCACTGAATATTGTATGTCTGTGGATGAGAATCAGAAAAAAATCATGCAGAACTGAAGATTATTTCAAAAATATAAATCTTGCACAGAAAAAATATTTTATTAATATTTTAAATCTCAAAACAGAAAAATAATCTCTATTCCTCCTATATTTGTTCTAAAAATATCTTGATTCTGGTGTCTTAAATTTTGGCGAAATGTTCCATTTCAGAACTGACTTAGTTTATAGAGAAATACTTTTTTTTTTTATCTTGGATGTTAAGATCTGAAAACTTTATATTTTTGTCTATGTCTCTTTATATCCAGTTTATGTTTCTAGAAATAGAAAAAACACTCATGTATTTTTACCTTTGCTTTTAACTCTTCTGTGGTATTATATGCATCCCATCTTATATTTCTAATGACTAGCCTTTTGGTGAAACGGACCATTTACTATGTCAAGCTTCTAGAGAAGTGGTGAGGCTTTCCCTGTTCTCCTTCTCCTTCTTAGTCCTGTGGTGTCTGTAATGTGTGGGGTGCAGCACGGCCAGTTAGTGGCAGGAGGAGCACAGCACCATCTTAACTTAAAGATGCAGTGTATAGACAGTCAGCATATCACAGGACAGAGGTTAAAGAAACACCCAAAACTGCATTTGCAACTCAAATGCAGGTTGTCTAGAGGAACAGAACCAATACAATTTATATAAGAGGGAATTGGGGGCCATGGTGGATCAAGCCTGTCATTCCAACAACTAGGGAGCCTGAGGCAAGAGGATTGCTAATTCAAAACCAGCCTCAGCAACTTCATGAAACCCTAACAACTTAGTGAGACCCTGTCTCTCTAAATAAAATATAAAAAGGGCTGTGGATGTGGCTAAGTAGTTAAGCATCCTTAGGTTCAATTGCCAGTACCTTCCCCAACAAAAAAGAGGGGGTTTATGTGATTAACTTACAGGATCAGAGGCTGGACTGTCCTGGGCTGGTCATCTGCAGGCTAGAGAACAGGAGACCAGTAGCTGCTTAGTCCAAGAAGCAGGAGCCTCAGATGGAGAGGCACCAGTGGTGTAGCAGCAGCCCAAGGCTGAAGCCGGTGAGGCCCGGAGGTCCTGGGGAGCTACCAGTGTGAGTCTGCGCTGAAGGGCTGGGCAGCTGGAGCATGATGACCTCAGGCGATGCAGACACACCTGCTGAAGAAGAGTCCAGCTTCTCTCCGCCTGTGGGGTTCCTCTTGATTTTTGTTCCATCCAGGACCTCAGCCTATGGGACATTGAGGGAGGGTCTCCGGCCATGCCATCCTATGGCTGACCCACATGCCAATCATCTCTGGAAACCCTCTCACAGACACACCCAGAAATGCACTAGGTCTCTCTCAATCCATTCAAGTTAACCAAGATTAACCAACACAGATCCCCCAATGCTTAAATTAACTGCAGAAGTTATTTAGTGAGACGTTTTTATGGAAATGTGCACGAGGAGCATGGAGACACCATTGAGAGGCAGGTCACTTAGCTCCCGGTCATTGAGCTGCCACGGCACAGCTGAGCATGTATGGAAATGTTACATCCTGGAAGCAAATTCTCTACTCTAGACTGTTGCAGTAACAAGGGAAGGACTTGGGAAGGTTGTGTGAGCATGAAAGAAGGTTTTGGGCATATAGGCACCTGTGCTGTTCCTGAGAAAACCAGAAGGGTGCTGCTCTTGTTCAAATAAACTCCTCTTTAGGAAACCTCAGGCGGATTTGCAACCTGAGTTGCAAATACAGTCAACGTGGTACATATTTAAATGTCAGTATTAGAGGACCCAGAGGGGGCTATAGCAACCTAACAGCGATTGCTCTGACACCATCACATCAGAAGACCCTCTATGCTTTATACACAATTGGAAATGGGTGGTGGTAAAAATTTGGTACTGAAAAATCTTGACTTATTTTCCTGGTGGGCCTGTCTCACCACCAGTCTCCATATGTCCTTTGAATTTCAGTGTCTTAGAGGGTTCAGGTCGATGACGTGAAGTCAAGACTAGTTGTAGTTCCCAGAAGGAGCATCATCATGCTATGGTAAAGGTCTTGACCTCCACAATTAGGTACACTGGATTATAGAAATGGCTTTGCCTTATAACCTTGCACAAATAACTTGTGCACCTCAATATTGGGAACACAGAATAAGTGGCTTAAATAAATCAAAAAGCCTTTTCACGCTAATATTCAGTGTCTGTCATTCAAGAGCCATTGGGGGATGTTGCCTTGCTATTGGGTTCAATACCCCCTCCCCTTTAAAAAAAAAAAAAACTATAGGCCTCTCCTTTATCATGTCTCTTAAAGTGATGCTCATGCTGATCGGTGGGGACTTCAGTCCCCTTGAACATTTGCCTGGTTACTTGCAAGCCACAACTTCCATCCCGGGGAGTGCATGGCTGGGGGACTTCGGCTGGGATGGTATGTTTTATTCTTCAGGCACAGCAGTACCTAAATGTGCTTTGTGCTCATTTTGTTTGGAGGCATCTGAGTTATTCCTGGTGGTCTCATTACTTTATCTCAGGCCCCCTACAGAGTCTCCAAGATGCCCAGGAAGTGGAGAAACTCCAGGATCCTCCCGCAGCCGACAGAGAATGTCACCCAGTCGTGGCACACTGCTTAGGCTGAGCGTGGTGACCCATTCTGCCACTCTAACATGATGCTTGAGCAGTGAGGCCTCTCTGTCTCCCCAAAGGCACCGTGGTGACAGTGGCCTCCTGCTGGTACCCGTTGGGGCTGCAGGGTTTTCTGTGGACCGAAGGCAGCACGCAGGCGTGTGAGCAGGGGCTGGAAACCTGCATTTTAAACGCGCTTCCAAGAGGAAAACACGGCGGCAGGAAGGGAGTGAGCCGCCCCTGCCCCGCGCCCCCGCCCCACAGATCCACCTAGTCAGAATACTCCATCTCTGAGCGTGTTGGAGGACCCCTATCCAGATGTTCTCCACAGAAATCCCCAGCGCTGTGACCCCGTGCAGGGCTGCGGGCCTCAGCATTGGAGTAGGACGCCAGCGTTGGAGCAGGACCACAGCCCGAAGTTCCAGCCCGTGGCAAGGCTCTGCCAGCGCCTTAGCAGAATGAGGCTCAACACATCTGCAGGTCGCCAAGACTTCGCTCCTCTCCTACGCAGGTCACCCAGCTGCTGCCTACCCACAGCACAACGCCATCGCCTGGCTCCCCCCACCTCGCCAGGCTCCCCCCACCTCGCCAGGCTCCCCCCACCTCACCAGGCTCCCCCCACCTCACCAGGCTCCCCCCACCTCACCAGGCTCCCCCCACCTCACCAGGCACCCGGGCACTAAAAGCACACGCCTCCAGTGGCTCAACATTCTCGCCACTCAGCTGGGGGCAGTTCCCAGATTGGATCTCCAGGGGCCGGCTACCAACCTGACCCCTCCCCAGCAGAGGAAACCCAACACAGTAGCTGCCCAGCACAGGTGTGCAGTGAGACCAGGGAGCCACCCACGGGAGCCCCGGGGTGAGAGGCCCCTCAATTAGGAACTGCCAGGGGAGAGGGAGAGTCCAGGACCTGGGAAATCTCCAGGCAAGAGAGGGAGAGAGTACCGGGTGCACATGTCATAGGAGCAGTCCCAAAAAGAGACCTGTGAGGTGCAGGGACTGGTGGGTGCCACTCCCCACATTCAGGCACCCTGTGCCAGGACCGATCTTCCCACCATGGTTACCTCCACCATCTGGAGGACAGGACACCAGCTTTCAACAGATGACCCCACCTACTGGATGAAAAGCAGGAAAGAGATGGATCTCTAAAGGTAGCCACAACCCAGGTTTCTTCCTGAGTTTTTGTTGGTTTGTTTGTTTTTTCTCTTCTACCCCTCCATCCTCTGACTCTCATATCCCCAACATATGTGAAACCAAGAATTTGGCATGAAGTAGGACTTTGAGGACTGAGTCATCTGAGTGGTATAATATAGAGTTGTTGGATAGGCCCTTTTTTCTTTTCCTTTTTCTTCTTTCATTTTTCTTTCTACCTCCAAATTTTACTGTTTTAACTTCTGTATTTTTCTAAACACATATGTGTGTTTGTTTATGTACTCTACTGTCGTCCCATGTACGTGCCCACCCTCAATTACTTACTGTCTATTCTCTTGCTACTAACCTCTTCACTAGGTTCCTCCTTCACACCTCCTAAGATATATTAACTCTATATCCTCACATCCCACCTCCTCAGCATATCGTTCTACACCCCACCCCCAGTTTACTGTCCACGGTCAGAAACTGTAAACCTTTTTACAAAAATACTGATTATATTTTAGATAATAATTGAATCCAACATTTCTGTACAACAAGACTAAACTGTAAACATCTTAATAACAACAAATTGTTCATAGGTGGTATATTGTTGATATTGGGATCTGTTAACATTGTCCTTCCCAACAAAGGAGATGTCTTAGAACCCTACAAGAGCACTACAAACCTATAGGGTAAAAACAACAACAATCTAGACCCACAGAGCTGGAAAGGAAGTCACAGGAGCATCATGAAAAGACAAGGGAAGAAAGTGCCCCAAATAAATCAAGACACCACATCATTAGAATCATTGGCAATGGGCTGGGGTTGGGGCTCAGCAGAAGAGCACTTGCCTAGCATGGGTGAGGCCCTGGGTTCGATCCTCAGCACAACATAAAGATAAATAAATAAATAAATAAATAAATAAATAAATAAATAAATAAGAGGTATTGTGTCCAACTACAACTAAAAAAGAATCACTGGCAGCCACAATAGAAGAAATGACAGAGAAGGAGTTCAGGATGTACTTGGTTAAAATGTTCTGTGAACTCAAGGAAGAGAGCAAATACAGGCAGTGAAAGATCATTTCTACAAGGAGCTACATGAACAAATACAGGAAGCAAAAGATCACTTCAACAAGGATATAGAGGTTCTAAAAAAGCAAACAAACAAATAACAACAACAACAAAAAAACCCAAACAAATCCTTGAAATGAAAGAAATAATAAACCAAAATAAAAGCTCAAATGAAAGCATCACCAACAGAATAGACCACTTGGAAGACAGAACATCAGACAATGAAGACAAAATTTATAATCTTGAAAAGAACATAGGCCACACAGTGTAATAGTAAGAAACCACAAGCAGAACAGTTCAAGAAATATGGGATAGTATAAAAAGACCAAATTTAAGAGTTATTGGGATAGAAGAAGGTATAGAGGTCCAAACCAAAGAAATGAACAATCCATTCAATGAAATAGTATCAGAAAACTTTCCAAATATAAAGAATGAGTTGGAAATCCAAATTCAAGAAGCCTACAGAATGTCGAGTGTACAAAATCACAACAGGTCCACACCAAAGCACATTATAATGAAAATGCCCAACATACAGAGTAAGGAGAGAATTTTAAAAGCCACAAGAAAAAGGAATCAGATCACATATAGGGGAAAACCAATTAGGATAATGGCGGATTTTTCAACACAGACCCTAAAAGCTAGAAGATCCTGGAACAACATATATTAAGCTCCGAAAGAAAATGGGTGCCAATCTAGAATCTTCTATCTAGCAAAAATAAGCTTTAGATTTGAAGATGAAATAAAAACCTTCCATGATAAACAAAAGTTAAAATAATTTATAGCTAGAAAACCAACTCTACAAAACATCCTTGGAAAAATATTCCATGAAGGGAAAATGAAAACAGTGAAAATCAGCAGAGGGAGGTAGTACCCTAAAGGAAAAACTAATCAAAGAAGAAAATCAAGTCAAGTTAAATAACAAAAATAAACAAATATGGCTGGGAATACAAACCAAGTCTCAATAGTAACCCTGAATGTTAATGGCTTAAACTCACTAATCAAAACACATAGCTAGCAGATTGGATTAAAAAAAGACCCAACAATATGCTGCCTCCAGGAGACTCATCTGATAGGAAAAGACATTCACAGACTGAAGGTGAAAGGTTGGGAAAAACCATACCCCTCACATGGACTGTGGAAGAAAGCAGGGGTTCCCACGCTCATATCAACTATGGCTAATAAAAAGGGATAAAGAAGAACACTGCATACTGCTCAGAGGAAACATACACCAAGACATAACAATCATTAATATATATGCCCCAAACAATGGTGCAGCTGTGTTCATCAAACACACTCTTGTCAAGCTCAAGAGTCAAAATGACCACAACACAACAATCTTGGGTGACTTTAGTACACCTCTATCACCACTGGATAGATCTTCAAAACAAAAGTTGAATAAAGAAACTATAGAACTCAATAATACAATCAATAACTTAGACTTAACTGACATATATAGAATATTCCACCCGTCAATGAGCGAATACACTTTCTTCTCAGCAGCACATGGATCCTTCTCTAAAATAGACCATACACTATGCCACAAAGCAATTCTTAACAAATATAAAAAGAGTAGAGATAACACTATGTATTTTATCAGATCATAATGGAATAAAATTGGAAATCAATGACAAAATTAAAAATAAAAATCACTCCAACACCTGGAGACTAAGCAATATGCCATTGAATGAACAGTGGGTTGCAGAAGACATCAAAGAGGAGATTAAAAAATTCTTAGAGGTAAATGAGAACATAGACACAATATGTGGAAATCTCTGGGACACTATGAAAGCAGTTCTAAGAGGAAAGTTAATTGTGTGGAGTTCATTCCTTAATAGAAGAAAAAGCCAACAAATAAATGACCTCACACTACATCTCAAAGCCCTAGAAAAAGAAGAACAAATCAACAGCAACAGCAGTAGAAGGCAAGAAATAATTAAAATTAGAGTTGAAATCAATGAAATTGAAACAAAAGAAATAATTGAAAAAATTGAAAAAACAAAAAGTTGGTTCTTTGAAAACAATAAATAAAATTAATAGACCATTAGCCATGCTGATGAAGAGAAGAAGAGAGAGAACTCAAAATAATAACATATGTGATGAAAAAGGTAATATCACAACAGACACTACAAAAATACAGAGGATAATTAGAAATTATTTTGAAATCTTATACTCCAATAAAATAGAATATATTGAAGACATTGATGAATTTCTTAAATCATACAATTTGCCCAGATTGAATCAGGAAGATGTACACAATTTAAACAGACCAATCAAGTGATGAAATAGAAGATGCCATCAGAAGTCTACCAACCAAGAAAAGCCCAGGACTAGATGGATACACAGCCGAGTTCTACAAGACCTTTAAAGAAGGACTAATACCAATACTCTTCAATTTATTTCAGGAAATAGAAAAAGAGGCAGCACTTTCAAACTCATTCTATGAGGTCTGTATCACCCTGATCCCCAAACCAGGCAAAGAAACATCAAAAAAAGAAAACTTCAGACCAATATCTCTATGAACATAGATGCAAAAAAATTCTCAATAAAATTCTGGCAAATCAAATACAAAAACATATCAAAAAGATCGTGCACCATGATCAAGTGGGATTCATCCTAGGGTTGCAAGGTTGGTTCAATATAAGGAAATCAGTAAACATAATCCATCACATCAATAGGTTCAAAGATCAGAATCATATGATCATCTCAATAGACGCAGAAAAAGCATTTGACAAAATACAGTACCCCTTCATGCTCAAAACACTAGAAAAACTAGAGATATCAGGAACATATCTCAACATCATAAAGGCTGTCTACGCTAAGCCCCAGGCCAACATCATTCTAAGTGGAGAAAAACTGAAGGCATTCCCTCTAAAACCTGGAACAAGACAGGGGTACCCCCTTTCACCACTTCTATTTAACATAGTCCTTGAAATACTGGCCAGGGCAATTAGACAGATGAAAGAAATTAAAAGGATATGTATAGGAAAAGAATTTAAATTAGCACTAATGGCTGATGATATGATTCTATACCTAGAAAACTCAAAAATCTCCATCAGAAAATTTCTAGAACTAGTAAATGAATTCAGCAAAGTAGTAGGTTATAAAATCACACCCATTAATCAAAGGCATTTCTGTATATCAGCGACAAATCCTCTGAGAGGGAAATGAGGAAAATTACCCCATTTACAATAGCCTCAAAAAAAATGGGAATCAACTTAATAAAAAAGGTGAAAGATCTATAAAATGAAAACTACAGAACTGTAAAGAAAGAAATCAAAGAAGACCTTAGAATATGGAAAGATCTACATTGCTCTTGGACAGGCAGAATTAATATTATCAAAATGACCATACTACCAAAAGCACTATACAGATTTAATACAATTCTGATCAAAATCCCAATGGCATTCCTCATAGAAATAGAAAAAGCAATTATGAAATTCATCTGGAAAAGCAAGAGACCCAGAATAGCTAAAGTAATCCTTAGCAGGAAGAGTGAAGCAGGTGGCCTCACTCTACCAGACCTTAAACTATACTACGGAGCAATAGTAACAAAAACAGCATGGTATTGGCACCAAAACAGACTGGTAGACCAATGGTTCAGAATAGAGGTCACAGAGATTAACCCACAAAACTACAATTATCTTATATTAGACAAAGGAGCCAAAAACATATATAGGAGAAAAGATAGCATCTTCAACAAATGGTGCTGGGAAAACTGGAAATCCATATGCAACAAAATGAAATTAAACCCCTATCTCTCACCATGCACAAATCTCAACTCAAAATGGATCAAGGACTTAGGAATTAAATCAGAGACTCTTCATCTAATAGAATAAAAAGTAGGCCCTAATCTTCATCATGTGGGATTAGGCCCCAGCTTCCTTAATAAGACTCCTGAGGCACAAGAATTAAAACCAAGAATCAATAAATGGGATGGACTCAAACTAAAAATTTTCTTCTCAGCAAAGAAACAATCTGTGAGGTGAACAGAGAGCCTGCATCTTGGGAGCAAATCTTTACCCCTCACACATCACATACAGCACTAATCTCTAGGGTGTATAAAGAACTCAAAAAGTTCAACACCAAAAAAACAAATAACCCAATCAACAAATGGGCCAAGGACATGAACAGACACTTCTCAGAGGAGGATATACAATCAATCAACAAACATATAAAAAAAATTCATCATCTCTAGCAATCAGGGAAATGCAAATCAAGACTACTCTAAGATATCATCTCACCGCAGTCAGAATGGCAGCTATTATGCATATAGACAACAATATGTGTTCCAAGGATGTGGGGAAAATGTACATCATACATTGCTGATGGAACTGCAAGTTGGTGCAGCCAATATGGAAAGCAGTATGGAGATTCCTTGGAAAATTGGGAATGGATCTACCATTTGACTCAGCTGTTCCTTTCCTCAGATTATATCCAAAGGACTTAAAAACAGCATACTACAGGGACACAGCCACAGCAATGTTTATAGCAGCACAATTCATAATAGCTAAACTGTGGGACCAAATCTAGATGCCCTTCAGTAGATGAATGGATTAAAAAATGTGGCATATATACACAATGGAATATTACTCAGCAATAAAAGAGAATAAAATCATAGTATTTGCAGGTAAATGGATGGATTTAGAGAAGATAGTGTTAATTGAAGTTAGCCAATCCCCCCAAAACAAATGCCAAATGTTTTCTCTATATAAGGAGGCTGACTCATAGTGGTGTAGGGAGAGGGAGCATGGGAGGAATAGACAAATTCTAGATAGGGCAGAGGGGTGGGAGAGGAAGGAAGAGGGCAGGGTATTAGCAATAATGGTGGAATGTAATGGTCATCATAATCCAAAGTACATGTATGAAGACATGAATAGGTGTGAACATACTCTATATACAAATAGAGATATGAAAAATTGTGTTCTATATGTATAATAATAATTGTGATGCACTCTGCTGTCATGTATTTAAAAAATAAAACAATTAAAAAACAAGACAACAACAACAAAATAAACCCCACTTCCTCACAGCATGCTATGGGCACTCCCAAGGCCAGCATCCGGAGAAAGCAAAGAATGGAAAGAAAGGGAAGATTAAAAAAAGAGAGCGAGAATAAGAGGCAGGAGTGACCACCACAGAGACAAAGCTTAGGGTGGGGAGCATGGCTGGCCTCCTGGACCCAGGAGCCTGCAAGTCATTTGCGCTGGTGGCATTACTGACATGGTTAGTGTTATGTAGTGAGACTCTGATGGCCATTTGGAAACAGCTAATAGGCGTTTCAACCTACTCCTGAGTCCTGTCTAATGGCTACTTACAGGACTCACTGAACTGCTCCTGTTGGGTGCTTTTAAAAATGAAATGTTCATTCTTCGTATCTAGAGCATTGTGGTCTTTGGCTGGTCCTCCTTTGCATTGATTTAGCCCAGAACCACATCTGAAGCCTGATATGATCATGTTTCTCCACTCTGTTGTTGATTGTCAGACCTCAGACCAAATAATGGGACCTGATGGGATGAATGGAGGAAGAAAGGAGTGTGTGTGTGTGTGTGTGTGTGTGTGTGTGAGAGAGAGAGAGAGAGAGAGAGAGAGAGAGAGAGAGATGACATTTTGGCCCACTGGACAGCGTATTGGATGGTGGTCCTGTAACCTGCAAGCTTATGCTGCTTGGAGATGTTGTGGGTGTCCTAGTTGGTGTAATACTGTCTGTGCTGTTTCCCGGCATGAAACCAGCTCAGGATGCATCCTCAGATGGCACCCCTGACTTTGCACAGCGCACATTATGTAAATGTTCATACATACATGCCTAAGTATGTGCCTGGATGGGGGGGTGGAGACAAAGGAGGAGGAGAGGGAGGCAGAGGAAAGAGGAAGAGAAGAGAGGGGCGCAGTGTAATCAGCTTCTGCCACAAGCAGGGTGTGTTCTCCCATTCCCATAGAAATGTGGCATTTGCACTTCTCCGGGGGCCAGCGATGAGACAGTCATTAAAATTCCAGGAAACGGGAATCTTCATCTCAGAACCTTCGGGTTCGAAGGCTCTCTTTTCTCTGTTTTATCCTTACTCTCCCTCGTTGTCCTTTGTAAACCAGTGTTTTGAACATAGTGTTCTGAGAAGCTGTGGCCTTGAGCATCCAGTGTGCTGTTGAAAGAGGCCCAGGGCTTACGTGACGTTGTGTCTGCTCTCTGCACAGGAGTACATCGTTTTCTGGAGTGTGACAGGCAGGAAGGAGCACAAAACCTGCACCGTGCGTGGCTCACGATGTGTTCCTTGTCTCCCAGGGGAGGAAGCTGCAGGTCTGCTGGGGGCACTCCTGCAAGCCCAGTGGCAGAGCCGGTGCACTGCTCAGACATGAGCAGCATGTCCCCCTCCAAGTAGCATGCCCTGTCCTCACCTGACACACCCTTGACCAAACTCTGGCTGCCTGTGGGTGTGCACAGAATATTTCTCATTCCCTAGACCCGTGTGCTGCTGGACGTGAGGCTGGGCACGTGCTCCACCTGCACTGGGTAAGGGACAGGAGATTCATCCTTTGTATTAGTTTTTTCACTGCTGTGACCAAAAGGCCTGACAATAACAATTAGAAGAGGAAAAGTTTACTTGGGGCTCACAATGTCAGAGGTTTCAGTCCACAGATGGCTGACTCCATTTGGGGGGCCCAAGGTGAGGCAGAACATCATGGCGGAAGAGTGTGGTGGAGGAAAGTGGCTCAGGACACGGCCACCAGGCAGCACAGAGAGAGACACTGCATGTAGAACAGGGAAAAAGATAAACCAGGGAGGCACACCTCTAGGGATCCACCTCCTCCAACCACACCCTACCTGCCTGCAGGCCCCACCCAGTTAATCCATTCAAGTGGATTAATGCACCACTTAGATTAAGGCTCTTATAATCCAATAAACTCACCTCTGAGATTTCTTGGATTGTCTCTCATGTGAGCTTTTGGGAGACACCTCATATCTAAACTATAGCACCCTCTGCAATCACCAGAATTACTCTTCTTGATGTTTTTTGGTGAGTAGCTCTATGAAGTCAATTATTAATGAATTTGAGAAGGGGAAAACCTTGAGACATTAGATATATAGAGTTGAGTTGCACAGTGAAGATCTTTTACAGGTGACTAGGGACTAAAGCATTTTGACTCACAAACACAGAAATACTAGATAAGAAGACTAGATCAAGGACACTAGGCAGCGGGAGCAAGCACGTGGAATATGCTGTAACTCTTAGGAAATGATCCATGCTTTGTTTAAACTAGGAGTTCTGTTCCAATAAAGGTGGTAGCTTTAGAGAATATCAGTGAGAAGCACTTTAGTTAAACACAGAAAATGAAATGTGCTTGTAAAGAAGGGAAGTCAAGGTTGGTGGACTTTTGAAGGAAAAAAAAGAAAAACATCTGCACAGAAGTGTAGGTGGGTTGGGCAAAGCACCATGGACTGAATTATCTTCAGTTCATTGTGTTGGGCTCCTAACAGATGTCCTCATCTGAAATCTGTGTTTGGGTCTGGGAAGTTGTCTGTGTTATTGGAATTTCTGATGGACAGACATTCCATCTTCTCTATGGATGTACTCATATTCTCTTCCTAAGAGGATCTTTGATTTTATTTTCCAAACTTTCTGAGAAGGTCTTTTGTTTCAGCTGCCATTGTTTTTGTTTCTATGAACAATAATTTCTATCATTTTTTAATTGCGCCTTGTGTTTATTTCCTGGCTGCATTGTATTCTCTCACCTGTATAACTGTATTGATATTAGTTTATTTGGTAATATTTCTGTCTTTCATTTTGCAGGATAACTTTAAATATGTGTTAATCCTCGACAGTTTTTAAGTGTGTTTCAAAGACCTAGTAACATTGATCCTATTAAGCGTTAGAGCACAAGTTCCTTTATATGTATGTTAAAGTCTTCTATAGAGATATATATTACAAGTATGCTATGTGTATGATATGTGTACTATACATAACATGCTATGCATAATAATAAATATTATATAGATAATAACATACTATTATACATATTAACAATATATTAGCAAATATGTTATATGTTATATACATAAAAAACATAATAGTTTTTTTTCTTTTTTTTTGGTATTTCAGATTGAACTTGTGATCTTCCTACCTTAGCCTCAGGAGTTATATATATATATAGTTTATTTAGAGACAGGGTCTTACTGAGTTGCTTAGGTCCTTGCTATTGTTGAAGCTGGCTTTGAACTTGCAATCCTCCTGCCTCAGCCTCATGAGCCACTGGGATTACAGGTGTGTGCCATCACACCTGGCTAACATAATGGTTTCTTATTGCATATAACAAATGACTGTGAATTTGTTGACAGGTCTGTGGTCAGTACTGGACTCTCTGCTTCGGGTCTTGTAAGGCCAGAATTAGGGTGCTGGCCAGGTGGGGCTCTTTTCTCAAGGCTCTAGGGAGGAGTCGGCTTCCTGATGCACTTGGTTTGCTGCCCAGGTGGTCCT
The DNA here is from genome assembly GCF_052094955.1 of Ictidomys tridecemlineatus. NCBI lineage: Eukaryota > Metazoa > Chordata > Mammalia > Rodentia > Sciuridae > Ictidomys > Ictidomys tridecemlineatus. The sequence goes on along the minus strand of NC_135484.1, from coordinate 153,780,982 downwards.
GTGGCTCCTGACCCTGCTGTCTTCGTTGCCAGCTGAGGTATATCAATTTCTTCTCAGGCTTTGATTCTCTCTGAATTCCACTTTTGCTACTGGCTGCAGGGACTCTGCTTTGTAGCAACATGTGTGAAGTGTTTGGCCCACGTGGGTCATCTCCTTTCTGCTGCATAAGGTAGCAAGCAGGGGAATGGTACCTCGTCCTGTTCCTGGATTCCCTGCACCCAAAGGGCAGGGACTATATCAGGGTCATTGGGGGGGGGGCGGTCAATAGAATTTTTCCTGCTAGCTAGGCATACTGGCCCATGCCTGTAACCCCAGTGACTCATGAGGCTAAGGTAGGAAGATCACAAGTTCAAAGCTTACCCTCAGCAACTTAGCAATGTTGTAAGCAACTTAGTAAGATCCTGTCTCAAATAAAAAGAGATGGGGATATGGCTCCATGGTAAAGTGACCTCCAGTAGCAGTAAGTAAGTAAGTAAATAAATAAATAAAAATAAATAAAATAACAAATTCCTCCTACCTCATTTGCCAAGGCAGGGGAAGGCTCTTGGGGAATAATGACCTCTTTTTTTTTTTTTTTTTGATACTGGCAATTGAACTCAGGGGCACCCAACCACTGAGCCCCATCTCAGCTCTATTTTGTATTTTATTTAGAGACAGGGTCTCACTGAGTTGCTGAGCACCTTACCATTGCTGAAGCTGCCTTTGAACTCGTGATCCTCCTGCCTCAGCCTCCAGAGCTGCTGGGAATACCGGTGTGCACCACTGCGCCCGGCGAATAATAACCTCTTAATCAGACCCCCAGCCGGCCTTCTTAGCAGTTTAGCCTCTGGTAACCGTTTATAGTGGTGACTGTTGCCATGACCCACTCTGACCATGTCCTGAGTCCTGCTTCCTGCCTCAGTAACCCCTGTGCAGCATTTAGGGTGCAGAGTCCTCTCCCTGATCAGCCAGCCGTTGGTGTGCTTCCCCTCGGGTGCAGACTTGCTGCCGTCCCTCTCCTGCAGCTGTCTCACCTGCTGCTGTTCTTGTGTGTTCCTGCCTGCTCAGGGCCGATACTCTATGTCCCTGAAAATTCAGAGGCTGAAACGGAACCCTGGAGGAGAGGGTATTCTGACTCCTAGGTGGGGACCACGGAAGGCAAGATTAGTGTTCTGACGGACAGAAGGGCTGGAGGGCGTCAGTTCTGCACAAGAGGACACAGTGCTGTGGCTTCCACACTGTGGACAGGTTTGGAGACTTCACCTGGGAAGTAGGCAGAGAGTGTTCACCAGGCACGGGACCTTCTGGTGCTTTGATGTTGAATTTCTCCAGAACTCTGAAAAAGAAGGTTTTTGTGGTTCACAAATTACTCAAGTCTCAGGCATTTTGTTACAGCAGCAGGCATGGACTGAGACATTACCCTTGACTCATTTATTGTCTTTGATCTTTATTGCTCTAAGACAAATTTTCTCACGTATTAGCATTTCCTCTAGAAAAAAAAAGCATCATTTATGACAACATAAAACTGGACTGAATTAAATAAAAAACTGACTTTGAAATCAGAGATCTAAGGTTTCAGGTTCCTCTTCTGATGCCAAGACTCCTTTGCTGCCTCATGCACTTTCCTTTGAGAAGACAGTTTTCTTACAACATTGAACTGTGTTATCTGGAAAGTAAAATATTTATTAAATCACCGAGGTAATTTTAAAGAACATACTGAGGAGCTACACGTTTGATAACAACTGGAAGTTCGGGCTGCATTTTTTTGTGGGTATTCTGTCAGGATCTTTTCAAGCTTTGCTTAAAATTATTTCTTCTTAGATTTAGGACATTGTCTTTAGTTGGTAACAGATGAAATATTAAATAAATATGCAAGCCTCCAAGGCTCTCAGCCTTGCTGCCGCAGCGTTTCATCCATGTCCTCTTTGATGTCCTGCCTGCTTTTTCAAGCCCGTCACACATTTTCTCAGATCAGTCCTGAAGACGGAACAGGGTCTGGAGCAGAGAGCCGGGAGCAGCACGATGCATGCTGCTTTCTTCCCTCGGAGCAAAACGAACGGATTTCCATCTGATTCATTGCTTTGAAGAAACTTGTCATTAAAAATACGATCCCATTATTTCTAATTTAGAAATAGACCAAGTTGCTGTTTGAGTAATCCATCTGTTCACAGGCAAGGCTGCAGATCTATTTACTGATTAGTATACCAAAATCATAAGGCAGATGAGTTTTTACTCACTAATTAAATTTTCAGCCATACTCACTGATACATTTTAGGAAGAAAGCCAAAGGATCACATAAAAGATACAGGAACCCTCATCGTATCAGGAGATATTAATGTTTAAAACAACAGTACTTATTGAACTGTATTATTTTAAAGAGAGGTTTTCTAACATTTAAAAAAGATTGCTTCTACTGAATTTCAGAACCCAAACTTGGAGATTAGCAAATATAATTCACTGATACACACACACACACACACACACACACACACACACACACACAAACACCTGTATAGTGAGATTGATTGTGTATTTTTCTTGTTTGTTAATTGATTACTTTCATAAAAGAAATATTTCATGTTTTAATACGGATTGTTTGCAATGTATCTGGAAAACTATCACTATCATAAAATTCCTGCTGTTGTATTCTTACATTTCTTTCTGGAAAGATACTAAATTCCTCTGTCAATGTTTAGCTTCAAAAGCCTTAGTCTTTCTCATCTGTAAATGGAATCCTAAGTGTCTGGCTAAATAAGAAATACATATATGACATTTATAACTTCTTCTATTCATGTTAGTGTGAAACTGATAGAAAAAGTAATATGCAGTATGATCTTTAGTTAATTTTTCTTCTATTATGAGTTCTTTGTGGAAATACCCTTGTTTTGCATATACACATTTATTTGTATATCTGTATATATGTCTATATATGTATATTATACATATATATGTATTGTCTTGTTACATCCGTGTGTGTGTGTGTGTGTGTTTGTGTGTGTGTGTATGAACACATGCACAACGTAAGGGCATGAGGACACTCTCTTCAAAATTTTCTACATACACTTGGTACTATGCCTAATAACTAAGGAAAAACTAAAATATATACTCCAGAAAAGCAAAGTAACAAAACTTGCTGTAAATATATACAGGTAATTTTTCCTCCTGACAGAATACCTTTTCAAATAAGATAGTGTAATCTGGAGCTCCCGTTACCTACAAAGCTCAGAATATAAGGAAGTTAGTTAGACACACCCAGAAGAGAAACATGTGTCCCATAATAAAATGCAGTCCCTTGAAACACAGAGGAAGGAAGGACAAGATATGCTATAAACAGCAATTATATAGGCAAACATAAAAAGTGATGAGCAGATGGAAGAAATTTCAGGAGAAAACAATAAACTACATAAAAATAGAATAAACTATATAAAATATAGAATATAGAATACTTTTTCTGTTTAAAAATAGAATTGTAGGATTAAAAATTAATATGTCCAAGTTGAAAATTTATCTTGGAAAACAAAAATAAATGCATAAATAGGAAAGCGTTATTCATGGTAGCTATTAATCCAATGGTATTAACTCTTTAAATGTGAACATTGCAAAAATGCCAATTAAAAGACAGAGATGACAACAGAGTGGGTTACAAACAATAGTAACTAGCCACACTGTATGCTGTTTATAAGAAACCAATTTTTAAAATTAGAATTCAGACTGTTAAAAGTAAATATTTACTATGCCAACACAAATTAAAAGGCGAGAATATCTATACAATTTAGACTAAGCAGAATTTGGAATGAGAATCATTATCAGGGATAAAGAGGTGCATGACATAATGACCACAAGGCATCAATTCTACAAGAAGTTAGAACTTGTCTTAACATGTATGCATCTAACAACAGTGTCAAAATACATGAAGCAGAACTGAGTACAGCTCAAGGACAAATGAACAAGCCTGCTCTTATAGTTGGCAACTTCAAAACTCCTTTTGAGGATGTGAGAGACCCAGCATGCAAAAATAAGTAAGGGTATCAATAATGTAAATGGCAGCATAAATGACTGGGATAGAGCAAATTCTGGGCCATAAATATTTGGAAATCAATTAATATATCTCTAAACAAGTAAAAAAAGGGATCTTAAGAAAAAATGTGAAAATATTGTGGGATACACTGAAACTGGTGCTTTCAAAGAAGTTTATAGTATTAAAATGCCTATATTAGAAAAGAAGAAAGATCTAAAATCAATGAACTAAGTTTTCATTCTAGGAAAGCAGAGAAATGAGAGCAACTTAAGCATAATTCAAGTGGAAGCAGAAGAAGTAATAAATATGTGTATACATAAATGCAATTAAAATGGATGAACAGTAGAAAAAAAATCAACAAAAGCCAAAACTGGTTCTTTGAAAAGATCAGATAAAATTTGTGATTTTAGATTATGTTATAATATATGTGTTATAAAACACATAGATTACCAACATCAGAAATAAAAGAAGTGACATCATACTGACCCAAGAGCACTAAAGGACACTAAGGAGATAAGAAAGTGGAAAAACATAGAGTTGAGAGAGGATTCCTTTGTGTTCTGGTTTACATATGAGGTAACCCTCAAAGGCTCATGTGGGAGATGGTGCAGGAAAGTCTAGAGGTGAAATGATTGAGCGATGAGACATTTACCTATTGGTCCTTAATCCAGGGATAGGGATTAAGTTAACTGAGTGGTAACGTAGGTGGGTGGGGTGTGGCCCAAGGAGGCGGGTCACTGGGGGCATGTCCTTGGGGTATATACTTTGTTCTTGGTGAGCACAGCTCTCTCTGCTTCCTTACTGTCACGTCCTGAGTGGCTTTCCTCTGTCACACCCTTCTGCAATGATGTTTGCCTCACCTTGGGCACAGAGTGATGGAGATGATTATCTATGGACTTGAGAGCTCTGAAACTCAAAGCCCCAAATAACCCTTTTCTCCTTTATATTGTTCTTCTCCAGTATTTTGCTCGTAGTATTGAAAATGCTGCCTAAAACACTGAGAAACATTGATTGGGCTTCCCTTTCTGCATCGTGGGTGGGGCACTGATGTGCTCACCTCTATCTTAAGCCATTGTATGAACCTGAGTATCAGATAAGCTACTGTTTTCAGAACAGTGTGTGTGCCTAACAGGTGAGCTTTTGGATGGATCACTGAATGGTAACTGTAGACATGAGGTACTGCTGGAGAAAGTGGCCCCTGGGGTGTGGCCTTGGAGACTACATCTGGCCCCTGGCCCCTTGCCTCTCTCCTCTCTCCCCTCTTTCCTTCTTCCTGGTTGCTATAGTGCAGTGTGGCGACTACAGGAGAGAAGGAGATTTAGAAGAGGAGAGGGAAGGGTGAATAACCCATATACTCTTCAAGCACCAAACCTCATTTAGAATTAACACATTAGCTGGACTCGTAACCAGCTCAACATCATCTGAGCCATGGTTTCCTGCATCTTCTTTGAGTTTGGAGGTGTTTATTAAGGATATGATTTGGAGATGCTGGGTTCTAACTGGTCTGGCCCCTGTAGGTTTGAAAACATTTGTACTGGTTCGTTTTAGAAATGGTGGTGGCCAGGGTGCAGCTGGGTGCTGTGTACTACTGAACTTAGCAGAAAACAACTACCAAAACTTTTCAATATTATGAGGGAAGAGCTGGGGATGATTGGAAGAGCCTAAATCCAAAAAAAACCAAAGGATTTGTCCTTTTCCATTCTCCCTCCTCAACCTTCCATAATAGTCTTATTTTTAGTTGCTAGAAAGAGATGGAGCCACTTTAACCTAAAGGTCGATTAAAATCAGGAGGGTATTTACTAACTTTATAGCACTATAAAGTAATTACATTAATTGTGTAGTGGGTTGAGACTGGCAGTCTTGCAGTAATTTGAATATATTTTGCTTATGAGTCTTAGGGGCCAGGGGATAAATCGAGGTAGGCAGAAGATTGGCTCTCTGAAGATGTATGTTGTGATCCCTGGAAATAATGCCTTATGTTATAGGGAAATGGGGGATTGAGGTAGCAGATGGAACTAAAGTTTCTGAGAAGTTTACCTTAAAGTGGGGATTATTTTGGACTGTCCAGGTAGGACCTATGTGATCGTAAGGATCCTTAAATGTGGAAAATGAAGGTAGAAAGAAACTCAGAGGAATGTTGTAACAGAGTGTGACTGTCAGGTGAATTGTTTTCTCTTGCATATTCTAAGAAAGACATCCACAGACAGAGAGTGAGAGCAAAGCAAAGTCTCAGGAACAGAAAGAAAGCAGAGCTTCCAAAGGGGAGGGGCCCCAAGAGAGGGTTGCCCTGCTGTTTTCATGGGCTCCATCTGTCCATACAGGTCTTGCAGGAGGAGTAAAGGATCCAAAAGGGGTGGATCAACTTTCTATTTAGTCTTCTCCAACAAATGGTGTGGGGGGTGGTTTTCAAGCCTTTGTTAATGTAAGGATGGGTGAGGGGTTATTGGCCGAAGAGCAAGTCTTCTAGAGGAGGGTCTTGGTTGGCTCTTGTAGGAGTGGGGTAGTAAGCAAGTCGGGGGCAGTGACGGGGGGCAGGCCTGATGTCTCCTTCCAGGAAGGCAAGGTCTCGTCCCCTCCTTCCCTTCCCCGAGGCCCGTGTCCTGCCTTCCCTGACCCTCCACCTCAGTGTGATGAGAGAAATGGACCCACTGTTGATGGAGGAAGAGCTCCATGGGTCACGGAATGTGGGCAGACTTTAGGAAACCAACTCTTCCCTAGACAGCGGTGGGCCTGGTGCCACCCTGACACCGTTTCATACCTCTTCACTGCAGCAGTGTGCAGTGGTGGTGTTGTGTTGTGTAAATCCCTGGGTCAGCGTAGCTGGTTATAGCAGAGATAGAAAAGCTAATACGCTAAATTTGTCACGACAGGATACGGCATGTTGGGCCTAAACCAGCCTGACAAGCCTTGATCTACCCTTGATCATCTGTCTATTTTTGTTCATTTTTACTGTTCAAAAGCCTGGTGTGGGAATATGGAAGTCTCCAGAGTTCCCCATATGGGAAGGTTCTAGAAATAGATGACAGTGTACAATGCTTTTAGTAGAATGGCAAATTGCTATTCTAAGTAGACAATTCCTTTTGACCATCAATTGATCTTAGATATCTGTGTGTGTGTGTGTGTTTTAATCACTAACACAGAGAGAGAAGGTTGAATTTCAGTCGGCAATTAGAGCCATGGCAAATTCTGACTTTGGGAACCTTTTAACAGTAGAAACAAGAGTGGTGAGAAAAGTAATAATTCCTGTTGACTAAAAGCATTCCAAGTAAACAAGGGTTGGGAAGCAGCAGAGTGAAGGAATCCCGATCTTTGATGGGCAGCGGACCACCTTTCTGTGTGTAGTTCTGGAAATGGAGCTATCTTCTTGACTTTGATGAGGACACTACACTACTTCATTATTGAAATCAGAGAGCTGATTGATTTTTTCCCTTTTGGTCCCACAGTTCTGTGGAATGAAAGGTATGTTTGTTTATGAACTAGAAGGAGTTCTATTCTGGGATTCTTGCTAATGGCTTCATGATCTCATATAGAGTCTGAATATGGAATTTTACAGTAAGGAGAATCCCATGAATTTTCTCAGGAGTCTGAATTTCATTCATTCAGATTCTCAAGTCATCTCCTCCCCTCTTCTGACTATACTTGTGATTAGAGACTCTGGAAGCTTTTGGTCCACTTTGTTTCCCTGAAATAGAGAGCTCTGGAGCTCTGGATTGTCCTTGAAACCCTTGAAATCTGACTCTAGGACCAACATCAACATCTACTACTGCTGCTTCCAAATGTAGAAGCTCAAAATGCAGACACCTAAGGGTGTTGTCATGAAGTCTTTGGTCGATGCTCTTGATGCCAACAAGTGGCAGGTGTCGTGGGGTAGTGCAGATGGTGGTGGCTGTGGCTGAGGTTATGCAGACAGTGTTGTTGGTGGTGCTGGTGGCTGTGATGGTGGGGATAGTTGTTCTGGTTACACGGGGCAACAGTGACGGAAGCGTTTCTCCAATATGTTGGATGTAAACAGACCCAGTGCACCTCTCAAACCCAGTGCCCAGCATAGTACTTGGCTGATGTATTTATTAAATATGTGATGAAAGAAAGAAAGTGATGAAACCAACCAACCATAAAGTTCTGGAACCATATCATCTGATATTCCTTCTCTTAGAAGGAAAGACAAATTGTTTCTACAAGTTCCATATAAGCCAATCCAATTATCTACCCGTTCATTATCTGTGGACTTTATTCATTTATTCTAGCAAACATCCATTGAGCATACACTATTGCATGCTAAGGAAATTAATGAAGAACAGACTTTTTTCTTTCAGGGTCAAGACAGGGAGAAGTACAGACATTGATTAATAATGAGATCCAGTGACAGGTATGTAAAGATACATCATGGTACAAAAGTCTGGGTGGTAGGGATGAGATGGAGGATTTGAGAGATGAGTAGGTTTTTACTACTGAAAATAGGGGAGACGCTGGCATTTCAGGTCAATAGGAAATCCCGTCATTGTGGCATGTTCAGATAACACGATGTTCTGGACACTCTGGTGTCCATTGGCATGTTTGGGGCATGAGGTGTCAGTGTGACAAATAGAATTGATCCGAGAGGAGGCACCTGCAATCTTGGTCTGTGTCTTGGTCCCAGCTGCTTCTCACAACTCGGGAGAGGCTTGCCCCCACCCACCCCCACCTGCCTCCAGACCATCCCGAGACATGTCCAGAGAACTGATGAACACCGAGGCCTCCTGGGTCAAATAGAATCTGGGTCCCAAGAAAGTTTTGCTCATGAAGAGACAGATGAAAGCAACTTGTGTATTTACTGTGTGTTTAAAAAAAAAAAAAAACTCCTAGGAGCCTGTTTATCTGACAGATACTTTACTCATCTGGTAAACAGCCCATGTAAAATGTTCAACGGCACAAATAGCTCACTTAGCAGAAAACATTGAAAGATCTTTATTAAACCATGTGGGCCAGAGCCAAAAATCCTGGGAAAATCTGCTCCTGACTGTATTTGCTTTCTGAGATATTGCTTAGCATTCTCGCTTTGTGCCATGGGGTCAATAAACTTAGCATGGCTTGATAAACACGTGATTCAGTGCAGTATCAGAGAGCTGACAGTTGACATTTAAAAGGTCCGAGGATAAAGGAATAGGAAGAAAAGAAAATCTAGCCTTTTCTAATTGTGTGTCACATGTGGTTATGGGTTGAAATAGAGTTTGGGGTGGTCAAATCATTTCTTGATTTATTAGATTAAGCAAACTTAAGGGAGGCCAATATAAATATAAATACTAATTATTGTCACAAGTAGCAAAAGACATTTTAAATATTTATGACAGAATAACAGAAAATAATTGAAAGTACATTGTAGAAAATATATTTATAGCATTTCTCAACAAATGCCAAAGGGGTTGCAGCTATTTTCCAACATAGTTTGCAAAGCAGAGAAGTTAATTTTTCTTCTTTTCCATTGACTACCTTAAAGTTTTGTTGTTGTAGAATGTAATACATGTTTATTAGAATATTGATTAAAAACAAATCTAAGGGGTTGAGAAAGATTTTTCCAACTGTGTCAAGATTTTTACTTAAAAATACACATGTATAATTTAAGGTTAGGTGGTTAATATTGTTAAACTTCGAAAAAAGTCACTGCCATTTCTGGTTTGACTTGAAAACACAAATTCTGATTGCATTTGGTGATTTAAATGTATTGTTAGATTTCTTTTCTTGTGCTGACAGTATTAGCATGCAGTCTTGAATCTGTTGTACATAATAATTCATTTATTAAAAAGGGTAGGGGTAGGGAGAGCCATTAAGAGTAGCATTTTTTTTAATTTCTTCTTCTTTTTTTATTGTTGGTCGTTCAAAACATTACACAGTTCTTAATACATCATATTTCACAGTTTGATTCAAGCGGGTTATGAACTCCCAACTTTACCCCGTATACAGATTGCTGTATCACATCAGTTACCCTTCCATTGATTGACATATTGCCTTTCTAGTGTCTGATGTATTCTGCTGTCAGTCCTATTCTCTACTATCCCCCCTCCCCTCCCCTCCCCTCCCCTTTTCTCTCTCTACCCCTTCTACTGTAAATCATTTCTTCCATTTGTATTATCTTGTCTTACCCCTCCTTTCCTCTTATATATCATTTTGTATAACCCTGAGGATCGCCTTCCATTTCCATGCGATTTCCCTTCTCACTCCCTTTCCCTCCCACCTCTCATCCCTGTTTAATGTAAATCTTCTTCTCAAGCTCTTCGTCCCTACCCTGTCCTTGGTTACTCCCCTTATATCAAAGGGGTCATTTGGCATTTGTTTTTTAACGATTGACTAGCTTCAACAAATCTTTAATCCACACACTTCAGATAGAGCCCTAATAACCAGAATATACAAAGAACTCAAAAAATTAGACAATAAGATAACAAATAACCCAATCAATAAATGGGCCAAGGACCTGAACAGACACTTATCAGAGGAGGACATACAATCAATCAATAAGTACATGAAGAAATGCTCACCATCGCTAGCAGTCAGAGAAATGCAAATCAAAACTACCCTAAGATACCATCTCACTCCAGTAAGATTGGCAGCCATTAGGAAGTCAAACAACAATAAGTGCTGGAGAGGATGCGGGGAAAAGGGCACTCCTGTTCATTGCAGGTGGGACTGCAAATTGGTGCAGCCAATTTGGAAAGCAGTATGGAGATTTCTTGGAAAGCTGGGAATGGAACCACCATTTGACCCAGCTATTCCCCTTCTCGGTCTATTCCCTAAAGACCTAATAAGAGCATGCTACAGGGACACTGCTACATCGATGTTCATAGCAGCACAATTCACTATAGCAAGATGGTGGAATCAGCCTAGATGCCCTTCAATAGATGAATGGATAAAAAAATGTGGCATTTATACACAATGGAGTATTACTCTGCATTAAAAAATGACAAAATCATAGAATTTGGAGGGAAATGGATGGCATTAGAGCAGATTATGCTAAGTGAAGAGTAACATTTTTTTTTTGGTCTGATTACATAAAGGCCTCTGTTTGTTCTGGCCTATTGTTCCATGAAAAAAAAATTAAATTTTTCTCTTTTTTTTTGACAATATGTTAATTATATGTGAAAACAGGTATTTTTAGTGCATCTGCACATGATCCACATATTTGTAAGGGTGGTTTCCATAAATGTGAGGCAGCAGCGAACACAGAGGATGCTGTGTCAGCACCATGGGCCCAGTCCTGGTGCGTCTCCTCCTCCCCTGACCATGGCCACCCACTCCTTAGAGCACTTTCTGCTCTAGTCTCCACAGGCTCTCAACCCCAAAATTCATTTTCCTGGTTATTTTGATATAATTTATCTTCTTGGTTATATTTCTAAAATGCATATATTATAAAATCCCTGCTTAACAATCTTTCAGTGGCCCCCTAAGTCTTTGGAAAAGGATTCGAACATTTTAAAATGAGAGCACACACAGCCCTTGCCTACCTCTCCAGCACTGTCTTATAGCTAGCTACCATTTAGACATTTTCAACTAGTTGGTACTACAGAGCCTCATGTTTAAGGATATATCTCAGTGCCTTTCTCTGAATTATCTTCCATGATTTGCCCCTGGGCTGAGCTAGATGGTTTTGACTGATCACAGAACCCTGGCTACACTCTGATGACATAGTGGTACTGCCTGCCACCTGAAGGTGGCCACCTACTGTCTTTCCCAGTAGACAAAGACTTTTCAAATCAGGAACCAGTTCATCCATCTCTGGCATATCACCAGGCTGTGTAGGCATTCAACCACGATTTATTAAACTAATTAGAGAATTACACTTATATAGGATGTATGGGCTGGATTGTATTCTCCTCTACCTGATTCTTACCTTCAAGTCCTAACTCCCAGTGAAGCCAAGCTCTTGTCCCAGAATTATGGTTTAGGGGGCTGGGAGTTAGAGGGGCTGGACCTTGGACTGCAACCTCAAGGAGACTGCGGTGCCAGCACGGGCAAGCCAGGGCCAAGGCGACCCAGGACACTGGCCTAGTGCACTGTGGTGGCCAGGCCTCAGTCTGAGGGGACGCCCATCCACACAGAGCCAAAGCCCAGGAATCTGAGCATTCACTATCCAGTGACCTCAACCTCCTGCTTGGTGAGCAGTGACAGGGAAATGGGAGGGGTGCGGACGTAATGGGATGGCAGGACTGGCCAACAGTGTCAGTGCCTTTGCAAACCCTGATTAGCATGCACTTGAACCAATAGTGTTGATCAAGTGCTATATAAACCCCCAGACTGGCACACCCCAGGACATCCCCTATTGGGGTACCCTCTTGCCCCTGTGAGAGTTCTGTTTATATTCTTCCCATTTAAATAAATCTTACCCCTTTCACTCTTGCCTTCTGTTGTCCCTTGAATTTTATTGTAATTTGTGAGACAAGGACCTGGAAGAAGTTGGCAGTGAGCTTCTGGGGTCTGTCGTAACACTGGGGCATGGTCCCCATTTAGAATGGCAACACTGACAGCAGATCACACCACTCAGCAGAGTGGAGAAGAATCAGGCTCGCTGTGACCCTCAGAGCTAATGCGGGCAGCATTTCCTGCTGCGATTGGCTCTTACACTAAAACAAGCCTTCTTGGCTGCGAGGCCTGCAGTTACACAGACTCCGCCGACCGTTTCACCAGGACCTCAGATTGCAACTGCATTTGGAGATAGGATCTTTAAAAAGGTGGTTAAGTTAGATGAGGTCATTAGGCTGGGCTCACATCCAGTCTGTCTAATGTCCACATAAGAAGAGATTAGACCCAGACACACAGAAAGGAACCATATGAAGTCACATTGGGTGTCCCTAAGCCAAGGAGAGAGGCCTCAAAATAAATCAATCCTGTTGCCACCTCCGCCTGGGACTCCTAGTCGCCATAACTGTAAGAAAATACATTTCTGCCGTTTAACTTACAGTCTATGGGACTGTGTTCTGGCAGCCCTGTAATTGAGAATATAGGTGAAACAAATATAACTGAAACAAACTAATAGAAGTCTTGGGATAAAGATGCATTTAGTACATATAGGATGTAGTTCTATTGACTTTATATTAATTCAATTTAATAGATACTTCTAATGAGAAAGGGAATAGTCACTATAGAGTTTAAGTCAAGTGTGTATCTTTGAGGTTTTTTTTGACTTACTGGGCATGTGCTGTCAACACATTTTGTGTGTGAGTGTGTGTGTGGGGGCTACTGGGGATTGAACTCAGGGGCACTCGACCACGTCCCCAGCCCTATTTTGTATTTTATTTACAGACAGGGTCTTACTGAGTTGCTTAGTCCCTCACCATTGCTGAGACTGGCTTTGAACTCGTGATCCTCCTGCCTCGGCCTCCTGAGACACTGGGATTGTAGGCGTGTGCCACCACACCCAGCTCAACAAGTTATTCAACCTATCTCTGAGCCTGATACTTCATTTGAAATACAAATATTTGGCATCATTTTTCATTAAATTATATTAAAACTTAAATAAAAGTATAAGAATGTTTTATATAATGCTCGTCCAAGGTTGGGTGTTAGTTTTGTGAGTAACTAGATCTAAAGATATGTTATCTCTTAAGTGGTGCATCTCTAACCTGAAAATCTGAAATCCCATCACTCTAAAAGCTGAAACCCCTTCTGACTGTTTTTTTTTTAATATTTTATTTTATTTTTTAGTTTTTGGCGGACACAACATCTTTGTTTGTATGTGGTGCTGAGGATCGAACCCGGGCCGCACGCATGCCAGGCGAGCGCGCTACCGCTGAGCCACATCCCCAGCCCCCCCTTCTGACTGTTGGCATAATGTTACAGGTGGGGAGTGCATCATCACAGAACTATTTCATGCACAGAATTATTAAAAATATGACATAAAGTTACCTTCGGTCTCTGTGTACACGGTGCAAATGACACAGGAATGAATTTCATAGTTAGACCTGGCTCCATGGCCAAGTTATCTCATTATGTTATGCAAATGTTCCAAAATTTGAAAAACTCTGAGATTCAAATTCTTTTTGGTCTGAAGTATTTTAGATAGGACCCAAACCATATCTCCATTTCAAAACAACTGAAGTATTTTGATGTTTGTGATAAATATTGCCTAATTAATAATAGGAGTTTTATATCCTACTATTACTAGTAGCAGATGAAATATATGTTGCAACAAAATAGGTTACATGTCTATTGCAAACTCTACATTTACATAGGAAACTGCTGATTTTGAATGTGAAAATTGTATCTGTTTGTTAATCAATTTTCACTTAATTAGTGATTAGTGGGGTTACATTTATCATATATATTTATTTTCTTTTGCAAATTACTCTTATTTTTGCCTATTTTTAAATGAAAGTATGTGTATACATATGTGATTGAATATAGTACATATGAATAGCATTTACATGTTTTATACATATATTTCTAGTGCGAAATTCATCTTTTAATTCTGTTCACAGGTTTATAGAATATCTTTTTTTTAATGTTTATTTTTTAGTTGTCGTTGAACATAATACCTTTATTTTTATTTATTTTATTTATTTTATATGGTTCTGAGGATTGAACCCAGGGCATGTGCTAGGTGAGCATTCTACCTCTGAGCCACAACCCCAGCTCTATGGGGAATCTTTTTATAGGTAAGTATATTCATTTTTTCCCCTTCAGATTTGTAGTTGAAATGATATAACCCATGGTAAAATTATAAAAATATTCACTTACTGTGATTTTTACAATTTTCCACATATTGATCAATTTATTAATATTTAAAGCAATAATCCCCTGGAACTTATTTAATACAGGCCTGAAGAGGAGCTAGAACTCTGATTTATAATGTGTAACCATTAGTTTCAATGTCATTGATTGCATCCCACATTTCCCTTTGATAAAAAGTGCCACTTCCCCCAGTCTGTTTATTTAATTTATTTAATTCACAACTAAAAATTGTCCCTCTGAATCCTGTACCTCGTGATGCTTTACGTGTGCACCATGGGGTGGCAAGCGTGAGCTGTCCCTCTATGCTCACCTCGTCACCTGCTATGCCTGTGGTGGGTGACACTCCTCCATCATTTCTTTCCTGAATTCAGTCAGATTTCCTTTCATTTCTTCTAGTCTATTGTCTAGTTCTGTTCTGAGTTTTTGTGTTTTGGTGCATGTCGTTTTCCTTTACCCTGAAAGCCTGTTGGGATATGGATGGATAGACGGAGACAAGGGTGTGGCTGTAGGGATACAGTAGGCTGCAGTGCTGCGTTGCTGGCTTCAGGTTTTCTTTTCCTCATCAGTGGTCCTTGGGGTGGGGGTTTTCAGATGGGATGCTTTCTGTCTCCCCTCTGGCCACTGCCCGGTGCAGGGCGTGCATTCAGGGCTGGCCAGGGGCATGCGGCTTGGTAACTGGGCCGTGCCCACTCCTGGTCATGGCTGGTCCTGCTCTCAGTAGAATGGAGTAAGGTTGGCCAAGGGGTACTGAGCTTCAGCAGCCCAGGAGCCAGAAGCCGTGGCGGGCTGCTGCCCCGCGCTCTGACCACAGGTACCGGTAATGTGCACGTGGGGGCATTGACCAAGCCAGGTGAAAGGACTTTGGAGGTTTTCACCATACAAGGATGACACCTGTTTGAAGAGACCCAAACATCAGAGGATGAAGACACACACTGAAACAGCCACTGTGCCCGCTGATCTGTGCGGCTCTGTGTTTGTAAGAAGTGAGGAGAGAGGACCCTGCTCTGGGTTAGAAGAGCTCCGTCTTCTGCCGGCTGCTCTTCTGGAAGGAGACAGGAGGCTTGTTACATCCTACTGCATGGTTTCCCCTCCCAGCTCTGCCCACCCGCCAATACACAAATGTGTGTATATATATGGTGCCAGGGATGGACCCCAAGGGTCTGTCACCACGGAGCCACCTTTCTAGCCCATTTTTTTTTTCTTTAAATTTTTGAGACAGGGTCTCACTAAGTTGCGGAGGCTGGCTTTGAATTTGCAATTCTTCACTAATATTTTTAGAAGAATAGTGAAAAATGTCTTAAAAACTAGAGGTAGGGAATACAAATAGCAACAGGACAGAGAGCAACAGACATTGTTTCTTCCTTGTGGCCTTCACCACCCAGATTCCTCAGGGCCCGTCTTTTCTGTTCCTTTAAGTCCCTCCTAGACGGCCTGGCTCTGGTCCACTAGGAAGGAAGGGCTCTTTCTCAGTATTGTCTCACTCACTTGGACTCCCTGCGCTGACGGTGACCAGGTTCATCTGGGCCCTTTGTTCTCCTCTCTCTCCATGGTGCCCCCAGACCCTCCAGGCTCCCTGCGGGCAGCCTGCTTGTTTTCCACCCACAGTAACGTTGCTGTTCCTTGTTTCCTGGTGGTGCAGGCCTGGGGTCCTTTTCCCTCTAGTTGATCTGTGGGCTGCGTTGGAGCCCACACGTGAGGGCCGGACCCAACTGGGCACTATCAACCTGGCTTGTTTGCCTTTACAATAAATTTCCCTACCTCTCGTTTTATAATACATTTTCATTATTCTTTTAAAAAATATTAGCAAAGAATTGCAAACTTAAAGCCAGGCTCAGCAATTTAGCAAGACCTTGGCTCAAAAAAAAAAAAAGGCTAGAGATGTGGCTTTGTGGTGACACACCCTTGAGGTCAATCCCTGCTACCAAATATATAACGTTTGTATATTTGTATCTACATTTATATTTATAAATATAATTAGCATAAACATGCTAGTTTTCTTTACCAGTTCATTCTTCCATATGAACTATGAAACTTATGTTACAATTTTCTTTGGAATATGATAAAATTTATTTTAATGTTAAAAATGATGTTGTTTCTAGGGACATGAGTGCCCATATTTTGCTTTCATTTATTCCACTGCACAAATATACATGGATATAAACACATCTATAATCATATCTGTTACTAACAATTATCAAATGTATAATATCATATAAATAATATTTTGTGGTGCTTTACACTGAATATTGATGTTGAATATGCTGGGTCATCAAAACAACTTAGTCATTGTTTTCTTCAAATACTAGAGAGGAAGGGTGTTCTCATCTTCCAATTCTACAGTGGTGAATTAGTGCCAGAAAAATGTAGAGAACCAGCCTAAACTCACATAGCTGTGCCCCGTTTGGTCAGGTTCTGTGTGACCCGACTTCCCACTGCAGTTCTTTGGGTCTGTCTCAGGACTGTGATTTTGAATTTCTGTGTGCTGAGAAGCCATAGTGGGACACTTGCTATTTTGCCTTCTCTGGCTCTTTTATTTCTGGGTATTGTTTGGTCTTTTCCTGATGAAAAGTTTGTACACGCATGACTTTCTGTCTCTGTATTTCATAACCCAAGTGCTCACACGAACGGTTGCCTAACACTTGTGGAGAGTGAGCAAAGTTGGCTGTCCTTTAGTTTTAGAGGTTAGTGATTCATCTAAAGTCAGGTTGTAAAGTCCTTTTTGTCTAAATGATCGAGTGACCATTTTTTCCTGTGTAACAAGCATCTCTTGTCTTTTCCTCCCATGGATTCCTGTCCCCTCTCCTCTTCTCCTTTCTCCTTTGCTCGTCTTAGTCTCCTGCCCTCCCCTGCATCCTTTCTTTTTGCCTCTTTTACCTTCACATAGAAATAGCCTTAGGGATCCCAGACACACCCTGAAGCTCCAGGTGAGCTTTATAAGTTCATGTGACAAAAGAAAAGAAAACACCCAAAATGTAATTTGAGGTTTTTTAGTTGAGGATTGATTAAAAAATGTAATGGGCATTGCACAAATGAGGCTATTCTACTCTTCTGGAGTGCAAGAATAGGCTATATGTATTCCGTAACAATCAACACTCAAATATGGTTGATATTAACAAATAGAGAAAAGAGTTGTTTTTTTTAAGACCCATCTATTTACCAAATGTCTACTTTGCATTAAGTACCGAATCAGCCAATTTCACATTATCAAATTTAATCCTTTCAATATTTTTCATGTCACTCATATGCATTAGAAAAAGCTCAGATTAGGGAAGATTAATCACCTGGCAGGGGTCATTTGGGAGGTCAACCAAGGATTAGGGATGGATAGAAGTTCTATCTCATGCCAAACCTTTTCTCTTTCCCTCAAAATGTGCAGAATGGGTAACTGTACTGACAAGATCTCTAATTATGGCATTTGTCTGGAAAAAAAAGAGGTCATCTGCCTATATGCATCTGTCTGTGCATATTAGAAGAATTTCTAAGATAATTTGAGGTACTATTTCATATAATCCTTTCTCCCAAGGAGAGAGAAACAATCCTTTGAGTGCATCCTTATTGAGATATTTCTTATCTTGTCTGCTGCAGGCTACAGCATCTAAACCCCTCAAAGTCCCCAACAGATTTCAGGTCCAAATGAAATCATGTTTGTCTTCTGTGTTATTACTTTTCAAGAGAGCAATTTGTGATGCAAATATTGCTGGATGACAAGAAGTTCTGCACTGGGGGAGCAGCCTTGGCCTAGCACTGTAACCTGATTTGGGAATGAAAATCCTGCTTTCTAACAAGAGGGCTTCTCTGCTTCAGGCTTTTTGTTATAAATATCTTCAGGAAATTCACTATTATTGAATGCATCATTGCTGATGAAATTTCCCATGTTTGACACATAGAAACCACATAGAGTTGAAAGAGCTAGCCATGGCCTTGCTAAGGAGAAGGTATAACTCAGTAGAGAAAAGATGGACATCAGTGAATTGATATCTCATAGATGTGAGATTTATGATTTGGTCCATTCTTAACTGTATCACTTCAGTAAGATGTTTTGTCTGCCCATTTTACATAATTTCTTAGAACTAAATGAAGATAATTATAATAAAGCACCAAGGGAATTACTAGTATAAGCTAGGTTTACTGGACAGACATGTTTGCATATAAACAAGTGCAAATCAGTGAGGAGGTGCCACCAAAGAATCTTAATTAAACTTCCCCAGAGCCCCTCACTATAATTGTTTTTAGAATATCTGCAAAAATTTCTGCAAAAGAGCTCAAATGTGATTAAACTTCGTATTTCCTGTTGCTCTGCCTTGTGAGAGCTAAGTTTGGTCTGGAACTTCATGGTGTTCCTTCTGCTTTTGTGGTAATACATAAAATCCTCTGCAGAGGGCATGTGGTTGGTAGTGTCCTCTTTTATAGATGCCAGGTTTGCAAAAAATCAAAAAACAAAAAACAACTCCCCCCACCCCCAAACTTGTAAAAGCCTCTGATAATCTAAAATTGGGACCAAAAGCACTATCTGTGAACCAAAAAAAAAAAATATGATATTTTAATGTAGATTTCTGCAAACATGTAAATTTCAACACTCCCTCAACGAGGTATAAAGTCCAAAGAATTTCTAAACGGGGTTCAGAGGAAATTTTAGGCACAAGCCACTCTGAACTGGCTGCAGCCAATAAACCTGCTTCCTGATAATTCCTCGGATGTCCAGCCTCATCCGTCCTACGTCAAAGGAATGAGGAGGAAAGAGAACATTTTGTTTGCTTTTATTCTGTAGAATGTCTCTGAGAGGGTTGCAACCCTTGGAAATAACTGTTAGGATTTCTTCCTGCTAAAATAGTTTAAAACTCAGTTGACTAGAAGTTCTCTTGAGAACTCTAAGGAGACGGGTTTCTTGGGTACTGATTCAGTAAATATGAGCCAGGAGAGAAGGGAGTTCAAGAGTCTGGTGTTTCTAAGGAGTAACCAGGTTTGGGGATGTACTCAGATTTACTGAACTTCATTGAGTGTGTGTTTTGTGCTAGGCAGTGGCTAACATTTTATAAAGGATGACACGAGGAGCTTGCCCAAGATCTGGGAAACTGGCTTTTTAGAATGCCCAGGGTATAGATATGGAAACTGAGGCCCAGAGAGGCTTGGTAATAAGGCTTCAGTGGCAAGGCTAAGAGGTCATGCTCAGCAGGAAGCTCTCAGTACTGTGCTCAGTGTGGAGCATGCTGTAGTGATAAGGAGGTACACCCTGCCGACCTTCTGTGACCTTGGGCAAACCATCAGCTGCCACAGGGTCTTACCTTGGCTCTTGGCAAAGCCTGCAGTAACTGTGGCAGAGCCTGGGGTTCTCCAGTCACATGAACACACTCGTGTGGCCTAACGAGGAGGTTTAAGTGTATGATTTGTCACTTTCCTGGGCTGCCCACCTGTGAGCGCTGTGCCAGCTCCCACCACCCCAGCAGCAATGCCAGCCTTCTCCTCCAGGGGAGACATCCGCTACTGAGTGAGTGACAAGGTCATTCAAAGACAGAAATTTGAATCTGCCGCAGTTAATGAAAAGACAAAACCATTCTCACTTCATTTTAATTGTTACAGCTGGGAAGTTCTGGCTTCTGCAGGCATCACGTGGGTCAGGTTTGCTGTGATGGGTCAAGCATCACTGCTGTCTCCACTGGGCCGACTCTTAACGCAGACAGAATCTTGCTGCCCCGACAGGCAGGGCTTCAGGCTCACTCTGCGTGAGCTGGAGGGGCGTCAGCCCTACTCGTCCTTCTACCAGAATGTGGGCAGGGCTGGGGGCGATGTCTATGGAAGCTCTCTGGGGAAGTCGGAGATGAACTGGATCATGATGGGTTCCTCCCATGTGACACGTCAGGGATCATGTGACCGTGGGAGGTGATGCTGCCTCATGGCTGCATGTTTAACGGAAGACTCTAGTGGCCCGTGGGGAAAACAGTGCACTAGCTCCAAGGACACCAGTGGGGAGCTGTTTAGTTGTCGCAGAGCGTGGCACAGAAGATGGGGTGATGGCCAGGAGCTCTTGAGACGTGTCGTTTCTCTACTTCCCAAGCTGCTTTGAGCAGCTCCACTGTGGACCTACTGGGGAAGTCAGGAGTGTGTCTACACCGCTGCTAATGCAGAGGCAGCTGGCCCACCCTGCTGGGTCCTGACCACTGTCATCCTGGTGTGCCAGGCTCCCTTTGCAGGTTAGTCCTTCCCTGCTACTTCTCAGTCCCTCGGCAGCTGCTCTGGCCTGGTGGTCTGCAGCAGACCTTCTCCCTCTGTGTAAAGAACTTGGAGATCTCCTCCTTTGGGCTTGGAAATAGTTTAGCCATGGCCACTAGAGACCTTGTGTCCCCCTCGGGTCACATTTGAGATGCTGACCATATTTAGTCAATTGCACTTGAGGCCAAAGGAAGAGAGTATGAACTTCAATTTTAAGCCCAAGAAGTGGACCCTGTGGTCCACCTTTGCTGTCTCCCACAGGGGCAGCTCTGTCACCATCTCTCCTCCGAGCATTTCCTCTGCTACCCTTAATGATTAATTATAGCTCCCAGTTTTCCAAACGATGGGTATCGATTTTTTTTCATGATAGTCACAGTATACCAAAAGGACTTCATTGTCTTGGAACAGTGAAATTAACTTTTAGAACAAAGGGGGAAAGAAAAAATTTATCTTTGATCAAATAATGATGTGGAAAGTTCCTAGGAACCTGGCTGGCTATCTTGCTGTAGTAGCTCTCTGGGGACATCACATCTTGTTCTATATATAAACATACGTTGCAATTCCTCCGCAGACGCACAATGGATTTGGGATGGACTTTGTGTTGCACTTGCCGCCGCCGTGTTTGCTTCTCATTAAGGCTAGCACTACTCACTTCCCAGCTGATAGATTATTTTCATTACGTGGTTTCTTTTCAGGCTATTTGAAAACGAGGGGTCGTCTTCGGCTAATGAGCTTCCAATGACCAGAACGGCGTCTTCTGTTAAGGCACTTTGGAATTTGATTAATTGGGAGAGCAGTCCTGGTCTTCTCTGCAGGCATCTTTCATAAATCATTCCCTATCGTCTGCAGCAAGACATCCTTGCTGTATTACTGGGGGTGGCTTTGCAGCACCTTCAGAAACCCTGGAAATGAACTCCATCCTCGCGTGTTAAATTCTTTCTGCATAACTGTGCCCATCTAGAATCGGACAAAACCCTGGGAAGCCACATGTCTTTCCCCGATGTCTGGTGGGAGTTGACGGATTGAATGATGGTTGGTGGCTACTGTGAAGAGATGACAATGACTAACCCACATGGTTGGCCAAGGTGAGCTGGAGGCATCCACTTGGGCTACTGAACTACCCTTTGAAAGCCTGTGTGCTTCTAAAAAAATTTTTCCTGGAATGCTTTTCAGTTTTGCTGCTCAAAATAGACAGTGGGCTCAGAAGCAGCTGAGCCCACCCCACCCTCACCCTTGCCTGAGGGAAGGCTGCAGACTTGTGTCATTTCTTTAGAGGCATTTTCCAGTGGTGTCAATATTGGATGCTATCTATTTTTAAAAAGAACTCATTCTTGACCAGTCTCTCCACCTCACCCGTTGAACATTTACTGGCAACTACCTAGTGGCCATCTGTCATCGACATAGCATTTCCCTCTGCATGGGTAGAATGTAGCAATTATGAAGAAAGAATCCATGCACCGCCGCTGAGAGAAGTCATGATCCAAGTCATTCTGCATCCCTGCAGTTAGGAGGTCAAGTTCACTTCTCAGGATGAGATAGCTAGTCAGAGGTCTAACCAGACACAAAACCAAGAGCCCTAACTAGTCCACCATGAGAAAGGTGGGATTTATGAAGCAAAGGAACCAACTCATGGCAGGTCTTTGGGCAGGGCTTCTGAGTACTTGGAGGTAACGTGCCCAAATTGACCCTTATTATCTTGGATGAAGAAGTCCAGGTAATCACTACTCAGGGCTCTGGAGAGAGAGCCAGAGCCTGGCCGTGAGAGTCTCTAGGATCCAAGAGTGATGGAGGCCTCTGCTCATCCAGATTGAGCTCCACCTTGCCAGGATGCCATGGGGTCCCGAGAGCTGTGGGCTCCATGTGGGTGTCTTGTGTCCTTTCCAACACAGCCTGGTTGATTGTGCAGATGAGCCAGGACCTCTTCAGGACTTAACTCCCTGTACTGCCAACAGGGATCATGCTCTCTGCCCTCCCTGTGTCCTGACATGGCTGTAAGGGTCCATGAGGCAGGAGACAGTCACATTGAGTTTTAAAGCATGAATACTCTTCGTATCTGCCTTAGTTATTTTTAGGTCTTTTGAAGTAACATCCCATTTAAAATCTTTTTCTTTTTCAGTAATATTCTAACTTAATTCAGATATCAGCGGTTGTCAGCCATGCTAATTGGGGATGTTGAAGTGGCAATGGGTCCATAGGTTACCAAGGTACATTGTTTGTTTGGGGAACCTTCATCCTCGTCATGTTTTCTAGACACCTGTGCACAGGTATGCCGGGGCCTTCCTTCCTCCTCTGGTCCAGACAGCTCTGTTAAGCCCGGTGTCAGCGTGCAGGTCCAGAGTCCTCATCTCCCTCATGGTGAGTTCCCAGATCTCTCTGAATGCCCCTGGGCGCTCTTTCTAAAGCCCACACCATGGATGTGTTTGTGCATACCCATGGTATATGCTTGGGTCACCTCATGGATGGCAGAATGTCCCTATTCTTACCACCCTCCTTTGTGGCCCAGTTTGCAAAATACCTTCATTTTTAAAGGAGGATGTAGAATCTTCTTTATAGCTCACCCAAACAAAGAAGCCCTGAGTGGATCTAAAACCATGGAGCTGGGGAATATTTTTCTGAAGATTCTCGATCATGCCTGCCAGAACAAAGGCAGCTGGGCAGTGAGACCACATTTCAGGTTTAGTTTTCACAGGGAGCTAGAAAATTCCTGTGAATGCTTTTCATTTAGGAGTATTGGCTTGGGAGTGTATTCAGGGGCTTTTCTCAGTTTCTAAGTCCAAAAAGAATGACATGGGGCTGTGAAAATAATTTGAAAATTAAAAATTTATGAAAATTATAAAAATTAAACATGCATATGTGATGTCAGAGCCTTTACTTACATTGCTGCCTGTTTTCATAGGACCTCAGTAGAGCAGAGAACACTGGAGCATTAGTCCAGTTTACTTTCAAAGATCTGTCAGGAAACACCTCAGCGTCTACAGGAGAACCGAGATCCAGAGAATGAAAAACACCAATTGACACTGCCTTGGAAAAGCCACCAGGTAAGTTCCCCTAAGCATTTTTAATGTTTGGTTTTTCAAAAGTTGCCACTTTGGTTTCCATGTGCTGACATCCATGGCAATTTCCCACTCAGATGCCGCATTTTAAGTGTTTTCGTTAAAGGCATTATGGGGCTCTGGATCGTGTCAGGTGCCTCTTTGACACCTGTGTAAATGTTTCAGGAGAGAATTATGGAATGGGAGCATAATTAATTTCCTACTGAAGAAGGCCTAAGGGATCATAGGACATGTCCAAGTTGACATGGGTGTTTTCACGGCTTGGCTCTTAGTTTTCCCTGAAGGTGTGAGACTAATGAGATCAGTAATATTACAAATCGCAATTTACTGTGCGTTGTTTATTTGCCCAATTTTGTTTCATGCACTGTTTCCAATTCACCAATGAAAACTTAACTTCGGGCTATTCTCAAGATTAAAGAATAGCCTCATATGATCAAATAAGGTGGCATTATTTTATCTTAATCCATCACTGTTCAAGATATTCTAGAAATGCACTCTGAA
The DNA here is from genome assembly GCF_052094955.1 of Ictidomys tridecemlineatus. Lineage (NCBI taxonomy): Eukaryota > Metazoa > Chordata > Mammalia > Rodentia > Sciuridae > Ictidomys > Ictidomys tridecemlineatus. Next base: position 153,756,529 of record NC_135484.1, on the reverse strand, counting down.
ATTGACTACCTGTCCTGCGACTGATTTATTGCTTCTGTTAACTTGAAATGTTAGAGCTACTAAGCAAAAAAGTAAATACAGGTTTGAACTACTTTTTATTCTCCTGAAAATGGAAGTACTGTCTTAACATTAATCGACTTGAATCCTGGTGGAATAATTCTTAAAACCTTCTTTGTCACTGTCTTTCTGTCTATTTCTGTCTCTTGCGGTATCCAGAGATGCACATTTGATCATGCCCCAAATGGTATTCTGCTCATAATACTTCTCACCTGTGGCCTCCCAACCCAGACCTTTCCACCACCCTCATTGCCCCTGGCCTGCATCTTGTGGCTATGTCTGCCTCATGTGCGGCAGCCCATATCACTTTTATAGACCTAGACTTCCGAGTTTTCTGAACTTGACAATGAATGTATGTCATCCACATTGGGAGTCAGGGCCCGAGGATAGCAGCCCTGGGGGAGCATAGCCTGGAGAGTCTACATAGAATTTTAAAGCATCTGCGTCTCCTGCTGTGAATGGGCCTTTGGTCTTCATGAAATAATGCTAACCTGCCCACCTGGGTGACAGATGGTGTGTCTGATGGGACAGGAATTGTAGGAGGCAGTAGGGTGAGGTCTATGTACGGGCCCAAAACTGCTTAGTGGTGACTACTTTCCAGTATCTCTCAGGGTAGTTTCCTGCCATCCTGCCATCAGTCTCAGCCTCGAGGCCAGAGCTGAGCCTCCTGATCCTGCAGGCCCCGCAGTGCTCACGTGCCTCTGAGGATCCAGTTGCCCTTCTCCATGCCCGATGCTCAGCAGTGTGCCCAGGGAGCTGGATTCCAGAGGACTGCCCCATCCAGTCCCACCCTGAGGCCCTGTCCCTTTCTCAGGGTCTGTGGTTGCATATGCCAATGGGAAGCCAGGTAAAAGTAGGAAAAGGCGGGACAGAGGAGAGGGAGGCACCAGTGAAGACCTGTCCTGCTCCCTCCTTGCTCCAGGGCTGGGCTTGGCTCAGCCCCTGCTCCTGGGTGGCTTCTGTTGTCACTGGTCCACTGGTGGTTCCCGCCTGACCCTTTGGCCTTGGTTTCCCTGCGCTGTGAGTCCCTGGGAGCTTTCCCCCCTTTCCGTCCTGTCTCAGCCCTGAGAGCACCTCTGTAAGCCGTCTCTTCTCTTGAGCCTCTTTGTCCAGACTCAACTCCATTTCTGATCACCAGCTCTGTCTGAAATGAGAGTTGTGTGACATCAAAGTTGCTTTGTTCAGCTTCTGTGACTCCAGAATTATGTGCTACCGAGTAGTTCCAGCCTAACAAAGTTCAGTTAAGAGCAAACCAAAGCGGGGAAGAGATCTGGGTTCAATGTTTTGCATAAACTTAATAAAATCCCCACTTTCTTGCTCTGTGAAATGAGAATTGTAATTGTATTCCCATCACTGTTTTGGAGACTAAATAAGATAATATGTGCAGAACTCTTTAAAATGGTAAATAAGAGCTAGAGATATAGCTCAGCTGGTAGAGTGCTTGTCTTGCATGCACAAGGCCCTGGGTTCAATTCCCAGCAACACATACACACACACACACACACACACACACACACACACACACACACACACGTAAATAAGAGCATATACACAGAGAAAATAATGGTAGAAGGATGTAGTGAGCCCTCGTCAGCCTACCATGGGGACCACGTGTTCCCTAGCTGCAGATGCAGCAATGCGTGGAGGGAATGGGATGCCAGTGGATCTCACGAGAGCACTTGCTCTTTGTCGACACAGCGTGGGGGCTGCACTTTGACAGGAAGTGGATGAGGGACTGGATGTAAGTATTGGCGATGGATGCCCCTCTGTTCATACTGCATCACATCGTGGCCCATCCCCTTGTATTTCTACCAGTTCAGGAGGATCCGCAGGATCGGGGCAAGCTGCAGTGTCTCACCCCTGAGAAGCTACCTTCTGCTGAGTGTTCCTTGGGCTTACTCATGTTTGCCACGCTTCTTTGATTTCTGCTTTAAACCACCTTCAGGGTGCGTTTCTCACGTGTGAAGAGCCGGTGTGCTCCAGAAGCACAGCCACGTTGAAGGATGTAACTGTTTGCTTAATAACTCTCAAAAGTGTTCTTTTTAATGAAAAACCATTTCCATTTTTTGGTTACATCATCTAGATCTCTCGGGAATTCAGAATGCTTACGCCCATAGTACCTGGTCTCCGAGAGGTGTTTGCTGGGCTGGTGGCTCTGCGGAGAATAGAGCAACGTCATTAGCCTCCTCCTTATCATCATTCCCAGTGGTGACAGAGGCAGCTGTTCCTGTCTAGTCATACCCAAGCTTCCCTCATTTTCCAGAAGGACTTGGTTGCTGGGTGCTCGTGGTACCTCTGGACCGTTGTGAGTGTGTACTGCCCTTCTGTGAGCCAAAGGTTAGTAATTTTTTTCAGGTTGGGGTTTGATATTCTCATGCGCCAGTCATGAGCTTTGGAACCTGGGGCATGCCTTACCTCTTGCTAAGTCTCAGATTCCTAATGAATAGAGAGGTAATAGATCTCGCAGCAATGCAGTAAAGATAAAATCAGAAAATGCAAAGAGAGCCTTTATTAGGATAGTGTCCTGGTAGGATCTCACCAGATGTCAGCTACTCAGCGGGTAGGGGGTGAAGATTCAGAGCCCAAGGCTGACGCTCCACGCTGGAGCACCACTTACAGTCGTCTTCTGTACCTGTGGAGCTTCAAGTCTGCTCTTGGGCTTTTGCTTCCATGATGTTCTCTTGAATAGGGTAAGTTTGATGCATTTTCATGACGATCCTCAGCCCATTTTCTGCTTTGAATGTTTCAACACGAGAGCACTTCAAATATTTGTTTTCATTGAATCCACATTGTTGGGAAAGAATTGCTCTCCAAGTGGTGAGATTGCCCTTGTTTTCCAAATCTAGCATGTTCTGTTCCCTCTCCTGGTCTAGCTGCAGTGGAGATTGTAAATGATTTGATGATACAGAACTGTCTAGTGGGGGGTTATAAGCACAAACTTTGCAGTTAGACAGTTTGAACTTGAGTCCAAGCTCCCTCGGTTATTAGCTGTGGGATCTCAGGTTAGTCATCTAACGAATCCGAAGGTCAGGGTTTTGTTATTACAGAGAGACTAAAATAGAGAACAAGATCCAGACTCACAGACACATGGGAAGAATGCCAGGAGACAGCGGAGGCGAGACTAGAGTTGTGTGACATAAACCAGGACTATCAGAAGCCAGGAGAGGTCCCAGGCAGATTGTCCCTCCAAGTCCCCAAGAGAAACAATGTGCACTACCTTAACTTCAACGTTGGGCCTCCAGGATTGTGTGTGGATGGATTTCTGTTGCAGCCACGACTGCTCTGGCAGCCCTAGGAACCTGGTACAATTGCATTTTTACTTTTGTAAATAATAGAAGAACAAATGAATTCTTTCTCCTGACATAATATGTGGTGTATATCAGAGTACGGAGATAGAAACTGCAAAATCATCTACTTTTCCCACATTAAGAAATGTAACAAAACTACATATGTGATTGTACTGCATGACCTGAAATGTAACTTCCCACATCAGCATCTCTCTTAGGAACCCACACAGGTTATGTAATGTTCTCACGTCATCATTTCGAAGTACACGTAGTAGGACTCGGTGAGGAAACAATTTGCCCCACATTGCATAAGGAAGACAATTATTTCCCCATTTGTCGCCTGATTCCCTAATAAAAGTGAGAATAGGTGACTAATATTCATGTTGAATATTCATGTTTCATTATTTTTCTTTGAAGATTAAGTTGTCAATCATGGATATTTTCTTAATATTTATTTTCTTAATATTTATTTCTTAGACCAACACTCCTTTAAAATCTGAAATTGCCATCTCTCTTTAAGATGCAATCTTTTATTCTTATGCAATATAAAATCTCTTTTTTTTTTTACAATTAATGCACGGAGATAACAGCAATATTAAGAATATGGGATATTCTACAGCTGAAACACCAGGCTTCAGTATTACTTTCCCTGCCCACTATCATTTCTTGCAGAGAGGTGGGAGAAAGTTCAAAATTATGGAGAGAATATAGTTGTTAGAACATGGAGATTTAATAATTTTCTGAAAGAAATTTCCCCAGTGACAAGGATTGCTATGAATACATAGTAATTTATGATTTTTTTATAACCCAAACAATTAATTATCTAATTACTTTTTTAATTAGGGGAAAAATAAAAAAGAGACTACAACAGAGATGTGTAGATGGATTCTTTAATTAGAAAACATGACAAACTCTTTCAAACGGGATTATAAATGACCAGTTAATTTTAATACATTTCCTACCTGAAGGGGTTCTTTTCTGGGTCAAAGTGGTGTTATATGGCATTAGAATCATCACCCTGTAGTTGTGAAATAACATCTATTAGTGTGAATATACGTCTTGGTGGTGGTGATGGGTTTTCTCATAGAGTGACTCAAAAGCATCTCTATAATAGTGAGAATCTCAAATCACTGGAGCAGCAGCCTTGGAGATGACCTCGCTAAACTCCCCCTTTGGGCAAGAAATCCAAAGGAATGGGGAAACATTGGGGTTTGTCAAAGCCCAACACAACCAGCATTCAAAGGCAGGTCCTCTGACCCCAAACCCAGGGCTCTTCTCTTCTGGTGGGAATGAAAAGTGGGAGAGTGGGTTTCCACTTGGTGCCAGTGCAGATCCTTGATGGTGTGGACTCCCCCTCCTCCCTGCGATTGCCGGGCAACGTCTGCCAGGAGCCCTGAAAGCGTAAGCAGTTGCCACCTATTGGGAACTGTCACCTCTTTTCTATCAAGACTGTGATGCCAAATGTATTTTAAGTCATGAGCAGATATCTATAGCTACCTCTAGAAGAAATGGGAGCTGAACTCTGTGCAGTGTGTTGGGCTGGGTGCTGCAAGAGGAAAGAAAGCCAGGTTCTGCCCATGGGGAAATATTTTCTTCAATTAAAAATCTCTTAAAGCTCAAAAGCCTAGCAAAACTCTGTTCTCACCTGAGGGACTTGGAATTTTAGAGGAATGGACCTGGTGTTTGCTCTTTTGCTTTTCTTTAATGTCTGAAACTCTGTTGATGTCTCATTTGTGATTAGGAAAATTAAACTCCGGAGCCTTCACCTTTGATGGCCTCACCAGGAAGGCACGCCCTGTGTCACTCTTTCAAGCCGCGGCTCAGGGAACATTCTCCGGAAGAGCAGGCCACACGCTTCCTCCTGTGCCTTCCCAGCTGACCCGGCCTGTCATCTGCTTCCCACATTGTTCTCATGGCGCTTGGAGAATTGCTCTGAAAGGCCTCAAAGCATCTCAGGAATGGAATTGCTATTTGATACAATTCCTGTTGCGTTTGGAGAACACGAAGGGGAAGCATCTCTTATTCTCCGTGTGGGGAAATGCTAACAGAGAAGGTGAGTGAGTAGCCATAAACCACACAGCAAGCCAAGGCTGTCACCTTCAGTCTCTTGCCCCACTCCTGAAGACCAAGGCCCTGGTGACTGTGGGCACTGCAGCTCTGCGGGAGCTCTGGGCCAGATCTTCAGAGGCTTGGGGCAGGCAGAAAAAGATGAGCCAGAGTCTGCCTCCAGGGGTCTGTGTTCTTTCACAGAAGCCAACTTGGGGCTTCATTTCTGGGGAACTAACCTTGGGGACTAGAGCACTGGAGTCTGGACATCACCGTGAAGAGTCATGAGGTTTGTTGACGGTCGACGGGCAGAATCCTGCAGACTTGCTTCCTCAGACGCGGCAGATCAGTGCTCTACCTATGAAAATAGGCTTGCAGAAGAATACAAAGTTTTGAGGAATAATAAAAAAAAAATAACTACCAACTTTCAACCATCTTTACTGAGTGATAAAATGCTGAAAAACGCAAGAATTTCAGTTTCTTTTTGAGTGACACCAAGACTTGGCAAGTTATTGTTTTGCTGCTTGGTAGGCTTATTAAAGAATTCTGTTTGGAATTTGCTTAGCTAATGAAAGAGTGAGGTTTTTTCCCCCCTCTCATCCCTTTGACTCTTTTTCTCAGTCAATCAGTGTGACAATGAAGTTGTCATGTCAGTGGGCTGACTTCTCTGCTGCTTTGTAGCAACAGACTCTTCTGTGCTTGTCCTTGACAGCTTTTTCCCAGGATCTCTGTTATGAAGGCGCAGATTACAGGAGGGTGACGACAGCCTCAAGGAAAAAGAGAAGCACAGCTCCCTTCAAAGTAGCACTAGTTCTTCAATCCTCTTTGCATCTGAGTGACTAAAAGTTCAGGTTTTTGGAATATGTTCCTGGATTAATACCTGCAGGAAACCCAGCAATGCTGCTGTGTGGGGTCCACAGTGTGGCCTTTTCTTCTTCCAGCAAAATGATGACAACCTGACTACAATCAGGTGCTGGAGAGCAAGACCATGACATCCCATTCGCCTATTAATAGGGTAGGGGCAGGGAGTGTTATCCTCATTTGTCAGCTCCCAGAACGGCAGGTATCAAATGGAAAAATCTCTTCTACAACACCCATATTCAAGGGACATTGTCCATATTCTGTGCTCAAGACATACCAACCTGTACTTCAAAACGTCCCCAAGAATAATAAACGAGGTAAAAGAGAGAAAGAGAAATCAATACGAGTTAAGGAAAATTGGTTTTACATAGAATCTATTAAAGTTTTTTCTGTGATTGTTCAGCGGTTCTTTGAAAGTGACTTTTTCAATAATAAGTAAAATGTCAGCATGACCTGGACATAATGGATTTCTTGTGTTTTGAAGGTCTTTAGCAGTCACAATGCCCCTTCTATAGTAGGGCAAGCTTTCAGAGTCTCGGTGCTGCTTATGCTTCTCCATTACCAGGCATCCAGTTTCTGAAAGCTGCTATCCAGAGGAGGGCTTTTTCTGGCTGATAAACCAGAATCCAAGGCCCTAGCACCCTTCATTTTAGTGATTTGGGGAAGAAAAGTTACAACCACAGCTATATCTGCACGAAGCCATTCAAGTGACCCTTTTCAATGACGCATGAATGGATAGATGATGGGTGGATTAATTCAGCCAAACAATCTGTTAATTCGTATATGTAAATATACCACAGCATTTTCTAGTAATCTAATACTTAGATATTGAATAATGGTAGCAAGAGAAAAAATATAATTTATCCACAACCCTATTACCTGGAGAAATCACTGTAGCATGTGATATATTTTACTCATCTTTTAAATATGCCACGTTTTAATATTTAAAAAAGTAAAAATTTTCATAAAGCTTTATATTCTGCTTTTTTTACTAGGCACACAACTAACCATTTTCTGATTATCTCTTTTTCCTGTTTTACAGTTTAAGTATTTATGTAGAACTGATTATTTGGATTATTTCTAATTTTTAATATTATTAGTGGGACTTAAATAATACCTTTTACATAGATGTTCACTTTTCACTCATCATATTTTTAGCTAAAGAGGGAGAATTCACGAGAAAGAGAGAGAGACACCCAGAAGCATGTGAGTTTTCATGGGACATTGCCAAGTGGTCTTCTGAGATCACCCCAATTTATCCTCATGTCAGCGGGGCAGAAGAACACTGTCACCTCATAACCTTGTGAGTTCTGATTGTCTTATGTATTTGAAAAGCCAGTTTTGTATTGAAAACATTTTATTTCAGAAGGAGGGGCCCAGATTTCCTTTGTGTGTGGTTATGAGGACCAGGCGGTGACCAGAGAAGCTGTCAATACTGAGGCCAAGTTTGAACTGAATCTTGCTGGGGGAGGGGAATCCGCAGGCGCAGAGGGGTGAGGAGTTGCAGCTAGGAAAGGCAGTGGCATACGCCAAGGCCTGAGGTCAGGAGGACTCGGATTTCTTCCCAGGCTTTCCTCAGAGCAGCAGGAGTTGCAGAGGACTCTTTGGAAGGGCGTTCTTCACCTTCCCTTAGTCTCCATCAATTTATACCTCATTTGAAGCATTCTCTGTCATTTATGTTTCCACCTCTGTCCTCTCCGTCTGGCTCTGCACATCTTTATTTCTGAGTCACCCTGGAAATCTTCTTAAGCTCCTAGCTCCTAGTGGGTGGAGAAGAGAGGGGTTGAGGGTCTCAGGAGGTGGAGGAAGGGAGTCGGGTCACTCGGGAAGGGAACAGAGAGGAGCTCTGTGACGTGTCCAGCGGGGCACCAGCTCACATCCACTGACTAGGAGCTCAGCCCTGAACAGGTAGCGCAGGACAGGGTACCACCAAGGGTAGGGATTAACCACTGTGTGCCCAGGGGGTCGGAGCGGGGAAGCCCACCGTGTGATTTGAGGTTAGGAGGAGGACTGGCCGCACAAGGGAGGACACATGCGAGGGGAGACTGTGTGGAGCGCAGCTGGAAGCCACCGTATTCAAGGGAGAAGAGGACACTGAACAGCGGGAGCAGGAAGTGGACAGGAGCGCAGGCCCCAGCGACGACTTTCCAGCGTTTGGGACAGGAGCGGTGTGCGCAAGGGGTGGGTGGCAGGTAGAAGGGTCGCCTTGTGTGCTGGCCAGAATCGGCCTGGGGTGCAGTAGGCTGGCGAGATCGCGGCCAGCAGGAGCGAGCCACAGAGGCACTGCGGTGCGAGGGGCCTGGGTCCCCTTGGGTGGCCAGGTCGCACGTGCACCCGTGGCCGTCATTCCTCCCCTTGGCATGTGAAGCCCATCCTGCTCAGAGGGGCGTGCAGTGTGGTCCACAATATGCACACCAGGTGTTGGAAATATTCATTCGTTTTTAGGTTTTTTAAAAATTCATTTTACAGTCATATCATAAAAATGTATGATTATTTGAATAACCTGTTGAAAATTTGAATAAGGCACAAATCGTTAAAAAATCTATTATTTCCTCCTCAACAGGTCATATGCTGATGTTTAAGATACCCACCGTTCCTTCCTTCCCTCCTTCCCTCCCTCCCTCCCTCCCTCCCTCCCTCCCTTCCTTCCTTCCATTGAACTCAGGGACTTTTAACCTCTGAGCCACATTTCCAGCCCTTTTTTATTTATTTATTTTTGTGCGGTGAGACAAGGGTCTCCTTGAATTTCTTAGGGCCTTGCTAAGTTGACAAGGCTGACCTTGAACTTGAGATTCTCCGCCTCAGTCACCAAGCCACTGGGATTACAGGCACGCTCCGCTGTGTCCACCTAAGACTTTTTTCTTATGTTAAAATAGAGTAACTATCATAAGGATCTGAGATATTTAAATTCTTTTTTTGCTTTCTTTTTTATTTCTATATGACAGTGGAATGCATTACAATTCTTATTACACACTTAGAGCACAATTCTTCATATCTCTGGTTGTATACATAGTGTATTCACACCAATTCATGTCTTCATACATGTACTTTGGATAATAATGATCATCACATTATACCATCAATAATAACCCCATGCCCCCTCCCTTCCCCTCCCATACCTCTGCCCTGTCTAGAGTTCCTCTATTCCTCCCATGCTCCCTTTCCCTACCCCACTATGAGTCAGCCTCCTTATAGCAAAGAAAACATTTGGCATTTGTTTTGGGGGGGTTGGCTTACATTTTTATTTTTTATTTATTTTATTTTTTTTTGAGAGAGAGAGAGAGAGAGAGAGAGAGAGAGAGAGAGAGAGAGAGAGAATTTTTTTAATATTTATTTCTTAGTTCTCGGCGGACACAACATCTTTGTTGGTATGTGGTGCTGAGGGTCGAACCCGGGCCGCAAACATGCCAGGCGAGCGCACTACCGCTTGAGCCACATCCCCAGCCCAACATTTTTATTGTTAACAATTATTTTATAGTATAGATATGAATGTTTTAAATGTCCAAAGACATAAAATGTAGAGTTCAAAACAAATTAGTTTTTTATTTTGATAAATTGATATGAAAATTTAATATATTGAAGATCAGAAAATAGACAAGCTTTATTGATTCCTTTGTATTGTCTCGAATGCTATATAATTAGATTTGTTTTCTAGGAAAAATGTAGACCATTGTAATGGTTTTCATGTATGTTCTTAAGTTACTTCAGTAAAAAAAATTTAGAAAGTATGACCTATATATAAATATTTTTAAACAGTAAGTGCATTGATAAATAATTATTTTGGAACATGACTGGATTCAAGAAAATATAGATAATGTTTATAGGAATGATAAACAGTGGGACATATTCTAAAAACAAAAGAGAAGCAATATTTTTAGCTAAGGCTAAGGTAGTTCACTGTGAACATAAAAATTTGTAATGATTTTGAAGCTTAGATTAAAAATTTCAATAAAGAATTTAATGGGAAGTGAGTTAATATTATTTTGCAGTAAGAATGCATCTACCACGTTCTCTTAATTTATGTAGAACAAACACATTTTTCATAGTGTAAACAGTCTCTCTCCATGAGGTCTAATGCATTAAGGACTGGGGAGTTAATTGGTAACTATGGTAACTCCCAGGCCTACCAAGTCAAGATGTGGTAGAAATGCCTGACTGACAATGGATGGGTCCACAATGTGCTTTCAGCTTTCAGGGAAAATAATAAGCTAATAAGCCTCCTAAAGAATACGGTGCTCAGGGACGGGAGAGATGACATTGAATTCACTTAGATCTTTTTAAAGCTCTTTTCTTCTTAAAATCTCTGTCTTTGCAGGCAGAGGGGCCCAGATGGAGGTTTCTTGCCGAGGTGTTAAAAGGGAAAGAGGCAGGATAATGAAGGGAGCGCTGAGGTGTGTTGGGACAGTTACATAACAGCGCTGTGTTTTGTTGCTTTGAGAAGCCTTTTATCCTCCATCAGTCACAGAATAGGATTATCTCTCTGCATAGTTTAAATATTAGATTTACAGGTGTTCGAAGCATTTCATTTCAGGATATAGAAAAAGGAGAATGCATGATTTCAAAGGTCTTTTTAATTGAACCACTCTTCCAAGTAAGACTGCATCCCTCTCTCAGGGAAAAAAAAAAAAAAAACCCAAAAAACCACAGCCATAGAGTTTTTCAAACGCTCTCTGTAAAGAATGGCTTGCTTTTGAGTATTAAGATTGTTTTAAAATCACACGTCTTGCCATTCTCTTTTTCTGTAATCCATTTGGGCTTGTGAGTACCTGACTTCACAGCAAAGGTGCCCGCTCCTAGGCCGGGGCTTTTGTATTCGGGTGTTTGAACTATTTGGGGAGTGCTTATGCTAACTGAGCTCCTGTATAGGAAGCAATAGGAATTTGGTCTATTTATTTAGTGCATGGACATATTTATCTTCTTGATTAGAAACTCTTTTGGTTTTGATAGGCAAATTTTGCTTTTTAATTAAAAATGTGAGAGAATTGTAGAGTCCCATGTAGTTGTAAGAACTAGCACAAAGCACCCTCCGTGCCCTCTGCTCGGTTCCCTTCAACACGTAACAGCACCTGCAGTCCGGCTGTGACAGTGCAGTGCCACCTCTGGGCTGGGCACGGATGCAGTCAGGACACAGAAGGCTGCTGCACCTCAGGATCCTCCAGGTCGCCCTTTGACAGACACACAAGTCTCTGCCCACTCTGACCCTGCTCACCCCGGCATTCCTGAGTTTGTGGTTCATTCCCATGATTCTCCTTTTCAAGAATATTACATAAATTTACATATGACTAAAAAGATCCTGAAGTGTGCGACCTTTTGGGATGGACTTTTTTGTACTCAGTACGATTCTCTGGTCATCAACCCAAGTTCTTGTGTATCTCAACAATGTGTTCTTGGTTACTGTATTATTCTACAGTGTAGATGGACCGTGATTTTAATTCACCCGAGGAAGGCCGACTGGCTTGTTTTCCACTTTTGATGAAGAAGAGCTCTTTCCTTCCTTGAACTGCTTTTGTGTACTTGTCAAAATAAATTGTCCGTATACATGTGGAACTGTTTCTGGGTTTCTGTTCTGTCTCAGTGATCTAGGTATCTATCCCTCTGCCAAGACCTTAATCTTTGAATTGCTATATTGATACAGTAAATCTTTAAATTGAATAATTGATTCTCTATGCTTTGTTCCTTGTAAAAATTCTTTGAGCTATTCTAGTTCTTTTGCTTTTCCATATAAATTTTAAAAAAATCATTTCCATAGCTATACGCATATTCCTTCCACTTTAACAGAAACGACATTGAACATATCAATCTGAATGAAATTAATTCTTTTCTATAATTGGGTCTTGAAATCCATGAATACTGTAAGTCTATTTATTTAAAACATGACTTCTTTCATAAATTCTGTTAGGACAAGTTTTTTTTTGCATCTTTGTTATATTTACACCTAAGTATTTAATTTTTTGAGTGATTGTAAATATTGCATTTCTAATGGTAGGCTCACGTTTTTACTAACTAGTATTAAACACAATTTATTTTTAATGTTTATCTTTTATCCTGGGATCTGACAGAATTTCCTAATTAGTTCTAGAAGTTTATTTTGTAGATTCCTTCCTGATTTTTATGTAGGCTATAATGTCTTCTGCAGTTAGGGCCAATGAAATTTTTCCTTTCCAATTTGTGTATCTTTTATTAACTTTTTTTTTTTTTTTTTTTTTTTTTTGCCATGTAGCACTAACCAGAGCTTCCAATGCCACTGAAAGACCTGAAAGACCTCTGGAATTGTAGTCCCCAAATATACTTTTCCTCCTGTAAGTTCTCATCAGGTCTTTTGGTCACAGCAAAATCTGGTCAATAATTTCTTGTATTTATTTTAATTAAAATGTCTGGGGATTGCAGCTGCACCCGGTGGGAAGAGTTGGAAAAGTACATCTCTCCTTCTCTGAAGCAGAAGGGAAATGGATTTATAATGCCTTTCTAACTGTCAAACAGTGCAGGCTCCTGGTAGCTCTCCCTTCTGCTACTGAGCCAGGGTGAACACTCAGTTTTCATGGTTCAGTAAAGGGAAGCCTTGGGGGACAGGCATGTCATCAATCCTTGTGTCATTAGGAAGTGGCTGGGTCTCTGGTTCCAGACCAGGCCCTCTGTTGGGCAGTGAGAACTGCCCGGAATCATGGTGTCACTTCAAGACCCTCCTCTTTCCACGCATCGGACCCAGAAATCCTTAGGACATAACTCCCATAAAGCCCAGCAACTAGAGCATGCTGGAGGGTCCTGGGGGCTAAATGGAAATATTTCACTGTACAAATACCCCTAATCTGCTCGGCTGCCTCCAAGGGCCATTGGGTTAAAGATAATGATATGTTTATCTCATTAGAGAATTCCTTGGACAGGAAACCACAGCATCTTTTCCTTCTCTAACACTTCTTACGTGTACACATAAATCTATCTGCATTCACACATACAGGCACACTGACAATATTTTATATTGGAGCCCATGATTGAGAAGGAAAGAGAGGATAGAGTAAAACAATTGGAGGGAGGTTCAGACGAACAGGTAGGCAAAGACGAGCGCTGGTCTAAGTGATGAAAGACTGTGTGGAAGTCTTCAGGGAGTGCTCTGTAGGGACTGAGCTCACAGATAAGCAAACACAGGGTGTGGTGACAAGTGGAGTAGCCACCCTAAAGAGAGGGTGGCACAAACTGGAGAGAGAAGGGACATCTTAGAGGAAGACTGTGTCGGGGTTTCTAGAAGAGATTGACAGGACTGACAATTATTGAGCAAACACACAGGATATCTTAAGAAAATGATAGACCTGTTAGGCCAATAAACAACAGAAACCCAAAGTGTTTTGAAACGAAGTCATTGAGTGGGTTTGTGAAGACTCTGGGGATTGTACACGGGGGAAGCTTGCAGTCTCCAAGTACCTAGAAAAGCAGAAGATTGATATGAGGAAGCTGAAACTCCTCATTTCTTTGTTGTGAAATATTTATTAGCAATGCCTGTCCTTATTCATTCCCAGTATGATACTTTCATATTCTGCTGTGCTTTGTAATTATGATGCTCTTACCTCATTGCAGAATTTCTTGGTCAGGAAACCACAGCATCTTTGCCTCAAGCCCAGAGATAAACATATTTATTGAAAATATGAATGAATCCTGTCTCCCTCCCCCATACAAAAGTAAAGAAACAGGCCCTGTTAGTGAGCCAGACTGCCTGTGCCTGCCTGCCTGCCCCTGGGGGTAAATACCAGACCCGTGTTCTCATCCCTCGGGTCCTGGAGTGCTGTATTGCCAGTTGGCTTCCAGTGACCAGACACTTCCGTTCTCTTTTCTGGTATTTTATAGGATGACATTCAGCAGGGATAGCTGCCTCCCAATTTCCTGCCTGCCTTGAAAGTGTTCCAGCTCTTTCTGAATGAAGTGCTGAGATAGTTTCCTAGGATGGCACAGCAAGCCTGTTCCCCCTTGACGAGGAGGACCAGTACCTCCCCTCACGGCTCCTGGTGACTCTGCGGGGGCTTCAGAGCAATGACCAGACTCCCAAGGTAGCGTTGCTCCCCACTCTCTGATCCCTTGAATGTCCTATTTAAAAATAACGTAAGCACAAATTTTCTTTTTCCATGGGTCTCTTAAAGATCCATGTCTTTTATTTTTCCTTTGATATTCTCTTGAGTGCATTACCAGGATTGGGTGGGTGGGTGGGGAGATCCCTTTCAGATTAGCAAGGGAGAAGGCGATATAGCTTTAAATTTCTTTTAAAATCTCGCTCTCAGATTGATACGTATTTATGCAGCTTCTGTCTCTGGAGGGCGACCCAAAGCCTCCATCCTGTGCATCCCCGCACCGTTTGCAGCCACAAGTAGTGTCAGAGAGTTGGCGGCTGGAAATCTGTTACTATGGTTACCACCTGTGAAAAGGTCACCTTCAGGAAATTCTTTTTGGTGTGCAGGATAATACAGGGATAATGAAACTTCCTTTGGAGAGGATAAAGAACAGAGTTTGCTTTGCAGGCCTATAATTACCTAGGTGGTTTTGGAAATCTGTATATTATAATCAGTGCTCTGTATTTCAATAAAAAGAACGACATTAATCAGATATTACCTGAGACAGGATTCCAGAATAATACCAGCCATAAATTCTGATGGAGAGAGCAAGCTGTGCAGAAGGGCGGGCTGCTGTGGGTTTCTTTAGTGCTAAGTGTATTTTCTCCATTGCAAATTGCTTGATTGTTTTAAGTCAGCTAATAGGAGTTCAAGGGAAGGAGCTCTTTCTGGAGAAGGATTAAGCTTCTTTAGCTACTAAAAAAAAAAAAAAAATCACTGCATGTGAATTGTGCTCTCAGTTGGATGTGACTGAAGTCTCTAAAATATTACTGGGACTTTAACTTCTAAAGCTGGCAACCCTTACGTGTTCATCCTGTCAACTACCTGCATAATTTCTTATCCTTCATTAGACATCAAATCTAATATTTTCCATCATAGTATATGGTCAAAAGACTTTATTATCACTTTAAAAAATCTTAGTTATTTTATATAGCCCACCCAGATCCAAAGTATTGTAATCTTGCCAAGCAAATCAGTATAAAAACTGTCATTGAGATAATATCCATCATCTTTTTCATACGAAATTGGTCCATATCTCTATTTGGGTTAGCTCCATTTCAAATGCTCAATATTGACCAGGGCCACTTTTTGACTTCTTCATAGCCTCCCCTTTAGATTTGTATTCCAACACCGTTAGAATTCTGGCTGTAATTCACTTTGGTGTCTACGATGAGTTCAGGAATCAGAGGTAGAACTTGACCCTCTGAACAGACAGAGGACACATGCACAGGTTCTATCTCTGATCCCTGCCCTGGCTGTGCTGTGTCCATCCTGTGAAACGCATTCAGAGGCCACTGTCACAGCTTCCCACATGGCCTCGTGGAGAGACCCGGGAGGCAGGAGCAGTGGAGTCTGTGGGGAGTAGGTGATGGCAGATGCCTTTTCTCCTTGTGAACTGCAGCTGATAAGGGGAAATTCTCTTTGGGAAGATGGATTTTCCCTGTGTCTTTTGTTGGAAAACTTAAATTATCAAATTTGAAAGATTTCATATTTGTAGGAAAATTCCTTTTGTTGAGTTTTAGAGTAATTCTGCCTTTGTGCAGAAAGCAAGACATACTTTGACAATTTTTTAAAAGGAGAGAATAATATCTAAAGTGTTCTATTGCCTTCCTAGGTGTGTCACAGAAATGCACACACGCTCTAGGGTAACGCATCACGCACTATGTGCAGCATGTATCTGATAAACGAAATGCAAAATGCATTCAGAATGCATTCAATATCCCATTTTATATGTTGCATAGTGTATAGGATATATATTTAGTGCATATCAACTCATAAGTATGCAAATAGAACATAGAGATTGTTTGTGTATTTCTTCCTATAATCAACCATCAGTTCTCAGGAGATAGGGACTAAGTAATTTCCTTTCCTCTATTCTCTTTACTCTTTGCTGAGAGGAGTATGCCAATTACATTTGGCTACTTTAATATTTGAGAAACTATAATGGTTGAACAATTAAGCCTCGGAATCCTACAGATCAGACTTTCAATGAAGTATTTAACCATCCAATCATCTTATGTCCTTGGGCAAAATATTTAGCCTGAGACATAATTTTCTCAACTTGATAATAGGCATATCTAGCTCATAGAATTTGCAAAATAGCATCCATACATAAAATTGATGGAACAATGCCTAACAATTAAGAGCCCTCCATTAGTGGTAATTATAGTCATGCTTACAATAATTCAGAGAGTTCTTGTAAATATTTATGATACATGTGAGATATTTTTCACCATTGAATTTTGTTAATGATCTATTTATAACTATAAAAATAAATCAAGTTTACTATTGAAAAATTTAGAAGAGAAATAAAATTAAAAGCAAATGCAAATATTTCACTTATAATTCCAATGCCCAGACATAACATGGGAATCTTTGCTTCCATTTCTGTCCTTCCTTCACATACACACACATGCACACATGCAATGTATATGTAACACACACAATGTGTTATAGTATTAGAAATACAGTTACTATTATATTATAGTACAACTGATTTTCAAAGACATGATGTGTAAACACTAGCTGATTTAATGACTGGATTTAATCCCTTTGTTTTTTGTTTTTTATAATTTAGGTTTTTTCACATTTAGCCACTTGTTTCTGTGTGCTTACTGTTTATTATCAGCAGCTTTGGTAACAATGTCATTATGTGTACACTGTTGATGCCACCTTTGATTATTTCTTCAGAATGGAGTCTTAAAAAGGAACTGTTGCGTCAAAGGGCAGGTATTTACCTAAAGGTAAATAATAAAATAATTTCTATTTAGTTTTACCAGTTAATATTTCTTCCATTTGTGTTTAGAGGCTAAAAGCTAATACTTTTGTGTCCTGTACACTGCAAAGTATTTTCATAGCTGTTGTCAAATTTTATACCCACAAAAATCTTTTGAAAAATGCTAGCAATCCCCATACTGCCGATGAAGAACATATAAATATTATAAAATCAACCTGAAGTTAAATGTCTTGTCCCAAATGACAGAGACAACCTGAAGTTGAATGTAACCTCGTTTCTCGTAGTCCACAAGACAAGGAGCAGGCACCAGGTTTCCTGTAAATCTGCTTTGGTGCCTGGAGGTCTGTGGTAGGAAAGCCTCACTCTACAAAGAACTTTAACACTGGTGCCCTTGACGTCCCACGTGTGCACTGGAAGCCCGCCGGGGTGGGGCTTCACCATGTTTGACCAGTGGCCATTGAGTCCCCAGACTCAGTGGTGAACTCACTGGCTGGACGCCAACAGAACACATTCCCAGCTCCTCTGGACACTTCCATTGAGAAGTGATCACCTCCAGAGCAAATTTCTGTCTCCTTAGAGACATTTAGAGTCTGCGCTTCACTACAAAGACTTAGCTAATATAATCCTTTTAAATACTTTCTGATTTTATGGAGATTAAAATTTGCATTAGAAAACTATTTCATAATGAAACCACATAAGCATACAGTTTGTATTAATGCTTTTATTAAAAACTGTTCTTGGGGCTATTAAAAGAATGACTCTCCACATGATTTGAGCTGCCTTCTTGTGTTCATAAGTCAGCTTCTCAGTGTACTAATGAGGTAGAGCTTCTTCTAGGAAGACAGTGACAGCAAATTCACACACACACACACACACACACACACACACACGCATGCACGCACACACAGATGATCTATAGATTTTTTATTTTGCTTATTTGTTTTTGTTCTGTGTGGAAGCAGCTTGTGCATGCCTAAGAGAGATGTCACATGAGGAATCTCCGGCATAATGCTCATTTTATTGGAACTTGAGGACATCTGAATAATGGGCAGCCGAGTGTGGCATCCCCATGTTGATAAGAGCAAGACTAAAGGGAGAAACAAGAGTTTATTACCACTTCTATAAAAGCAAGTGTGAACACTGTGCACAGATGGTGAACACTCCGCAGAGGCTGCAGTGACCCTCTCTAGTTCCAGTCGTCACCTCTTAGGGAGGGGGTTGGGCAGGACCCTTGTGGCCCCATCTTTCTCTTTCACAAAATGTGGGACAGTTTAGATGACCTTGGAAATCCATTCTCATCCAAAAATTTCGCAGGATAAAGAGAACGTTAGGTATTTGCTGAGACCTACCTAGCACTGCATCTATTTTCAGATTCCATACTCTGAAAACACAAAACACCTGAAATGTTCTACCTGGCAGATATCAGAGGGGCAGGCAGAGGCAAGCCCAGTGATCATCTGAAGGCTATGGTTTTGGAGGGCAGATGGACCTGAATTATTATTATTATTATTATTATTATTTAGTCCTGATTTGGTGCCACGTGACCTTGGGAAAATCAGTTTTCTAAGCTTTAGTGAAGATGAAGATGATACATATCTCTTAGTGTAATGAGGACTAATTAAGATACACCAGTCAGAAACAAAACCTGGTGACAGTCCTTTCAGTGATCTTAATGAGCAGTAACCAGAGAGTCTGAAAAGCTTCCCTTCATTATGCTGATAAGAGTCACTTCTACAAAGTGGTGATTTTACATTTTTTCAGGCAGGTATAGATGTAGCAATCACAATACTGGCAACGGTGTTTCCTTTTGATTCCTTTCAAAACAAGCTTGTGGGTGTCGCAGGGACAGATACCAAGTGTGTGTTACTAGCAGGGTGTCAGAGTAATTGAGATTGATGGATGGCACGTATGGTTGTGATTCAGATAATGCGAACTATTGTTTCCAGAATATTCTATCCGAGCTTGACAAGTCTAAGTACAACTGGTTGAATGACAACTTTCAGAATTGCTTTCTCCTTTAGAAAAAAAGGACATGATAGTGTTTTCAAAAGACAGCCATCAGGTAAACAACATGAATCCTCTTCACATGTGAAGTCTGACGTCATCTACTGATCAGCAGAACATCAAAGATTTGATGAGAATAATGATCGGTATTGCTTTATTAATATGTTTTACACGCAAGTGACCAATTAGTAAAGACTGGAAATTTTTTTACCTTTCTCAAAAGTTCTTGTTTTCTTTTTCTCTTGAGAACACACTGTGTGCACAGAGGTTAGGGCCTTGTGAACTGTTTGGGAACCATTCCACTCCAGGAGAAGCCTTTAGCCAGTCTGCCTCAATAAGGCCTCTTTTCTCCCATGGCCAGGGTGCCCTGTTCTGCAACAGCAGCCCTGAGCATTTCACAGCATATGTACAAGTACAGTTGTGTGGGTCACCTTTCCAGCCCTGCCACCAAACTAGGAACTTGGATGATGGCAGATCGGACCTAGGCGGGCAGCACCTCTGACCCCTCCAGAGCCAGAAAGGGAGCAGAGAAAGAGCAGCTGACCAGAGAGGTGGGTGGCTGAGCAAGCTCTCCGCCTCTCAGTGTGAGCTTGGAGGACCTGGATCTGGGGACCAGAGCAGGGAATAAGGACAGCCTGGATCCCAAACCCCGACCAGGTGGGATTCACAGAGACAGAGAAGAGAAAGGCCTGTACGTTCGCTTCCTTAATAACCGTTGGAAGGACCAAGTCAAACCTGGACGGAGGCAGCGGAGACAGTGAAGCAGCTGACCCAGTTTAACTCCAGTGGTGGACTGAAAGCTGAGCCAGCGTGGCAGCCCTTTTCTGGAGTCCTTGGCCAGCCAGCCCCCCTAGAATAAGGAAGAGCTTCTCCCTTCACTCAGATAGCAGCACATAAAGCCTCAGGGACTGCCCCTGGAAGGAGCTGGCTCAGCAGTACACCAGAAGGAACCCAGAGGGTTGCTGCTGGCCAGAGGCTCCCCGGCTCCATCCCTCACTGTGGACACGGGGAGTGGGCTGGGGCTGACTGAAGCAGACCACTCCAGGAAGGCTGACCCCACCTCAGCACTCCCCACAGCCTGTGCAGGAGCTCAGGCAAGGACAGGCCAACTGGCGTCCCACCCCTGTCACAGCGACAGGTAAAACCCTGGTGATCTGCAGCAGCCAGGGTGGCTGCTGAACCACAGGGTGCCCACAGAGACCTGCACCCACAAGCCCGCTATTGCAGACACCCTCAGAGTACTTAGGCAGTGCCACCACAAAGGAGCCCCAGTGGTGGGGAGCAGTCACAGTCCTGGGAAGCAGGAGTCAGTCACAGGGATGCTCACCTGGGGCTCTACATCAGCCAGGTGGAGGACATGTGCTATCGACTTTCCAGAGAGACTGCACCCACAGCCACCTAGCTTTGTGCAACTCCAAAGAAGCCCCTGTGGAGCTCACAGTTCCTCAGAAGTGAGCAACACCCGAGTCGTCAACCTGCACCACCCTTACCTCCAAAAGAAATGACCAGCAGATGCAGCACAGAAAACCATAGCAACCAGGGAAGTAGCTCCTGTGCCCCAGCACCTCTAGGAGGGTCCACATCTGTGAGTCCTGGTGCACCTGGGTGGCTCAGTTCTCACTCAGATGCACAGGCCCACAGACAACAGTTCCTGAGGGTATCCCCAGCAGCCAGCAGAGAACCTCAGCACATACACAAGGGCAATACACTCCACAAAGGGTCTTACAGAGGCGTACTCCACAAATACCAGCCACTGCCAGTGTGCCTAGGTAGATACAAGCCCACCAACCTGTGACCTGCGCCTTTGAGAGGGGACAGCAACACTACACCCCCTCATGTGCCCCCAGAACCACACTGTCCGGGTGATAGTCCACCTTAGACCATCATACCCTGTGAACTCTGAAATATGCACTGGGGACTCCACACTAGATTTGACAGCACAGGATACACAGAACTCTACTTCACAGAGGCACATATGACTACACCCCCTTAAAGTAACCAGGCTGCTAAGTCACAATTAGGGACCATCTCCTCCAACCTAACAGAAAGCTAGTTGGTACCAGATCAGAGGGTCCTCCTAGAACTGTACCAGAGGAGAGCTGATGTGTTCCTACCTCCAAACACGGGAAAACTTAGAGGTAAAGCTGAAGGATAGTGGGCATCTGAAGATCCCAATCCTTCTGAAATCTAAAACGGAAACAGTAAGAAATCTACCCACCTTGGCATGGAATATCATAAATAGCTCTATTGTTAACTTTGATCTTACAGATATTACTTTTCATACTTAATTGATAAATGGTTCCTAGTATTCAATATTGCAACTTTCAACCCTATTAATAACATTCCAATGTTTTAAAGCACTGGCTAGAATCATTCTTCCTATCATTGCTTTCTTAGCTCAGGTTTACAATTGTTCCTAGTCTGTTCCTTCTTGTATTACCTGCTCTGCCTCATACCTGCATCTCATTTTTCTTCTTTTTATCTTAGTTTCTATTATTTTTTCTCTTTTTGCCCATTTTTTCTTTTTTCTGCCTTTACAACTCCTGTATGTGAAATAGAAATTTTACAATAATTTATAACTAATTTCTCAACCTACTGAAAAGCATTACTATAATTTTATACTTAGATTAAAGGAACTGTAGACAACATTTTCAAAAAGCTTCCCCCCCTTAAGGTTTATTAGTACATGCCTTGGCTCTGAACTGACTGCAGTTAATAGGATTTAGTATCTTTTTCTCAAAATGGTGCTGATACTGAGGATAGCAAAGGGTAAACATGGAGTGGCAGTATTAATCCTTGGATATTCACCCAGTCTGGGGCACTTAAGAGAAAGAAGCTCAACCCAACAAATAATAGACATAAAAACAATATGAAAAATCAAGGAAACAAGTCACCCTAAACAGTCAACAACACATCAACAATTGATCACATTTACACCAGAGTGGAGGAAATTTCAGGTAAGGAATTTAGAAAATTTATAGTTAAAATGTTCAATGAACTGAAAAAAAATCTAAGGAATGAACTAAGAGGGAAAATACAGGGAGTGACTGATAGGTTGTTAAAGTTTCTGAAAAAAGAATGAAATAGAAATTCTGGAAATGAAAGACTCAATAAATCAAATAAAAAGTCAGTTGAAAGAAACATCAATACATTACGTCACATAGCAGATAGATTCTTAGACCTCAAAGTCAAATTACATTATCTTGAAAATAAGGTCCAAAATAAAATATGTAAGAGATTATGACCAGAATATTTGAGAAATTTGAAATAAAATTAAGAGATCAAATCTAAGGATCATTTCTGTAAAAGAGATCATCGAAATACAAACTAAGGGAATTCACAATTTGTTCAATGAAATAATAAGTTTTTCAAACCTTAAGAATGAGATGTAAATTCAAGAGGCTGTTGGAAATCCAAATAGAAAAGATCAAAAAATATTTTCTGTAAGACACATTATAATTAAAATACCTAATATACAGGGGAAGGATAGAATTTTAAAACACAAAGAGAAAAATTGCAGGTCACATTTAAAGGTAAGCCATTTAGATCTTCTGTTGATTTCTTAGCAAAGACTTTAAAAGCCAGGAGGACATGACATATGCCAAGTCCTAAAAAATAAGGAGTGCCAACCAAGACTACTATATTAGAGAAACTATCTTTTGGAATTGAAGATGAAACAAAATCTTCCCATGATAAGCAGAAACTGAAGTCATTTGTAATCACTGATTGAGCACTGGAAAACATACTCAATGAACAATTTTATGCAGAATAAATAAAAAATATGAGCCAGACTATGAATGAATTTCATTAGTACAATGCTCATCTAAAGGAAATCAAGACTTAATTAAGCATTAGAAATAAATTAAAATGGAATGAAATAAAAATCATCTCTCTATAACAACATTGAATGTACGAAGTTTAAATTCTCCAATCAAAGGACATAGATTGGCAGAATGGATTAAAAAATACACAATCCTGTATTTACAAGAGACTCATATTATAAGCAAAGATGAAAAAAGGCATACCATGTAAATGGCATCCCCAAACAAGCAGGAACAGCTACTCTCATATTTGGCAAAGTATATTTCAAGCCCCAAGAGACAAAAAAGGTTACTTCATAGTTGTTAAATAAATCATCCCCCAAAAAGATATATTAATTATAAATATTTCTGCTCCAACTGTCAGTGAACTATGTACATAAAACAAATTCTTTTAAATATATAGATTCAAATAGACCCAAATGCAATAATATTGGGTAATTTCAACACACCTCTGAATTTATTAGGTCATTCAGACATATATAAAGACTCTTCAAAACTAAAAAATACTTTTAACCAAATGGATCTAACAGACATCTACAGAATATTTCTTTCATCAATAATGGAATTAACTTTTTTCTCAATTGTACATTGAACATTCCCTAAAATAGATAAAATTTGGGGGCATAAAGTAAGACTTAGCAAATGTAAAAATTATAGATAATTCTTTATATCTTATCAGATTATAATGGAGTTAAATTAGAAACCAATAGAAAGATAAAAAAAACAGAAACCATTTTAATACCTGGAGATTAAATAATACATTTTGAAGGAGGAATGAGTCATAGGAGAAAGGCAAAAATTCTTAAAAATAAAAACAGAGATACATCATTCAAAATCTCTGGGATAGGATGAAGAAAGTTCTAAGAGGCATGTTTATTATATTGAATGTCTGCATTAAAAAAATGGAAAGATCCCATATAACAAAAATCCTAATGTTATACTTCAAGGCCCTAGAAAAGGAAGAACAAACTAATTCCAAGATAAGTGGAAGACAGGAAATAATTAAGATCAGAGTTCAAATTAATGAACTTGAGAATTTATTAAAAAAATAAAGGGTCAATGCAACAAGGAGTTGTTTCTTTGAAAAGAGAACCAATATCAATAAACCATTAGCCAAACTAAGCAAAAGAGATAGAAGACCTGAAGGAACTAAATGAGGAATAATGAAGAAATAGAAAACATCAACAGACCAATATCAAGAAATGATGTTGAAGCAGTATTAAAAAGCTTTCCAATAAAGATAAGCTCAGGACTAACTGGATTCTCCAAGTTCTGTCATATCTTTACAAAAGAACTAATTCCAATGATCCTCAAATTATTCCAAGAAATAGGAAGAGATGGAACACTGCCAAATTCATTCTATGAAGGTAGTATCACCCTGATATAAAAAATCAAAGACAATCAAAGAAAGAAAATTATAGATCATATCCTCAATGAACATAGATTCAAAAGTCCTTAAGATATTACTACACTGCATTAAAAAAACACATTAAGAAGATAGTAGGCTGGGCCTAGTGGTGCACACCTGTAATTCCAATGGCTCGGGAGGTTGAGGCAGGAGGATCATGAGTTCAAAGCCAGCCTCAAGGCACTAAGTAACTTGCAGAGAGCCTTTCTCTTAAAAAAGAAAAACACTGGGGATATTGCTCAGTGGTTAAGTGTCCCTGGGTTCAATCCTCAGTACCATCAGAAGAAGAAGAAGGAGAAGGAAAAAGTATATTATAATCAACTGTATTTTATCCAGAGATGCAAGCCAAGGTTGATTCAACATATGCAAATCAATGAATGTAATTCACCATATACATAGAATTACAGAGAAAAATTACCTGATCTTCTCAGACTACAGAAAAAAGCCTTTGGTACAATCCAGCACTCATTCATGTTCAAGATGCTGGAAAAACAATAAGGAACTCACTTCAACTTTATAAAGGCTACATATGACAAACCTAACACAAACATCACACTGAATGGAGAAAAACTAAAAGCGTTTTCTCAAAAATTAGTAACAAGGCAGGATGTTCACTCCCAACACTCCTATTCACATAGTTCTTGAGACTCTAGCCAAAGCAGTCAGACAAGTGCAATCAGGCAGACTCTGAACGTGAAGTGTCAAATGTTTTCTCTTCTTTGCAGAAGCTAGAGGAAAATAAGAAAAGAAGAAAGGGTGGGATCCCATAAAAATGGAAGGGAGATCAGTGGAATAGAGAAAGGGGATTGGGGGTGAGGAAGGAGAAGTGGACCAGGGAGGAACTGCAGAGTGATATTGACAAATATCATTAGAGGTGCCTAATTATGGCACCTCTATGAGTCTACCACCATGATCTTCACCTTAATGTATAACTAAAAACTCCAATTAAAATTACACAAATAAGTAAAAGGAAGGCCAAATGAGTAGAGGAAGAGAAGTGTGGTTTATGGAGGGGAGGGAAAAAAGAAATACTGGGGAATGAAACAAAGCAAATTATGTTCCATGCATGTATTCTTATATAAAAATGAGCCCCACTATTATGGATAACTATAATGCAGTAATAAAAAAGTTTAGAATAGAAAAAATATCAAAGGAAGAAAAGTTTATTTTGGGCTTATGGTTTCTTAGATTCCTTCCATAGTGGGCTGCCATCTTAGTTCTGGGCCTGAGATGAAGCAGAATGTCATGGAGGAAGGATGTGGCACAGGAAAACCGCTTAGCTCATGACACTCAGGAAGCAGAGACAGCGTGGAGCCAGGGACAAGGTATAATACCCAAGGATATGTCCTCCGTGACCTACCATTGGCACCTAGTAATCAATTCCAAGAACGAATCCATCAAATAGATTCATTCCCTGATCAGGTAATATCTCTCATAATCAAATCATTTCACCTCTGGATATTCATGCTTTAACACATATACAAACAATATCAATATTTAATCATATCCTAACCATGTCAATATTTATCTTAATATGGCATTTTTGTGCATTGATTTTGCAATTATCTTAACTTCTTGTTCTAATTCTAATCCAAAATTTACCAGATAAACAAAACAAGTCTAGGTCAATTCAAACAATAATGCAATAGCATGCAAAAAGTCATGATCCGTAGATATTGAATATAGACCTAGATACTGAATTGCACTGTTCCAAATCACAAAATCAGGACTTTTTTTTTAGTTTCTCATTCACAATAGTTTCAGATTAAACATTGATTTTTAATTCAATGGGGGCTGGGGATATAGCTCAGGTGGTAGAGTGCTTGCCTCACAAGCATAAGGCCATGGGTTCAATCCCCAGCACCACACACACACAAAATGCTTAAACATTGATTTTAAACTTTCACTTTTTGCTACATTTATAATTAGTGTTCTCTCTCTCTTTATAATTTTATATTTGTCTATAACTTTCTGGCCTTGTATACATATCAATTTGTTTTATTATTGTATAACTTTTCTTTGATCACTATTTATTTTTATAAGCCATATTTCATTTCATTTTTCTTTTCTGATGTTTTATATTAATCCTCAGAAACTGTGAAAGTGCATCGTGGAACTGGTTCATCTCTGTGCCCTTCTCACACTCTGGGTCTACCACAGGGACCCTCCCTGTGCTCACCATCATGTGAGCTCAAACCCTTCTGTAGTCTACATTTTTCTTATTCCCAGTGAAGAATAAACACACAGACTTCTGAGTCTTCACCTTCAAGGCAGGGGTGTGGTAGGCTTTTCTTTTCCTTCTCTCTTGCTGATATTGGTTTCAGTTATAATCCAGGGTTTAAAATTGAGACCATTATTTTAGGTTAAATATTTTGCTTAATTGTTCTTTTCCAAATTTCATTCCCTGCATTTGCATTCCATTAGTTGCCACATGAAAACAATCCTTCGGACTTGGTTTATACCCTGCTGCAGGGCCCACAGTGGTTCCCTAGCCTAAGTCTCCCTGCTTGAACGCACTGGCTTTCTTCATTGCCAGAACAATGTGCTTAGTTTTTTTTTTTTTTTTCCTGGAAAGTGGCTACTTTTGGTACTTCTTCCTGAATCTTAGTTAATTGCAAATGTGTATGTAAGCGCTGATTATTTGAGGGAGAATATTCAGCCTGTATTCATAGGTCTTTTCAAGTGCAGAAAGTGTTCTGCTTTGTGCAGACCCAGCTTTCTGATAGAGACTTCTTTAAAGTGTCTACGAAGGGATAAGACTCTTCATATCTCTTCTGAGGCCCTTCAGTGAAGAACTGAGCATTGAGGCCTGGCGTCTGACTTTGGTTTGGATTTCTTTCTATTGAGCTCTGTGTCTTTTTGGAGTCATAATATTTTTTTAATCATCATTTTCAGTGATACTGAAAGGGTAAAGTTTCTAAGCTGGAAAGCTTGAATATAAAAGATTAGGTATTATTAAGTTCCTCTGTTACACCCAGATTCCTGAGAGTGTTAAAACAACGCCCTACTGGCCATTTAGCCTAGGGCCCTGTGCAGTTTGTCATGTAAGCATACAGGGCCCGAACCAATCAGTTTGAATGTGTACCCCGCTTAGGAATGACCAATCACCCCCGCCCAACCTGTTCCCGTCAATGAATGTGCCAATCACGTCTCAGGGTTGTTGTTCAATTTTCCTGTGCCTCATTATGATTTGTTCTGATGTATGCAAAGCCCACCACCCTCTCCAGAAAGTGTACTTAAGCTCTGCTTGACCTCAGCTCTGGGCTCCGGGCTGCTCTCCCTTCTTGAGTGAGCACAGGGCCCCAGCGCGCTGGAATGGATCCCCAATAAATCCCCTTTTGTCAATTGCATGGAGCCAGTCTCTTGTGTGGTCTCTTTCTCCGACGCTCCGCCGGACTCTTACAATACTACAAATTCTCTCATTTCTGGAGTGTTGTCAGGAGCATCTCGGTGGCATGTGGGGACTAATAGGAAGATGTGGTATTTTAAAGCAGAATGTACAAAGTCTGACCTCTAAGGAGAAGTGCAATCTGAATTAAACAAATGAAAATGGTTGCATTTTACCTCTGGGTAAGTCAAAGTAAATCAAAGCTCTGACATTAATCAGTGTTCAGATATGTGTGGTGTTAAGTCATAGATTAATGCTGAGAGCCATAGCCTAGTAGGAATGATGCATGGCATTTTTGGTTGAAAGGTGACACCAGCAAGCCATTGAGATGATAATGGTTATGTTAAGATGTGCATTCAATTGGAGATTAGACCCCTGCTGTCTGCCTAGGACTGCTACTTTGGAGCTCTCCGGGACTCCCAGAGAGTTCCATTGGTTGGGGAAGTGCGGCAGGAGGGAATTCCGGAGGAGGGATTTCCTGTTGGAGTAGTGTGTCCCGGGAGGAGCCGCCCGCGTGGTGTTCGGCATTTTCCCTGGGAGCGTGTGTGGAGTATGCTGGTGGAGTTCAGAAATAAAGTTTGTTTTTGCTTCAGTGGCTTGTGATTTGTGCCCAGCCAGACTGCGGCATTAATCCCCAGGAACTGTGAAAGTGCACCGGGGAACTGGTTCATCTCTATGCCCTTCACACACTCTGGACTGACCACAAGGACCCTCCCTGTGCTCACCATCACTCGACCCAATACGAATCCTGCACCCCCACCCACCCGATTATTAAAGATGCGATATTTCTACCAGGAACTAGTAAACTTATATGAATTAATAAAGTTGAAAATAATCAGATTTCATATTGGTTATAAGATGGATAATAATATTTTATTTTTTAGTAAAATAAAAATTCTTATAAGATCAAAATCTTTCAAAGTAAATAAACTTTACTTTTCTAAATGGAGAAAAAAGTGAGTATTTACAATATTAATCAGGGAGCAGACTCTTTATATTTTTACTAATGACAAAAGTAACTTTAAAATTGGTAAAACAGGTAACTTCACTTAATTTAAAATCTGTGCCCTTACTCCTTGGATCAGGCCTGACTCTAGGATGAGGCCCTTCTGGACTCCCAGCTAGAGGCCCAGGAGTTTATAGCACCTAGTTGGCTGCTGAGTCTGAACCCCAACTTCACACTGGCTGTGTGTACTGTGGCTCTTGGATCCTGGTCCTCTGGGAGTCTCACCCTGCCCAGGCAGGATCTAGGAGGAAGACTTAGAGCTGAGCGAATGGGTCCCTTTAGGCAGGTTTTTCTTCTCTAATTTTCTGCTCTTTAAGCCTCACTTGCTGGGCACCTGACAACTCTAATCTCTTTCACTGAATGAGTGTCCTTCTCTTTTGCCCTCAGGGAGAAAACTGGGTGATTAGAATCATCTTCCTTTAAGGCTCACAAGCCTGCTGAATGCCTACAAATAAATGTTTTACATAAGTTGCCCAGTTTTTAACATTTTTAATTTAAGTTCATTCCAACTGGTAGAAACATAAAAAAAATTATCATACTAATGGGTTACCATGTAACACTCCATACACATAATCTATACCACGTAATGTTGAAATCAGGTTGGATATATCTGTCTCCTTAAGCCCTGATCACTTTACTAAAGGTGAGCTGTTCCTGATCCTCTCTTCTAGCTCTTGGAGACGTACAGCACACAACTGTCACTTACACTCATCCTGCAAGAGCACACCACACCTGTCTGCTCCTTTCTAATTTAGTAGCCACTGATCACGCTTTCCCCTCCTCCCCTCTACCCTCAGCCTCTGGTAACCAGTGTTCCTGTCTCAACTTCCATGAGAACAACTTTCTAAAATTCCATATGTGAGTAAGATCGTGAGGTACTTTTCATTCAGTGCCTGACTTACTTCGCTTTACACAGCAATCTGCAGCTCAATCCGTGTTGTAGACGACAGGATTTCATTCCCTTTGGAGGCTGAAGGGAGTCCACTGTGTGGGTGCTCCACATTTCTGGATCAGTGATGGACATGAGGGCTGTTTCTGTTGCATGCCTGCTATGAACAGTGATGTCGTGGGCAGGGCCATGCGGATGTCTCCTGAGCATACCCAGTTCATTTGCTTTGGGGGTTCACAGCAAGGGTGGGAGAGCTGCATCCTATGGTAGTTGTGCTAATTACCTGACAATCATCCAGGCTGGGTTCTATAATAGCTGCACTAATTGAATTTCCACCAGTGGCGTGGTTTTCCTCCACCTTCTCACCAGCACTTGCTTCTTTATGTCTTTGGTAACTGTCATTCTTGTTGGATAAGGTGATAGCTCCTCATGGTTTTGATTTTTATTTCCCTGATGACTAGTTCCATGGAGTACTTTTTCACCTACCTGTTGACCATTTTCATGTCCTCTTTTGAGGATGTCTCCTGAGGTCGGTTGCCCACTTTTTAATCAGGTTATTTGTATTTGCTCTTGAGCTTTGGAGTTCCTCGTACATTCTGGGTGTTCACCCATGGTCACATCTTCTCCCTCTTTGTGGGCTGTCACTTCACTCTGACGATGGTTTCTTTGCTGGGCAGAAGTTTTCAGTTTGAGGTTTTTCTTCTCGTCTATTTTTGCTTTCATTTCCTGGGCTTTCTGGGTCTTCTCCAAAAATCCCTTGCCAGTTCCAAGGTCCTGAAACATTTCTCCCTTATTTTGTTCAAGTAATTTCATAGGTTTAGGTCTTACATTTAAAGCTCTGCTTCCTTTTGAGTCAGTTTTGGAAAGAGTGAGGGATAAGGGACCTAGATTCATTCTTCTTCCTGTGGATACCCAGTTTTCTCAGGACCATTTCCTGAAAACCTCTCTACTTCCAGTGCATGCTCTTAGAACTTATATAGAAAATCAATTGGCTGTAGATGGGTAGGTTTACTTCTAGCCTCTGTATTTTGCCCCGTGTGTGTGTGTGTATTTATGTATCTATCCAATACTATGCTGTTTTGATTATTTAACATTTGTTTCTATTATATTTTGAAATTAGGTAGTGTAATGCATCTTGTTTTATTCTTTTTATTCAGTATGGCTTTGGCTTTTTGGAATATTTTGGTAATTTTATACAAACTTTAGTTTTATTTTTAGTCTATGAAAATGTCACTGGTATTTTGGTATGGATTGCATTGTATCTGTAGATTGCTTTGGAGAGTATAAATATTTTAATAATAATTATTCTTCAATCCATGAACATGGTATATCTTTTATTTTCACCCACAATTTCTTTCATCAGTGTTTCATAGTTTTCATTGTAAAGATCCTTCACCTTTTTGCTAAAATCTATTTGTAAGTATTTTATTATTTTTTGTAGATATCAAAAATGAGAAAGCTTTCTTGTTTGAGAACAGTTACTCTGGTGTGTAGCGATGCTATTGATTTTTGTACATTGTTTTTGTATTCTGCAATTGTTCGAAATTTGCTTATCAGTTCTGAGTTTTTTTTTAGTGGAGTCTTTGGGATTTTCCATATATAAGATCACAATATCTTCAAATAGTGACAAATTGGATGTTTTTTCCAAACTGAATGCCCTTTATTTCTTTTTTACTTAATTTATCTAAGATTTTTATTAGCATGTAGAATGAAATGTGGTAAACTTGAGCACTCATGTCTTGTTTCAAATCTTAGACAGATTTTTATTTCTTCCCCTTTTGTTTTATATTATCCCCCCAGCTCTTATAAATGATTTTTATGATGTTGAGATTTTTTTCTGTAACTAATTTGTTATGTGTTTTTATAATAGGTGATGTCGAGTTTTGTTAAATATTTTCTACAACTATTGAATAATATATGTTTTTTGTCCTTCCATCTATTGATGGTGGTGCATCAAATGTATTGATTTGTGCATGTTGCATCACTCTTGAATCTTTGGGATGAATCTCAATTGATCATGGTGAACATTTGTATTAATTTTCAGTTGAATTTGGTTTGATAATTTTGTTTATCTTTTTGAAGAACCCATTCTTAATTTTGTGGATCTTTTGTATTGCATTTTTAGTCTCTATTTAATCTTTTTCTTCTTGGATCTTTACAATTTCTTTCTTGCTAGTAATTTGGGGTTTGTTCTTGTGATTCTATTTTCTTATGTTGAAGTGATAAGTTGTTTATTCAGGAATTTTCTGCCTCTTTCATGTAGGTAGGCATTGATATCTATAAACTTTCCTCTTGATACAGCTTTTTTTTTTGTATCCCATAAGTTTGGTATGTTCCCTTTGCATTTGTTTCAGGAAATCTTTTAATTTCTTACTCGATCCAATGGTTGTTTAAGAGTAAGTTGCCTATTTTTCATGTGTTTGTATAGTTTCCAAATTTTCTTTTGATTTAGATTTTGACCTTAATTGCATAGTGATCTGTTGTGGCTTGGATATGAGGTGTCCCCAAGAGCTCACATGTGAGACAATGCAAGTAGGTTCCAAAGAGAAATGATTGGGTTGTGAGAATGTTAACCTAATTAGTGAATTGATCCCTGATGGGATTAACTGAGTGCTAATTGGAGGCAAGAGGGATGTGGCTGGAGGAAGTGGTTATGGGGTATAGTGCCTGTGGCACTACCTGAAATCTTCTCATTTGTTTCCTTCCTTATCATTTGTCTTCCCACTAGAACATACGCCCCCAGAGCTCCATTTCTCTGAGCTGTGAAATCATACCTATATTTTAGATGCTTTCACCCCAGTATCTGAAAGAATGCCTGCTACATAGGAGACAAGAAATACCTACTGAATGCTTGATACCTAATTATTTTATTTGCCTACCAAAGTACAGTTCAAAGTTGAATAGAATAAATTTAGTTCCACATTGGATAAATGTCTAACTTCAAGATTTGTCATGTACAAGTATTAAAACAAAGCAAAAAAACTCATTCTTATCTCCTTCCCAATGTGTATGGAGGCACCACATTTTTATCTGAGGGATTGAATCTTGAAGTACATAAAATTTCTCGTGTATTTTTATTTCCTCTTTAAAGTTGATTAAAGGTCGTCTACTTGCAGCATTAGTCTGTACCACTTTTATAATGTGAACTATCTCTTCCACTTCATGAATTACTAGCTCGTCTTTTATTTTTTCTCATGCATTTCAGTTTGGAGGGCGTGAAAGTAGCTGGGAGAGACTACTTGGAAATTCATTGCTGGGACGCTGTTCACTGTGTCTCTGCACATGTGGAAGGATTTCCAGGTGAGACACTGCATAGGTAGACTGGCTGGAGACACAGCCTCACTTCCAGACAGGGGAGACGCTAAGTCAATCACGTTGGGGTCCTTGCACGATGTCTTCCCTCATGTCAGCAGGATAAGAGCAAGAATTAAAGACCTTTCTGTGTAGTCAGTGCTCCAAGATTAGAGTCCAGCTAGACTTTTAGCAGGGAATACGAGTCTGTCGGTGGTGGCAGTGGCTAATGAAGCAGAAGGCAGCACAGACTGGTGTGCTCTGTTCTTCTGGAAGAAGTTTCCGGGACAGTTCCTGTGAAGAGGCTACTTGGTGACAAGCTGGATGGGTCCAAGTGAAGGGAAGGAGATGGACTGAGGGGCCTCGGGAGTGGGTGGAGGAGGAACTGGGACGTCACGTGGCGATGTCACATGATGGATTTGATATGGAATGGATGCCTTCGATGGCATCGAGGACGTAAGGATGAAGATCATGGCTTAGGATCTCAAACACCCAGTTCAGGACAGCGGTGCAGCAACCACAGCCTTTACAGTGACCCGGAGGAAAGGGCAGGGGACAGACTATCCAATGTTTCTAATGAGCGCTGACTTAGGGCACGGCGAGGAAGAATGGACCAGGATTGGTGATAGGGACACAGGAGCTCCAGACAGGAATGGGCCAGGGGACGGAATCCATCTGACATCTTTCCACTGGTGAAAGTAGCTCCTGCCCTCCCTCGCCCCAACGGGCCATTTTAAAATATAGAACAGTGGGAGGAGTGATTCGCAAGCTCTTATCCACTAAGGACGCTCATCCACAGTGCTATTTTCCCCAAACAGGAGTTTATGTGGCCCCTTGAGGATAGTATTGAGAGCCATAACCCTGGAAATGAAGGAAAAACAGAAATCTCTGTGATCACTACAAAGTTAGAGCTTCCTTTTTTTAGAAAATAGTGTTTCATATGGCCTATGTTGAAAATATGAAACTTTACCAGGTGTGGTGGCACTTGCCTATAACCCCAGAGGCTCAGGAGGCTGAGGCAGGAGGATGGTGAGTTCAAAGCCATCCTCAGCAAATTAGCCAGGTCTTAAGCAACTGAGTGAGACCCTGTCTTTCAGTGAAATATTAAAAAGGGCTGGGGAGGTGGCTCAGTGGTAAGCATTCCTGGGTTTAATCCCTGGTTCCAAAGAGAAAAAGAAAAAGAAATAGAAAGAAAGAAAGAGAAAAGTAAAAGAAAATATAAAGCTTTAATTTTTCTTAAAGTAAAATTATGTAATGGTGATTCTAATCTCACTCTGACGCTAGTGAGATAGTCCATGTTCTTTTGGATCAAATTCATCACTTTTCCTCTGAGATTCAGTTTCTGAATGACTGTGAATAACCTAACTCAAAGCCAATTTCCAGCTTGCTGGCTCTGGAAACAGTACCTAGTCACCTGCAGTTGGGGATTCCCTTGATTTATTTGTGGGTTATTTCAATAGTAGAAGAGAAGTTCCTTATGACATACTTGTGATGCTTCCTGTATGTTATAGAAAAATGAGTGGAAGAGGAAAAACCCACGGATGATACATTACAGAAGATGTCTTTTGCAAGACACTTTCTTGTTGATTACATTTATTTTTGAAATGTTTAGGTATAATGCTAGTTCTTAGCTAAAAATTATTTTTTTCACATGTACAAGAATTAAGTTTTATTGCCAAATGTAAACAAGTAAAAAGAGAAAATATTAAGTATATTAGAACTAATAAATATTCAGGGCGTTGGGCCCTTTTGAAAAATGTGTATAAAGCTGATAAAGTACATGTGTGTGAATTCACATTTTTCCATTTAACGAGACATTTATTGAACTCTTTCTGGGGATATTTAGAAATGAGGGAGGCAGAGGCTCGACCCTCCAGGACTTTGCGGCCACTCAGGAAGGCGGTGCCTACAAAATGGGTAGGATAAGTGCCTCGCACAGGGTGAGACCTCTTCTCTTGTACTCCAAGCTTGCACACTTCTGTTATCTGCTGCTGGGTGCTGTTCCTGGAGCAAGGAGGAATTTCAAGAGGGAAGACCAGGAGTTTTAGCAATTTAAAATAAAAACACATACAAACCAAAGAACAAAAAACCCAGAAAGCAAATGAGAAACTGGGAAACTACTTGCAATGAATCTTACTGTGGCAGAGTTTCTACAGGAATACGTTAAGAAATTTTACCATTGTAAAAACAACATTTTAGTACACGAACATTAAAAACATTAAGTTCAGCAAAAAATGTCAACGAAAGCTCACATAAATTTCAGTCTGCAAAATTAAACACCTATAAAGCAGTGGGGTGCACCATTTTGCTGATGAAATCAGTGTTGTGGTTTTTATGAGATTAAAAAAATAGAACTTGTTGAGAAAGACAAGTACTTTTGGGTGATTGTGAATTCCATCAATATTGAAGGACATATTTTAAATATCTATAGAGAATGTACTTGTTATATACAGCAGAGATGGTTCTAGTGGTTAGAGCTACACACACGCCTATCAGTAAGGTAGGATTCCTAACAGGAGAAGTTCTAGGTGTTCAACCTCAGGGGAGTGTTCATTGCTCTGTGGATATCTGGGGATATGCAGAGTCACCTCTGTGTGCACCTGCTGTGTGTGAACACGGATCACACCTGCGGTGAGCCATGCACAGATGCTGAAGCCTCATTTCTGTGTTGGATCACGAGGCCCAGGAACTTGTGAGTCTTCCTCTTCCAATACCCATTTTGTTGCATTTGCCTTCAACCAAAGACCACAGCTCATTGAGATTCCTTATCTAGCTGAGCAACCCAGACCTCACTTTTGAAGGGTCTGAATCCTCAGGGAGCATCCACCCGCAACACCCCCTATACGTCCACACTGGGGAGGGAGGAGGTTTGTTGTAATTTTCCATTAACCTTGACTCTTTGATCTGGAAAAACAAAGAAGCACCCCAGAGAAGGTGACTTCTGTCTGCAGCACTCTGGCCCCATGATACAGCGGCAGCCCAGTTTCCCAGAGTGGCACACAGGCACACCATGCTACGCAGTAGTGAAATCCACATCTTTGTAGGTTTGGTGGCACATAGAATCCAAATAGCCCTAACTTTCAATTTTGTAGTCTCCCTGAGCCTACTCACAGCCTCCTGAACATACTGTGTCCCCTTCAGGTAGCATTGCTATTTTGCAAAAACTGACATCCAAATCAGAAAAGTTCAAAATTCTAAGGAGAACAATCAAAAACTCTGTGAATGGATTATTCTGTATAATGGTGAGGGACACCTTGCTTGCTCCTATTCCCCGAGTCTTGGACCCATGGGTTCTGGCAGGGGTGGAGAGACAGTACTTTTCTGACAGTGGGAATGTTTAAAAAAATTAATCTAGTGGGCATGTGTAGACATTTCCATGGTTCACCACACCTGTGTCCCCACAGCTTCTACCTATGGACAGGACTGAATATTTGGAAGGTTTTCATAATTGATTCTATGAAAGCCTTCATTTCCATCAAAGGTGGTTTTCCAACTGCTTCTCAGTTCAGAGTCATCATCTCTACACTTCTATTGCACTTAACAACAGGGAACTCTGAATTAAGAGCATGGGAATTTCTCTCTAGTTCCTCCACCAATCTTAAGAAGTAATTGTTTGTACCTTTTCTTAATTCACCTTCCCTTCCATAAATCCAATTCCCTCTTTCCCAAATACACAAACTCTCATTTGGAGTGTGGGAATTGTATCTGGTGTCAGTAGAGCAGATGACTTCCATGTGGCAGCTGAGCCCAGATGTCCACACACTCTCTGGGATGAAGTAACACCTCCCTCTCCTCTGTCTCCCTGCTTGCTTCCTGCACTCACTCCATCTCAGATCTCAAGATTGCCCGTCTCCACTGCACAGTTGAATTTACCTGACACAGAATCAGTCTTTTCCAAGGCTTGAAATCCACTCTGAACCTAATTCTGGCACAAACTGACACCTCAGGCATTCTTCCAGTCTAGGCACAGATGCACCTTCTTCCTCCAGATGACTCACGGCTGTGGCTCCTCAGGTCTCCCCGAGCCTACTCATAGCCTCCTGAACACATGGCCGTGCCCCAGCCGGGATTTACTAATGCTCTGCGTTGGCTGAATGTGCCTTCTCTTGAGCTCAGCTCAGGGACAACCCACTTGACCCTGGGGATGCTCCTTCTACAGTAGGCCTGATCCGCTGGTCTTGGGCTTCTCCTTTAAGGAAAATAAAACAAAACTAACCAAAGAAATAATGACCTGACGAGCAACTCACTCTCCACCTGGTCTTGCTTCTTGAATAGCCCATTCTCTCAGAACTGAAGAATCCTGTTTTGTGTTATTTCTAGCTTTCAAAGTTGCTAAAAGATGTTAATTTCTCTTTTGCTGAAAAATAGTGATGCCATCTCATAATGTCTCTGCAACACAACCTATGGAGTTCTGTTTTCTGGCTGGCATACAAATCAAGGTTTCCAAATCATTTGTGAAATATAATGCAGAGCTGCTAAAACTAATTATCTGTTAGGTGATGTCTCACTTCCTACTTGAAAAGTGCAAAAAGATTAGCATGTTTAAATTAAAACAAATCTGCTCATAGAGGATTAATTATTTGGCATGCCAACAAGAAGTCATCATATTATTCATGTAATGAACAAAGAAAATTGTTTCTATAGGAAAAAAATGATAATGAGTGATACTTTGCTAAAACACCAGAATAGAGGTGAATGACAGCGGCATTCATCGATGCTCTCCTGACATAGATTTCTCAACTGAACTGGTCTCCATGATTATCCCATTATCTAGCTCTCGTTTTTAATAATTCTGGAATGAGCTCATATTCAGATATTGTTGATGGGTGTAATTGATGTCAGAAGAGCAAGTCTACCTTGGGAGGACTCCAGAGCCTTGTCCTCACTTTCATCTGGGTTGTGTGTGGGCTGCCAGGGAACATGACCCAGAGGTGGGGGCCGAGCACCTTTCCAAGAGGCTACATGTTCATCAGGAGAGCGTCCCTTGGCCGTATTCAGAGGTATGAGAAGACCCACGCTGAAGCCAGACTCTCTGAAGACAGCGCGACAGTCTGACAGCCGGGGGAGCAGATGTTCCAGCCGCAAAGGAGAAGCCAGTGTGGGGCCAGGGTCCTCCCGGA
This sequence comes from Ictidomys tridecemlineatus, assembly GCF_052094955.1. Classification (NCBI taxonomy): domain Eukaryota; kingdom Metazoa; phylum Chordata; class Mammalia; order Rodentia; family Sciuridae; genus Ictidomys; species Ictidomys tridecemlineatus. Next base: position 153,718,521 of record NC_135484.1, on the reverse strand, counting down.
CATGTGCTCTGAGCAGGGTTTCCTTCCACTTCAGATCCACCTCGTAATTTGGAATGTGATTGTTTTCTTGATATATATTTAGTGCAGAAAGGTTAGGGACATATAAATAAAAAAATTGAAACCATTTCTATTGCCACATCTACAGGGGTATTTTCTTCTGTTTTGCAATGTGTCATGGATACATAATTTGCTTTCAGGAAGTAATTACATGAACCATATTTATTCTGAAATCTCCTCTAATATAAAATTGTGAACAATTTATTGGGTTATAAAAGTATTTGAAAATATCATTAACAATGGCTACATCCTATTCCAACAATTTAATGCCTACTTCTCTAATTGTCAAAGGCTTAGATTTTCTCCAAACACTTTGTATTATACATTTTTCTGCCTTGAATATCTTCATAGAAATCTATTCATATTCAGGTTATTTTCTTAAAGGAGACACTCATAAGTGTAATTATTGGATACCAAGATGTTATGGTTCTTGATAAATATGCACTATTAGGTCAAGATTCAAAGGTAACATGGGAACTTAAAGACTGCAGTTGGGGCTGTATTTTTACTAGAAATATATACTAATTGTAAGAGAGGCCAAGAGGATCGAACAGAATTTCCAAAGCTTCCTAGGAACAGGAACAGTTAAAGACAACATTGAACCAGGGTGGTGACATTGAACCGCCTGTAATCCCAGTGGCTTGGAGGTTGAGGCAGGAGGTTCATGAGTTCAAAGTCAGCCTCAACAAGTTAGTGAGGCCCTAAGCAACTTAAGGAGAAACCTGTCTTTGAATAAAAACTGTAAAATGGGCTGGGGATGTGGCTCAGTGGTCAAGCATCCCTGGGTTCAATCCTTGCTACCAAAACAACAACAAAACAAAACAAAACAAAACAAATGACATTGAGAAATATAATAGGGAAACAGTTTTTAAAATAAAAAAGACAAAGTTGTTTGAATGGGAAATGTATCAAAATTCTAGAACAGAAATATAAAATATTAGAACTTAAATGAACAATGGGTGGTCTTCACAGCAGATGAGATATTGCTGAAAAGTTAGTTCATAAAAAGAAAACTGAGTTTAAGAAAATACACTGTGATATAAAGAAGTTGGTGGGTGAAAAACACAGAGGGGAACGTGGTTTGCTGACCTGAGGCTTGGGAGATCTCGGCTCACCTGTTAACTGCCCCTAGGCTGATCGGTCACTTTAGTCAGTGTGGGGACCGCACCTGCCCAGGGGCGGGCTTTGCAGCAGGAGGACTAGCGAACGTGCACACTCTGCTCAGGAAAGGCATCCACAGAACCCACAAGGAGGGGAATTTCAATTTCCAGAGCCTCCACATCCTGCCATTGGCAATGCCCTCTTTTCCAGCAAAGGAAAACCAGACATGCCAAGAGACAGAGAAGCGTGACTGATGAACAGGGAGGAGAAGCCGTCGATGTAGACTTTTCCTGAGGAACCCTAGGTACTGAACTCACTGGACAAAGACTCTGCAGTGTTTGTTGTAACTGTGTTCAAAAAACTAAAGTCAGGACCAAAGAATTGGAGGAGAGTCTGAGCACGTTTCAACAAATACCAAAAAATAAAACGATTAAGAATCGCATATGAATTCTGAACACTGCAGTAACAAAGTATGTCCAAGAAAAGCCCATCAGCAAATATGAACAGACAGAAGGGCCAGCCAGTGAACCTGAAGATACATCAGTTGAGATTTTCCAGTCAGGAGAATAAAAGAGAAAGGAATAAAGGAAACAGAGTAGAGGCCCAGAGGTTTTTGAGGCCCCTCTGATAAACCAGTCTTCGTGTACTGACCACCAGAGCAAGGGTGAGAGGAAACGGGAAAATGTTAGAAAACACATTAGCCAAATATCTCTCAGATTTAATTTTAGAAACACATTGATTTGTGCATCCAAGGAGCTCAATGAACTCTGAAATAAACTTCAAGAGATTCTCACAGGGACAAACTTCAGGACAGGGAGAGATCGGGAATGCAGCAAAACCAAGAATCAATAAATGGGATGGACTCAAACTAAAAAGCTTCTTCTCAGCAAAAGAAACAATCTGTGAGGTGAACAGAGAGCCTACATCCTGGGAGCAAATCTTTACCCCTCACACATCAGATGGAGCACTAATCTCTAGATAAAGAACTCAAAAAGCTAAGCACCAAAAAAACAAATAACCCAATCAATAAGTAGGCCAAGGACCTGAACAGACACTTCTCAGAAGAGGATATACAATCAATCAACAAATATATATAAAAAAAGTTCATCATCGTTAGCAATTAGAGAAATGCAAATCATAACTAATCTGAGATTTCATCTCACACCAGTCAGAATGGCAGCTATTATGAAGACAAACAACAATAAGTGTTGGCAAGGACGTGGAGAAAAAGGTACACCCATACACTGCTGGTGGGACTGCAAATTGGTGCAGCCAATATGGAAAGCAGTATGGAGATTCCTTGGAAATCTGGGAATGGAACCACCATTTGACCCAGCTATCCCTCTCCTTGGACTATACCCAAAGGACTTAAAAACAGCATACTACAGGGACACAGCCACATCAATGTTTATAGCAGCACAATTCACAATAGCTAAACTGTGGAACCAACCTAGATGCCCTTCAGTAGATGAATGGATAAAACTAATGTAGTATATATACACAATGGAATTTTACTCAGCAAAAAAAAAGAGAATAAAATCATGGTATTGCAGGTAAGTGGATGGCATTGGAGAAGATCATGCTAAGTGAAGTTAGCCAATCACCAAAAAAACAAATGGTGAATGTTTTCTCTGATATAAGGAGGCTGACTAATAGTGGGGTACGGAGTGGAAACATGGGAGGAATAGATGAATTCTAGATAGGGAAGAGGGGAGGGAGGGGAAAGGAGGAGGCAGTGGATTAGCAAGGATGGTGGAATGTGATGGACATCATTATCCAAAGTACATGTGTGAAGACACAAATTATATACAAACAGAGATGAAAAATTGTGGTATATATGTGTAATAAGAATTGTAATGCAAAAAAGTACATGTATAAAGACATGAATTAGCGTGAACATACTTTATATACAAAATATGAAAAATCGTGCTCTATATGTGTAATAAAAATTATAATGCATTCTGCTGTCATGTATTTTAAAAAATAAAATCAATAAAAAGTGAAATTAAAAGTCTAGAAATAAAAAAAGAAGAGAGAGAGAGAGAGAGAGAGAGAGAGAGAGAGAGAGAGAGAGAGAGAGAGAAGCTACCCTCATGTGTGTGTGGGCCTTCAGTGACACTGACATCAGCCAAGGAGACCCCCGTATAGGGAGTGAGATATTCCAAGTGTCAAAAATGAAAGGCCACCAGGCAGAATGTGGTATTCAACAGTCCCACTAGCATCCCAGGCAGGAGAAATTAAGACTTACCAGGCAGACAAATATTGATGGGGTCTGTGCTACGGGACAGGCTGGGAAGAATCCCCAGGATGAATCAAAAGGAGGCTGGAGGGTAACTAGAGAGCTCATCTGAAAACGCAGGATACTTACAAAGGTGGTTACCAGGTGAACAAGACAGGAAGCCATTCCTGTTGTTGCTGTTTAGTTCTTATTTAAATGACAGCTGTACAGAGACATGATTAAAGTCGGCTTCGATGGGCTTATAAGGCACACGACCCACGACTTGCATGGCGAGACGAGCACGGAGCATGGGCACAGAATGAGCTGCTTTGATGTCAGGTTTGTACACGTGCATCAGGTAACGAAGCTCTGGTCAGCAGTGAACCTCAGAGATGATGATGGTCCCTAAGGCCACGTCACCTAGTGACACTGCGGCCATCACAGCTTGCATAAGGGCACTCTATGATGCTCACTCTATGGCAAAATTGCTTGGTGGCACATTTCTCATTATGTGTCCCTGTCACTAAGCAACACATGATGGCACTGTCAAATTAGTTCAGCATTAATCCAAGCTAGACTATTTTAAGGTACTAATTAAAGTTACTGGGGAAACCATTAGAAAATGACTCAAATCCAGAAAATGAAGTGATAAGAATATTAAAATGATATAATAAAAATATTAATTGGACACAAAAGATGATGATAATGAAGCTAAGACACACAAGACATTCAGTAAAAGATGAAAAAATGACAAATTCCTATTTTTTTATTCCTATTTGACATTGTACTAGAGGCTCAATCTACAGAAATCAGGCAAGAAAAAGGAACTAGAGCCACTCAGCTGAGCGGGGAAGAAGTAAGACCGCATGTGTCCACAGGTCATGTGACTTCATCTGCAGACAATCCACAGAATAGTCCACGGGACTGAGAGCCATGTTCAGCCAGGGTGCTGGATACAAGGCTAACATACACGCGCAGTTCTCCTTCTCCACACTAGCAACACAAAGTCTGAACATCAAACTAAGAAAAAATACATCTGTAATAACATCAAAGAGTTAGCAATGAGTTCAGCTAAAGTTTGAGTTTCCCAGCCTGAAAACCCTCAACCACAGTTAAAAGGAATTAAAGAAACAAGTGGGAAGACATCCAAGGCTCACGGATTGGGAGAGTTAAGTGTTAGCATGACCCTGTTTCCCAAACTGATGGACAGATTCAATACTTCCTTATAAAAGTTCCATTTATTTTTTATTTTGATGAATTGAAAAGCTGACATTAAAGGTTATATGGAAATGCAAAAGATCAAAAATATCCATGATAGTCTTGTAAAAAAAGAACAAGACTGGAGAATTCATGCTCCCCCATTTAAAAACTCACCAAGAAGCCTTTGTAGTAAAGATGCTGTGGTACTGGCCTAAGGAGAGACATATAAATCAATAGATTAGAACTTGGAGTCTAGAGAAATATAATCCTGTTTATGGTCAGTTTATTTATTTCAAAAATTCCAAGAAAATCCAATGGGGGAAAGAAGACCCCTTTTTATTTTTTAGGTGCTGGGAATTGAACCCAGGGTCTAAGCCATGTGAGGCAGACACTCTACCAACTGAGCTATATTCCCAGCCCGAAAGAAGAGTCCTTCAATAAGCAATGTGGGATAACCAGGCAGACATGCAACCAAACCACTTTCAACCTGCCCTCCATGTCCTACACAGCCATTACCTGAAAACTGACCAGAGACCTATGTTAAAAGGTTAAAACCCCAATATTCTTAGAAAAGAAAAATAAGACAAGTAAGTATGTTAGTTAGCTTTTCATTGCTGTGACAAAATACCCAAGATAGATTACTTAGAGAGAAAAGCTGTATTTTCACTCAGGTTTTTAGAGTTTTCAGTCTGTGATTGCCTGGCTGTGTTACTCTTGGCTGGTGGTAAGGCAGAGCACTGCAGCAGAGGCACATGGCAAAGGAGGCCTGGCTTCTCATGGCAGCCAGGAAGAATGTGACAGTGACAGTCGACATTATGGTGTGGTAAGTTACTGGGATAACTGCATTCTTTAAACTTGATGTGAATGGATGGACGCTGGGACATAGCCATCAGGGTGTTAAAGTGCAAAGATGAAGAGTCTCACCTGGATCTAGGCAAAATACGTGATCCAGGGAAGAGAAAAAACAGAAAGACTTCATGATTTTACAGTTCTATGAAGCTGTGGTATACTGCTAGACCAATGTAACAGGATCTGGGAGGAAATGTAACTTCAGGATTTAAAATACAGATTCAACATTCAGGTTTTTAAGGCAGCATGATCAACGTTCTCAGTGAGCTTATCACTTTAAAGTGCCTCCAGCCAATCAGCAAATGACTCAAAACAAGCTTGTGTGGCTCCTGAGGACTTGCAGGTGCTAGCCACCAGCCTTAAAGTGAACTGCCAAGTGGCTGCTGAAAACATGTTAGAGCATCTCCGTTGTATGTTTAATTGCAAACTGCTATTATCAGATGCATATGAGGACGGACAGGTGACAAGAAGTTTGAAAATGTGAGTGCTTTACTTAATGAATAGAAGAGTCGGTAGGTTCCATACCCATGCAGAAATCTTTATAAGACATATTTGTAAGAGGAAGCAATTCGAAATGAGATTCTTGGATAGTATACACATAAATAGGTTTAACTGGAAAAATTAGATTGGATCAAGCAATAAAATAAATTCTGCACTGAGTTAAGCAGCTTTGAAAACTCTAAAGCAGTGCACTTCAGAAATACCGAGATTAGGGGCTGGGGATGTGGCTCAAGCGGTAGCGTGCTCGCCTGGCATGCGTGCAGCCCGGGTTCGATCCTCAGCACCACATACAAACAAAGATGCTGTGTCCGCCGAGAACTAAAAAAAAAAAAAAAAAAAACAAACAAAACAAAAAAATACCGAAATTGAAGTGTGGGAGAAAACAAAGCAAACCAGAGAGAGCAGAAAGAGAGCCAACAGAACATCCAACTGGTTCAGTAGGAGAAGTTGAACCTGGGGGCAAAACATTAATCATGGAATAGAGGGACACTTGTGAATGACAAGAGGCTGAAGCTCATAGTACAGACCTAACCGTCCTGAATTTTCAGATGCCACTGACACAGCGTCGGAAAACAGGTGGCCCAAGGAAGGCCGTCCAGTGCGCTGGGATCCGGTGTCCGGCTCCAGGTCACACCCGGCTTCAGGTGTCCTTCCCCTTCCTCTGGTGCCCCCAGGAGCAGACCCCAGAGCCACCTCCACACTCCCCCTGGTGGGGAGCCCAGCCAGGCCAGCTCAGGCCTTCCTCTGTGGGACCCTCACCACAGCTTCCCGGCCACACTGAAGGCCGGCTCAGTCCCCCCTTCTCCCAGGCTGTTTTGGGACCTGTTTGGAATTCTTCCTAATCACCCAAGAAAGCCTTCTCCTGTGAGGGGCAGGCCTGAGTCCTTCACGGTGACCTTCAAGTTGCAGGTTGTCACAGCCAGGACCAGCCTACTGTGCCCTTGAGAGACTCCAGTACCAGTTGAAGGGTGCTGCTCCTCCGTGGTCATTCTAGACCCGTGGAGTCCTCTCCAGGTCCCGGGGAAGCTGGGCAGCACCTCTGACCCCAGGCACGAGTCCCAGCTCCCAGGGCCCGCAGGCCGGGCGCCACCTCCTCTCTCCTCCATGGCCTGGGGACTTCCTCCGTCAGAACCACTCGGGTGACGTTAGTCATAGGACAGGACACACTGGGTCCTCGGGGACTGTGGCCAGTAGAGCAGGGGGCGGGGGTGAAGACATGTTTGTGACCTGCGGCACTGAGGAGAGCCCGGGATGGTTCCCACAGCGGGGTCTCCTCACAGGAAGCCAGGGGACCTGAGCAGAGACCATCACTGGGGAAACCAGGGTCCAGTCACACAGGAAGGACTCCTTACCGCGCACAGGGGCGTGCACACTCCTGAGCGGGATTTGTTTGAGGTCCTGTTTCTTTCTACACTGTAGGTTCCAAAAATGGCAGGGAGGAAGGGATGCCTGTCACAGGAGACTTCAGAATCACAGGAGCACCGAACAGGGTGGATCAGAACAGTTTGGCAATTGTGGCTGGTGCCTTGTAAGTTTCTCTTGGGGGTCTTATGTGACAGACTTTGAAAGAACATTGACAGTCATTTAATGCCCCCCCCCCCCGCAAACATAGGTGATTGTCCCTTAAAGAGCATGTCTAGTCCCTAACTATAGGAGCCCATCTCCCATTCTCTGACAACTTGGTTGACAAGTGTTCATGTTAAACTCTCCCCCCTTTTATTATTTGTTCTTTTTAGGTATACATGACAGTAGAATGTATTTTAACAGATTGTACATCCGTGGACTACAACTTGCCTTCTTGTGCTGGACTATGATGTGGGGTTGCACTGGTTGGGCATTCACACAGGAACATAGGAAAGTCACGTCTGGTTCATTCTGCTGTCTATCCCATTCCCAGGCTCTGTCCCTCTCTTTCATTTGCCTTCGTCTGATCCACTGAACTTGGATTCCCACCCCCTTATTGTGTGTTAGCATCTGCATGTCAGAGAGAACATTGGGTTTTTTGGTTTAGAGGGATTGGCTTATTTCACTTAGACTGACAGTCTTCAGTGCTATCCATTTACTGGCAAATGCCATAAATTAGTTCTTCCTTATGGCCAAGTCGTATTCCATTGTGCAGGTAGACCACGTTTTCTTCATCCATTGAAAACATGTCTTCATTCTTTCTTTCTTCATCCAATGAACCGAGGTTGGTTCCATTGATTAGCTATTATGAATTGAGCTGCTATAAATGTTGATGTCTGCATCACTGTAGTATGCTCATTTGGGGTATATACTGAGGAGGGGAAAAACTGGATCAATATGTGGTTCTATTCCACAATTTTTGAGGAATCTCCATACTACTTTCCAGAGTGGTTGCACCAATTTGCAGTCCCACCCACAATGTATGAATGTACCTTTTCCCCACATTCTCACCAACATTTATTCTTACTTGTATTTCTTGATAATTGCCATTCTGAATGGAGCAAAGTGGAATCTCAGTGTATTTTTGTTTTGTTTTGTTTACAGTCATAAATCATCTTGTTTTCCCACTTTACTTTTTCATTTATTCTAATTAGTTATATGTGACAGTAGAATGCATTTTGACACATGATAAATGAATGGAGTACAACTTCTCACTCTTCTGTTTGTGTTCTATGTAGAATCACAGCATCATGTAGTCATGTATACCCACAGGGTAATAATGTCTGATTTGTTCTACTACCTTCCTACCTTTATATACCCTCTCCTCCTTTCACTCCCCACTATCTAATCCCAAGTAAATCTATTCTTCCCTAGCCCCCACCCGCTTTGTGTGAATTAGCATCTACATATCAGAGAAAACATTCGGCCTTTGGTTCTTTGGGATTGGCTTATTTCTCTTAGCGTGATATTCTCCAGCTCCATCCATTTACCTGCAAATGCCATAATTTCATTCTTCCTTAAGGCACAGTAATATTTCATTGTATATATGTACCACATTTTCTGTATCTGGAATCTCAGTATAGTCTCAATTTGCATTTCTCTAATTGCTAAAGATGCTGAACATGTTTTTCATATAATTGTTTACCAATTGGATTTCTTCTTCTGTGAAGTGTCTGTTCATTTCCTTTGCCCATTTATTGATTGGGTTATTTGATTTTTGGTAGTAAGTTTTTTGAGTTCTTTTTATATCCTGGAGATTAATGCTCTATCTGAAGTATAAACATAAAAGCTTTTATCCCATTCTATAGGTTCTCTCTTCACATTATTGATTATTTAATCTGAAGTATAAACATAAAAGCTTTTATCCCATTCTATAGGTTCTCTCTTCACATTATTGATTATTTACTTTGCTTTGAATAAGTTCTTTAGTTTGAATTCTATTCAATTTATTGATTATGATTCTACTTCTTGTCTTTAGGAGTCTTGTTGAGGAATCAGTTCCTAAGCTGATACGATGGTGAGTTGGGTCTACATTTTCTTCTAGTAATCTGTGGTCTACTGCCGAGGTCCTTGATCCACTTTGAGTTTTGTGCAGGGTGAGAGATAGAGGTTCACTGCACTCTGTACATATGGATTTCCAGTTTCCCCAGCACCCTTTGTTGAAGTGACAATCTTTTCTCCAATGTGTATTTATAGTGTCTCTGTCTGGTATGAGATAACTGTATTTATGTGGGTTTGTCTCTGTCTTCAGTTCTGTTCCATTGGTCTTCCTGTGTGTTTGGTGCCAATTATCATGCCATTTTTGTTACCATAGCTCTGGAGTATAATTTCAAGTCTGTTATTTGATGCCTACTGTGTCACTTTTCTTGCTAAGGATTGCTTTGGCTAATCTGGACCTCAAATTTTCCCAAATAGTTTCATGATTGCCTTTTCTATTTCTGTGAAGAACATCATTGGGATTTTAATAGGAATTGCATTGAGTCTGTACAGCAGTTTTGGAAGGTATGGTCATTCTGACAATATTAACTCTGCCGATCCAAGAACAAACAAGATCTTCCCATCTTGTAAGGTCTTCTTCAATTTCTTTCTTTAACGTTCATGGTTTTCATTGTGGAGGTCTTTTACCTGTTTTATTAGATTGATTTTCAAGTTTTTCTTTTTTGGAGGCCATTGTGAATGTAAACCCTCCCTCTTTGTGGTGAGGTCTATTTCTGGGCAAGACTTTTTAGAGACCTCTCCTTCTTCTTCCAGAAACTTAACCCCATGAACATGAGAAACCAATTTCCTGAATGTGCATAAAGCAACTCCTTCTACTAGTTGCTGGGATTCTTCATGTAAACCAGTTCAAAGCCAATAATGGCTGATTCTTCGGTCACCTTCCCCACAGATGTATCCCACTCAGTCAACTTGCCAGGGCTCTGTTCCATACCTTATGTACTTAGACAACTTCTCAACTGCGGCAAAAGAGATCTGATTCACCAAGTGCCCTTTCTCTGATTTTAGTAGATGGCGGCTGTGGTCTCAACTGCGGCAAAAGAGATCTGATTCACCAAGTGCCCTTTCTCTGATTTCTGATTTTAGTAGATGGCGGCTGTGATAAGGACCCAAGACCACTTCCCTGGAAGCATTGCTCACGCTCGATGCTTTTGTGGTTAGAGATAATTATTTTTTCTTGTTTTGTGTGCTTAGGAAGGCAATCATAAAGCTCAAAATGTGGAGGTATTTATGTTTTCAATTTTAAAATTCTTGAATTATTCTTTTGCTAAAATGGACAAATGTGACTGAAAACCTATTAGCATGATAATATAGTTCTCACCTTCTTCTGAAATTGTTCTCACATGCTCTCACTTTGGAATGATAAATAGCTCTCTCATCCAAAGGGTTTGAGATAGGGACATCATGCTTTTGAGGAGATCTGTGTTCTGCTTATACCATTTGGCCAAAGTTTGAGAATTAGAGTTTAAGTTTTGTAGCAGTAACATATAGCATAGGTGGAAAATTTGCAAATTCTTTTTGTAATTGACCCAAATTGCATAGAAACAATCCTAGACATTTTAAAAGAAAAGAGTAATTAAAATTCATATTTCAGTTCATTTTTGTCTGAGTGTCAGAAAAGTGGAACAGTTTTTTTCCCCCAATTTAAAACATACAGCTCAATTCTAGTAAACTTAGATTTTGGAAAGAGAAATTTGATGCACCATGCTGCATAATCCTGGGACTGAGGCTGGCATAGATGTTGATTGGTCAGTCTTCCTTTTAATCTTCTAGGTTTCCACTGTGGAAAAGTTTCTGAAGAATTCCACTTTGTGACTTGCCAAACTGGCTCATTATGAGCTCTACTTTTTCCTGCAACAGGAAATGCTACCTGCAGGGGGTGAATCTCTTACGAAATACAAGAAATATCAAAGCCTTCCTACATACTTAACTTGTTAGAGAAAATACATGGAATTTAATTTTGTGTTTGATGATTATAAGTAGAAAAAGTCACAAAATTCTAGCATATGCTTACAGAATATGTGTTTGCCAAAGAAAAAAGGTGTTTAAACTGAAATGTACTTCAGAATACTGAGACCTGTGCCTATAAAATTCTAAAATGCTTCATTTGAGTTGCTGTGCAGTGATTATATACAATCATTTTCATTTTTAAAAAATTATGTTAAAATACCTCTAAAGGGTCTTCCTTGTATTTTAATGATTTTTATTTTAACAAGTAGATTTGACCCATTCAAAATTGATTTTGTAGAAACAGGAACATAGAAATTCAGCTTAATTTTTGCCTGGAAGATGCACAGCGGAAATAATGTTTCTCTTACTAATATGAAGCTGCATCTATTCCCTACTGAGTCCTGTAGGTCATGAGTCTGGGTCTCTCTCTGTTTTGCTGATCTGCTTGGGTCTTCCTGCCTGGAGGGACCCAAACTTTGCACAGCTTTGAAACAGCTCTTCTGGGGTTCCTCGAGACTGGCCCTTTGTTCCTCATCCTTATTTTCAGGATCTTTCCATCTGCACTTACAAACTTATGTTGTTATGAAAGTATGATTTTTTCCCTCTTGGTATTGAGTAGTTTAAACCACATCAGATATGTCTGCTTTTTGGAAGTTTGAAAAATATCAACTCTGAAGTCATCTAGGACTGATGGTATCCTTTGATGAAGCTCTTTTAAACCTTTGCTTTTATTGCTTTGTTCTAAAGTAACTGTCAACAATTTGTAATTTTCTTTAAAACACCTCATTCATCCAGATTTTCACAGAGAAGTGCACAGAGCTAAGGGAAACGATTTCACCTTGTTCACATTATTTGTTTGGCCTGTGAACTCATTCTTGCATGTATATTTTGCTATTTGACTTTATTCTCTTTCTTGATTTTGTTAATCTTTTCATTTTGGGGATATTTCAAATACTTGGTTTTTAATTTAGTTATCAAATCAACTGTTTCCTACACTTTATTACACAAAAATATATTTCTTTTTACTTATTTCAAATTGTTGTTCCTTTTCTAATTGCTTGAGTTCAATACATAGTTGTTTTAATTTTTCCATTTTAACTTATTTAAGCTGTTAAAACTAGTTATTTTTCTTGAATCACAGGTTTAGAAATATTCTGTTAGTGTTTCACACACATAAACTTTATTATTCCTTTCAAAATATTCTGTGACATAATTTTTATTTTTTTCAAAAATTTTTATTGTTATTATTTGGTTTTTAGATATACAAGATGATAGAGTGCATTTGACCTATTATACACACATGGAATACAACCCATTCCAATTAGGATCCCATTCTTGTGGTTATACCTGGCATGGAGTTTCCCTGATTAGGAATTCATATATGAACATAGGAAAGTGAAGTCTGATTCATTCTCCTCTGTTTTCTATTCCTATCCTCCTTTCTTTCATTCCCTTTTGCTGTAATGTGATTTTTAAATGTTTCTGCTTAATAGCTTTTTGTTTGTTTGTTTGTTTCTACTTTTTCTTGTTTCTAGGTTTTTTTAAAATGGTAAAATAATATGGAACACCTGCTTCTGTTTTATTTACATTTCTTGAGAGATTTTCGCATACATGTTCCCTACTCTAGGGTAATAAAATTAACCCTTTGCCACTTTAAGTTATCCAGTTTCCGATTTTAGTTTAGTACATGTTTAGGTATGGTCACACACACACACACACACACACACACACACACACACGCACCTATGTTTATATCAAACATAAACAAATAAATGCACATAAAAATGTATGCCATTCAGTCCACATACTTATTTGGCTCTTGCCTGGGCTGATGTTGAGTTAATCTTGTAATAAATTGAGATTCTATTCATTTTTTAAAATTATTTATTTATTTAAGTACCAGAGATTGAACTCAGGGGCATTCAGTCACTAGGCCACATCCCCAGCCCTATTTTGTATTTTATTTAGAGACAGGGTCTCACTGAGTTGCTTAGCGTCTCACTAAATTGCTAAGGCTGGCTTTGAACTCATGATCCTCCTGTCTCAGCCTCCTGAGCCGCTGGGATTACAGGCATGTGCCACCACGCCTGGCTAAGTTTCTATTTATTTATTTATGTGTTTATTTTTAATACTATTTTTTAGTTGTAGTTGGACACAATTCCTTTATTTTATATGTGGTGATGAGGATCAAACCCAGGGCCTCGCATGTGCTAGGCGAGTGCTCTACCACTGAGCCCCAGCCCCATCCCTCTATTTATTTTTAATTTCCCTTTTGCTACCATGTTCTTGGTGCATGATGATGCGCGGCACCTTTCCTGTTTGGGTATAACATTTGGCTCTGTAAAGTGGCCACCCTTTCTTCACAAAGTAACGCCTTTAGCCACCAATACCACGTTCTGGCTGAATTAGTGCCCGTTTTTTCTTTTTCTCAGTCTTCCTCTACCTTTAGTTTTTTTGCCTTGGGTCAGTTTCGTATATACTTTTAGAGAGCTATGTTATTTAGTATGTAACTCAGCTTTGCCGTTTAGATCAATTCATTTTAGGTGGTTGATTTTTACTTATGAATATATAATCAGGTACCTACTTTTGCTTTCTTTCTTTTTTTAAAAAATGTATTCTATAGACTTTTTTTTTTCCATTTTTGTACTGGGGATTGAGCCCAGAGGTGCTCTATGACTGAGCCACATTTTGTTTTGAGATAGGATCTTGCTAAGTTTATAAGAGTTACAGACTGATTAACTTTTCCAGTTTATCTTTGGTGCTTAATGAAAATATGAGTTTACGAACTTAATATTTACTTGTAAACAATGAATGGAGCTACTGACTTTTTTCCTTACTGCCTACATGCTTGAACATATTTGGACTCCCCTCCTCTTGTCTCACATTTCTTATTCCTGATTCATTTCTATGTTTCCTCAACGCTGTTTAGGAAGCCTGTAGACTCTCCTCCTAATTTCTACCTGGGGCCCTATCAGGAGAAGGCAGGGTACTGACACTCCCCCCTGCCCCAGTTCCTAGGCACCGCTTCCCTTACGAGTTACCTGTTGCAGGCTGCATGTAGCTTCAGAGACTTTTAAAAATGGACCTATTTAGGGTGACAGAGCTATTCTTTATGTTTTTCATTGCCTTGACTCTTAATTACAAATTCATTTCCCTGATCACATTTTCTCTGGGAATACTGCAGACTGTATCTCAGTACTTTACAGGCATTGAGCAGCAATGTCCCATTCAGAATTCTGAGACTTGGCCTGAGCTTTCATCCTTGTAGTGTGTTTAGTATTTGTTATTGTCATTTCTTTGTTTTGTTTGTTCGTGTTTTCTACTGGGGATTAAACCTATGGGCACCTGACCACTGAGCTAGGAGCTCAGTCCTTTTTATCTTTTATTAAGGCACTAAGTTGATGGAGACCTCATTAAGTTTCCCAGGTTGTTCTCAAACTTGTGATCCTCCTGCTCAGCCTCAGGAGTTGGTGAGATTGCAGGTGTGCCTCACCATGTCCAGCTTGTTTATTGTTATTTTTAAAGCAACGCACTCTGTATCATGAGACTGTACAACATTATTGATATACCCCAGTGCTTATCAATCAACTTTACCAGAAATATTATGTCCTTTCAGTCCAAAAATTGAGATGCTTCCTGATTATGGTAATGCTGATTGCTTTCTGTGCCCTCTTTGTGGGTGTGACAACATGCTTAGGACATTTTAACTATGCTGATTTCCCTCCAAAATTTTCTGATTTTTAATTTTGCGCTACACTCAAAGTTTTATCATCTTACCTAATCAATTTTTATTTAGATTTTATTTGACAAATATTTTCTTTTATATTCTTACATAGGATCAAAATTTTCCAAATACTTGAGAACAGTAGTAGTCTATCTTTAGTATAAATTATTAATTTTGTCAACTTTTACTTTCTGAAAATGTCTTCATTTCAGCTTTATTACTTTTCTAGTAGCTTTATTGGGATATATTTGTGACACAATATGCTTAAAGGTTTAAAGTGCTTGATTTAATAAGTTTTGTCATATTTATGTACTCATGAAATAATAGCCACAACAGATGCACCAAGTCCAAGAGTTTCCTTGATTCCTTTTTTAAAATTTTAATTTGTTATACATGACAGCAGAATGCATTACAATTCATATTACACATCTAGAGCACAGTTTTTCAAATCTCTGGTTGTGCACAAAGTAGAGTCACATCCTTTGTGTCTTCATACACATACTTAGGGTAATGATGACCATTGCATTCCACCGTCTTCCCTAATCCTGTGCCCCCTCCCTCCCGCTTCCTCTCCCTTTCCCCTTTGCCCTATCTAGAGTTCATTTAATCCTTTTTAATACCTCCCCAGAGCCCTCTCCGGCCTCCTCTATCTTCAGGCAGACACTGATATTATTTCCATCCTATGGGTTACTTTGATTTTCTATACACTTGATCATGTTATATTGATCGTATTATATTCATCTTCATTTTGCTTGCTTTGACTGTGTTCCTGCTTTTATTGGTTCTGATGAGCAATCTTATTCTTCTGTAAGTAAAAATCGCCAATTCCTTTTTATTCCTGATGTAACCATATAAAACACTGTCTTAGGTGCATCCTGACAATCTTAGTAATCTGTTTCATTTTTATTTACTAAAATTATTTTCTCATTGACCTTGTGCCATTGACTTATGAGTTATATATGAGTGTATTAACTTCCAAACATTTGAGGGCTTTTAAAAAATGTTCTTTTAATAATTTAATTAAGTGATTGTCAAGAAAAATATTTTATATGAATTCATTACCTTGACTCTTAATTACAAATTCATTTCCCAGATCATATTTTCTCTCGGAATATTGCAGAATGTATCTCAGTACTTTACAGGCATTGAATAGCAATGTCCCATGCAGAATATTTCTATCCCCCTTTGTCCTTAGTATTATTTTTGTCATATTTTTAACTGTGACCTATGTGTAATCACCTTAGTAGTTATTATTTTTGTTTTAGACAGTTACCTTTCAGAGAAATTAGAGTCAGAAAAGAGGTCTATACTAATTTATGGAGGTCCAAGCTACTGTCTAACATTGTATTCCTACATTTCTTCTCTTGTAGGTGTTCTAACAATAAATTCTCTTAGCCACTAAGCTTCCTTTTACCCTTTAGGTTTTAGAGATATTTTGCTGGATTTTAAATTCCTTGTTAACAAGGGCTCCCTTGCTCTTCTTTTAGCATTTTAAATGTGTTAATCTATTGCTCTCTGGGTCACATATTTGCAGATTTAGAATCTGTAGTTATTCTTACTTTTGATGCTCTATGAATTTTTGTAAGTTTTCACCTCATCTCTGTTTTTTACAAGGTTTTTGGGGATAAGTTTCCATGTGTTGTGTTATGATTCATTGTGTTTTGTATCTGTCAACTTACAGTTTGTATTGTATTTGCAAAATTTGTAGCCACTATTTCTTCATCATTATGTTTCACTTTCTTGTGACTCCAGTGATACATACAGGAGATTATTGGGTCACTGTGTATGTTTTTTCCCCAGAATCTTTTTCTTTCTATGATTCATTTTAGATTTTGTTGCTATGACTCTATGTAATTTTTTTTTTTAAATTTGTAGTTGTAGATGGATAGAAGGCTTTATTTTTGTTTGTTTATTTTTTTAAATGTAGTGCTAAGGATCAAACCCAGTGTCTCACACATGCTAGGCAAGTGCTCTGCCACTGAGTTACATCCCCAGTCCTATTCTATGTATTTTGATCTTCTGTGGTCTAATCCATTAAAATAGCTGTTTAAAGTCTTTTTCTGTTTATTTCATTATCTCTATCGTATTCTTCCTTATATCTATTGATTCACATGCCTTATTCTTGTGAATGACACGTTCCTACTTATTTTATGCCTGACAATTTTTAATTGCTGCTGAAACTATGCACTTTATATATTTGAATGTTGGTGTTTGGTGGACACTATCTGCTGAGTTGTCAAGCCCCCACCTCCAATCTATATGTTGAAATTCCCAGTTCTCACCATCCTTGGCCCTCAGAATGTGACCTTATTTGGAAACAGGGTCATTGTGAATGCAATTACTTAAGATGAGCTCATACTGGAATAGTGGCTTCTAGTCTAGCAAGATGGATGTCCTTATGAAAGGGGATTTGGACACAAGCACACACACACAGAAAAAGTGGCATGAGAACATAAAGATGCCCATCTAAAAGCCTCAGTGGCCTGGACCAGGTCCTGTCCTCACAGTTCTCAAAAGGAGGCTAATGCCTTGACCTTGACCTTGACCAAGTGTCCTGGAGGTCTTTCTTCACACGGCTTTGGCTTTGATGTTGACATTGAAAATTGTAAATTTCCTCCGCCTCAGTCTTCCCAACCTCTTCAATCTTTTTTATCAACTCAGTGAGGAGATCCAACATCTCAGAGATAATGGATATTTAGAATTAAAGTTCTTACCAACCATGAACTAACTATAGCTATTCCTTATTGTCTGGCTACTTAAAACCCCAAATATTCTTAAACCATGTTACTAAAAGTGAAATGTGTACATCCAGGTAGTAAATGGTCCTCGTTTACTCTTTGGGGTCCATATCTTTTCTGTTGGCCATATATTGAGGATAATATTGATCATGTGATGTACCATAGTGGAATAGATTCAGTTACCCCCCAGGTCAAGCCATGTATGAGGTATCAATATATACAGAACACTAAAAGATTTCTTAACAAAAAGCATGGAGTAACATAAGTGCAACACAATGTCGAGAGAGAAGTTATATCTTTTAAAAAGACTTGGAATATATTCCAAATGTGAGGCTTTGGAGATCACTCCCTTTCACTATCCAGACTTCCTAGGTAATCATAAACCCTGTCGGTAAAACTAACAGCAACCCGGATGAGGCTTTAATTCCTGACAATTTAGTGCTTCTAATCCTCAATTATTTGCTCTTTTTGTTATGTTGTCGGGTAGGTAACATTCATCTTGATAAACACTTGTTAGTTTGTGGTGGTAAGTGGTCTGAGCCTGTTACCTGAGGGCCTTATCATCTTTTTTTTTCTGATAGTTTTATGAACTTACTGAACTTCTGTTCCTAGTTCAAACATTTTATCTTGATTTCTCTCTCCACATAAACAACATTTTCATTAGTCTTTAACTGCTATAAGTGATTTTGGATTGATTAGTTTTGAGGTCAGCAATCTTAGTTGCCAACAACAGAAATTGCTTAGGCTCATATAAAGCAGGGCTGCTATTTATTGAAGGATATTGGGTTTCTCCCAAATTTTTGGAAGGGATGGAGAAATTGATTTAAGAGTGGAACAAAAATCCATCCCCCATTTCTGCTGCCACCAAATGCCTGGAATTCATCTTTATTGCAACTTTCTTACAAGCATCAGGGACTCAACTCTTAGAACTGTAACTGTTCTCAAAAGGTAGATTTCCGTTTGCCACCTGCACTTTCAAGCTTCATGGTCTACCTCAGCCTATTTCCACAGTATTTACTACCAAGTCAAAGTCTCTTGTCGAAGATTTGATTGATGGAATCTTTTTTGTCTTTTTTCTTTTCCCTGAAGAAAGGCAGAATATTTGAATTATGAATTCTCATTTGAGGAAGCAGAACTCATAATGTAGGATTTTACCAATATGGAAAGGCTAATCAAAAAATGATTGGCAGTCATAAATATAATAAGTGAAGTCTATGTCAACTCTCTTGGGACTGTCTTAGTTATAATACTGCCTGACTCAAAGGAAGGGATCAGTGACCCACTAGCTGTGCCTGTGAGTATTTTCACAATCACTTGGGAACCTCTGTTTCATGATATTTATTCTTTGCAGTGTTAAAAACTATCAGTTCAAAGGTCCAATATAGATCTCATTTTTTAAGGTGATTTTCTTTTTAGTTTGATGTTTTTGTGTTGAGGTGGTAAAGCTGAATTATTGTTCTTACTCAGTTCTGGGGGATTAGTCTCAAGCAGCAATGGTCTGATCCAAGTTTCATTTCCTGGAGTTATCAATTTTTCCTGTATTCAGTCTCATGAGAATACAGCTCAACTTCTGCAGCTGTATTTGGGGTTTGGCAATCAAATTTAAGGAGTTGATAAATGGCAGCAACTTGGCAAAGAGCAAGGAGAGTGATTAAGACGTTGACTTATTAGGATGTCTGTCAAAGCTAAATATATATAACCCTCCCTAAATTAGTAGAGATTAGGAGTAGGAGATAAAGCAAGCATGCAAATACATAAAAATCTGGGGATTTAAGGATTTATGTAGTAGTGTGGAAGGGTGTAAAACCAAAAATAGGTTGAGACTAAGAAAGATCTGAACGTGGGTAGAAAAATCTCAGGGGCCATGAAGGAGCACATGGAGTTGAAGATTTGCAAGGGTCTAAGTAGGTCACACTTGAATGGACCAAGCAAAGAACAAATAAATGTGGATTATTACTTACTGTGTCCCTATCTCTACTTAGAAGATGATGATACCTTAAAGAATTGGATTTCATAGTTAAGGGTCCTGAGTTATTTCACTGCTAACAAGGAGGGTCGTGATGTGATACCTTTTGGATGAACAGACAGTTCTCCCAAATCCATTTCACTTTTGGACTAAATACATAGTCTAAACTTGCAAGTCATCTGCTTCTGCTATATTAAAGGAAAGCCTCTTCAGCTCTTGCTTCAGTACTTACCAATAATTATATTGATATTATTAGATGGTTATATTGATTAATCTGTAGATGTAGATGGCCATGGTAAAAATTTATATTTATTATAACTTTCATTGTTAACTCCTTTATGAAACATCTCCAAGTTTGAAATTGCTTTTGGAGGGTTGCTTCTTTAATAGCTACCGTTTATTTTCATTTCCCCTGTACTCATATATGTGCATCTGTTATGGAGTTGAGAGAATCATGGAGCAAAAGAACTACAGAGATTGCTACTTAAATCTTCTTCTCTAAATTAACAAATTAGAAAACAGAAAGGAGAGGTCCATCTGTGGCAGTTTCCAAATTAGCACACAGCCAGATCGTCCTAGCCCCAATCCAACAGACGACTGATTAGTCTTAGTAGGTCCTGCATGCAATCAGGTTTCTCCACATTGTTAGGGAGAGTTGAGACTTTAAAATTGTCTTCTGAGAAGTGCTGATGGATGCTGGCCACTGCAGGTGCTTCTTGCCTGGTGTGAGCCATTCACTCTCTTACAGGCTGTGGCAATCTTGTCTTAGGTGGAGAGTCCATTGCTGGTGACTGAACGCACAATGTGAATAGCACCCTCGGTGCACGAACACATCAGGGGGCTGCCACAGGGCTCTGATTTTTTCAGAGTGGTATGCGACTCAACCCTGCCATGCTACCCTCCCATGTCAGCCTCTGTGGAAATTGACATTGCTCAAATACCATGCTCTCCTTTATTCTCGTGTCCAGATCTGATGAACTATTTTCATTCCAAAGGCATCACTTCAGGTATGTGGAGGGACTGGTTTTCATTACTGCCTCTCATAACCCTTCTCATCACCATGGCTACCTGATCTTCAAACCCGCTGATGGCATTGCTGAGCGTCTGGATGTGGAATGCGGAGGCAGAGCCAACAGACCCCGGGGTTTGCCTCTCCACCTTATGCAGGATGACTGATTTGGGGGAGGAGTATGAAATGTTATGTAGGCTCTCTGGCTTCACAGTGAAACTAGTCAATTATTCTTCCATCACCTTGGCAATTTTTTTTTACGTCCATTTTCTCTAAAGAGGACTCAAATTTCAGAAAAAACAATATTCAAATTGAAGTCTAAATGTAAAATACATCAAATAAGGAGCCATGTACTGGCAAGATAGCTAATGGGGTGGATCCAGGGAAGACGTTCATGCTGACAAAAGACAGAAAGCCCGTGCATAAAGGAAAGCGCTTCAGCATTAATATGTGATAGCATGTCAATATGAGGGCACAGAGCAGCTGGTGGGGACCATGAAGAGAATTCCAGAGAGGGAGGGGGATAGGTTCATAGCTCTGAAATGTGCATGTGACAATGGAGGCAAAAGAAGAGAGGATTCAGGGATGGGACAGTCCAGGGCAGCGGGCTTCGCTCATGCCCTACTTGCCTGACAAACTTATCTGTGGCCTCTCAGTGTGGAATCTGTAAGAGAGGCCCCTCCCGGACTGTTAGCATCTATGAAGTCATTACAGATCATTGATTATTTGACAGATGGATTAGGAGGTGATCGCAAACTCAGGAAAAAAAAAAAAACTAAAATAAGACTTGAATGCTAAACTAAGAGAAGACTGATGGGAAAACCTAGCAAAAAATAAAATGATTCTGAAATCACAATGTCATTAGGAAAATGATGGGGTCACTGGAAACTCCCTCACAGATCATGAAGTGTTCAGGGAGTGAGAGGAAAACTTCCCAAGCATCCAGTTTGAGGATTGGAACATCCCCAGAGAATGAGATGTGGGGCCAAAAGGCACATGCACCAAACTCCCCAGGAAGTCAGAACACGGGTTGGAAAGAAGAGCGTTCTGGAGCAACGGCCTCTGTGTGGGGGCTACTCACTGCCAAGCCACAGCGCAGAGCAGGGTGGTGGGCCCCACGCTCTGCAGTTCAGATTCTGCTCATCTTTCAAGGCTGCACCCTGTAGAGCCCTTTTCCTGGGCTCAGGTGCCTTCCTAAGTCCCTGGTCTGGGGCCCTTTCCATTCTCCTAATGGGGTAGAAGTGCCCCTTCAAGTGTGTGTGTGTGTCTTCAGTACAATAAAACATGGGGAGCTGGGCGCCGTGGCACACTGCTATAATCCCAGCAGCTCGGGAGGCTGAGGCAGGAGGGACACAAGTTCAAAGCCAGCCTCAGCAATTTAGCAAGGCCCTATGTCTCAAAACATAAAAAAGGGCTGGGGATATGGCTCAGTGGTTGAGTGGCCCTGGGTTCAATCCCTGGTACCAAAAGAAAAAAAAAAAAGAAGAAAACCAAAATATGGAAACCATCTGTGGGTTACAGACAGAAGACACAGACTGGCTCACGTTGCATGTGTCTCCTGTCTAAGTGGCACAAAGCCATCAATGACAACCACATGGTTCACTTTGTCACATTAGAAAATCTTGCCCTTAGCTAGGTTAGTCGGGTCCATTCCCAAAGTGGGTGATTTTCAAAGATGAATCTATTCAGTTTGCTAAAATAGTTACTTAAAAAGAAATTGTAAATGATTGCTTCTCTTTAGACTGGAGGCCTCTGTAAGAGTACAAAGAACAAGGTTGACCCCTGTTGAAATTAAGGGTCATTTTTTGCCCTTTTTAACTTATTTTGCTTACCAACAAAAGGAAGATATATTTTCTATTTTGTACATATTTCAAATTAAAAAAAATAATAATATGTTAAATTACATGATTTTTACTGGATACTCAATGACAGTTGATTATGCTATGTAATATATTTATTGTTTTTTAAAAAACAGTAATTCTGAATCTAGTCAGTTCTAAGAAGTCATTACATTAACCTTTCTGTCTGGACTCTAAGATTTAGGATTTTCTCAATAAAAATTGGCCTTAATGAAGTATGTAATTTGCCTACTTTTTCATATTTAAAACTCAACGCTGTTCACAATTCTTAACCAGTGATTTCAAAAAGCATTCACTAACTAAATTATCAAAGTGAGTTAGCATAATCTTAATACAATAAAAGAAATTTAATGCCATATGGAGTTCAATGCCTTCCTCATTGCTAACAATACCATTTTCCCCACTAAGTCTTGTGAATTTTGAAAAAAAAGAAAAAAAAATCCCCTACGCCTTTTGGTATTCTGAGGAATCCCTAGTAGTCCAGAGACCCCATATGGAGATCCAGTAAATAAGGCGAAATGCTTTTGGGTGACTGCAAGGGCTTTTGAAAATACATAATGGTCCAGGAAACTCATCAGTATGTATTAAAACCACACAGGGAAAGCTGTCAGGCTTCTAGAAGCCAATAACATATCAAAGAGACAAACTATCAGCTGCTGGGGTGCAGGCTGATGGGAATAAATTTCCGACTGTGGGAAATATGGCCAGACCCAACAGCAAGAGGGATGCTGAGCATACACTAGGCGTGACTGATTGCAGAAGCAAATTGGGCGCCCCCGGTCGCCAAGACTGCAGGTCCCAAGACGGCGCACGAGTGATAAATCTGACTTTGTCAGACAGCAAGACATGCGCGCTGCTCTCATTCCTGGGCTAAGGAGAGTGAATCATTAGCCATCATTTACATTCCCTGGGAAACTTCAAGGATCTCTCAAAGATTTTGTAAAGAATGGCAGAAAGCAGCCAGTGATGATGATTGCCAGCATCAGAGAAAACACCTCATCAGAGAAAAGAGATGAGCCCAGCTTACAGGTGTCCTGAGACTAAGTTTTCAATAGTAGAAGGGGGGTGGTGGCCAGACAGGGGCACACACAGCACTAACCAGGAGCTGGGCGTGGTCCGGTTCTCCCGCCCTTCATTCTGCAGCTTGCTGTGGACAGCCTTGGGGAGAATCACTTGCCCTCCCCGAGTCTGAGCCTTCTCAGTGTAGACCTGGTGGAGGAGACTGAGAGAGCGACCATGAGTGTTAAATTAAGTGATGTAATACAGGCACCGTGCTTAGCACACACTGACGTTCAGTACAGGAGATACAGACAGACAGACGCAAAGCTAATTTATGTATCTTCAAATTGGCAGATTACTTTAACAGTCTCCTTGCCATACATGGGGACAAACACCAAATGCTCTCTCTCTCTCTGTCTCTCTCTCTATATATATATATTTTTTTTTCTGAGATATTTGATCCACTTTACTCCAGATTACCTGTGTCTTTAGCTATAGAAAATTTTGTAAGAAGCTATCTCTGCTATGGCAATTTCTTTGATCAGCCTGCAAGATACATGATCTTCTTCCGGCAAGGAAAGATGCAGACATTCGGGTAAGCTAGGGGAATACGCAGTATCCATTCCTGATCCTGGTAATCTGTTTTCAATGAGTGATTTCATTATTTTTATTTTTTTTTGAATCTCCAGAGTTTAAGATACTCATGAATTTCATTTTGATGTTGGGATTGTTCTAATATCTAATATTATCTCCACTTTTCTCTCCTTTTGTACAAATAATTAGCAACTCCCCACAAAACACTTAAAAACAAAAGCTCAGTATTCTGCACATTACTCAAAATAGTTGCAAAGCAGCAACAATGCAGGTTTTCCTCTGTGTTGGCTGGGATAAATTGCCAGTTATACAGATCTATCAGAAAAACACTGTAGCAATGCATTACTAGCAAATGGAATAAAAAGAACTTTAGTGTAATAAAAATAGCTCTGGGTATTTTTCTAAGAGATGGCTTTTATTTTCTTCAAAAAAAGAAAAATCACATTTGTCATTACTAAATATGAATTACTTAAATGAACACAATAGAAAAAAAGATCTGTGATTCCCTATACTATAAAGACCACATTTCATACCTACATGAACAAAGAAAACTAGAGGAATGGTGTGTTAAAGGAAAAATATGTTAAACTCTGTGGGTCTCAAACACTGTATTAAGGGAGTTTCTGCTTGGACAATTGGACATCTCTGAGAAGATAGACCATTAAGGGAAGTATCTAAGGGATTTTTCCATAGAGGTCTGAAATATGGCGCATGCCTGTATTCCCAGTGGCCCAGGAAGCTGAGGCAGGATGAATGCAAGTTCAAGGCCAGCCTAAGCAACTTAGCAAGACCCTAAGGAACTTAGTGAGATTCCGTCTTATAATAAAAATAAGACTCAATGATTAACATCCCCGAGGTTCAATCCTTAGTACATTAAAAAAAATTCTAATATATTTAGAACATAAGAAAAAGTTAAAGAGGAGACAGCAGGATAAGAAGAAATGTTGACTACTGAAGGGCACATCATTTATTTGTAGGAAAATAAAGATAAAAGTGAGTGTGAAACACAATTGTATAAAAATAAACAAAAAACACACACACACACGCCATTTTCCGATTCATAGTTGAGAAAGAGTTTTCTCACAGCTTTGAGGAGTGTGTTTTCTCTAGGACTCTGAAGAGAGACACACTGAAGAGAAAGTTATTAGGGTGAAATAAGCTGTTGCATAAAGGTTTCTGACATATTTTTTTAAAAAGCATGGGAGTCTTGTTTAGAAGTACCAAAAAGAGACAAAAGAGGCAAGCTCTAATTGTATAAAATTTGGAGAAGCCAATGGCTGCCTTCCTCAATGCCCCAGGACTGTGGCACGGCCTACCTGTGTGGCCATGATGTCTCACTGTGTTTGAAAGCAAACAACAGACTCAGAACAAAAAGCGGAAAGTGTGGAGCGTGACTTGATGACGTTGCCAGCCTGCCGTCCTCTCACCTTCTATCAAGAGAAAGAAACGGCTTCTGAATAAACTGGGAATTTTCCTTGCTTTCTCACTTTACCAAGTAAGAAAAATGACCTGCAGGATTACTAGAAACCTTGGCTGTGATTCACCTAACCATACCTAGAGGAAGGTGTCCATGGTGAGAACAGCGTGGAGGGCGGCCAGAGTCGGGCGTGAGGAGCGAGCTCAGGGTTGAGAGGGCTGCCCGGGCCCAGGCGGGTTCCCTGGCGCAGCACAGCTGAGGTGAATGGCGGTTTGCAGCATGGGGTCAACACGAGGCAGGATGGGCTTCCTACACTCCGTGTGGTCAAGTGATGGAAGAGGAGAGCTTCTGAACAGTAGGTCTGCATAGATCAGAAGTATTTGACCAGGAGCTGAGTCACTACCAGAGAGTGTCATGTTTTAGACAGGAGGTGTCCCCACCGTAGTTCATGTGTAAGCCAATGCCAGAAAGTTCCGAGGTGAAATGATGGGGTTGTGAGAGTCTCAAGCTCATCAGTGAATTAATCCACTGATATGGATTAACTGGGTGGTGACTGTAGGCAGTCGGGAGTGACTGAGGAGGTAGGTGCCTGGGAGTGTGCCTTTGTGTTTGTATTTTGTCCCTGGGGAAGGGAGCTCTCTCTGCTTCCTGACTGTCGTGTCCTGAGGTGCTGTCCTCCTCTACACCCTTCCGCCATGAAGTCCTGCCTCACCTGGGCCAGAGCTGTGGAGTCAGCCAACTGTGAACTGAGACCTCTGGAGCCGTAAACGTTTCCTCCTCTAACTGTCCTTGTCAGGTATCTTTGTCACAGTGATCCACAAGGCTGACTAAAACAGGGAGGTTGCTGATGGAATTCCTTTGTTGGGAGGAAGTGAACTTGATGGATTTATAAACTTAATTCCATGAATAACAGCTGATACTTCTCGAATACCATGTTCCAGATTAAAAATTAGAGTTAAAAATGTCAATCTCATTTTATCCCAAATCCTTTGAGTTAGTTAATATGATTGATGTTTTAGAGTGGCTTGCAGTAGCCCGCCACAATGACATAGCTCAATGTCACAGACTTTCCTTGTGCATGAGCTGGGAAAGCAGTCCAGTGTGGACATAATCCTGCTGGGCTTGACCACTGCCCCCTGTGATCCTGCTCCAGCTGGACATCCTCTTCTGACACCACTGCCCAGGGTGGGAGCACGTCCGCTTGGGTACAAGAATTGTGCCTGAGCTTTTCAGCTTTGTCAAAGGTAGTTTAAGCACAAGTTCACTTCCTGGATGTATACAGAGGGTGGAGAACTCACACTACCAAACCTGTTTGGTCAGTAATGGATGCTCCTACATATTCCTGTAAGCAATGCGACATCTCAGTGGGAATTTAAGCATGTGTTGTTGTTTCTAGAAAGAAATAGTGAGAGAGATAGACCAGAGGAAAGGAATGGTAGAAGTGAATCATGAGCTACATTTTATCTCTTTTATGGGAAGAGTCACATTATTAATGAAGACGTTGGGGGATGAATATGTTTTTCTTACAACTATGTGGGAAATACTTTCATCTGCACATATCTTAATCTGATTTGTAGCAGCTGAGGGGTCTATATGGATGGGGACCGGTGTTTATCAATTTGAGACTAACAATTAGCTATAATTGTCCAACAGATAATCATCAAGCGGTTCACTGAAAGTTTAAACTACATAATACACATCATCATATCTTTCCTAAACCTTTATGTTGATTGCGAGGACAGTAAAAACAATTATGATGGTAAAAGTAAAACTAACATTTGCAAATTTAGATCATGTAATGGTAAAAGGAGTCATAGAATATGGCTGTTAACACAAGGATTTTAGTTGGACTAATATTTCCAGTGCTACTGATAATACTACTGAAAAGCAGTATTCTATCCATTAGTTTTTGAACCAATGATTCAGGCTATTGTACTGTTTAAAGGACTAATTAGGAATTAGGATACTGGTTCTATTTCAGATTCTTTTCACTAACCAGTTCATAACCTTGGTTAGGATATTTATTTCTCAGTACTCATTCAACGTCCTTCTATTTTAAAATATAGTGATTATATTTTGCTTTTCTTCTTGTACACATCAAGTTAATTGCTCTGTACATTCCCACTTATATTTTTTTGCAAAAATTTATGATTACATACTAATACAGGGCAAAGTTTTGTACACAAGTCCAAAGATATTTCCAGCTTTTCCCTCTCCGGGGGATAGGCTGATGGCAACTTTGGTGAAAGATCTGTTGTGTTTGATATCAGTCGACACGAGCTGTGGTGTGCTGGCTAATTAGTGTGCTATTGTTTTATCGCTGCCCAGAAGCAATGCTAGTTACACAATGGATGTGTGCCTTTATTCACAGCGAAGGGACGTGGAATCTGCAAATCATTTTTATGGGGAAGGAAGACACCTGGAAATTCATCAAGGACATTAGATAAAGCTGGGTGCCTAAGTGTGCCAACACCCACCCGGCGCACCTAACTGCCAGGGAACAGAGCAGCAGCAGTAATTTAAGAATGTTGCTGACTTTTAAAAGTACCTAGCGACTCCATTAGACAGCACATTGGCCTCTGAGGGGATGTGAATGGGCCACAAAACGCATATGAAACTTTCTTCTCTGCAAAAGAACTTTCCGGGCACATCCAAAGGGAGGGCATCTGTCCCTATGGAGTAAAATAGCCAGATGAGGTAGAAAGGAAGAGAGGAAGACGTTCAGAAGGAGCTCAGAATTTCTAGAACCATTCTTGCAAGTCACACTGAGGTGGGGATGGCGGAGCAGTGGAAGAGCGAGCGGCTCAGCACGACGTGTGGTGGCCAGCAGCCAGGAGAACGCGTTCGCAGCCCCTCACCCGTGATTGATCCCCTGAACACGCCAGATGGGGAGGCTTCATCAACATCACGCCTGCTGTTATCGTTAGAGAATTTCCTTATCACTGGGTTTGGAGCTGGCAGCTCAGCCCCCTCTGAGTAGCAGACAGGCAGATTCATACATGTCCATCTCACTAGCCTCACTCACCAGAAAGGATGCTCCAGGTGGGGTCAAGTGGGGAGCTGGGCCGGTGTGCGGGGATGGTGGGGGCACCCTGCTCATTGAGGGTCCTCTGCCTCTTCTCATGGTTCAGGGCAGAAACAGGCCTAGATGTGGCACCATGGACTTGACGTGGGGCAGGGAGCAGGGAGAGAGGATAGCACTGGGGGATGTCAACCTTGGGGGCTAGAAGAAGGGTATTCAGGACTCGATCCCCTCTTTTAGAATTAAGTGGATAACTATATGTGCATATTTAGGTCCACACATTTTCTGTAAAAACATTTAATATTTTACCTCTGTACCATGAGTGGACCTGTTCGAAAGTGTGTGTGTATTCATTGAAAGTCCATGCATGGCTGGGCGCAGTGGCACACACCTGTAATCCCAGCAGCTCAGGAGGCTGAGGCAGGAGGATTACAAGTTCAAAGCCAGTCTCTGCAATTTAGTAAGACTGTGTCTCAGAATTAAAGATAAGAAAGGCTGGGAATGTGGCTCAGTGACTAAGCACCCTTGGGTCCCATTCCTCACACACACACATACACACACACACACACACACACACACACAAAATGTACATCCATATGTCAAGACCACTCTAGTTGCTGAGGACACACTAATGAAAAGAAGTGTCCTTGTCATGGGATGAGGCCATGTGCTTAGGTCAGGCCAGACGATTGTAAGGAAGGAGATAATTTGTATGTTTGAAAGAAGCACTTTTTAGCCAGGCAATGTGGTGTGCACCTGCAGCCTCTGCTACTGAGGAGGCTGAGGCAGGAGAGTGGATTGAACCCAAGAATTCAGGGGCAAAGCCTGGGCCACAGAACAAGGCTCATCCAAAAAAAAAAAAAAAAAAAAAAAAGAGGCCAAGAGCCCAGACAGGAAGCTATTATAGAAGTCTCCATTAGAAATCATGGTGGTTTCCACTAGTGATAGTGTGATTGGAAAGAAGTGGCAGAATCCAAATATGTTTAGATTGTAGAGAGTTAAACACCCAGAATTTGTGCTGAAGAATCTGTAATCTAATGGGACAGATGTTTGAACAGTTAATTATGAATTAATGTAATATGTACAAGTGAGAATGATATATCAATACAATTATATGTAATATGACCCATGTAATGTGCATGTGTTGTTCATTTGTATAAAATCTCATAATAGATCTTTTCCATGCATTGAAAAAAAACAAAATAAACTGCAAACTCAGAGAATGTAAGATTTTTTGTTTGTTTTTGCTAGAAACAAAGGAATGAAAGACGGATTTGCATTTATTGAGCACCTTTCTGTTGCAGGCACTGTACTCTTATCTTCTAAAAACATGATTTTGCTTAAATTTTATATTCTCACAAGACAGGTCTTTTTGTTTGCATGGGACAGATGATAAAACACAGTGACCACCCATGTTACAGCTACTGGGTTAGAAAACCCAGATCTGACTTTGAATATGAATTCTTTCTCCAATCACCTGTCTCATCCCTCATTAGGAGGGCTGGAAGGAGCATGTAGCTGAGATGACTTATGGAAGATCTTCCAAAGTGTGGTATACTTTCCATCAGTATGCCAGGAGCTGATTTTCAATGGTAGAATGACTGATATATGTTTTAAGTTTTTACAATTGTGTTTGTATTGTAAACATGTTAGGAAAAATAATGTCACTAATTTATCAAGGTCGTGGGTCTGAAAATATTATGATGAAGCCAACTTACTTAAGGAAAACAAGTTGAGTCAAATAAAAGAAAAACAAAGTACTAAGTAAACAACAATAATAGAGGCCTGATGATCTGATAGGGCAGGCATCCTGAGGGTGGAAAGTCATGCAATGAACTACGCCAATTAGGGTTAATCCACTAAAAACTGGTTCCATTAGAATTGATTTTCAAAACACTGTGAAGAACCTATTAGATATTTATAAAATTGTTTTCCGAAGGCATGACCCCTGAGAGAATGTCTCTTTCCCCTTTTGAGAAAGAACTACTTGGTCACATTGCAGACTGGGCACTCCATCTCCAGCTAAAGTCCCTGCTGATGCCACCCACCTGTCAGGGACTGTATACTCCCTGTCCCTGAGCAGAGGCCCATCAGCCAGCAGAGCCGGAGGTGCCCTGGCCTCAGGAGGGAGAGACCACAGCTGCTTTGGCTGGTCACAAAGTCAGACCTGTGGCCCTGGGGACATGTCACCACTGCCTTAGACCTGTGGCACGCTGGCCACTTCCCTGGCCCACTGGTCCTCACGGGACACTGAGGCTGGAGGGGATCCACAGAGGCCACCTTCAAAGTGGGCCTGGCTGTGAACACGTGGTGGCAGCAGCTTGACGGGAGATCTTCTTGGGTTTCATTTTTTCTTGGAACACCCCTGGTTTCCTCTGTTGGAAGCTTGTGAAGAACTGGAGCCCAGCATCTTCTTCCCGAGCCCTGATGCTGAGCTAATCTGGGACCCTTGCATGTCTGAGAAATGTCCAATGCTAGAAGTGGCTTATGAAGTCTCTACAGGAGAAGGCCCGGGATTAGCCAACGCTGGGAAAATGTGGTGACAAGCCAAGTCAAACACCACCAAAGAAACAGTGAACCCGATCCTTTGATTGTATTAACTCGACACCCTTCGACGACTTTCTAGGGTTTTAGGAACCCACTTGGTGAACCGCCCCTTTTCTGTCCCAATTGGTACCAGAACTCATAAAAGAGCCAATTGAATATCTGTGTGTATTAGTTTCAGGACACATTCATGAAGAAGAGGGACACAGTAGGACAGATTTTAACAATCCATTCTCCTACCGCTCTTCCCAGCCAAAGATCTATTTATTCAGTGGCCTATCTTGAGAGCAGTCTTTGGAAACAGAAGTAAAATATGACCAAAGACAAATAGAATGTTAACTGCGAGAGTAATTTAGGTCATAATAACAGAAAGAATTTATTGCTAAGTCAAATATTGGGTAATATCCTGAAAGACATTTATTTCAAGTGCCCAATAGTCGCCTCATTTTAACAGTGACATAAATCCCAGTAAATCCAGGTGAAGTGTTAGGTTATTCATTCTTTAGTACCTGTTCCCGTTACCCTTCCCTTTCTAGTGGCTGTAAATCCTCGAAACAAGATTCATTGATCTGTTCATTCATACATTAATTCCTTCAACAACATTTATTGAGTGCCTACTTTTATTTATAATTTTTATATAAGATTTTAATGCAATAAAACCCACATAGAGAAAGGTGCACAAATCATAAATATACAGCTCAGTGAATTATTATAAAGCAAACACAATGGGCCATACCACCCAGTTGAGGAAACAGAAAATTCTCAGCACCTCTGAATACCCTCTGCATACATGCCTCCTGCAGATGACCACCGTCCCGACTTGTGGCCAAGTTAGACTTTGCACACATGGACTCCTCCCAGATGATTTTTCTTGTCTGGATTCTCATGCAAGATTGTCTTTGCAGATTTATGCATGTTGTACAAAGTAGTATGTCATGGGTTATTATGTCTATATTATCCTATTGTCTAGATAAACCAAGGGAAGATACCCAGCAGGCGACAGTGGGTAGCTCCATTTCTATAATAAGGGTAATGTTACTCTGAACGTTTTTGAAGCGTAGGTTTGGTATTCACCAGCATGCCTCTTGGGTGCACACCACCAGGAATGTTGTGTAGCAGCACACTGTCAGCGAACAGCTTGTTGAATTATTCTCTGCACAATTACACCTAGATCAAGACCACTCCCAGAAAATTCCCCCATGATCTTTTCATGCGCTGAAAACATTTTCTTTTTATTTTCTAATTGCCTTCAAAACGGTTCTTCTTACAGTGACTTAAAAATAAGATTCCCCGTTTTTAGAGTGACTTGTGAATGACTCTATTTTTCTTGCCTTCTGAGATTCTGAACCTCAATTCGATGTCCTTAAGTCTGTCTCTTCCTTGGTCTGTCGGGATCTTTCTTTCCTGTGCTTGATGGTGTTGGGTTGAGCTACTCTGTTTGTGGAAGTGCTCACAGGTAATGGGAGCCAGTCTTCTTCCAGAAAGGACAGGTTTTGCTTTAGACAGAAGGCCCTGCCCGGAACCCGTTGTGATTCAATCGGAGTGAGATGAGTTGTCACAGGGCTGGCCATCTTCTGAGAACTCTTACACTTCCAATTCCTCCTTACTCCTGCTGCTTCCCAGATCATACTAGGGGAGGTCCACTTGGCCTCCTGGTCCCTCAGAGGCCTTTCATTCAAAGCCTATCCACCAGCCCCTGTAGGGGTCGCCTCCGACGGATTCTGGAGCACTCAGCACTTGGGGTGACCAGCCCTCCGCACAGCGGAAGAGGCTCTTCCACAGCAGGCTCACCTCTCTGGCCTTCCCATTCTCCTGGAAGCCAGACCCTGACAATTCTCATCGCTTTGGTTTTCTAGTGCATTCCAACTTAAAGAAAAATTGTACATTTTTTGTAACTGTTGTGAGAGGGACATTTGGTCTAAAGCAAATTAGCCCGGCTTTGCCAGAAGCCCGCCTCTTGGAATAGTTTTTTTTATTTTTTTGCAGGATTTGCAAAAGAGGACACAAAGCTTAGGAACAGGCGACCTCTCCCCTCCAGCGCGCTCAGCGTCCTGGTAGAGACAGAAACACAAAAACACCAACAAGTCCAGACACTGACCCTAGCGTGTGGACAGTGCTGTCAGGACACATGGGGACAGCAGTGGCACTGAGGAGCTACGTTAGCTCCATGTCATGTATCCAGAGGGCTTTGCAGGCTCAGGAAGTTCTCGAGCTTGGGATTCAAAAACAAAAAGTGACCTTTGGTTGACAGACAGTGTGGTATAGGGACGGGGTCCAAGGAGGGCCTGGCCAGTCAGCCAGAAGTTCTCCTCGCCTGGGGATTGAGAGTGACTGGGGGTTTCCTGTGGATCTGGAGGATGTGGGGAGAGCGTCTCAGGCAGAGCAACGCAAATACACACCAGGTCAGACAGACTCCCAGGTCTCCCTCTTCCTGCCAGGCGAGAGTTCTCCCATTGGGTGGGCATTTAGGGGAGGCGGCACAAGCCCCCTTATCTGCCTCAGCAGGTCTTGCAGGCATTTTATTTTCTCTCTGACCACTGTGTACGTTTAGGCTTCTGGAAGGTGAACCCAGGAAGAAATGAAATGCCTGCTTAGATCTGTCTTCTTCTCCAAAGGCTATATCCATAAACACGACCGGCTTTATTTTTAAATGATTATGAGTTCCAAGAAAACAGCAAAGAATCTCAAAACAAAACAAAATTAAAACATAAGACTTAGATTTAGGAACATAAGCAGAAAACAGAGAGCGCTCAGGACAGGCCTGGGCCATCTGGTTCACCGAAGCTGATTTCAGACCGATGCCGAGTACCTGGGCTGGACCTGCCCAAGCGTCTGGCTGACCCTTGGCAGGGCTCAGGTTCCCTCTTTTGGCTTCACCTGTTTTGGGGTGCATGGCCTGCACCACGGGCTCCCCAGTTTAGCTTGCAGATGGAGCCATGTGCATCGATCTTCTCAACCACGTGGCCCAATTCAGGAGCCCGTTTAAGAGAAGCAGACTGATAACCCGGGGCACCAGGCAAGGACTTTTCCCTCAGCTGTGCTGGCCTCTTGCTTGAGACAATAGAGGGAGGGTGTCCAGGAGGTTGCTGTGTCTTGCTGTTACTGCGGGAGTAAGGGATTCATTAGAACAGATTCGTCAAGGGGAATGCAGACCGTGATCCCAGGCAGAACCGCTGTGATTTCAGCAGTCTGCTCTTATCAGAGATCTTCCTGTGTCAACTGAGACGGAATGCTCTGTCTGATGTGCTCCTTCCTCTGCTGGCCCTGCTCAGCGTTTTGGCTCCTCTTCTGGGGATGAGCCACTCTCAGGAGTGTCAGCCCATCTAAGGGCCCTTAAGCCTGGACTCCAGCGACAGCCCGGAGTGCCCTTCCCTGAGGCTGCTCCTGTGTGAACTGCATTCAGGACGTGGCTGATTGTCACACACGCCCAGATCACCTTCCCTTTGTCTGAATCTATAGCTAGAAAAATTGTGGGGTTTCTTGGGTAGTGGTGGCACGGCTTCCGGGAGGAGTGGGGAGGGTGAAGTCGGGGTTCTGGCGTGGACAGAGCACAGCGGAGCCACTGCCTGTGGACTGGATGGCTGTTTGCTCCCCCTGCAAGCTTATCCTCTGTGGGAGTACAGATTTTGTTGATGCATTATTTTCCAAGTCTAAACAGTATTTTTTTCTCTTTATTATTAGGACGATAACTCAGGGACTTTGTAAACTCCTACCTGATTCCCCAGGAAACTGTACCTAAACCGTCTTTGTAGTTGCAAAATTCACTCTTTTCCACAAAGTAAGTCTAATATATTTTTATTGTGGTTTATCAACCAAAAGAAGAAATAAATTAAATAATATCACAAATAATCTAGCATGCCTAGGTAGGGAGGGAGGGAACTGTGTTTTATGGTTTCCCTTCAGTATCTGGGCTGTGGGGAGGGGACAGCCAGCCAGGAGAGTTTCAGGTTTATGGAGGGCCAGCTCTGTGCCCCAGGCCTGATGGGACAGTCTTATTTAATACTGATAACTATCCCTGCGAAGAAGGGAATATCAAGGGTTCAAAGCTGAGAGTGGAATCTGGCACGTGAAAGGCAAGCAGCCAAACTCTGCCGTTAAGCATTGGTTGAAGAGAGTTGATGACATGAAGGTTCCAGTCCCGGAGCATCCTGTGGAGTTAAAACTGTGATCCGACTGGAGAAACTGAAGTCGTTCCCAGTGAAACCAGGTCGTTTTGAAGGAGGAGGTGATGGGCCACAGCAAGGTCCTCATGAACCAAGTTGGAGTAGTTTCTTTCATTATCTTGGAGGCACATCTTTCTGGAATCTGGCAGGATTTTCTAGGTTGAAAAGGAAATTGGAAACCTGACTTCCCAACTCTGCTGGTCATCTCAGGAAAGCCGTAAGGGAGAAGCTTCCTGATTCCGTAATCTTGAAATTGAGTCTTGACTCTAGGAAGGAGAATCATGGGAATGTCATGGGCATGGGGCTGAACGTTTCTTCTCAAACTCCTGTTGCGTCCCAGCTTCTTCGGGTCTTGAAGTGGGTTTCAGGTACGTCAGCACGTGTTCTGCAGCATCATGAGAGTGGGGCATCAAGAAATTTTCTATCCCTGCTCTTACTGCTTTGTCTTTCCACTCTTTTGGAACACGTGTTCATACTTTACTTTGGGGATGGTGGGGGTTTATGTAAGTTTACTCTGCTTTCATCTTAGCTTCAGGTTCTTATCGTTTGGGTGGCTAAGTCTGTCTCCATTTGCCAATGTGAGGGGCTCTATTATTGTTCAAAGTCCCCATTTCCAGGCACACAGGCCAAGGATGCACTTTTGGTCTTGTTGTCAGCAAGAGCTGTGCAGAGGAAGAGCTCAGAGGCCTGGGTTTTAAAGATCAAGATAAAGAAAGGGAAAGAGAAATATTCTTTAGGCCTCTGCTTGTTCCTGAAAGAAGGTTGCTGGGTTTAGCGCCTAGGTGCAGCAGGACACTCGGTTAAAATGAACTTTTAATGAACAAATGCCATGTGAGAAGCATCGTGAAGTGTTCTCTTGTTAGAGTCTGTGAACAAGTCTGGATGGTGCCTGGCAAAATGCCAGAGGGAGTGGTTTGAGAAGTAACAAAAGCGAGCCATTAAGTGTGGAGATTCCTTATTGGTTGACTGATGTATCTAGTTTATGCTAATTAAGATAAGCTGTGCAAAATGTATAAATAGCTCTGTTGTCCTACAATAAACGGCTCCCACTCCTGCTGTATCAATCTACACAAGTTGTTCATCACCCCCGCCCCCCCCCATCTTGCTGCAGCTGGACTACAGCAGATGGTGGCCCGTACAGGGAGCCCTCTGGGGTAAGATAGGACGGGAGCAATCTGCTCATCCCTAAATAGGGCGAGAGGAAATATGGCCATTTCGAGAAAATGGAGAAGATTGATGCAGTATGTTTTTGTCTTGTTTTGTCTCAGTGTATTGTATTGTCTTTATGATGAAAATATGGAAGGGGTGAGAAGTAAATTACTAAGGGAAGGAGGCACCCCAGTGGAACCAAGAGCAGGGGGGGGCATGTGTTGACGGAAGCCCAGGAACTCTAGTCAGAAAGAAAAAGAAAGTTCAGAGGAGGAAGGATTATCAGGAAAAAAGTTGCAGCAAAAGGCTATTACTGAATACTTTTCGTTACCGGAGGGTACGTGAATCGGCACAGCAGCTGCCACATGCGCGAGCTGGTCATGTCGCATCAAGGACTTTCCAAGTGGTGGCAGCCAGCTCTTCCACTGCCGGGAGCCCAAATCTAGACCTGACCTGGAGGCACAGTCTCCCAGGCTCTTGCTCCCTGTGCCTGGTGGCAGTTTGAGTCCAGGACACTCCCCAGGGCCATCTGGGCCTGCCCAGGACGCTACAGCTGGCAGAAGATGCTACTGGTGTCCCTGATATTTGGTCATTTTCAATGCCAATAACTAAGCTACAATGGTTCTCCCACACCTGGAAGCTAATGAGTAATGAGCACTATTAAGGCTTATTTCAAATGTAAAAAACCTTGAGATAATGTACTAAATTGCTCAGAAGGTTGTTTTCTTAGCGCCTGCTGGAATACTACAGGATTTTCTTTAGCATCATTGCTGGAGTTCCTGCCTTCGTCCCAGTGCCAGTAAAGACAAAGGTGGAAGAATTTCCAGTGTTGCTGAAAACCGGACGAAACTTCGGCTAAGAAACGGACGAGACTTCGGAGCTGTTGCTGTTTCTGCTGCTACAGCTTAGGCTAGCTGCCTGCAGAACTTACCTGGACTGTGATTTAAGCTAGCTTCCTGCAGAACTTACCTGGACTGTGAGTTAATCTATTGAGACACTGCTTTACCTGGACTGAGACAACAAACTGTAATCTACAACAAATTGTAACTCGGTATCTTTGCTAATGGTGTCATTGCTGGTATAATTTTTTCAAGGGCTTCTTGCATGGAGCCATCAATTGGCTTGACAATGTGGCATTTTGTATCCTCCCCTTCTGCTTGTAGCAGATTATTTATGGTGTTTGTGAAAAAACCACTATGGTCATTATTTAAATTAAACAAAAGGGGGAAATGTTAAGGTCTGTAGACAAGTCAAGATGGTGCCTGGCATTTTGCCAGAGGGAGTGGTTTATGAGGTGGCGCCAGTGAGCCATTAAGTGTGGAGATTCCTTATTGGTTGACTGCTGTATCTAGTTTATGTTAATTAGATAAGCTGTGTGTAAGGATATACCCCTCCTGTCCTACAATAAAGGGCTCCCACTCCTGCTGTATCAATGTACACAAGTTGCTTGTCACCCCCCGGTTATCTTGCTGCAGCTGGATTGCAGCATTCTCTGTTTGTCGGGCACTTCTAGCCAGGCACTGTTCTCATGCTTTAAAATTCTACCCATTTTAATCCTAATGTCACCTCTGTGAAGAAAAGTCCTACACCACTATTTTATAGACAAGAAAACCAAGGCTCAGAAAACATAGCAAAGGTCTCCACCAGTTCCCAATGTCACAACTGGGACTTGGAAGCCAGATCCTGGTGACTCCAGGGACCCCCGTCTCTCACAGTCCTCCTGCTGACTCCTGGTGCTTCCATGAACCTCACGAGGAGCAGAATTCTAAAATCAACCACAGCACGTAGCATCCAGGCCCCAGATCTTTAGAATAAAGACAATTGCGTGTCCTTACCCCACTTGATCTCACCTTCTGCGTTCCCGGGAGGGAACTGAAGGGTCACAAACTCAGGCTCTGCTGAGCATCCCAGCCCCACACAGAGGTCCACTGACAGTCCCCGTCCTCTACCTGCACAACAGCCTTCCCCCTTCAGAGCTCTCAGCCACAACTTCTCCAGGGGGCAAATGCTCTGGTGAGAGGCCCCATAGAGTTTCCTCCTCACATTTAATCTGAAGGTCCTATGGAGGACCTGCACTCCACAGGAACCACACTGAACAGGGGCCAGCTCTCATCATCAATGGAAAGCCCAGGTCCATTCTTAGCTTCCCTAGTCTTCAGTGCTCTCACTGTTGGAAATCAGGAAGCAAATACAGAAAGCACTCAGGGCTTGGTGAACACACAGCACTGCACCCCCTCTGGGCCATGCTCAAGAGTGGCCGTGGACTAGACAACCTTTGGTCATTTCAGCAGCTCCTCTAACACCAATGCAGAAGGGCTAAGCCGCTCACTGGAGCATCAGCCCTGGCTTCCCTGCTGATCTGGGCATCCAGCCTTAACTATTTATTTATTTTTTTTCTGTCTACTTATTACAAATAGTAGCTACTCTTTTGGTGAGAAAGCCTCAGTGACATCTGTTTTCAATATTCTTCTTCGGCCTGTCCCAATGTCTCTGCAGATCTTAATCTGACCTGGGATGACACTGTCCTCCTGTCCAAGTTCCTACTATTCAATTAGATTCGAGGGAATCTTTCTCTGAGCCTTCTGAGTTTTCTCCAAGATGCTTCTTCATTGATTTGCTCATATGAATCTTTCTTCTTTGCATTTGAAGTGATCAAATTCATTATTTAAGAACGTGTGGTAGGTGGATGAAAGTCCTGAACATGCTTTGTAAAGAGGAGCCACTAGGCCACACCTCTCCATGGCTCACTCTCATGGGGATCTGGGTTGTTTTTACTGGAGAAGCATCTGAGGTTTTGATTTCTTGTGGCCTTTCTTGTTCTAATTGTAGACATCTTTTAAAATATGCTCACTTTGAGGAGGTATTTTTAGTTACTTATTTCCACAAATGCTTGCTAAGCATCTTTCAACGACTTATTGTGTGATTAAAACATACAGTGCATATATTCTGAGGTGATTTCATGCTTCCAGAAAAGTTGTATGAAAAAATCTCCTGACCATCCTTCACCAGGATCCACCAGTTTTTATCGTGTTTATCTATATATCTGCTCTTAAGGTTTAGATATGAGGGTCTCCCCAAAGCTCACATGGGAGACACTGCAAGAAATTTCAGAGATGAGATGACTAGACTATGGGAGGTAAATAGTGGATTCATCCACTGAAGTGGATTAACTGGGTGGTAACCGTGTCCTGAGTTGCTTCCTCCTCCACACCCTCCACCATGATGCTGGGCCTCACCTCTACTGACTACTGATTATTGACTAGTGACTGATGAAGACTTAGCTACACGTGTAGTAGATGTTTTACATATATTTATACACACTCTACATCTATATTTATGTGTATGTTTATATATCTATGATATGTATGCACGTATCTGTCTACACATAATATATACTCACACGAAATGTATTCATGTCCATCTGCCTATCTTCACTATCATCATCGTGGAAGTTGAAGTTAGTTTTCTAGACCTACTCTGTGCAAAAATTTGTGTGGGTATGCTTTGTTCTGCTTTGGCTTGATCAAATCTGTAAAAATGGTTAAGTTGCCTAGCTTTCATTTATCTTAGATCTCAGAAGTTTCCCATCAAGTAAAGTTCTCTGCATTTTAAATTGGACTACTGAATTCCATCAGTGGGACTTCTCAGATAGAGGTAAGAAAGACTCATACAGCGATGCCGTATCACATTAAAGTAGCTCTTTCTGAACCACTCCTTTCAGAGCATTTTATCTGGCTAGATGACACTCACCAGAATGAAACCACACTTACCACCACTGTTCACCTGGCAGATTTCTTCTCTCTTTGTTTTTCTGGGACTCAGTGTTTCCAAGTGAATACAGAGGAGGCCATGAGAGAGAAACTCCATTCTGACTGTGACAAAGTAATGGTCATGCATTTCAGGGAGGGAGTTTAGCACAATGGTGGGTACCCACTGAGAATGTGGTGAAGAGCACTTCTCTTTTTCCCCTACCCTTGCTCTGTGTATAGTGATGCAGCATGGATTTCCCATTCATTGGCCTTTGAATGCAGGTTCACTCTCTTTGAAATAGGGGTGGTGAATCCAAAGTTCTATAAGTGGTTGACTCTCAGCTCTACTGACCACACAAGAGCTGGAAAGAGCTGTATTTCTGAGCTACTGATGGCTGAGAGTATCATAAATGCTTTTAATTAATAACCACACAATACTTATTATTTCAAGTAAAATCAAGGCATAATTAGTTTGTTCTGTCTCTAAAACTTACTTAGATCATACAAGGCACTTAACAGTGAGTAGATATTTAATATATGTAGATATTCATTCATCCTCTCATTCATTTATTTTGAAACATAGAGCTTTATAGCGCTAATCGTGA
Source organism: Ictidomys tridecemlineatus (assembly GCF_052094955.1). Classification (NCBI taxonomy): domain Eukaryota; kingdom Metazoa; phylum Chordata; class Mammalia; order Rodentia; family Sciuridae; genus Ictidomys; species Ictidomys tridecemlineatus. Next base: position 153,677,708 of record NC_135484.1, on the reverse strand, counting down.
CTTTAAACATAATTAAATTGATCTTGTGACTATTGACAGGTAGCTTAACTTTCCTAGGCCCCTATTTGCTATCTCTAAATTGGGATTGCTCCTATTTTAAAAATAGCTGAGAGAAGTAAGATGTTATTAAAAATATAAATCTCACAGCACTGTGGGTGGCTCATAGCAGGTGTTCCATATACGAAAGTTATTGCTGTTTTTCTATTATGTAATTTTTACTCCTGGTAAAATCACTATGTGTCCGTGCAGCAGAACTGGGTGGCTGCATTTGCTGGCAGCAACTGCCTTAGCAGGTAGGGTCTGTATCATGCAGACCTCACCTATGAAAAGACATCATAGAAGAGGATGGGACCCCCCCATAATCTAGTAAGTTACCCTCCCCTTTTACCACATGGATCTATATGAAAGATGTTCTGTTTGAGCTGTGCCAGTCTCTGGAGTTAATGCCAGTCTGTTATGGTGCCTATTTTAAAAGCCTTACTAACTTCCACAATAGGACTCAACACAAAGATCCCTTTTACATCCACTTGCAACTCCAACGTGGGCTCCAGGTCACATAACGGGTTTTAACTTTCCAACTATGCCTCTGTGCTCACCTTGGTGGTGTTTGGAAGTCCAATTTGCAGAAGGATGTCAGTGCTGATGATCTTCCAGGACGTGTCAATGCGTGTTCTGCTCTTACATCCTTTAGCTTTCATGCCTCTGCTCCTGTGTATTTGCTGGGTTGGTAACTACATGGTCTTATATGAGATTTACTGGTGCCTGCTGCATCCCACAGTCTCTGTCACACACATCTGTCCTTCCAGGGCAACATACCATGGATGCTCCATTCCTTGACCCTTTGGTACCGTTTCGATACCTTTAGCATTGCAAAATTCTGCAGATAGCTGCAGATTGGGACTCCTCCCAGCATCTGCTGCTGGAATGCTCCCTGAATGCCCGTGTATTTCTAGGAGCTAGGACAGCAGACTGCCTCAAGCTGTGACCCTGCACTGGGCCATCCGTAGAAGCCACTTTCCGTGATCCGACTGTTCCATTTTTAGAATTGAGACAATGGAAAATTGTTATTGTGCTTTATATCAGGGATAAAGTATTTATTTTCATTCAGTTGGTTTATTTGGGAGGAGTATAATACTTATTTAATTTGAATACAGTTAAACAACAAATTATACTTTTAGGGGAAAGGAAAATAGGTTTGTTTTTCCTTTTTTTTTTTTGTTCATGCAAAGCCAGATAAAGTTCCATAATACAAATAAATAAAATCCATGTTTAGTAGCTTGTCATCTTGAACAATGACCTAGCAAATATAAAATTAAACTTTAATGCATTTTTGAAATATGAGGAACGGATAACCATACAAAATGTTATGTTATGAACCTAGAAAGCATTAACCATTTTTATAAGTATATTAATAATTTAACATTAAGGACAGGTAACATGAAAGATCATTGCAAATGCTTTGGAGCAAACATCTTGAAAAATAAGTTAGCAATTTGCAAGCCGAGTATCAAATAGGGTCTCATGGTTCTATCAGAAAAGGTGATCTATGTTTAGAGGCGGTTAGCTTGTGTAGGCTATTTTTAAAACATGAAAATATTTAGAAAAAGGACATTCTTTTATGTCTATGGCTATAATGACATTTATTTAAAAAGCCTAAAAGTTTGCACATTCCGGTTTTCTCTCTCCACTCCACATTCCAATGAGAAGGGAATGTGACGACCAAAAGTGTTCATTTTCCTAAACAGAATGTGTCGCAGAGCCAGAAGGACACTCGGGGACCTGCTGAACCAACGTGGTGTGGGTCTTCTTACCTGCCATCCATCTGTGACCACGGATTCCAGTTTGCTGGGAGTGGGTAGGGCTGGGGCAGGTTGTACATGTTTCCTGCAAACCTTGATTGGGAATGCTTTGGGATGGTTATGGCAGAGAGCCCAAAGCACATCACAGGAGGAATTCTAAACTATGTCCCTTTAGGTAGAATGGACTTTGGTCCTGTACTGAATGAACTTTCGTCCAATACTGCTTGATGAATCTCCTTTTTCCTATGATACCTGATGAAGTAGCATATTTCAAGGGCAAACTCTTGCAAAAAAGAATTTTTTTTCCTAAATTTCTATGTTGCTTCCTTTAAATAGACACATACAGACTTTTTTATGTACCTATTTGAAGATATTTCTTTTAAGTTGGCATGTTATTATACGTATTTATTGGGTTCGTGCATCAGCTCAGGTAATTGGCATATCTGTCACCTCATTTATCATTTCTTTGGGAACAAAAATCCTTCCTACTAGCTATTTATAAACACAGGATTAAATAGTAACTGTGCCATGGTATAGAAAATAAGAAGCTCTTCCTCCTCCCTGGCTCCACCCCCGTAATGCTCAGCCATCCTCTCTCCATCCTCCTTCCCACAGGTTCCCCAACCTCTGGTGTCCTATTTTGTTCTCTATTTCTGTACAATAAGCATTTTTAGCATCCACAGACTGTTTTTCTTTTTATGAAGCCATATCCTATTTCCGTGGGCTCCTCCAACTTTTAGTGTATTTTTCTTATACAACACAAGACTCCTCAGTGGCAGCCACTTCCAGCCAGATTGAAGTAAATGACATCATTTAGACTCATCTTCCTGTCCTAAATAATGAGGAAGCCCAGCAAAACAGATGGACCTGCTGTTGTCAGGAACCTGCGAAAAGACGGCTCCACCAGAGACCGTGAGCGGCCAGAGTGAGGAGGAGAGCCCAGCAGAAGCATCCTGGGTCGCAGCCGAACAACTGCAGCCCCCAAACCTCCCAGCAGCCCACAGGGGACGAGCTGAGCCACCCCTGAAGCCGACGGAGGCTGGAGTGTGGCTGAGTTCCAACCAGCCAGATGAAGAGACCTCACTGGACACTTGGGGTATCCGGCAGGGCAAAGGAGGGTCCTTCCTTAATCCTGGGCTTCTACAGGACGGAGTACACTTAACTCCATCCCAACACACCTTACAAATAGGCCAATCCTGGGAACAAGACTTAAAAACTGACTGCCAAGATAACAGCCAAACACTCTTTAGAGGAAGAAGCTGTCTCAACTCATTGGGTCTGGGGATATGGCTCAGTGGCAAAGTGCTTGTCTGGCATGCATGAGGCCATGGGTTCAAATCCCCAAGCACCAAAAACAAAAAACAAAACAAAAAAACCCATAATGACAGAATGTTCATAGACCCTGCTGTCCAAGGAAGATCACGAAGCACACAGAGAGGCAGGAAGGTGCACTCCTTGGAGGAAATCCACCCACAAAACAGGCCGCGAAGGTGGCAGAGACCATGGAGAAGAAGGACATCACATGAAAGCAGCCACTCCAATTAGGTAAAGCACCGAGAGAGCGTGAACGATGTGAAGGCAGAAATTTAAAAATATGAGTGGGATTTCTGGAGATGAAAGTTCAATCATAAAGGCTCGACAGAGTAGAAGAAAAGCGACACTGTAATGAAAAATACCATTCAGTAGCACAGAGGGACCCAAGACAGAAAAGGAAGAGCCTTCATGACCCAGAGAGCAACGTGGAAGGGGCCCCCAATCCGCAAGACGGCAGTTTCAGAAGGGGATGAAGATCACCCTAAGAAATGGCTGCCAATGGTTTTAAATCTGACAAAGTAAGGAAGCCACAGCACTGAGGAGCTCCGCCGACCCAAGCAGCGTGAACACAGGCAGCCAAGAGGTCCCGCTCCCTTGCTCAAGCAGCAGGGGCAGGAAAGCCTTAGAAAACCTTAGCTGGTGGGAGGAAGCACGTTACGTACAGGGGGGCCACCTGAGGATGGGAGCCGGCCAGTGCAGAACAGTGAGCAAGAGTCCCCTGCCGCTGTATGTCAGTGAAAAGAGCCTTCAGGAGGAGGGTTGAGTGACACCTGTTCAGACCAGCCAAAGCCAAGGGACCCTGTTTCCAGCAGGTGTGCTTGACAAGAAATGTCCGGAAAATCCTTCAGGTGGAAGGGAAATGGTCCCACCCAGAAACCTGTACCTCGCGAAGGGCAGGTCAGCAAAGATAAATGGAAAGGAACTGCATTTTGCCCTCATTTTATTCCTTTAATCTTTTCCCTCATAGATGATAGTGTTGAGAATATCTTTCGACCTGGGGTGAGACAGTTTATAGACATGACATCCGAAGCAGAGCCAATAAACACGAGCTGATTACCCGTCATCAGTCATTCACCCTTTTCGTTCTGTGAAAGGCCCTACTAAGAAATTGAAAAGGGAAGCTGTGGGATAAAATGCTTTCAGAACATACATCTGGTGAAGAACTTGGATCCAGAACATGTAAAGAATTGTCAAAGGTCAATAATAAGAAAAAGTACAATTAATCTAGAAACAGGCAAAAGTATAAATAGACACTTCCCCAAAGACTAAAGAAAGAAGGCAAATAAACATGGAAAGCTAAGTCAATATCACGAGTCATCAGGAGCCCAAGTTGAAACCGTGTGAAGTCCCACTTCACATGCACATGTAGCAGCACACACTACACTAGTCTGCATACATGTACGTGTGGTACCATTACATACACACATGCACACATGTGCACGCGCACACACACACACACACACACCATGGAGAGAAAGACAGAAACTGATGTACCACAGGTCATGGCTGTCATAACTGGGGATCCTTAGAAGTCAAGGTCTGCAGGGTTTGCAAGCTGAAGACCAGGAGAACTGGGGGCATGGTCAGCGTTCACGTCTCCAGCCTGCAAAGATTTGATCCTTACTCAAGTAAATGGCTATGGTCACATTTAAATATGTAAATAATGTCACAGGGTTTTTTTTTGGCAGGGGAATAATTCTAACTACTTTAATTAAATTTTATCAGATAGTGATTAATAAATAGAATGAATATGCCTTCAGATGAGAGTGGGAGATAAACATGTCAATGAGTAGAATTCTAGTACTGATTCTTCTTATATCAACCAGGAAAAAAAAAACTGTAGAAAATGTTAACACCTAGATAAGAAAGATTAAAAAGATTTGGTTTAAAATTAACATTATCATTTTCTAAGAAACTTTGGAGAGCTTATCTGTGATTAGACTGTTCTTTAATGATAACTTAGCCTGGCAGGGGAGAAATGGCGAAGGATGAAACGAGTTCAGTAGAAACAAGGTGAATCACCTGTATATTCCTATTTAAGGCCTTTCTAAATTTAGGGGATGAGAAAGTGAAAAATATAGAGGATGTAGTGGAAGAAATGAGCAGACACAAACCTGCTTTAGTCTTGCTTTTCACTTCCTGAAATCCATGTTCATTTTGTATTAATTGGCATTATAATAATCGTACATATTTATACAGCCCAGTATGATAATTTGATAAGTGTTTACAATATATAATGATCAAATCAGGGTAGTTAGCATTTCCATCTCTTTGAACATTTAAAAAACATTTTGATTAACATGTAAAAATTATCATATTTATGAGGTAGAGTGCATTGCTTCCGTACTCGCACATGTTATATGCTGATCAAATTAGTAACTAATGTCTCCATTTCCTTATCATCACTTTGTGTTTGGAGCACCTATATTCTTCATGTTCAATTCAATTTTAGAAAATATGTAATAACAGTAAAATGACAGCGTTAAGCAATCGAAAACAATGTTAACCACACTAGTGTATCAGAATAATTGTATTTCAATGCAGGAACATTTACTGATAGATTAGTATAGTGAATGTTCTATGAATATCCACTATTAAATTAGTGCAGCAATGCTCTGTGACCAGAATTTGGACAATATCATGTGAGTGAACTCTCTTTTATTTAAATATTCCTTTAATACACAACTTATTGCAATATGTCTCTAAAATAAATACTAGTGTAACTAATGTCTTTGTACATAATTCTGTGTAGTCAATCTGATTATTTCTTCACAGTCACCTCCTAGTAGTAGAGTTATTTGGTAAAACAAGAATAATATTTTAAAGACTTTTAAATGTCTAACATTTTTTTCACAAAAATTTCAACAATGTGTAATCTCAGCCGTATATGCTAATAACAGGCCTTAGTACTTTTTCATGTCTTGCTAGCCTAAAACCTTTTGATTATGCTAGTTTTACTTAGTTTGATTAACTGAAGATACATGTTTTTCTGTATCATGTCATTTTTAGTTCTTTATAAATTTTCTATTCCGGTGATGTACAACAGAAATAGAAATAAAGACCCATATTTAATTTTACAATTTCTAGTAGTCACATTAAGAAGGATATAAAGAAATATGGGATCATAATTTTAGTAATGTAGTCCATTTAGCACAATCATCATTTCCACATGTAATCAATATAGAGCTTATTAATGAAAGAATTCAAAAACTTTCCTACTCAGTGTTTGAAACCTGCTGCACATTGACCCCTGTAAACCTATCAATTAACAGTGCTCGGGTTGGCAGTGAGTGGTAATCACAGTGCCCACTGGAGCCCTTACCGGCGAGGCAGCTCTTGAAGGGATCTCCTGTCTTACTTAGAGTTCCCCTCTGAGGTGTATAGATGCTCCTCTGACATCGAGGGTGTGTCCCCATGAACTCATTGTAAGTTGAAAATACCGTGAATTCATTTAATACCCTAACCTACCAGGCGTCAGAGCTGAGCCCAGCCCCCCTGAAACACCCCCAGAACACCTCTGTTAGCCCACAGCTGGGCAGGTCACCTGCACAGACCTTCTTCATGGTGACACCAACTGTGTCTGTAACTGGCTGCGGACTGCCCTGGAGAGGAGGGCGGGTGGGTGGCCCTGGGTTTGCTTTCATGCCGTCACAAGCCTACACACCAGAAGCCAACCCTCCTGAGTCAGAGACAGCACAGCGGTTCAGAAATGTCAAGACAGGAAGAGAAACATAAGAACTGCGTTCAGCAGTCGTGAGCCCAGGGTTTTCTTCCCTGATATCGGCATGCCTGCTTGTTTCCAACTCCTGGCCAGGACAGGTTCCTCTATCAGTAGAAGGATGGGGAGCTACCTTGCACAGAAGGTTGCAGATGGAGCCATCACTAGAGGAGGACAGGCTTGAGCTCTGGGTGGTGCACGCACTCCCCTCAAAGCACCTGTTTAAATTTTACTTCTATTCATTTTAGTTGTAGATGATGTCAGCGTTTATTTTGACATGATTATACAAGCATGGACTATAATTTGCTCCAGTTCAGTCCCCAGGACATCCCCTTCCCCTCCCTTCTCTTCTCCCCTTCCCCTCTCTCTTTCCTCTACTCTGATCTTTCTTCTATTTATAGTCTTTAATTAGTGCATTATGGATATGAAGGTGAAATTCTCTGTGGTCACTCCTACACGTACCTAGGATCTTTCCTTATTACATTTACTAACCAGGGCAATTCAGCTCTCCAACGCACTAATCCATCCTGCACTCCCAAGGCATCCTGGATTAGGGGTGGGGAAACCTTTGGCACAATCAATCCACTAACAAAAGCGTTTGGAGTTGTTCGTAGAAGTAGCCTTTGCCTGTTTTGAATCACACTTGTCATTGGGGATTCTTAATTCTTTTTATCCACTTTGTTACATTTCACTGAAGTTCCTGTTGGGTTCTTTATATTGTCAAAACTAATGGAGTCATTTTCATTGAATACGAGCACACTTATGCACTATATGGGAAGTCTCTGTACATATGCACATACATAAGAAAAATATAGACATTAAATGTTTGTATGTTGATTTATGCATATGAAATACATATGGAATACGTGAGTACAATAAAAGTCTAGAGCTCTGTCTATATAAATATGCACATGTGTGTGAATAGGAACTTTGATCTCCATTTGAAGCTCTGCCACCTTCAACCTCCCCCTGGAAGGCTGATCTGCTCTTTCCTGAAAGTTCACTTGTAAGATTCTCTGCATGTCAAAGCAGTCACTTGAGAAACATGACAAGAGGAACAAAATTAAATAACAGTGTGCTGGGTGCAAGCCTCGGACCCCTTATCTGATGCAGGACCTGCTCTTTCTAAACTGACATCCACAGCTCTGTGGACGGCAGAGGGTCTTGCCTCACAGAGATGGGGCTGTGGATCAAGGCCCCAAATAGTCAATCTGAGCTCAGCCAGATGGGTGCCTCATTAAAAAAGAGGGACCCCCCTAAGAGAGAATGCAATTCATAGCCATGCTACAATACAACAAGGAAGAGCCTTGATGATAGCTCTAGGAATGCTTTCCTCATTATTCTCGTCTACTTTCTAACCTTTTACAGGAATTCCTACCAGCCTCTCTATACTATTAAAAATGACTAATTAGAACCACTTTCCTTGATGGCTTTTGCATATCTATTTTATCTCCATATATCAGACAACCGCATGACGGAGCTGTGATGTTCACAGCTTCATTGTCAAGGTTAAAAGGTGCTCAGGTTAAGACACCACATTTTCTAACTTTTTTCCTTTCACGTCCTTTCTTTTCCTATTTTCTACATCAGCAGCCACTGCAGAGTCCCCCACACCTTGGGGACAGCCACTTCAAGCCCACACTCCCTCTCTCTGCCCTTTCTTTACCTGAGGGACTGTCTATAATTAGAGAAATCACTCTAAATACCCCTCTGTGTCTTGTAGTGCCCTTTGTGGACTGCTTACACACTCAGCTGGTGCTAAGGGCCCCAGGTCCACAGGTGCAAAAACCCCCTACAAATTTGGTGCAAAAACAAGTTCCCGAAAAGAATTTCAAGGTGAGGAGAAGAAACTAGGACAAATGTCCCATCCAATAGAGTCTCCAAAATGCCATCATCATAAAGAGAAGGCTGAGAAAGGCTGAAAGAAAGGAATTGTAGATATAAGAGCAACAAAATGGTATGGGATTCTCCTGATTCAGGGTTCAGAGTGGCAGAAACTGGTCACATGAGGCTATTTTAATTGGAATTACATAAAACATAGATTTCGATTTCTCAGTTACTGTAGCCACATTCCAAGTGCCCAGGGTCCAGCTGTGGCTGGCGCTCCCTGTTTCACGCAGAGCAGGGTGTCCACACATTCCTCACTTTGGCTCTTGGAGTCTGGAGTTCTGGTGGAAGAGTTCTTGGGCTTCGATGCCAGCTACTGAGGAAACTCTTCAGTCACCAACATGTCATTGTAGCTACAATCTCCAGTTCTCAAACATTTATTCCTATACCTGCTACATTTGCAAAGTCTACTCAGATATATTTATATAAGAATGGCCATATTTAGTTCAGTGGTCTGTGAATGGTAAGGGATTTAAAAACACTGGGGTTTTGACTGAAAAATGCAATTTTGCATACCACTTGAGCTTGGACTCTTTAAACCACTGAAAATCATTGGTCGGTGAGGAGGCTAAACATCTTCCCAAATTCGTCAGTTTGTTGGAATTTTGAAGTTATGGTTTATCAACAAAAATAGAATTTTAGTTTTATATCATTTAAGCCCTCCTGATACTCTTGAGTGTTTTCATAACATCAGTTTCTATGAAAGGATCTTGTTTTAGCAGGAAAACTAAGGAGCATCCATAACTGAAAACGTGGAAACGCGCTTCCTGGGAGCGTGTTGAGAGCTGTGCTGAGCGTTTCCTGGGCCCAGAAGACCCTGGTGCTGTTGTGCCAGCAAAGGGCCCCTGGGGTGAATTTTGAGAAGTAATTTCCTTCCTCCTTCTTTTCTTCCCCTTCTCCCTCCTTTTACCCCCCCCCCTTTTTCCTGCTTCCTTCCTCTTCCTTTCCCACCCCCTCCGGTCCTTTCTCCCTCCCTCTCTTTCTTTCTTTTCTGGAGATTAAATCTAGGGTCTTGCACATAGTAAGCTTGTTCCCCACGTTGAGCCACTCCCTCCACCAACTCTCTGAAAAGCACTTGCTCCTATGAGATCACCTCAGAGCCCAGCCCAGCTGTTGGTAATAGAGAAATAGTTTATTTCACACACACACACACACACACACACACGGAAGAACTGGGGTAAAACTCAACAAAAATCAAAGCGATGTTGTTCTGGGCTTCAGGAGAGTGTCCTTCTTCTGGTTGTGTCCTTCAGCATTTTGAAGGTGGTGACTCTATTGGGTTCCTTGAGAGTTTTCTGACTAATGACCGAATATGCTCTGGGAGAACAGATGAAGAGACCCCCGTTATTGGGGTACTGTATCATCCTGGTACAGTCAACCAGCCTTGTTCTAGCTCAGATCAAGCAAACTTTGTAGGGAGTTCAAACTGTCAGAAATCACGGATTTTAATTATAACAGTTGGCTTGGTAATTAGGAGAAGGATACATCATTCCGTATCTTGGAGCCAACTGAATTTGTTTTGGATGCTGTGGAGATTTCAACAGAAGTATGAATGGATTGTGATGGATTCTGCATTTTTAGTTGTTGGGCACCTAGTATTAAGCCTACCATATAATAGCTGCTCAGTAAATGTCAAATGTGTAAATAATGAATTTTTAAAAGTTTCCTTTGGGTTATTACAAACGCACTCAAACCTCCTCATATGCCTGTAGTAGCAATTTCAGCACAATACCACACGATGGGGTTGCTATTCTATGAACAAGCACTTCTACAAGGACAAGGTCCCTGCCTCGTTCCTGAACAGGGTGGAACAACTTAGGGACCAAGAGGAAAAAAAAAATTAAAGTTCTCAAAAAGGTCTACCTTCCTTTTGAAACAAACATTACACAATTGTTTAAAAGAAGTTACTTTTAAAAATAAGCTAGAGCAGTAACTCTCAACTGTGGCTGAAATGTAAGTTGCTCAGGGAGTGAAAAGAAACAACAGATTCTTCATCCTTACTTGGGATCTTCCGGATCCAAAACGCTCAGAGAACTTCAGAGGAACTCTTTTGGAAATCTAGGTGAATCCTCGTTCTCAGCGAGAATCGTGACTTTAGGTTAGTGGGCATAGTAGCACGTTATTATATTTTTGCCGATTTTCAATGGTGTGCTAGAAGGAGACAGGCTTCTATGGAATGAGAGACCAGAAGGAGGTGGCCAGAGCAGATACTAGCCACTGACGGGGGTTCATTGTGTGTGGGCCATCAGCTCTGCCTTGGCCCGTGGTCCCTAAGATCATATTTCTTTTAATGCACACTGGTTCTGTCGACATCTGCAAGGTCTCCACTTAGTCATTTGTTTCCAGAATGCTGTATAAATACACTCTCAGAGTTCCTTGTAAAAACAAAACCACCACCAACAACAACAACAAAAAAGAGACAGAGAAGCTTCCAGAGAAGAGTCCTCTCTTCTACCCTGTAGAGTGGCCTCTTGAGAGTCCATTGTCGACGGAGCTTCTGGAGTAAATGAAGTCTGGTTTGACTTCACGGTGTGTGTTCACCCATCTGCACACGCATGGCAGGGTTTAGGTCTTGCTCATCTTGTTCCTTGCTTTTCTTCTTTTGGGCATTTTTTTTAACACAATATTTCCCCCCACATAGGCATTTGATTTGTTCGACTTCACCTTAAGTTCTGACAGCTAGAGAATTCACTCATGCCTAATTGCCCCAAAGTTGTGCAAGAATCGAGGCTTGTCCTCTGACTGTATCATGTTTTGCTGTGTGAAGAGGAGAAGAATTTGTGTGGAATGGCTTCCGAGGGGACTCCTGGCTCAGTGTCTTTACTGTGACTCAGTGGTATAGCTCCACACAGTACTCCTTGTCAACCAAAAAGAATAAAATATGTTCAGAATAAGTCAAGAAGAGTCTTGGTGTTTGAGTCTAACCACAGCAGTAGATAGAGGGGCATTTCCAGAAGTTCTCAGAGCAACCTGAATGGGAAAAGAAATGGTCATCTTTCTAAATGCGTGAACCTCTCTAAGAGGAGTCACAGTGTATAACTTTCTCCATGAGGGAATGGTACACTAACACTCTGAATTTTTGAGTGGAGCATTTTGGGTAAAGTATTTTTACCCAGATAGAGAATCAAAAGTATTTATTTTCATGATGCTTCTCTCTCATTTTACTTCTAAGGATACCAAAGTGGTGTGGAGACAGGGATTTCAGTCAGGTCTAACTTCTGTTGTAGACCATACGTGCAGGATTTTCGCATGATTTGTATCTGTCATATAATTAGCACTGGGAAAAGGCACCGGGCCGGGGACAGAAGAAACTCATTCTGTTGGCTTATGGCTATTTTTTTTTTTTCAGATGGTATGGGGTGGTACATTTTAGGTTCATTCCACCAATCTGTTATGTTGTAGACTAAACTTGTGATTGTTCAAATATTTTGTTTCATTGCCTTTAATTAGATCCTACTTTATGACAGTCTATTTGTCATGACCTCAATATGTATGAGACAAAAATGATAATGCTCATAAAACCCAAAGAGTAGAGGAAGGAGGAGGTTGGAAAGGCGGAGAGGAGGGAGGAGGAGAGCAGAGGAATGCATTGGAGCAAATTATGTCATATGCATGTATGGATACGTCACCATGAACTTCAGTATTACGCATGATTATAATGCACAGATAAAAAGAAGATGCCTGCTTTTAAAACATTAGCATAGAAGCTGCAACATTGGAACAAACATTAGCAAATAAAGACACTGAACCATAATTTAAAACAGGTGAGTGTTATGGTTTAGATATGAGGTGTCTCCCAAAAGTTCATGTATAAGACAGCACAGGGGTTCAGAGATGGTCGAGAGATGACAGTTTCAGCCTAATCAGTGCATCAATGCCCTGATGGGGATCAACTGAGTGGTGACTCTAGGCATTTGGGGTGTGGTTGGAGGAGGTGGGTCACTGGGGATGTGCCTTTAGGGTGTAAATTTTGTGAGCTGAGCTTAGTCTCTCTCTGCTTCCTGGTTCCAGACCCCCAGCTGCTTTTCTCCGCCATAACCTTCCACCGTGGTGTTCTGCCTCACCTCGGGCCCCAAGGAATGAAGTCAGCCATCTGAAGACTGAGGCCTCTGAAACCCTGAGCCCCAGATAAACCTCTCCTCCTTCACTGTTCTTGTCGGGTCATTTGGTCACAGCCATGAAAAAGCTGGTGAGCAAAGATGCACCGAGATAGCCACACACCATGGTAGTGGTCTCAAGGATTTTTATCTCCTCTGCAATTTAGGTGGAATTCACATATTTCCTGGATAATAAGTACAATAAATTAAAACAAGTCATCATCTCTTTAGGTCCTTGACTCAGCCATATGTTCAATTTTTTGCTGACTTTGTATATATATATGCTTGTGATGTGTAAATTAAACACGAAGTATTTTTCTGATACACCATAATCTATAAACTAAATAATTTTAATAGAAGGAGGACACAGAACTACAGATAAGGTCATTGCAAGTGTATACACCTGCTGGGAATTCATAGAAAACCTGGAGAGATTGCCACCCAAAATTCTGGCACAGCCTTCTTTAGCTCTCAATTATAAGATAGATTGCAGTTTTTCTGAGGGCTGTAATGACGTACAGTATTACGATATCTAAAGACTACTCTCTCTATTGGGCCCTTCACATATGTTATCATGCTTAGCTTTCAAAATGACCTTCAGGAGAAGTAGATATTAGTTTCTCTTTTGAACACAATGATCAATAAATTGTCAAGGTAGAAGAACTTTATTTGGGGTGATAGGGATTGCAGTTTGGGAGACCCAAGTTCAGATAGCTCCAAGCAGTGTTCTGAGAAGGCAGGGGAAGCTCGGCTCATGTGGGAAAGCAGCGTTGATTTATTAAAAATTGGTAAGAAACCGTTTGTGGGAATCTTCTTTGTGAAAGATCAGGAACTGCATGGCAGGTAGAAGATAAAGAATGTATATGCTTAGTAAAAATGCCTGTAAAACAAGAGCCCCACAACCCTTGGCGTGCATGTGGACCCCGAAAGGAAGTATTTCCTGGGCAGCTGCAGATGCTGTAGTCAAAGGGTGGGGGTGTCGAGGTTCCCATTCCCAGGCAGCAGCCTAAGACGTGCCAAGTCCTGCTTCTGTAGTGGCGTTCCCATTTCCATTGGAAGGCTCTTACAATGTGGCTTTCATTGGGATTTTTCCTTTTATTTTCACAGGCAAAGTTTTAAAAAATTAAGCCTGTTCAAAGTCGCTCCTCACTCTTAAGATGCAGGTTTGAACCCTGCTCTGCCTGATTTCCAAGCTATTCTTTTGTGTGTGCCATGCATATGCATTTATTTAGAGGTGAAGATAACGTGCATGTTTTAACTTGCAGTTCTGACACAGCGCTGGGTAACAGAACCAAAGCTTGTCTGGTGCAGGGCCTGTTGCACGCTGCGTGGTGAAGCCCAGCCCATAGGGGAACACGCCTTGGAGGTGGGTACCTGTCATCAGACCTCAAACCTTGGTTTCCGTGGATAATGAGAGAGGAGCATGATTCGCAAATCTCCAGCCCATGGTCCGATTCCTCAGCTCTGTCTTGGGAGGAGAGAGAAAAGATGTGGAGAGGAGGCAGCACATAAAATGATCGAGACACTGTTCAAAATTAACTTGATGGGCTAATTAAATATAATTGGATAAGTTGCCAGACACAACTCGAAATGAGCTTTTCCTTCTTTCCCGTCTCTCTGAACCTGCTCAGACGTCCTCCTCAACAGCCCGGCCTCCCCTTGGCCACCGCAGCTCCTACAGTTGCATTTAATGTATCACCGTGCTCCTTTGGCACTCTGTCTCTGAATTATGCTGCAGGAGGGCCACCAACGTTATAAAATCATAGTGAGAGGACCCTAGGGAGCTGGACCCTCGCTGTCTGGGAAACATCACAAAACCGAACCTAGTTCACTTTTAAATTCAGTCACATCTCGTCAGACGTCAACTTTCCTCTGGTCTAAGACAAGCACTCTGGACGTTCTGTCCCCCAGGAATATTTTCAGTGTGTTTCTAAGACTATCTTCATACCTGCTACTCATTGCCCTTGGATTTCCAGAGTGAAGGCCCTAAAGACATGGATGACAGCTGTTAATCACCTCCGTGCAACACATAATGAAGTATTTTTTAATGTAAGAGTTTCTCTACAGATAATGCAAGAACGGCATTACCTCAGGGATTCTGTAGTTCTTGCTACAACAAGGTAACAAACAACCCCACAATCCAGACCCTTAACACTGCCATCGGTTAATCTCACCCTCCCACCTATGGTGGGGTTGGGTGTTGGCTCGTCTGGTCTGGGTTTGTCTAGCTAGGCCTCCGAACTGCAGATGGCCTCGGGTTGGCCCCAGATGTCTCTCATCCTCCTGGGACCAGCAAGTACACCAAGGCATGTTCTTATGCAATGGAATCACAAGAGGTCAAGCCCTGGAATCCAAACACATTTCCCTGACATTTTATCATAAAAAATGCAAACATATAAAGAGATGAAACAGGTAGATGATGAATACCCCATATGTGCTACCGATACTATTAATATTTTTCTACACAGACTTTCCCATATTTCTATCATCTGTCATCTACCTTTATTCAACCTCATACCTCTCTGTTCATTCATTAATCCATCTTCTTTTTACATTTGTCAAAGTAAGTTGCAGGTAGCAGTAACTTCACATTTAAATATGCCAGAATGCATATAATCAGTAAGTGCTTAATATTTGTTTACACTTTAAGTGTGATTTCCATGCAGTGAAATGCACAATGATTACACATTTTACTCAGACACTAGAGTAGCATAACCTTATCAAGTTAAAGATCATCATAATGCCCACAGATGGTTCTCCCAGGCCGCTTCGCAAATAGCCTCCCCTCCCAGCCACAGGAGACACCGTTGTCTTGATCTCATTCACATAGAGCAGTTGAGCTGTTCTGGAGCTTCACATAACACAGATGCAGATGCAGGAGATCAACTGTGTGAAGCTCGTTTACTCTGCATAATATTTTTGGCTTTCTTACATATTTGCACAATCCATAGTCTCTATTGCTGAGCGGTATTACATTGTATGGACGTACCATTGTGTCTATCCATTCTCCTCTTGATTAACCCCTAAGCTCTATTCCAGATTTGTGTTTTACTATTTTTTTATATTGATTTAAAAAAATAAATGACAGTGGAATGCACTACAATTCTTATTACACGTATACAGCACAATTTTTCATATCTCTGGTTGCATATAAAGTATGTTGACACCAATTCGTGTCTTCATACATGTGTTTTAGATAATGATGCCCATCACATTCCACCATCCTTGCTGATCCCCTGCCCGCTCCCTTTCCCTCCCACCCTTCTGCCCTTTCTAGAGTTCCTCTATTCCTCCCATGCTCCCCCTCCCTACCCCACTATGAGTCAGCCTCCTTATATCACAGAAAACATTCTGCATTTGGTTTTTTTGGGATTGGCTAACTTCACTTAGTATTATCTTCTCCAACTGCGTCCATTTACTTGCAAATGCCATGATTTTGTTCTTTTTTTATTGCTGATATCTGTTTTTGTATACTTTCATTTGAGTAAAAATATAAGAGTAGTATAGCTTACCATATTTCCACAAATTCTTTACATTCTTTAAAAGAAGGAGACTAATTCTGAATCTTTTAAAATTTCATTGTGTATATATGCCACATTTTTTAAAATCCATCATCTACTGAAGGGCACCTAGGTTGGCTCCACAGTTCAGATATTGTGAATTGTGCTGCTATAAACATGGATGTGGCTGTGTCCCTGTAGTATGATGTTTGTAAGTCTTTTGGGTATAGGCTGAGGAGAGGGATAGCAGGGTCAAATGATAGTTCCATTCTCAGATTTCCAAGGAATCTCCACACTGCTTTCCATGTCAGCTGCACCAATTTGCAGTCCCACTAGCAATGTATGAGTGTGCCTTATTCCCCACATCGTCGCCAACACTTATTATTGTTTGTCTTCATAATAGCTGCCACTCTTACTGGAGTGAGATGATATCTGAGAGTAGTTTTAATTTGCATTGCTCTAATTGCTACAGATGATGAACATTTTCATATATTTACTATTTTTAATAAAAAAACTAAACAGTTGCAATTGATCTCAGAGATCTGTTTTTGTATACTTTCATTTGAGTAAAAATATAAGGGTAGTATAGCTTACCATATTTCCACAAATTCTTTACCTTCTTTAAAAGAAAGAGACGAATTCTGAATCTTTTAAGAATGGACAGGTCTTAGATTCCTGCTTCTAACAGATATAATATCAGAGAAGAGATATTGGATGATTTCAAGGTTAGTTCAGAATATACTCTGAAAGAGTACCATAGACTGGTGAATTATAAACCACAAAAATTTCATCTCTCACATGGCTGGAGGCTCATATTTGAGATCTGGGTACATCAGTGTCCCATATTGGTGAGGAGCTTCTTATAGTAACAGCCGCCTGTTCTGCTTGTATCTTCACATGGCAGAAGGAGAGCCAGCGAGCTCTCTGGGGTCTCGGTGGTAAGGACACAGTAGTCCCTCTTCTGAAGGCTCCACCCTCACAATCCAATTATTCCCTCGCCTCCTAATACCACATAAATCTGGGGGGCACACACACATTCAGTCCATGACGCATGGCCTCAAAGACTAAGTCATAAAAACAGTGTTGTCACCGTGCACTTGCTCTTTCTCTCAAGTCACTCTGAGACAAATCCAGATGACACACTATAGGGACACTCAAGTTCCACCTTCATCCTCCACCCCTTGCTTGTAGGCCTGGGTATAGATTCAGGTGCAACAAGGCCCAGAAGGTGAGATTAAAGAACATAAGAATGTATACACCGAAGAATTGCATGGTTTTCTTGGGAAAGGAGAAACTTGGGAATAAGGATGTGAATGGATTTTAAGGGACTGAGAGTTGTTTTTAATTCTCTTGCGGCTGATAGAGTTTAATGAGGTGATTTTTATGTACTGTACGTATATCCTGCAACTTGGACAATCCGTTTACTCATTACGACCTCTTGAGCCAATTCACAATCCAGAGTCCCTAGCAGGAAAGAGAGGCCTGTTCCATTGAGGAGGACCCCACCACACTGCCCCAAATGATGCTGCTTGTCCTCCTCCTCACCCCCGAGGGGGAAGGGAACAGCCAGCTTTCTGGGGCTCTCTGATCAAGCTGGAGCACTGATGGACAACGAGGCCCAGGGTGAAGGGGAAAGGATCAGACTTTTCAGTCAGTACTGGACACTACTGTGGTTCATCCATCAGAACGGTGACTTGCAGAGGTCAGGAGGTCACTGGAAATTTGACTCACATCCATCTGGAAGCAGGTGCCGGGGGTCCCTGATCCGTCCTCTGGTCATTTCTCCCGTCACTGAAGGTGCAATTGGAACATTCACCCGTAGCAACTGGCATAATCGCAACATTTGTTCCTATCAAATTATGGCACGCAAGGCCAGTTAGAAGGAACTAGAAATGTTTCTGTTTTCAAAAAGAGTAAACCCCAAATGAAACATTCCTGGGGGAATTTCAGAAATTGTGCCATCATGAAGACACACTACTGGTAATCCCCACATGTCCCCATTCAGCTCAGCCCTTCACCCTGCGCAGAAGGCAGAAGGATGTTAGAGTATAATACACACTCGGGTGGCAACTCCAATTACAGCCGCTGTTCCACAGGTGTCCCTATAATTGGATCAGATCAACATATCCCCTAGCATCTTGTGTGCAGCGATTGGTATAATTAATTCTTTTCTCTTTATATCTATCAGGGAAGATGTCAGGACAGGTGAGCTTCCATGACAGCTCTTCAGTCCTGTGACATCTGGTCCCTGGGCCTTGTTACTCTTTCCAAGGCACATCAAATTAGATCACTACGTGCTGATACTCCCTATAGGATCCGGTAAGCAGCAACTCCTCTAGATATCTGCATTCCACAGAACATTCTGGAGCTCATCACCTTATTGAAATTCTGAAAGTTCCAGCAATTTGGGGTATGGTGTGATATTCCTTCTGAGGTGAAAGTCAAGTTGTGTCATCGAACCTGTCCAATTATTTAGAAAGGGACGTCACTCTCAGATGACATCTGTGGATGTTGGAGATAAAGTGTCTATGCTTTGAACATGGTGTTCGGACTCAGTTCACAACTGATGCAGGAAGTTGCTAGCTTTGAGGGGACCAGGACAAGGAAGGCTCTTGGGCAGGTCCAGACCAGGATGCGAGCTGTTACGTCACTTGCATCATAGGACCCAGCGTTTCTGGTGGGTCCTGAACAGATCCTTGGTGACACGGTTCTGGCTTACTGTAGAGGCTTACAGAAACTGAATGCTTGATGCCGATCACTGAGTTACCAGTCCCACATTTGATTTTTAAATCAGTGTGAGAAGAATCTCAGTGTGTGAAGCAGAGTTGGTGGTGAGGGACAGCTTCTGGAAGCAGGCATGGTGAGCACTGCACTCGGGCAATAGAGCCCCTGGGCCCAGAGGCAGGGCACCTCAGTAAAGGGGGAGCCTGTGCCAAGAGGAGGACTGTGGAAGTGGCCTTCCTCACTGGCAGTCCCAACGAAGGTCAGAGCTCAAGATTAGGAACTGAGGGTGAGGCTGGAGTAAGGGGTCAGTGTTTGCTTTCGTTTATGCTGAAGAACGTATTGTCCCTCATTCTTCTTCTCAAATACATTGAAGATATGATTGGGTTTTAACTTAGGGAACTATTCTGGCTGACCTGGGAAGAAGCGACTGCAGGTTGGGAGTAGCTGAGAGAGATGGTTGCTTTATGAAAAATGAAAGGAAGAAAGGGAAGAAAATTGTGGCTAGAGGAATTAAATTGCTAAGTTGTTTTTTGCAGTTCAGACATCAGGTGTCTGGAAACTTCTGGGCTAAAGATGAGAAAATCCCAAGGTAGTAATGATTTTTATAAAATGAAGATTAAATACCTTTGCACTTGGTGGAAAGAACTTCATTAAATTTCAGGTTTTGTAACCATTGAGGACTAATGGAGATCCCATTCTCCTCCATTCGCCCTGAATTCTGCAAGATTCTTATGCCGTCATTCGTGCATCTTCAACTCATGAGAGCCACCGACCAGAAGGAGCAATCTTCTCAATGCCATTCGATGACGCGCTACCTCTTTATTCAGTGATGTATGTGAAATTAGTACAGCAAGAAAGAAGACCGTATGTGTATCTTTGGTGAAATTGGGGTCACCACAGAGGAAATGTTATTGCTTTTTTTAATCAGGAAAGGCTTTCCTGTAGACAATCTGGCATCAGAATTTTGAACTCCATTTGAACTTGGTGGTGTATGAATTAGTTTCCCCTTGGTTATGTGTGACCACATTTTTCCCCAAGAAAAACAATCTGGAAGTCTTGGAAAAATGCTCCAAACCCTCTTGATGTATCAAATAACCCTTACAAAATGACTCTTTGATGTTAAGTGTGAAGGTATCAGAAACATGGAGATTAAATTTCCTCCGGGACATTTCCACATGAACGGAAAAAGGGCTTAGCAAAACACCTTTTGCCTATTCCCAAAAGCATTCTAAAAGGAAAACAGGAATTTAGCAAATCCAAGAGCAGCTGAATTTTTACACTTTTTACACAGACATATCATATGACTTAATTTCTTTTCCAGTTCCTTTGGTTTGATCCTTTTAATATATTTGGATTTTTCTGAATTCTGTCTGAATTTTGGTTTTGGATGAATGCTTTCAAATGAGACCAGTGAACTGGCAAGAGGCATTGGCAGAGCTGAGGCTCCTCCGAGACATTCCCGAGTGGATGGTGTCATTTCCTCTCCCTGTTTACGGTCATACTGCCCTGGTTAAGTAGGGGTCTCGTGAGGTGGGGTCAAAGCCAGCTCTGAGCAAAACGGGGATGCAGTCAAGATCCGTCGGCTACAGGGAGTTTGGCCCCACGTGAAACACGCCATGGGAATAGCCCACCTTTAGGGAGGGATCCGTGCGTTTCCCCGAGTTCCATCAGCATTTTTGGAAATTCTGTACTGGTTGATTCACTTTCCTCCTGGAGAATGTAAGCAACCATGAGGATAAAAGCTGACGTGTATCGCTCATCGGTTCTGTATGCTGGGCTGAGCTGAGCTCTTTACTAACTTTACACCACTGTTCTCCCGGGCCTGGTGAGACAAGAATCATTGTCCATTCTTTAAAGAAGAACAAAGGGTTTCCAAGGGTTTATGCTCACACTGAGAAAGCCACGGAGCTGAGCCGTGAAGTCAGTTCTTCTCTCCACTCAGCGTGTTGCTGAAGACGGTTGTCCTCACATCTCTGCTGGGCCTTCCTGCACCTTGGTGGCCCCTCTGCAGTCACCTCCAGTCCAGGCCTAATGGAACCTCATACTTCTGCATGGATGACGCCTGCCATCTGTGCTTTCTCCACCACACCCACCCGAGTCAGGCCTCCACAGGGTTAAAAGTCAGTTCACAAACCTTCATTTGAATAGGTAGATCACTTTGAAGAATTTGAATCTTTCCATCAGAATCCCCAAAGGGACCTATCAGTTGTCCACCAGCATGACTAGGAAGTTAAAATGGTCTTCTGCTCCTGTGTTAGCCTGACACACATTCAACGGCAGGTATACAACCTATTCAAGCACCTGCACTAACACCCTGATCTCCCATTTTGTGGAAACATTTTACTTTGTGGCCAAATAGAGAAGAATTCCCTGAGATGAAAGTGCTCTGAATTGGTGCTTTTATCTCGGCATCTGCCCTCCTCTGTTGCAGGCGCACACACGTGCTTATAAATAACGTGCATTGTGATCTCTTTCATTGGAGTGAGGTCCTGCAGAGCATCTTTCACCTGCCACATGAGATTCTGCAGCAGGGGTCCAGCAGGGCATTCTGCAGGTGGCCAGATCTCATGTGGACCAGCAGGAGAGAAAACCAGTTGGCAATTCACTTTCCCAGTTAGCATGTCTCCCTCTCAGTGTTCCAACCGTGTGGTCTCTGAAAATCTGGCACCGAACTTTCACTATGTTCTTGAATTATTCAGTTCCTCTGCTCTGTGTGATGATCACACACATAAAAATTTCAACTATAAAAAATGTGCTTCCATTGGGGCCGTAATGAAGTATCCCACGGTGGTTCTGTGGCAGGTACACCTGGCCTCGTGAAAACAGAAGACAGGTGGTAAGCCTCACCCGCTCCCACACACAAAGCTCACCCTCGACCTGGGAAATGGTCTCCACTGTTTCGTCCCTGATGTCATTGGTAACTCCGTGTGTTAATGAAGTTGTTCATGCAGTCGAATTTAACAAAATAAAAAATAAGTATTATTGCTAATCCATCAGGGGCTTTTTTGAGCCCGATAAAAGTCATGAATATAGAGAAGAGTCAAAAAATTTTCAATTTTAATGGCCTCCATGTTTAAATTATTTTCAGGTTGTAGATGGGTGAAGAACATCAACTACCTTTTCAAAAGAAATGTTCACTTTAAAATTGTTTTAAATTTACATAGAAGTTACAAAGCTGGAACAGAGACCTCGTGTCCCTCCTCATCCAGCTTCCCCTCGGTACCATCCTACATGAGTGTGGGACACATTTGTCAAATTAATGAACCTGCACTGACCCATTATTATTAAGGCAAGTCCACACTGATTCAGGTTTCTTTTGTCCTTCTCCTTGTCCAGAACTCCTCCAGGACACTCAGTGACGTTTAGCTCTCCTGTGTCCTTAGAAGCCCTGGGGTGATTTTCCTTGTTTCGGATGACTTTGGAGCTTGGGGAGCACGGTGTAGTGCTCTGTGCTTGTCTTCAGTGGCATGGTGCCTTGCCCACGCCTCCGCGGGGTGATGGTTTAGATGTGGCGAGTTCTCATGGGGCCAGTTAAGGGTATGCAAGTCCCGGGGACAGGTCCCTGCCCATGCTGACCTAGATCACTGGCTGAGGCCAGGCCTGTCCGACGTGACGGCGGTGGAGTGGCGCTCTCCTTGCTTCCTCATGGTGTGCGCTCTCTGGAAGGAGTGGCTGCACGGGGTGGCTCGGGCCCGAGGACAGACAGGAGTGGGGGTTCCCCGAGGGTCTGCTTCCTCGGTGCTGCGTGCTCTTTTCAGCCTTGGTCACGGAGGGCGCTCTCAGGGGGCTCCGTTGGCCCTCCCCCCATTATTCTTTTCAGGGGTTCTTGCTGTTTCTGAGGCCTTTCCCACCTGGCACAGAAGATGTCCCAGCCTCATCTCACACATCTCTTCCCCATTCCTAGGACAGCCGCTCACCCCACTACGGGGGACAGTAGCTTTAGAAATCAAGAACTGGTGCTCCCGTGCTCCCTGGAACTGGGTTTCATTGTTTCTGGGCCCTTTCATCTGAAAGCAGGAGAGTCAATGTGAGTGTGAACGCACACAGGTACAAATGGAGGCTCCCCGTGCCGCCCCGTGCAGCTCTAGGAAGCTCCACACGAGGTCATACACCCCTCCCCGCTCCGGCTCGTTGCCACACACCTTGTCCACCCTCTTTCTCTGGCATGTCACCGATCCCTGCTCTGACCACAAGAACACTGGCTGGTGTCCACTGCCATCGCTCAGTAAACTGCTCAATTTCAGTAGAGCATACAGCGGTGTCATGACCACTGACCTGGAAAATCTGGTCAACTAGCATAGCACAGGTGTATCGCCCCTCTCCGTTTCTGTCTCCAAAGATGCATGAACACCCGTTCCCCTGCCTCCTTCCGTGGGGATGCTTTTGCAGCTGAAAGTTAACAGTATTACATTTTGCTCACCACTTCCACATTGCCCGGCTTCCTAAATCATTATTATTTTAAATTTGCCATCTCATGACTCTGTTTAATGTTAGTCTTTTCTTCCTGCTCCTCCTCCTTGCTCTGTTCATAGTTGCTCTCATTATATCAAAGAAGACATTTGGTATTTGTTTTTTAGGGATTGACTAGCTTCACTAAGCATAATCTGCTCTAGTGCCATCCATTTCCCTGGAAATTCTATGATTTTGTCATTTTTTATTGCTGCATAGTACTCCATTGTGTATAGATGCCACATTTTTTTTATCCATTCATCTATTGAAGGGCATCTGGGTTGGTTCCACAGTCTAGCTATTGTGAATTGTGCTGCTATGAACATCGATATGGCAGCATCCCTGTAGCATGCTCTTTTAAGGTCTTCAGGGAATAGTCCGAGAAGGGCAATAGCAGGGTCAAATGGTGGTTCCATTCCTAGCTTTCCCAGGAATCTCCAAACTGCTTTCCAAATTGGCCGCACCAATTTGCAGTCCCACCAGCAATGTACACTGAGATGGGAGGGAAAGGAAGAGTAAAGGGAAAGTGCATGGAAATGAAGGGAGACCCTCATTGCTATACAAAATTACATATAAGAGGTTGTGAGGGGAATGGGAAAATAAACAAGGAGAGTAATGAATTACAGTAGATGGGGTAGAGAGAGAAGATGGGAGGGGAGGGGAGGGGGGATAGTAGGGGATAGGAAAGGTAGCAGAATACAACAATTACTAATTGGGCCTTATGTAAAATTGTGGATGTGTAACCAACGTGATTCTGCAATCTGCATTTGGGGTAAAATTGGGAGTTCATAATCCACTTCAATCTAATGTATGAAATATGATATGTCAAGAGCTTTGTAATGTTGTGAACAACCAATAAAAAAATAAAAAATTAAAAAAAAAAAGAATCTCAAAGAAATTCATAAAAAAAAAATTGCACTCATTAGGGTTCACTCTTTGCACTGCACATTTCAATAAGTTTTTGACAAATACCCGGTGTCTTATATCCATTATTCCATTATCATCAGAATAATCTCACTGCCCTAAAATTTCCCCTGTGCTTCACCTACCGACATTCCACCCCTGCCATGAGGGTCCCTGGCAATGGCCCATCTGCCTCCCATTTCTATAGTTTTACATTTTCCAGAGTGTCATGAGTGAAGTCAGAGAGTTCTAGCTTTGTAAGATGGGCTTTTGTCACGCAGCACCTGAGCTTCTCCCCGTCACTGCAGGACTTCCTCGCTCACTCCTTCCTATTCCTGGATATATTTCCTTTTTTTGGATGCACGTCATTTGTCCTATTGAAGGAACTCCATACTTCTTGATTTTGGTGATTGTCAATAAAGTGGCTATATACTTTCATATTCGATTTTCTGTAGGCACATACAATTTAAAATCAAGTGGTAATCCAGAAGCAAGAATGCTGGATTTTATCAAGACTGTGTGACTTACAGGAATGGCCAAACTCTTTCACAGGGGATGTCCCCCTCTGCCTTCCACCAGCAAGGAGTGAGGGTTGCCAAGTTCTGCACCCCTGCCAGCCTTCAGCCTTGCCTTGTTTTTGAAATTTACCATTCTAGGAGGAGTGTCATGGTATCTCCTTGTTTTAATTTGCATTTCCTTAATGACAAACGATATTGAGCACCTTTTAATATGTTCATTTGCCATCTGGATATCTTTTTTGGAAAAGTGTCTGCTGTGTCTTTTACCCACTCTTTAATTGGATTGAATTTTATATCATTGAAAGTTAAAGTTAACATTTAAATTTTTAAGCAAAAATGATAATGTTTTATAGCTTGTATTCTGTTAGTGTCATATTCTTTACAGTCTTGATACATGTACATATCCTTCAAATCATACGGATCTTCATTGTAACTCTGTGACAAAACTCTTCTTTTTAAAGCTTGTTTTAATTAGTTATACATGAAAGTAGATTGCATTTTGACCCATCATTCATAAATGGAGCATAAATTCTCATTCCTCTGGTTGTACATGATATAGACACCAGTCATGTAATCATATATGTATATAGGGTAATAACATGTGATTCATTCTACTATCCTTCCTATACCCCTCCTCTCCCTTTACTCCCCTCTGTCTAATCCAAAGGGCCTCTATTTTTCCTTAGCCCCTCCCCCTCTTATTGTGAATTAGCATCTGCATTTCAGAGAAAACATTTGGACTTTTTGTTTTGGGGGTTGGCTTATTTTGCTTAACATGATATTCTCTAGCTCCATCCATTTATCTGCAAATGCCATAATTTTGTTCTTCTTCAAGGCTGAGTAACATTCCAGTGTTTGTATGTGTATGTGTGTATGAGTGTGTGTGTGTGTGTGTGTGTGTGTGTGTGTGTGTGTCTATCACATTTTCTTTATCCATTCATTTGTTGAAGGGCATCTAGGCTGGTTTCATAGTTTGGCTATTGTGAATTGAATTGCTATAAAATGTCACTGGAGTATGCTGATTAAAAGTCCTGTGGGTATAAACTGAGGAGTGTAATGGTGGTTCCATTCTAAGTTTTCTGAGGAATCTCCATACTGCTTTCCATAATGGTTGCTCCAATTTGCAGTCCCACCAGTAATGTGGTGTGAACCTTTTCCCCCACATCCTCGCCAACACTTATTTATTGTTGTTTGCATTCTTGATAATTGCCATTCTGACTGGCATGAGATGAAATGTTACAGAAGTTTTGATTTGCATTTCTGTAATTGTTAGAGATGTTGAACATTATTTCATATATTTGTTGATCTATTATATTTCTTTTGTGAAATGTCTATTTGTTGACTGGGTTACTTGTTTTATTGGTGTTGAGTTTTTTCAGTTCTTTATCTATCCTGGATATTAATGTTCTATCTGAGGTACAGGTACGTGGTGAAGATTTTCTCCCATTCTGTAGGCTCTCTCTTCACGTTATTAATCATTTCCTCTACTGAGAAGACGTTTCTTTAGTTTGGTTCCATCCCATTTATTAATTCTTGATTTTCTTGGGCTTTAGGAGTTTTGTTAAAGAAGTCAGATACTAGGCTGAGATGATGAAGATTTGGCCCACTTTTTCTTCTGTTAGGTGCAGGGTCTCTGTTCTAGTGCCTAGTCTTTGATCCACTTTAAGTTGAGTTTTGTACATGGGTAGAGATAGGGGTTTAATTTCATTTTGGTTACAGATGGATTTCTAGTTGTACCAGCACCATTTGTTGAAGAGGCCATCTTTTCTCCATAAATTCTCATGGTGCCTTTGACTAGTATGACATGGCCATATTTATGTGTGTTTGTCTCTGTGTCCTCTATTCTGCACTGTTGGTCTGTGTGTCTATTTTGGTGCCAATACCACGCCATTTTTGTGACTATGGCTCTGTAGTACAGTTTAAGGTCTCGTACTGTGAGGTCTCCTGAGTCTCTTTTCTTGCTAAGGATTGCTCTGGCTATTCTGGGTCTCGTTTTTTTTTTTTTTTTCAAAATGAATTTTGTGATGGATTTTTCTATTTCTATGAAGAATGTCATCGGGTTTCTAATAGGAATTGCATTAAATCTGCAGAGCACTTTTGGTGGTATGGCCATTTGGACAATATCAGTTCTGCCCATCCTTGCCAATCAAAACTGAACAGATATTTTAAACCTCCTTGGGAGCCGGGAGAGGGTCATGTTCCTGCCCAGTAGGATGTAGCTGAAAGCCTTGTGGGACACCCGCATAGCGTCCTGTGTCCCCTTCTTCCTCTCCATGGGCTGCCACGTGGAGATGATGGCTGTAGCCTCAGCGGTCACCTTGGACCTGCAGAGAGCTCGCGAGGGTAGTGAGGCACCAGTCAGGGGATAGTGACCCCCCAGAGGGTCCACACAGCACTGCTGCCCAGCTGCCCAGCTGCCCACCTTCAGGTCTGTGAGGTGGCTCTCTGTTGCTGAGAAGAGGTAGCCCAGGAGAGCTGAGCTAATTCTGTCTCAGGGTTCCAGAGGTCTCAGTCCTCGTCTGGCCCTTGGCCTCTGGTTCGTGGTGAGGCTGCCCATCAGGTGGGGAGCACGAGGCCGAGACGGAAGGCCTGTCACCTCACGGCTGCTGGGAGAGCACAGCCAGAGAGAGGAGGGTCCAGGAGGTGCCTTCAAGGGCACCCTGTGACCTCACTTCCTCCCACCAGGCCCCGTCTGCGGAAGGCTCTCGCCCTCCCCACAGCAGCACAGGCTGGGGACCAGCCCTCGACACAGAGGCCCTAGGCCACAGGCCGCTCCATCTGGAGCCACAGAGGCTGCGAGGTCCGGGCCTCTGGCCTCACTGTCACTCCAGAGCTCCGCTGCCCGCAGCTCCCCTCACCTCCTCAAGACTCTCCCTGGAGCCTCCACATCCGTGGAGCCCCTGGCCTCCCATCAGCACCGTGTTCTTGTGCCAGGTGCCCCAGCTGGAGTCTCCTTGGGATTTCTCCTTTTATCCTTTGATGGCTCCCCGGGTCGTAAGCTCCATGAAGAGCGGGACCCGCTGGCCATTTTTACTCTCAGATCCCAGGGTCTGGCCAGTGGTAGCCATTTTCTAGGTTTCCCAAGGCCCATCAGTGACTCACTAAATGACCATCGACAGTCTCGACTTGCTCTCCACCTCACTTTTTTCTGCACTAACTTTTCTCTTTCCAAGTTCTTTCAAGAACCTCGAGGCAGAGACCACAATTTCATCACAAAGACCAAAATGAATTTCCCCTGGCTGCTACAGGACAGCACCGGAGAACAACTGGAACCAATTTTAAGTGACAAAGCTAGAGTCAGGTGCAGGCTGAGCTGGGAAACACCAGTACTCATAAATGAGGCAACTCAAACAAACCAACAAACAAGACAGGAAACTTCATGGCTGCTGGGAAAGCAACGAAAATAAGACACGAGGCTTGGCCTTGGAGAGATCAGCACTTGATATAAGAATTTAACAAAGTCACCCGGGGCCAAAACATGTCCATCTGTGTTTCAGGCAGAGAGGGGGGAACGGGCTATAGCTGGGAAATTATGGAGCACTGTGTGCTGAGACCCGTGGTGGGGGCCAGGCCTTTGATGGGCGGGAAACAGCGAGGAGGAGGTGGTCTCGGGAGGTTGGACTGTTCACGGCCTCTTCTTACTTTACAGTTGTTTCAGAAACTCCTTTAGAGCTTACGAACTATGTGTTTTCTATGGGGAATAGCTAATTCATGATATTTCTGTTCTTCTGGCATAATTCATAGCAATTAAGGCTATTTTCTTTAGTTGTGCAGTGTTTCCTAGCTGTAGATGAATTATAAACAGATTTCTGTTAGGGAAAATCTCCTGTTTCTCACCTATTGATACCAAAGTAGTCAATAAGTCGTGAGCCCATAATCTGTGTGAATTTCTTCTCAGGGACCCTGATCCTTCTTTCTTCAACCGGGCCCCTGGCATGTTCTGCTGTGGTGAGTTGCTGGACTTTCACGAAGAAGGCCAACTCCACCGCACACTCACTACCTCTGCCCTCCCGACTGCCTAGCTGCTTGTGGGCAACTCAAAGGGGAGCAAAGACCTGGGAGTTGGCACAGAAACCTAGGTTCTGTCAACAGATGCATGGATAAAGAAAATGTGGACATAAATACACAATAGAGTTCCACTCAGTCATAAAGAAGAATAAAATTTTGTCATTTGCTGGTAAATGGATGAAACTGGAGGACATCATGCTAAGTGAAATAAGTCAGACTCAGAAAGTTAAGGGCTGAATTTTTCTCTCCTATGTGGAAGCTAGAGAGAGGTGGAGAGTGAGAGGAAGATGGGGAGAGAAGGAGGAATAATATCCCATAAAAATAGACAGGAGATCAACAGAGAATGGGGATCGTGGGGGAGGGAGGAGTGAAGTATTGAGGAGTGAATCTACCAAATTACGTTATGTCCATGTATGAGTTTGCCACAAGGAATCCTGCAATGTCTATATAATAATTACAATGCACTCATTAATATAGCAATCACAACAGAAGATGAGGAGAGCAGAACAGTCCCATCTGAGAAAGGGAAGGGGAAGGTGTTGGAGAATGAGATGGATTGACTTACATTAGTCCGTGCATGCACATGCAATAATCAGTCTGTTTTGTATAATTTCAAGGCACTAATAAAACATTAAATAGATAAATGTCCCAAAGTTACTACATTGTATCATAGCAATAATCATATAAAAACCAGAACAACAATCCTGGGAATTAGGTGATTTTATCGCCTTTATTTTAGGGAGGAAAAAGCTGAGAAAGAGAAAAGGTAAAGCACTTGGTATTGATTACATGCAACTAGTGATGGTCAGGAGTAGTGAGTTCTCAACAGGCGATCTGATTACCAGGGCGGACACCATCCCCGCACCCTGCAGACTCTCTGGAATCTGAGAACTATTCACTCTGTCTATCTTACCTATCTGTTCACTTAGAACTCCTGTTTTTTTTTTTTTCCTGAGGCAGTTCTTAAGAGATTGATATTTCCGCACAGATTATTGGAAAATTTCCTGGGAAATTCACGCTTGATCATCATCAACCATGTATTGTTCCCAAGAACACTGAAGGTGGAGTGCCACGCCCACAGTCTCCGGGGGTCAGGGGCTGGGGTAGGTGGTGGGAAAGCTTGGGAGACGTGATACACTGGAACGCTTACAAGAGGTCAGCGCCTGCTCTAAGGACAGTCAGTGGTGACAGGCCACCAGAGGTACCTTGGTTCCAAGAGGTGCTTCGCCAAGCAGTGCCTGCTTTTGCTGAGTTTTCTCCAGTGGTGGCCAGCTGGCCAAGTAATGTGCACCTTTTCCACAGTGCTCAGTCACACACCTGGCCCCACCCAGAGAGGGGTTGTAGATGTCTGGCTGCACCATCAGCATCAGCTTGCTCAGTGTGTTTGTGTTACCAGCATCTCGAGGAGCAAGAGTTCCAGCATCCCTGCCAGAAAGTGGCTTTCTACAGATGACTCCACCTGCCACAGTTCTCCATTTGCATAAGAGGCAGCCAGTGTCCTTCAAGGTGATATGTATCTGGACATGCCGCCCAGGCCCGTCTCATTGTTCCCTAAACATGGCTGAGGAGTTTGGGAACAGAAAGGCAGTACTCAGGGACAAGGTGTGTTACTGTCCCCCTCCCCTCTGGAGATTATACATGGTGCTCTTGAAGTCTGCAGTTTGTATATCAAGGTGTCTTAAGAAGTAAGGAAATTTCGCCATGAGGTTGGAGCTGCCAAGTTTGACTCAAGAGGCTAGATGGGATTGCTCTTCATATTTACACGGATAATGATTTTAGTAATAACAAAGAACATGGCCATTCAGTCAGCAAATATTTATTGAGCACTGATTGTCTTCCAGCCAATTACATCCTTGAAATACAGACAGCCTTTTCCCCAGGGAACTTGCAGCAGAGGAGACTTACAGAGAGGTGAGTGGACGCAGCTGGGTTGTGTGTTTTCAGGAAAATGTATGGAGGGCCTAGGTATAGAGACCACAGCTAACTGCATACCAGAATGTGGTGGGGCCAGAAGAGGTGACCGCCGAGAAGAATCCTAAAAGATTAATTTGTCACTGTGCATCAGAGATGAAGAATGGAGAGTTAACAAGAGGAGTATCTCTTATTTTAGAAAAGATAAATTGTTCATCAGGAACTGGAGAAAAGGGGGGAACTAGAGAGATGAAGGAAATGAGGAAGGGAATCTAGGCGATGAGCAAGGACATAAGTCATGGAGGGGAGAAGGAATCTCTAGGGCCCGTGGAGAACTGGAAGGAATTTGGCAATATATGAATTAAGCCAGGAAATGGCCAGAGTTTAGGTCCAGAAGATCAGGCAGAGCACTGGTGATGAAATTCTGAGGTGACACGTAGAAGACCGTGTCCCTGAGCACAGGTGATGGATTTCAAGGGAGAGGGTAGGGGTTTCCAGACGTTATCACTATGTCATTCCCAAAGCCCACCCATTACATCACCATTTGTCTTTGGCAGGTGAAGGGCAAAACAGAAACACATTTCTGAAGACATCTGTTAAACCACAAACACCTCATATGCAAGTGCAGATTCCATGCACACACACACACCACACATACCATATAATGAAGATCTTCGCCCCAAACCATCCAGCAAGTAGACAGAAGAAGGCATAGTCAAAAGGACGTTGAGAATACACATGGTGTAGTGCTTGCTTCCAGTGCATCTGAGAACCTAGCCCTGTGCCCATCCCTAACTCAGGCTCATCTTGGTTTCTTGAGAATTGACATGCCTGTCACATTCCGGTCCACAGGCACGGGCTTTGTGGAGGTGGCCTGTTGAGGACGTGGAAACGTCACAGTTGCGTAGGCTCCAGGCTGCACTGAGGGAACGTGGATGAGCCCCCAGGGTGGCTGGCATTCTCAGGTAGCACGTGTTGTCCCCACTGTGACTCTGCTTGCCCACTTCGGGAAATGGGCAGGGTGCAGAGCCCTTACCTCCTCTGCACCGTCCTCTTACCTAGCCGTCAGTCTGTTGTGGGTCCAGGTTATTTTACAACTGAATTACTCCAATAAATCAAGTTTCCATAAATTCGTCACTTCCTGAAATCATACTCTTAGGACACTTTTTTTTTTTCGCTCCTTCAAGTTTAACTTTTGACTGGCAATTAAGACCCTTCCTTCTGTGACCTCATTTATCATATTAAACCTTATTCTGTATTCCATAATATGTAGTATGTGCTTAATTAGAGGTGGAAATGCAAGGGCACATGCACACACACACAGATACACACAGACACATAGACACACAGACACATAGACACACACAAAGATACGTACACATGCACACGGATATACATACAGACCCATACACATGCATACACACTTCCCCCCAAGTGAAATAATACGATAAATACAAATTTAGTATCAGCCAATAAATCAAAAGTAAATATCACACCTCTTTTGCATAATTTGACACGATTACAGTTTACTCACACTTGGAAGGAAATCAATTCATATTTGGATAGTCATCAAGTAAGGATTGTAGAGATACCAAAGTCGATTTGGCTATCAAACCTCTGGGGAAAAAAAAAAAAAGCAACTCAAGTTTGAAATGCTGAAATGGTCCCAAGACGTGTCTCAAGTTGGGATCTGGGTGGAGGCAGGAAGGGAAAGTAACAGAAGAGGAAAGACGTCTAACTTCTGCACACGTGGAGAGCGTCCCTGTGCCCCCCGGGCACGTCGATGGGGACCTTCTGGGGAACCCCAGCCCCGCACCTTCCCTGTCCAGGAAGCCAGAGGCTGGGGGCCTCCAGTGCCCGTCCATTGCCCAGGCATCACTGCTGGCAGAGGGGCCTCGCTGAGGAAGAGGACAGTGCATCCTCCTTGCGTCCCTGAGCCCCGGGCGCGGAGGACCTGGCTCAGTGGGTCCCCTAGGCCGCAGCTGACCTGCGCGGGGGTGCCGATGCCAGCCACTGCCGCCACCTCCCCATCTCGCGCGCCTTGGATCCCTGCAGTAGTTAATGTGCCACCATCCTCATTAGCAGCTAATTATGTCCCCTTATTACGTGTCTCCCTCGCAGCTGTGTGGGAGATCCTGGGGGCAGGCTGCTCTCCTCGTCCCGCCCTCCGCGCTCA
Organism: Ictidomys tridecemlineatus; assembly: GCF_052094955.1. Classification (NCBI taxonomy): domain Eukaryota; kingdom Metazoa; phylum Chordata; class Mammalia; order Rodentia; family Sciuridae; genus Ictidomys; species Ictidomys tridecemlineatus. Next base: position 153,644,704 of record NC_135484.1, on the reverse strand, counting down.
CCACGCGTGGGACCCAGAGCGCGCCATAGGTCCACGGATCCCACTGGGCACCTCAAGGCCAGCGGAGTCCAGCGAGCCCGGAGCGCACTTTACAGAGGCACGATTTTAATAGTGCCGTTGTCAGTCATTCCGCTTTTATTTGAGGCAGTTAACTTTCCACCAGATAAAAATGATATTAATTGTGCACTTAGTATGTGTCAAGAGCTCTCACATATGTTATTTAACTTAATGATCACTTCCAGAGCCAGAGAAAGAGGCAGACCATCTGTGCCGGGCCCAGAGTCCCCTTCTGGCAGGCTGTGTGAACCCCGGCTTTGAACTTTCCCTGGAAGACAGAGGCTGGTGTCTGTTCCAAGCCTTCCTCCGTCTTGATGCTCCACAGGGGGTTCAAAGACCAGCAGCCCAGGTATCCGTCACCTGGCCGGTGGTCAGGAGTATGGAATCTCAGAGCATTTTAACAAGAAAGGAGCGACCACGTGGAAGGTTGAGACCCAGGCTTGGGGCAGTGTGGACGTGGTTATGTGAGTTTTACACCTGGCTGAGGTGGAGATATGTCCTAAGAGACACACTCCAATAAAAATAGGAGCATCGCTCATGGCTCACTCTCCTGAGCTTTGGAGACGTGGGTCTAGGGAAGTGCTGGGCTGGAGCTCAGGGCCACAGCAACAGTGCTCATAACACAGCAGGCCTTGAGAACCACCAGGACGCGGCTTTCAAGTGACAGTGGGCTCCCACGGTGTCCTGAGAGCCCTTTTAAACTGTTGGATGGCACCTCCGCAGGCTGATCAGGGGACCTCCCACACCCAGCCTCTCTGGGGCCATTGCATTTGCTGTGGCTCTTCTCGGGCTGTGTGCTTGCTACCGGAGACTTTGCCTCTCCACCTCTGTGAAGGAGCCCTGCGTTCTCTACCTCTGTCCCCGAGGGGACTTCTCTCTCTGCCCCCATTCCTTCCCTGCCTGCCTTCCCCTGGGGACTGTTGGCTCCAGGAGAAAGTATTCTTCTCCACGGTTCAGTATCACACTCCCTGCACCTGGAACCCAGCAAATAGCTGCAGACTGAACCCCTCACTAGACACCAGGGTCAGAACAGGTGTCCAGGTCCACATGGGAACAAGTGCTATTTTGATGAGTAATGAACCATCTAATAATCATCTTCATCTTCAAACCCAGACCGACTCTGCATTGCCTTGTGAAGGGCACCATTTGAGAGACAAGATATTTGTTATAAACACAGGGCACAGACGAAGAGGGTCAAGAAGAACGCTAGGCAATTACCAGTTGAGTGTTTTCAGTGTGACAAGCGTCGGCCTGGGCACCTGGTTTGCCACCTGCTAATGCGTGACATTTTGCAAGTTACTAAACCTATTTAAACTTTAATTTCCTCATGTGTAGAATGACACTAATAATAGGATCTCCTTTATGGGGACGTCCAGACTATGAATTGAGATAATGCACTGAACATGCATATTACAGAGTCTAACGCACAGTCAGCATTCAATATATCAATACCAGTTAAGGAAAATTTAGAGCTGGGAAGGTTGAAGAATCTTTCTGACAGAACTAATAGTGGCTGTGCACAGTGGCACATGCCTGTAATCTCAGCAGCTTGGAAGGCTGAGGCAGGAGGATCACAAGTTCAAAGCCAGACTCAGCAAGTTAGCGAAACCCTGTCTCTAAACAAAATATTAAAAAGGGCTGGTAATGTGGTTTGGTGGTTAAGCGCACCTTATTATACATTGTGATAAACAGTAATGATAGATGGCATTCACAAATAATCCAAACTATGTTTCAAAGTACGCTTACCACTTTCTTTTTTGTTACTGTAATGCATTTCCTTCAATAGGTATTGAGAGAGAAAATAAATGTGTGTCTACCAAATTCCTTTTAATCTTTCCCTGCTGCATTCCTGTGCTGTATTATGATACACTACAATAGAGTATTTCATGGAGGATAGTCTCCCGTTTTGTGGCCATTTCTGTTAAGACATAATGTACAGGATATAAACAGGTCTGAAGTGCCCAGCTTCATTCAAGTTCGCATACAAAGACCCAGAATTTGTGTGGTTTCACTTATAGACACCCAGATCAGAACACGGGGCAGAACCAGAGCTCAGAACCCCGTGCCCTGGTACCCAGTGTCAGCATCCTCCTTCCTTCTTTCCTGGATATCTTGCCGCTCATTGGATTTCCTGCACAATATCTTGTTGACTCAGTACGTCACCACTTACTTACCCAGCCAAGGATTTGATGAGCATGTGCAGAGGTGGGTAGCGTTTTCTCCAGGACTAAGGATGGAGATGATGCTGTCTTGTATTCAGGGACCAAGTCTACATCCTCTTCAGTGAAGAAAGTATTCAAATTCCTTGTCACTTTTTGAAGGGGGTTTTTCTGCCTTTAGTGATTTGGGAATTGTATGTATTTTGAATGTAAATGTTGAATGTCTTGTAGATGCCTCCTTTCATGCCTGGCCTGGCAGTTCCCTCCGTAATTACGGGAGGTTTGGGTGGAGTGGAGGTCTCCTCTTTGATGTTGTCACCAGCCATTTCATTGATGATTCCTGCACCGTGGGCCTGCGGGAGAAATCTTTGCCTGCCCAGAACACCAGGACTTTCTTGGGTCTGAGTCTATGAACATTGTTGGCTTTATCTTCTGCATTTCTTCTCTTTCAAATGATGTATAATCAGCTATCATAGATCTATCATTTTAACATAGCTCATGAAAGCTGCCATTCTACTAACCTCTGGCTTTGATGGTTTTAGGTGGAGAATCCACTGTGTCTGGTCATTACTCCTCTGGAGGAAATACTTATTTAATTTTGGGATATGCATTTAATTTTTTTTTCTCTTTTGTTTTTCATTGGTCTGAGTGTAATGGGCCTTCGTGTGGTTTCACTTATATTTTTTCCTGCTTGGGGTTTATAAAGATTCTTTGAAGTAGTGATAGATGTCTTGAGTTGGTTTTGAAAATTGCTTCCAATGCCGCTTTCTTTCACCTCTTGAAAGGCCTGCTTCTGTCCCTCCTGCCTCCTGTACCCACATGCAGGCCTCCTGATCTGGCTCTGTTTCTGGTTTATCTCGGGGGGGGGGTCTATCTTTACCCGTCACTACCTACATCATCCCCATCCACCCCTCTATCTGCACTCACATGTCTGGGCATCTCTGCACTTTACTTGGATGTTTTATGACTTTTTTGAGGAGGCACCTCTGGGAGACCCTCCAGTTCTGTGTCCTGCCCTAGACTCTGCAGGACCAGTGACTGGCTTCCAGAACCACTTGGGCCCTGCACACCTGATGATTAGTGGATGCTGTCTATACTGACGGAGGGAGAGACATGAAGGGTTTGAAAGAGTGAGACATTGTGTGGTGAGGGTCCCATCATGGGAAACTGTGCTCCCATCTCAGGGCTGAGAATGCTCCCTGAGGACAGCCAGCGAGAAAACAGGGACTGGAACCCACGTGGGCAAGGACATGGATTCTGCCCGTAACCCAGAGGCAGCCGGCAGCAGACCCTTCCCAGCCGAGCCTCAGACCCCAGCCCCAGCTCTCACTCCCTGAGCAAGATCACACCTACAGAAAACTGTAGGCTGGGGACTGTGTGCTGGTTTCTTTTAATCTGTTTTATTTTATTTGTTGGTTCTTTCTAGTTACACATAACAGCAGAATCCATTCTGAAATAATTATATAATCATGGACTGACTATATTTTATTCTAGTTGGGATCTTATTCCTATGGATGTCCATGATGGTGGATTCACTGTGGTGTTTTCATATATCTACATGGGGAAACTATGCCAGATTCATCTGCTGTCTTTCCTTTTCCTATCCCCCTTCCCTCTGTTCCCTGTTGTCTAATCTGCAGCACGTCGATGACTGTGTGCTGTTTTAACACTAAAGTCTATGATAGCTTGTCCCCTAATCCAAGCCCTGATCCATTGCACAACATGCAGATGTACATAATCCTCTCTTCTTATGTTTATCTGGTAGACATTATTACATTTGTAAGTTCAATATTAATTTTAGCTGTTCATTTTTCAGCCCCAGGACTTAATTAAAAGTTTTCCTATGATTATTTTTAGTAAAATTATCCATTGTTAATAAATGATCTTGAACAAATTCATCATAGCTATTTTAAAGTCTTAGTGATCTCCCACATTTCTCTTGCCTTTAATTTTTGGTAATTTGTTTTATGGCATCACTGGGAATTTTTATATTTCTATCAGTGCATTCAAGTTGTTTGTAACATTGGGGTTCATTTGGACATAACCATGCAGGCATGGAATGTAACTGGCGTCACCGAGTCCCTGGTGCTTCCCCTTCCTGTCCTGGTCTTCCCTCGGTCATTCATAGACTTTTAAATTGTGCTTTACATATGTACATAACGGTGACATACACTGTGGCATGTTCAGGTACGTATGCAGCATGGTTTTATTCAGTGCCCAATATGGTTCAGAAAAGTTACCGACATCTCTTCCAGACACGACAGAGCAACTAGAAATGTGGACTGGATGTATGCAGCCAGTGTTTCCCAAGTTGAATCCCAGCAGGAAAGTATTGTGGTATTTTGAGGAAAGAAGAGCAGAGGAGATGAGTTCTGAGATGATGCTTGCTGAGCCTGGGGGTGTCGCTTCCTGTCACGGTGCAGAAAGGGAGACCAGGGAGAACGTGGTGGCTTTGGCTGAGACAGAGATTGGGTTTTGGGTGTCGTAAAACAGTGAGAATTTTCAGAAAAAGGATAGTTGTAGAGAAAAAGTAGTGTAGGGTTATGCCTAGGTGTCCTCTTCAAACTGGCTGAAAACCAAGTTGCACAAATGTGGGGCAAAACTCCCTGGGGTGAGCTGAAAAGAACTGGCAGGAGCTCACACACCAGGAGGGACAAGTCCACGTTCCAGTGTAGGAACAAAGATTGTAGCAGTCATCCATTGTAAAAGGGCTCAAAATTTAAAGGAGAATGTGAAAATAGTGAAGGGGGAAAAATGGAAAACACAAGGAATAACCAAATGAAAATTCTGGAACTGAAAAAAATATATAATCTTTAACTTATAAGCATTAAACTGCGCAGATTAGAAAAATAAACCTAGAGGTTAGGAGCCTTAATGATCATCACACAGGAAATCATGAAACCACAACAAGGCACGCTGGAATGAAGTTGCTAAAAATAAGCAAAAACCAGAAAGTCTTAATGAGAAGAAAAAAGATCTGTTACATGAATAATTTCAAAGTGAATGGTAATTATTGTTGACTTCCTTTCAGAAATAATTCAAATCAGAGGAAAATGGAATATCTTTAAAGGTCTAAAAAACCAAAACTGTTTATATAGAACACTGCATCCACCCAAGCCATTCCTCACAAATGAGGGCAAGACAAAGACACTTTCAAGCAAAAATAACATCAAATACATCAGAGACGGTGCCTGTCTAGCACACAAGCACACAGACACAGGGTGAAATGCTAAAGAAACTTCTTCAGCTAAAAATTATAATAGAAACTTGGACCTAACAAACAAACCAAGAGCTCTGGGCTGGTTAAGATGTGTGAGAGTACTTTAAAACTATTTCCTTATATTTTAATTTTCTTGAAGGATAATTTGCTTTTAATTAAAAATTTGCAACAAAGTATTATGACATTTATAGCAATTGCAGAAAAAAATATGGATGACAAAATGACGTAAATTGATAAAAAAAAGTAGACAGGACAAAAAGTGAGGAAATTAGAAAGGACATATTCAACTTGAGCAGTCTGGACCTGACTGAAACCTGTAGACCACTGAACCCCACAGAAGCAGAAGAGACATTCTACACACAGAAAAGAATTTTAAAAACGAATGCGTGAACATATGCAAGCTGACCACTGCAGACTTAAAATGAAAACAATAACAAAATATGGAAAAAATCCTCATGTATTTGAAAATTAACCAGCTGTCATTTAAATAATTTAGAGTCAAAGAAGAAAATACAAAGGCAATCAGAAAATATTTTAACAGAATAAAGTTAAATAATAACATAAAATTTGTGTTTTGAATCTAAAACAGAGCTTAAGGGAAAAGTATAGTTTACACTTTTATATTAGAAAACAACAGCTCTAGAAATGAATGATGTCAAAATAGAAGAGAAAAATTAAACCCAAACTTAATAGAGACACAGGAAATGCTAAGCAGCAAAACCCAACAAAATAGGAAATGGCCAAAAATAGGTAGAAATGAATTAAATTCAAAATGGATTATTTGAAAAGTTGGAAAGTTGACAAAACTTGAGCTACAGTAATCAGTTAAAAATAAGTTGAAGAACTACCTTCGTGGGGTTCTGGCATGAGACATTTAGTGAAATAACTTCATGCATATAGCATCACCATGATTCAAAACTGCGTAAATGCTCTACATGGAAACTGTAGTCGAATGTCCTTCATGATACACGAATACAAAAATTCTTAAGTAGATATTAGCAAATTGAGTACGGAAATATATAAAGAAAAGTGTGACCAAAGTGAGTTTATTTTAAGTATGCAAGATTAGTTTAGCATTAAAGGATCAATCATTATAATTTGTTATATCAAGAAAGAAAAGGAGAAAAAAACATAATCTTATTAAAGTCATAAGAGACAGTTTACAAAATTCACACCTAATTGTGGTAAAAATGTTCAGAAATTAGGAATGGAAAGCAATTTGCTTAATTTGATAAATGTACCTTTTTATCTTCATTGAGAAATACAAAATGATGCTGAGGGAGATTAAAGAAGACCCTATATGAGTAGAGAGTATATTGTGCTCCTGGATTGGTGTACCAATATTAAGATATCAATTTTTCTCAAAATTAATCTGTCAGTTCAACATGATCACAAATGGAATTTAAAAATATTTTTAAAATTTGAAATTTATAAGCTGATTTTAAAACTTAGTTGGAAATATAAAGGACCTGGTATTGTCAGTCAAATTTTGAAAAAGCAATAAGCAAGAGTGAAAAAGGTCTAAAGGCCATGCACTGTTTTCATGATTTAAAATAAGGTATCAGGACAGTGCAGTATTGTCAAGGGAGAGAAGTCTGCATCACTGGAACAGAATAGAGCCTCCACATCTACCCACACGTAGGCAGTGAGTTGATTTTCAGCAGACGGTGATGCTTTGAATCTGGGAATGTCCCCATGAGCCCATGTTTTGAGAGCATGATCCCAATGCAGCCAGGGTCAGAAGTGGGGCTTTTAGGCAATGGTTAGATCAGGATGACTGACCTTATCAGAGGATTAATCTGCTGGATGGATCAACAATTTGAAAACGACTGGGTGGAAACTATAGGCCTGTGGGTGTGGCTGAAGGAGGCAGATCACTGGCCTTGGACTCTGTGTCCCCAGCCCTTCCTCTCCCCTATCCCTGTGTCCTGGCTGCCTAAGCTGCACAGCACTCCTATGCTGCACCCTTCTGCCATGACATTCTGCCTCAAGAGGCTGAGAGCAATGGATCTGGCTAGCCATGGGCTGAGACCGCTGAAACTGAGCCCAGAATACGTTTTCCTTCTCTACGTTGTCCTCTTCAGGTATTTTGGTCACAATGATGAAAAGCTGACCATCAGTCACTAAGGTAATCTAGTGAGGGAAAAAAAAGTAGTTTTTCAACATATTCAAATGAAAAAGAGAAAGCTCAGTCCTTAACTCACACCATAATCAAAAATCATGGCTCAGTGATAATAGATCTTAACTAATGGCTACAACCTAAAACCTTTGGAGAAAGGGTAGGACAAGATTTGTGACTTTGGTATAAGAAAAGATTTTTTTTTAGACAGAAACTGTAAGTACCAGCCATCAAAGAAAAATGTTGATAAATTAAACTTCATTAAAATTTTAAACTTCTGCTTCTTCTTATAAGACACATTGAGAAAATTATAAAGAAAAAAAAGAACAGGGAGAAAACAATCTTGAAATACATATTTTATAAGGAGCTTTCACGAACAATGAGGAGTCAGACAAACAAAAAAAAAATGGGAAAGAAAGCCCATCAGAATAGAAACAACATGAAGCACCAATAAATGCTCAAAATCATCAGTCCTTGGAAAATGCAAAGCAAGGCCACAATAAAATAGCAGTCACCGAATGGCTAAAATGAAAAGAGCATTGCAGTATCAGGCTTTGGCAAGGATGTGGAACAGCTGGATCTACCATCTGTTGCTGAGAGCGTGAACTACTCTGGGGAAATATTTTACTGGTTTCTTCTATGGTTAGATGTAGCCTTACCAGGTGACAGCAATTCCACTCCCAGGAATTTACCCACGAGAGATCAAAAGTGCAAGACTGACCTGTGAATGTGGCCAGCTGCTCTCCTTCCGACAGATGCGGCCTAGGAAGGGCCACAATGTCCAGCAACAGTTGGACAGAAAAGCACCTCGTGGGGCCACCCAGCAATAAGAAGGGAACAAAGGTCAGAACAGGGTGAGCCCAAGAAATTCCAGAACCAGGTAAACCAATCTGCTCCGGCAGAAGGCATCCAGGGGCTGCTGGGAAGTGGGTGTGGGTGGAAGTTTCCACAGAGCATCCTGAAGGAACACCGTGGCTGGACGGACAGGTCCCTTTTCCTGACCTCATGATGTTTATATGAGTGTCTACATTTATCTAAAGAAACCTCATGGGGTGGAACAATAGAATCATGTGATTTCACTGCTATATTCAATTATGCGAAGTAAATGATGGAACGCTCTGGCTCCTTTGGTTGTTTTTAACCGACTTTGAACCCACATTGTATGGGTACCTACGATGTCCCCGGCACTCTGGGGGGTCCTGTAGAATGAAACAAAATGTCGTCCTCTGCTTAAATTGGCTGGGTAGAGTTCACCGAGAAGCGATGGTGGAAGACAAACTCTAAAACTAGGGAACAATTGAGGCACAACTTAAAGAGTTCATCATAAAAGGCTCAATGTAACACTGTCCGCGAGAGGCCCTGGGGCACATCAGTGGGTTACAGAAGAGACGTGTTGGCGGTGGTGCCCATTGAATGGGACCTGGACTAGGAAGGAGACTCAGTAGTTGGGTCAAGTGTGGGGCCAGCAGGGGGCGGTAGAGAACCTGAGAAGCCAGACCTGCTTCCTGCTCAGAGCCAGTGTGTGCCTGGGGATTAGCTCCATAGAGTCAGAGTGGAGAGAGAGAGTCCGTCTGTCCACGTTAGGCAACACAAGCTAGTTAGATGTCTCGCCCCCGTTGGCTTATTTCATGGCAGGTTCAGGGCTGAACACTAATTTTGCTCCAGTGTTCCTTCTCCACGGGCACTTTTTCTGGTGTCTAGGAAGAGATTTCTGAAGAGCTGCTGACATGTTTGGGGAGTGTGACGTGGACGACTCTGGCCTGAGTGTACTGGTGAGTGAACACAGCACTCTCCAGAGGGGGCCGCGTGAAGAGGGACACGCATCCCCACTCAGGCCTGTTCAGCAGACACCTGTGGGCTCTGCGTGTGCACGTCAGCTGCCTTCAGAGGCTCTGGAATACCCGGTGGCAACACTATCCCCAGTTTCTTGAGCATGAGCTCAGGGCCTTTTTAATCTACCTTTGCATTTCTAGGTCTCACAAAAGACCTTGTCAGTGGTTGGTTTTGCTGAAGTGTTGGCTGAATTGAATTGAGTTTATGTGGGTCTACAGGCTGATAGAAGAGAGACACACAATGAACAGTGAGTGTGCATTTTCATATATCACTGTTAATCATAGACATTGGTTCAATGCTTTTGGAAAGATATTTGGCAATGGACATCAAAGCTATAAAATTATATATACTCCTTTAAGCTATGAAAATCCTACTTCTAGACTTCTATCCCAAGGAAATAATTAAAAGAAGAAAAGAATAACTTTTATTAACATTTTCACTAAAGTTGTCGGAAATGAAAATAAAGAGTCATAATAACTAGAAGCAGCCATAACGTCTAGCAACAGGGAAATGTGCAAGAAAACATGTAGCTTAAATAACAGGAAGATACAACCATGCATCAAATGAAAAGTTGGAATGCAGTAGATAGGTGTCCCAAACCACAGCTCTTTATAGCAGATAAATAAAGGAGAGCCCTGGAAACACAAGGTAGTAGTTGTGTCGAATGGACAATTTCTTGCTTCGGGTGGATGCTGAGTGGTCCCGGTGCAGGGAGAAGCTGGTGAACCTCAGAGTGGTGGTGTGGCTTGTAGGTGACGGGAGAGGAACCGGGCTCCCAGAACAAGCTCAGGCTTTGCAAAGTGGAGTTCAGTGGTCAGCAGGAAATCCCGGAGCCTCCTTAGGCAAGATATGTCCGGGACCTGACCTAACTCATGTTTGGAAAAAGGTCAGCCTGAAAAATGATGGCAAGCTGGAAGCCAGCCTCAGTGATTTAGCGAGACCCTGTCTCAAAAGGAAAAGGAAAAGGATACGGCTCAGTGATTAAGTGCCCCTGGGTTGAATCCCTAGTACAAAAAAAAAAAAAAAAATCAAAAAATGGGCAAGCAGATCTCGAAACTGAAGAATGACGCCAATCTCGAGGCAGAGGCTGTGGATATGAACATTTATCATCATTGTCACCGCAGTTCACACCAGTGACTAGTGCCATGGAACCCCGAAGGTCTTCAATACTGAGGACCCTGCTCTCAGCAAGCATGTAAGCATGGGTGGGCATGACCTTCAATGCTCACACAGTGGCAATGGATAGCAGTACCCAGAAGGGGGGGAAATTAGACCCAGGGCCAACGGTCCCCGCGAGGAACAGAGAGGTTGATTCTGTGCTGCTTGAACACCTTCCTGGGTCCCAGAGAACCAGCCTTCATCCTGTGAGCACCACCCCTTGGATATGGGCCTCCAGTTAGCGTCTGCTAATCTTTCACTTTCTCTCCTAGGAAATTAGGTTCCAAGTTCCCCGGTCTAAAAATAATCACTCCATTTATACATGTGCTGCTACATAGCTACTTCATTTCCTCCCTACATTACTTGTGCCTTTAGGTGATACGCTTACCGGAACAAGGGCTGTTCCTTGTTTTGTCAGAGTGTGTCCTACTTTCAGGCGCTGGTTATAGAATTCTAGCGAAACCAAATGCTGGAAATGGGAACACAGGATGGAAATAACCCCAAACCTCCCAGGAGAATGTGAACTTCGTAATGTATTTTGAAGGCTATAAAATTAGATTGTAGCTAAAGAGAACTAAACTGCATTTCTTGTTTAACCTTTGGCTTTCCCCACGACCTCTAAAAAATCACCTGCCTTCTACAGAGTGCACTGGTGCGGCACTGCCGCTGTCCAGCAGAGGACGCTGTTGTCTCACCTGCTGTGAGTGGGCAGGCGCTCTCTCCAGCTCCTCGTGGCTTCCACTGGATGACTCCATCTTCAGGAATTTGTCCTCCGTCTTCCTTAAAATAGTCACAAGGCCTGCCTACCCCACTCTTGATGTAACACATTCTAAGGCTTAATTTTTTTGGTATTTTCTTTCACTCATCCCAAATATGTCTCTCCAGTTCTCCGAGTCGCTTTCATGTCATTCAGACAATGACCATTTCATAGACGCTCAGGTACAAATGACTTAATAAAGGATCCTGGGCGAGAGCTTCGCATGCCCTTTCAGGTCCATCCCTCGTCGATGTCATGTAGGGGAAATTGCTTCTAGAAGAGTCTTTAACATCAATTCAACAAACACTGGTGTCCCACCCTGCCTTCTATGTCTGTTTTCCTTCCGACTCAGGCTTATTTGGTGTTTTAGTTGGCACCACACTTGGAGCGTTGATGCTATTGTTTATACGTGAGACCTTTGTTCTTACGTGACATGGAAATGTACACTGGTGAGGCCTGTAAAAAACAAGAGAAGATCCTTTAGGAGACTTCTGCACGAGACATGCCATGTTGGATTGATACGTGGATCCCAGCGTGAGACTCCGAGAGGAAAACTCGGACTAGGTCACCTTGGTGAAGGCACACAGCAAGCCCACGTCTCTGGGAAGGACAGCTGGGGCGCGTGCAGCGTTGGCAGGGAGCCTCAGGAGGGGTGGACTATTCACACCAACCCGTGCAGGGCTGCAAAGGAGAGGCTCCTTCAGCATCAGCATGTGGCTGGAGGGTCTCATGGAACGTTCATATTTCTGACTTGAGGACACTGATGCTTATTCCTGGGCCATCTCAATATTACTGCTTTAATCATGGATCAGATGAGAATGGCAACGTGCACAACCCCAGCTAAAATCCTCCTGTAGCCTCTACAGGGAAGTGGACGGCTCTAGAGGGCTTTAAAATCGCAGCTGGTTTGGAAACCCCCCAAATGTACCCGCACTCTTCTTCCTTAGGCCTCCTCCTCGGGAGCCAGAGTCGCTTGTGCATCTGAGATTCCATTTTGTCCCAAGACGCCGGGAATCTGAAGGAAGCCGTCATTCTCCATGGTTAAGCCGTGGAGACCCTTAATCATGGTGGAAGTTGATTCTGCGTTACCTTTCTGTCAGATTTGCTACAGAGAGTCCAGTGGCCTTTCAGCGTGTCCCTCAGAAGCACCGCCAATCACTCTGCATGTCATCTCTGCACCTGAATCCAGATACAGGTTCTCCGGTGAGACACCCACAGCATTCAGTCCACTCCCAGAGGCCAGAGCGCACTAGACACCCATACCCCACCCCAGGACCCACCCAGGACGGCTTAGTGGGTGGACTCCAAGAGTGGAGCTGGACTAAATCTAGACTGTGACTTCTTCCAGACACTTGGTTTTTGGGAAAGCCAGTTATCTTTCAAGCCACATAGATCAAGATACTCACTGGATGGAAAACTGCAAGCAACCTGAAGTTTTTGGACTGTATTTTGCAACATGAGTTATGAAGATTTTAAATATGCTCACGTTAGAGTTTTCTCCCTCTTGGTGATGAGCCCCAGCTGGGATAATAACAGCTTGGAGTTTGCAGTTCCATCATATAGCCTTTGCCAGAGACAAACACAGTGTTCTATGAAAAAGCTTCTGTGTTGGACATCCATCATCTCTCCCTTGATCCAGAGTAAGTTCATCTGCCAAGTCCTTCATTAAGGTAGTGTTGGCACAAGCCACACCAATAACAGTGAGTCAGCTTTCTGTCACTATGACAAAACACTTCAGTCAATAAAGTTATGAAGACAGAAGATTTATTTTGGCTCATGACTCTAGAGAGTCCAGTCCAAGATCAGGTGATACGATTGCTTTGGGCCTCTTGCAATCATGGCGGAGGACCGTGGCAGATCAAAATACTCATTTTACCAGTCAGGAAGCAAGAGAGAGAAAGAGAGTGGACTGGTGTCCCACCAGTCCCATAGCACACTCTAATGGCCTTGCACTGGTCCTCTGCTCCTTAAGGTGTATGGCACTCTAGTAGCACCTGCCTGGGCACCAAGCATCTAGCACATGGGCCTTTGGGAGACACCACTCAAGGCCAACAGCTGTAATCTTACTCTGGTGAGGGGAACATCTGTTTGTCCTTAAGAAAATTCAGAATCAACTGACCCTTGGCGAGTGGCCTCACCTGACATGGAACCAAGAGGAGCATATGTCTGGGTTCGATGTGACTCAGGCTGTCATGGTGACAGTGACTCCAGTCTTTCCCCGAGTTTCTTAGAATGCATGTGAGCTGTAGTTAGGCCATACGTTATCTTTGTGTTTACAAGTTTAAGGAGTAAGCAGTTTGGAAAGCCTAAACAGTCTAATTTGTCCAACGGCAAATGCCTGGAAAGTATGGGTCGCTGGACTCAAGTCTGCTGGTTCATCAGTTCACCCGTCCACTCAGTGAATGATGCTCAAGAAGTGGCTCTGTCCTACCTACTCTTCTAGGTCAGGCTGACTCAGCCTAGTGAGGCTGAGGCTCCTCAGTGCACCTGGTTTCCCCCAAGTGGACCAAGGTCTTCCCTAAAAAGATCTTCTAATCCAAGATGGCCGAATGGATTATAATATCGTGTGTTACCCAGATTTTTGTCACAGTGACTAAAGCCCCTGACAAGGAGAAGTGAGAGGAAGAAAAGCTTATTTTGGTCAGAGTCCCTGAGCTTAGTTCACGTGGGCGGACTCCATTGCTCTGGGTCCGAGATGAGGAGGCACATCACGGCGGAGGCTGTGATGGAGGAGATGGCTCCATTCATGGAGCTGAGAACCAGAGAGAGGGAAGGGGAAGGAGGACAGGGGGAGGAATCCTTCCAGGACTCGTGCCCAGGGGCCTGCCTCCTCCGGACACCACAGCTGCCTGCAGTTTCCCGCCGGTCAACCCAACGGCTGGGATGAACTGCTTAGGTCATGGTTGGCTCTCACATTCCAGGGGTTTTAACTCTGATGGCTCCTGCACTAGGAGGAGCTCTCAGGGGACAGATCAAAACCATATCATATTCTTCTTTCCTATTAGAGAGTTGCTCATTCACCAAAAGAAAAACAAAACCAAATAAACTGCCTTCTATCTAAAAAGTAGAGCAGAGAAGACTATCTCAAAGTAAGAAGTAGGTTTCATTTGATTTTCTTTTTGATGAAGTTTCATGATTTACATTTTTAACCAGGTCATTGTGTTGTAAGAGATACAAAGGGAACCGTGGTATTGAAAATAACTTGGACTGTGGTGTTAGAGTTGAAACCGACTCTTCCATATTTATTGGTTGTATGAATCGAGGCGAGTTATTTAAATTTGCGGAGTCTCCCTTGTCCGACTTGATCCATTGAAGGTGATGTCACCTTGAGGAAGTGGTAGAGTCAGAGATGTGATGGCTCACCTGGAACCTGACCTGGGCACACTGTTCAGGGCTGGTTCTTGCCCTTTCCCGTGGAAGCCGCCATGCTGAAGAAGCAGCCTCAGGAGGGCAGCACAGTCACACCGTCACACCGCAGCCGTGTTGGTCGTGGGTCCCTGCTCACCCCGCCCCTCTGGGAATGCCGGGTCTCCAGGTTTCCTGATGGTTCCCTGCCCGTTCTCCTTTCTGCAGTTCCACATAACAGCTGAGGGACATGTGTCTGCTCACCCCCCTCACTGCCCCAGGGCTGCCGGGATCAGCAGTGACCAGAAGAGCCCGTCCACTGTGAATGCACACGGGAGGCAGTGTCCCTTCAGCATGCTGCCTGCCTGTCTTGGTGCACATCCTGATGAACAGACCAAGATCCTGGGGTACACAGGCTCAATGGAACCTACTCGGTCACCCGAGGATGGCATTCTGCCAGTCGCAGCCGCATGGATGGAACTGAAACCCTCGTGTGAAGTCAAATGAGTGTGGCTCAGAAAGACACGGCCTCACTCATGGAACAGAGAAAAGGGCCGATGTCCTGCAAGTGGAGAGTACAGTGGTGGTCACCGAGGCCAGGCAGGGAGCAGGGAGGGCTGGGGAGGGGTTGAGGAACGGGTCAGATAAGAGGAAGTTCTGCTGCGCTATTCCACAGCAGGGTGACAACATACAGGGATGATATATTGTCTCAGTTAGAAGAAAGGAAGTTGAAAAGCAATAGAAATGATCAAAGTTTGAACAGATAGGTATATTTAACTTGATTTAAACATTATACAATATTGACTGTATTCAAACATCACATGGTACCCATAAATTTATACAATTTTTAAATTTTTTATGCATCAGTAAAAAAATCTAATTTGAACTGAACAAAAGAGAGAGAGAGAGAGAGAGAGAGAGAGAGAGAGAGAGAGAGAAAACAAAGAAAAGGAAAGTTCTCCTTTGTGACCAGTTACTTCTTAAATTCCCTCCTTCTCTGCCATCCCCTGAGTTCTGTCGAAGGGTGGCCGTTTGGTCCTCCATCCCTGTCCATCAGGACCAGGAAGCAGCAGTGGATTCCGCGCTGGGTTTTGTTGCTGGCTGGGTATTGCCCCTTCTGCTTCTCTCAACAGCCATCTCTGCTCCTCTGAAGCTTGAATCTGCCACGTACTACCTGGGTGCACTAATCCAAGCACCCCCTACCTCTTGCCCTCATTGGAATTGTTGAGAATAGACAGCCAAAGGGTAGTCTTCCCTTAAAAATATGAACAGTTACGGTGGAACCCATATCTACGCCCCACCACCCATCCGTTTGTCAGTTCCTCTTTATAGCAACCAAAATAATGGTGTACACCCATCTTCACTCTCTGAGAGATGAGGAGAGGTATTGTGGCAGGTCCTTTAGTCTTTATTCTGCATAACGGATCTGTTCTTATCCTGGTCCCAACTCCCACTCCTCCTCTCTGAAGAAGTAAAAGGCAGGACTGAGTTTATGAGGTTAAAGGTGGGCAACTCTGGTGAAAAATCATAATGCTCTACTATAGAAGCTTCACTATCCTGTAAATCCACTAGAAATTAATCTAGAAACATAACTATGGGAAAATGGCAGAATAGACCAACAGGGGGTGGGGAAAGGGTGGGGGAAGGAGAGTTACTCCGTCTGAACTAGAATAGATACACTCCTTGCTTGTATAATTATATCAAATGATTCTACTGTCATGTATGATTAAAAAGAACCAATGACATTATTTTAACAAGGGATTTCAGATTTTCCTCAATGCCTTTGTATAAGTCAGTGTCAGACTTCTAGTTCCTCCCTTCCGGTCCTCTCTAAGGAGTGCCTGGTTGTGTACAGGGCTCTGCATGTCTGCATAGTTTTGGAGGGAAAAGACTCCAAGACCAGAGTTGGTCCTCAAGCGTGCCCGTCTGACAGCTGCTAGTCCATCCTGGGCCACCCTGAGTCTGATTGTGTTGCTGATGTGTGCAGCCGTCTGCAGCTGGGGAGTTTATGGAATGCTCGGTTCTGCTGTAAAGCTTGTTTGGAGAGCACAGTTGATATATTAGGGAACCACTGGAGCACAAATCCTGCTCCTTTTTGTTTATGCTCAATTTCTTAAGCAAGGAACTCTAGGGGGAGACTGAGACTATCCAGCAGAATCTCGCCCTCGGGGAATACAGAAATGCACTTGTGTGCACAACTCCAGCACCGCCAGCTGCCTTGGTTTCTCTGCGAGCTGTTCCCATTGTCCCCTGGTGTGCACTTCCATCCTCCCCGGGCTTCCCACAGCCCACCAGCGCTGTGGTCCCACGCGCAGGTCCGTGGGCCCATTCAGCTCTGTCTGTAGGTGAGGTATTCACGAGGCTCTTGACCTTGTAACATGTGGAACTGCTGCTGCTTCATCGGGGCTCATCGTCTGTATTTCTTTTTGTGTCACCAATGAAGCTGCTGAGTGTGAGCTCCAGCCTCATTTTCCCAGTTTCCACCATGCCGCTTCACGTCCCCTGGTCAGTTTTAGGAACCTGTCTCATGACAGCAGAACCGACTCTTTAGGCGACGGGGGCACCCGCTGGCCTTCCCTCCTTGGGTGCCTCTTTCCAGCTCTCAAAGGTCACAGACCCCTGGAAGTTTCTGACTCATTCTTTTTTTTTTAAATTTTTTTTAAAAATATGTATATATTCTTAATTGCAGGTGGACACAATACCTTTATTTTACTTTTAGGTGGTGCTGAGGATCAAACCCAGTGCCCCACACAGGCTAGGAGAGCACTCTACCTGTGAGCCCCAGCCCCAGCCCTTCTTTCTGACTTATTCTTTATCCGAACCCTCATCTAGACATGTGACCCTAGACAGGTTTCCCTTCAACCTCACTGACCCCAAGGCAGGTTTGCCGGCCCTGACCTCAGGCTGCCCAGCACACTGGGGCTGAAGGACCTTCTCCTTGTCCGACACCTGCAACCTTGACACTGCAGGGTCATCTGTCTCAGCAACCCTCTCCAACCCCAAACAGGTCTGGTGAAGTGCTCGTGCCTCAGGCCTTCTTTCTGCTCCGGCTGGGCACTCCGTCCAGAGCTTCAGAAACAAGACACCTGCCTCGATGAGCCCTTCCCACTCCCTCCTGCCTGCCTTCCCACTCTGGCTTGGTGCACATTACCCTGTTTTTCCACCCTAACCTTCTCCTGAAGCTACTCTTGCCTTCCCTGTCTTTATTTGTTCAATACTAAGAATGAAACCACCACATGACACAGCTATCTCACTCCTTGGTATTTATCCAAAAACCCTAAAATCAGCACACTACAGTGATACGTGCGTGCCCATGTTTACAGCAGCACAATTCATAATAGCCAAACTGTGGAATTTGCCCAGGTGCCTGTCCATAGACCTATGGATGAAGAAAAGGTGGTCCATGTACACAATGGAGTTTTACTCAGCCATAGAGAAGAACAAGATTGTTGCATTAATGGATGGAGCTGGAGAACATCATGCTAAGTGCAATAGACCAGATCCAGAAAGCCAAGGGTTGAATGTTTTCTGGGATGTGGAGAAGCTAGAGCAAACCCAGGAAGTAAAGTGTTGGGGGGGGGGGTTTGCTTCCATGAAAAAGATCAGTGAAGTAGAAGAAGGCAAGAGAGGGGAAGAGAGGAAGGGAGGGACAAGGGAGGAACTGCCAAGTGAGACTGACTGCGGCATGCCCATGCCATGCACACACAGGACTACAGCACAGTGAAGGTCACCTCTATGTGCATCTGTAAAGCACCAATTTAAAAAAAACAATAAGTAAATACAAGGATGACAGTAGAATACAGGGAGGGGAACAGGGGGAGGGAGAAGAGGAGGAGAAGAGGAAGAACTGGTGACCTTCAAGTAAATGTCGAGTGGGAAATGGACAAATTTATGAGCGAAGAGAGAGATGTTTTCTTTCTAAAAGAGCAGAGAAATATTTTTTAAAAATGGTGCTCTCTGAAATCCAAACAAATATTCTATGATATATATCTGCATGGAAGTGATTTTAATCAACTTAATTTAGAAACATGTTATACACAGGTGCATTTTTTACAGAATGGGTATTTTATGTTTGGAATATGAATGACGCAGGGCAGGGTTTGAGATAAGACAGCAGGCTAGGGAAATTTCAAATCAAACTTCCCTACATGTAATTCCATTCCTTAAAGCTCAGAGGGAAGAAATGTTGCTCACCATTCTAGACTATTTCTTTCTGCCCATAGAATTGCATTTTCTAAATAATAGTAGCTTAAAAGAAGATCAAGAGTGGAGATTAAACTGGATCTGAAATGTTAGATATTTGCCAGAACCTCTGGGAAATCGATGAAATATTTCTGTCCAAAGGCTGAGACCAAACATGACCTCCTCCACGTCGGGAGAATTACTAGCCAACATTCAGGGGCTTCCTGACCTCCAACAAGGTGAGTGACCCTTAATGAGCGTGGTCAGTAAATGTCCAGCTGAGGCACGGCATTGGCTAAGAACAAGAAGAGGAAGAAAAAACACATGACATTTCCTGGCTGTCACCCTTATCCTGAAAACAGCGCTCATGTTAGAGATGCATGTTTACACGAAGACCTCCTTCCTAACCTAGCAACACAAACAAAATTTGCTTCTAATTAATATCTTAGTATTCCAGTTAATATTTTGCTATGTCTAGAAGCAATAGTGTAATAGCCCCAAATTAAAATCATAACACCTGCAAAGCATTTCCTTGGGCAGCCATTCAATCCATGGAGTATCTAAGTGGAAAGAACCCGAAGTAGAAGCTGAACAGATGCATGTGAACCCCTGCGCTGCTCTCTAGCGACGCAGCCTTAGACAAGCTACATAGCCTGCATGAACTTTGTTCATCTGTAAAACTGAAAACATAAAACCTGTTCATTAAAACTGAAAACATAAAACCTGTTCATAAAACCTGTGGCAACTAAATTCAAAAACATACACGGAATACCTTGCACCTAACAGGACACGTACCACAACATCTGCCTAGGACAGGAGTGTGGCAGAAGATTGTAAGTGGGTGGTTAGTTTCTTTAGGGTGAATGCAATTAAAGGTGATCAGTAAAATGGGAGGATTATTAAGGATATGAACTTAACAAGAATTGTTTGTTTTTCGTCTTGTTTTTTGCAAGTCAAAATATCTGCTTAAACCCCCCAAAAAATATTCAGAATAATAAAAATTACCTGAGAGAATGGGTAGGAAGACTGGAGAACCAGGCCTGGAAAGAAGTCAGGCACCGCAGATGCCAACCTGGCTCGAGGTGTCTGGCCTCACTGCAGAACCACCAGTCGCTGACTGGATTCCGTCTTCAACGGGAGGAAGCCACTTTGCCTCTCTGTTTTACTCATCCCATGCGACTCAGCAATTCAGCTCCAGGAGACTCCAGAGGAAGGTGTGATGGGCGTGGCTTGAGATTCCTGACCATCTTCCCGTCTCTGGGAGGCAGGCACGTTAATTTTTGTCCTGGTCCACATAACCTACGAGGGAATGATTTCTCAAACCAAAGCTCAAGCTGACCAAAATTAAAATTAATCAATTAAAATGGCAATTAAGTGCTAAAAGTTAAATTAATCAATTAAAATGTCACTATAGATTTCCAAGGGACCCACACTGGCTCCAACATAAAATGGGAAAATGTTGAATAAAATATGTAAGAGACAAGATGAAGTTGCAGTTTCTCAGCAGAGAAGTGGGAGGGTGTTGACCTAGGAGTAACTCGACCATGACCAGCTGAGGCCCAGCCTTCCTTAGAGGCTGCATGGAGGTGGCCGACCAGGGAGGTCCACTCAATAACGCCCCATTCAGCTCGCTCAGTCTGCTTTATTCTTATTATTTTAAAATGTAATGGTATTCCATCTAAGACTTCAGCTTTCTTAAAAGAGTTCTGTTGAAACAAAGGTATAGGAACAACAATAACACCACAAGTGTTCAAAACTGGAGAAGGAAGGAGTGGCATCCTGCCTGGGGGGCCTGCCTGTTCCACATCTCTGATGCTGTGGAGGAGATGGGGGTGGGGGTGGGGGAGGGGGAGGTCAGCTTTGGGTTTCACTGGGGCATCCAGTGGTGTTGTAGAGGTGACAGTGAGCTCCAGGCCGTAAACTCTGCATTCCACTGGGACCCCATTTCTCAGCTCTGCGAAGACCTGCATTAAGCCTCAGCGTATCTGATTTTCACACTCATCCTACATGGAAGGCAAAGAATCTAGTATCTCAGAGACAATCTCAGGTTCCAGCTGTCCCGACTGAATATGGAAGCTATTATCCCACAACAATATTTTCTGCTTCTTAAATTAGTTGCATATTTTTAGCCTGGAACAATATTAATGGGATCACAATGTTTGAACAGGGAGAATGGAGCTCTGAGGTTGAGTCGGTGGGGGAGGGGAGCCGGCCTGAGGCTCCACTCCATCCCCAGCTCTCCTTCCCCTGAATCTGTGCAAGACCAGACACACCTCTGAGAAGAGTGGGCTCTGGGTTTGCAGAAGAAGGTCTATTGCTGAGGCCCTGCCTTCCCCAGGACCCAGGTGCACCCTCCATCCTTCCTCCTCCTCATCGATGCTTGCTCTCTCGGGCTGGCTCTCAGGGTCCACCCCAGTAGGGGAGCAGCCCAGGTGGTCCCGCAGGAACAGAGTAGGTAGGAGCAGGCACAGCGCTCTGGGTCTCTTCCCGGCACTGATGTGGTGTCAGGTGAGTCCAGGGTTTGCCGTGGGCACCACCACAAATCAGAAAAGCAAGGGCAGGAGCTCTGGGGAACCCATGCTCACCTTCATGTTGCGGGCCCCTGGGAGAGTCCCTGGCACATTGCTAGGGCTGAACGACTGTCTCCCCCTCTTTTGCACCATTGCAAAACCACCTCTGGTTCAAGGGCTGTGATTGGTCATGGGCTCAGGGAAGGTATCAAGAAGAGCCAGGTGTCCTTCTGAGAGGGTGACCAAGTACAGTAGTCGGCCCCGCCTTCTCCAGCCAGGTGATGGCTTCTTGTAGCTCAGGAAGAGACTTTGTCCTTGGTCTTGCCTTGGACTTGGCTGCACTACTGCCCCAGGAGCTTATCAGAGTAAGGAATCCAAAAAGGCCCCGTGGCTTTTACCGGGTGTTTAGGAGGAAGGAGGAAGCAACGTCAGGCCAAGCAGAGCAGGGCGAACCCCCAGACACGGGCCTTGGCTCTTAGGCCAGCAAGCAGGAGTCCCCTCAGAGTGCAGGGACTCCCCCGCGCTGGCGACAGGAGGACGTGTGAGGTGAGAAGGACAGACAGCCCCCTCGCAGCCACACGTTCTCTGGTTTCTCTTGGACGCTCTTTCTCTCATCTGTCTTAACTTTCTCATTTTCCGTTTCACATGTGTTAAACCGAATGACAGAAAGGTCATGGGAAAACAATGCCTGGGCCCCTCCCTTGGTCCTGAGGCACCCGCTCCCCGGTGCCCGACACCCTCAACAGCCCCCTGTGCTGGCGACAGTGGGGGGTTCTGCCTTGTGCGTAGCTGATGTGTTTCAGGACTTTGTTTGGGGTACCTGGGGGAGTGGCCAGCAGCAGCACTGAGCATGTCCCGTCCTGCTTCTCCTGGTGCTTTGTGCAGGAGCAGGATGGAAGTCCACTTCTTTGGCTGACCTAAGTCCCTGAGTGTGTGAGCAGAACCCACCGGTTGAAGCTGAGGCTGGTCTGCTCCTCACTGCCTTCTCCCTGGCGGGTCTATGGATGGCCGCTGCCCTCTTGGGCTGCTGCCGGTCAGCTCAGCTGGCCCTCCTCTCTTTCCTGGCATCTTCTGGGTTAAATGAAGGATGCTTGCCTACTCCTCCCGGGGTGAGCGACTCTGGGGCTCACGGGTTTCCTTCCGGGCAAGCTGCCAGGGGTGTCACGGATGAAGGATGGGAGGCTGTAAGTGAAGGCGGGTGTGCGCTGGGAAGGGGTGAATCTCCAAGTTTCTGGCTGGTGCACATCCAGGATTTTTAAGGACATGAGTAATTCTGTGTCTTTGAAAGGGCAACCTATAAACATAGACGTTTCTGGCAATTCCAGGGTGGAAATCATGAAGCCCGAACTGTGATTTGTTGCCTCCATATGATAAGGAGAGCAGGATTCCACTGTCACCCCAGTAAGTGTATTTCTTAGGAACGAGTTGAGGGTGCTCCAGGGTTTGCGGGAAGATGGTTCTCGGAGGTCAGGCATAGGGTTGGGGGAGTTAGAGTGCTGGGGGCGGGGCCAAATCACGTGTTTTCTTAGCTCTCCCAGCCACACCCTACTGTTAGCATTATTACTCTCATTTTATACACGAGAAAGTCAAAGTCAAGGTCAAATGCTGTTGTCTGACCTCAAAGTCCAAAGCTCTGTGCCACACTCTTAATCTTTGCCTGACTAAAAGGGATTCGTCCCTCCAGTTGCATCTTCTGGGTTCAGTGGTAATCTCCACGTCTGGAGGAAATGTGTCATTGGCTGGGAAACCTACAAATGATTAACCACATCAGCATCCAGCCTGTTGGCTCTGCCACCCTGCCCTAGTTGGATAAGCTCCAAATCATCCTTTGGATGAGGTCAGAGGGTCAGTAGGCTGTGCACATACAGCCCAGCTTGGCCATGCTCAGTTACCCATTTCTCATCAAGCTATAAAAACCCACAGTTGAATCAATGATTTCATTTTCATTAACATTAAACTAAACATGAAACTTTAAAAACAATCCCCCGTGTCTGCCCCCCCCCAGCACAGATCAAGATGCTTCCACTTTCATAACGCTGCAGTGCGTGCTGCATGTGAGTATTTCTTTTCAAGTTTTCAGCATGATTGTAAAATGCATCTAGTATTGATAACGGAGTTTCCATCACAGTGGCCAGTGCCCCATGTCATCCCAAAGCAGCTCTGTTGACAAATTAAGGTAGGGTGAACGAGTGTGTAAAGACTGTTTTTGTGTTTAACTCCTAGAGAATTTTTGGAAAACAGTTACATATTAGTTTCCATAAACAAAGCAAGACTGGAAATTTGGTTCAATTAAATAAATATCCATAAGTGCCATTGAAAAACACAGAACCCAATAAGGCTGTCTTTCTTTAGGGAATGCAGAATCTACTGGGAAGAATAAATAACTGCCCTCCCTTGTGAATTTTGCCCAGCCTGCCCGTGACTGTTGCATATGTTATAAAATGCAAAATTATATTTTATTGCTCCAAAGAGGAGAAGCAGATGAGCAAAGGACAGGTAGCATCAGAAAGCAAGCCCTGGTGGGAAAGCAGGTGGACCATGTGATGGAGTCCACGGAGCAAAGAGAGGAGAATGCACGGCAGGAGGTGGCACTGGAAGGCAGGTGTCTGGGACCCCTACGGGTACTCATCTCTATAGATATGCCCATTTCTTTCTTTAATTTGCTCCATCTTCCTCTGCTTCAATCAGCTTTTGTGTGGCCGTGATCAGTACACCAGATGATGTACCAGAAGGAACCGTTTATTTTGGCTCACGGTTTCAGAGGTTCAGTCCCTGGCCAGCTGGCTCCATAGCTCTGTGTCTGAGGTGAGGCAGAGCATCATGGTGGACGGGCACGGAGGACGGAAGTAGCCCTGGGCAAGGCAGCCGGGAAGCAGAGAGAAAGAACTCTGTTCACCAGGGACAAAATTCAAACCCCAAAGTCACGCGCCCAGCAATCTATCTTCTCCAGCCACCCCTCCCTGCCCACAGCTGCCACCTGGTTCATCAGCACCACTGGGTCAACTACTGGTCAGGTCTCACCTCCATAATCTAATCATTTCACCTCTGAACGCTCTTGCACTGCTTCACACATGAGCTTTGTGGAACACCTCATTCCTAACCCCTAACTCCCTCCTCTTCCACTTCCTCTGTTTCTCTCTGTTAGCTATCAGTAACAATGATATTATTAATATTAGTAATAATAATAGTTTTTATTTTGGTTATGTCTAAAGGTCAGTTATTTTTGGAAAGCTTCATATGAAAGATCTCACCAGATCTTATGGTTCGAAAAATGCATAACAAAAAATAAACCTGTGAAGCAAACAAGCTGAACTCATGAGAAGCAGAAACTAGCTGGCAGAAAGCAAATCTGAGTGTTGGCAACACGTAAGGCATGAAGCTTCTGGCTTTAGGTGAAGTGTCTTGTGTAAAGCACAACCAGCTGTGGAGATTCAGAACTGAACCTGGGTGTGGCAGAGGTGGGGTCAGAACAGGCCTCTCCATTCAGAGGCGGAGCCCACCCCCTCTCCTCCTTGATTCTCCTTCCATCTTCCTCAGCTGACCACGTGGAAGCTAAAAGATGGAGCTTCCAGAGACTGGGGGTCAGTTCTGTATTTGGCGATTGATTTTAGAGCTCACCTCTTTGTGTTGTGTTTGAAAGTAGGTACAACTTTTACCTTTTGTGGATGACAATTAGTAAAGAAGAATGACTTGAAACAATGTTGGAGATAGGTTACAAGCCAAAGAGCGGAGGAAAAATTATTTTATTGGTTTTGAAGGTTCCTGAGTTGCAGAGCTTATCCTCTGTAAGTGAGAGTCCTAGAGGATTTCTAGGAAGAAACAGAGTTTGCTTTTCTAAAAACAGGGATTTGACAAAATACCTCGAAATACCCATGAAGCTGTTATAACCTTGGACCTCTGGTTCATTAACTCCAAAAGCCCTCAAGAATGAATGCGCCATCCCGACTTCCAGATGACCCTACTTCGGAGAAATTTTACGAGATAGATGGGTCGTGCAGGATGACCCTGCAGACTGAGCTGCTCTGTGACTGCCCTGCATGTTTATAGTTCTCTACAGTTTACAAAATCGCACAAATGCATGATTTAATCTCCCTAAAATTCCAAAAAATCTCCAAAGAAAGACTGTGGAGGTTAATAGGTCTTTGTAAAGAGACTCAGTACCCATTTAAAAGGGCTCAACAAGAATCTTTTATGTTGCAAATCAAAATAAAACCAACCACACTTATTTTCTTCTGATTTGTGCTTGACACTAGAAATAAGAAGCAAGTTAATTTACAGCAAATCAATTCCCTGAAAATCAATTTGCTAAATGACCAATTTGCTGATTTTTATCAAACACAGCAATTAAGTTTTTTCATTTAAATGTTTTAAGAAGAATAGAGCTAAAATATGAAATATGTTGTATAAAACGTTAACAAAAAACAATGTTCATATACTGTTAGAGAAATTGGTCAAAGGGTTATTTAAAAAATGTGACATTGGTCAGCAGTTTCATGAAAGTTTCCCACAACTGATACTATTTCTCCCACTTAGATTTTAATATTTATAGGGAATAGAAATAGTTAAGGTGTTTCTAGTAAAATTAAAATTTAACGTAATTATAGAATACAGAATTTATGTATCTGAAAGAAATCAGAATTCACAGTCAATTCAATGTAAATTAAAAATGTCAAAGGATTAACACAGCTCTCTGGGGTTACAATTAACAGGCTTTGCTGTCATTTTTAATGGCACTATTAGTCTAGTGGGACAGGTAGGTCTTTGTCACACGACCACACTCATGACTCTGTGGATACAAGGGGAGGAAAGTAACACAGAATGCAGAGAGCAAAGAGTATTCAGGATGCTCCCCTGCATGAACAACAGAAACAGAGGTCAGAAGCCATGTTGAAGTTCCTCAAGGAAGCTGGGCACAGCGGCACACACCTGTAGTCCCAGGGACTCAGGAGGCTGAGGCAGGAGGTTCTCAAGTTTGAGGCTAGCTTCAGCAATTTGGTGATACCCTGTCTCAAAATAAAGAATCAAAAGGGTTGAGGTGTATCTGAACTGTAAAGCACACCTGGGTTTAATCTCTACCCTCACCCCCTAAAAAAAAGTCATTCAAGGACATCTAGAAATAAATCCATAGCATGGACTTTACTCTTTGTCACTCCCATTTGCAGGATCTGGACTCTTCCGTGCCACTTTTATTTGCCTTTATACCAAATGCGGCTCTTTACGGCCAATGTCACCTGTTTGCCTATCTGCTTTTCACCCAGGGACAGAAATATAAATCAAGTGACCACTGTAGGAATTATTGGCTTTTCCACCTGTAGATTTCTCAGTTCTGTGGTTGCTTGTTTGGCAGGGCTTCTGTCAGCCAGAGCAGGCAGACTGGGTGTATCCTGTTCAGGTTGCTGGGCAGGATGGAGATTCAATAAGGGTAAGCAAGGGGCTGAACTGGACCCTGCAGGAGGACACAACGGGCTCCACTGCTGTTGGCCTGGAACCATTCTCGACTTTCATTTGAAGAGTAGAGTTGAATACATTTCCTTCGTGTTCTCAATAGGACATTCCAGTCTTTGATAGTCAAATTCTCAAATATTTTAATCATGGAAAGAATGGAATGACTTTCTAATTTAACAGTTGAAAACTGAACTGTAAAACAATCCCCCTAAGTTCTAGAAACCCAAAACAAAAAAGAGTAATGGCAGCCCAAGTATATTATTAAACTGTTCCGTTTGCCAGAAACGCTGGTTCTCTTTTTAGTCTTTTCCTAAAGCTAAGTTGTCTTTAAGTTAATCATCCTTTCTTTGGCAAGTTTAATGCATGCTGAGATTTCCAAATTTTATATGCTCACAGTACGAGCAAAACTTTCTTTTCAGAAGGATGTTAGTATAATTATACAAAATACATTATCCTGTTAAAGTATGTTGTTATTTTCTAAAATGGCTTTGTTTTGACTTTATTCTCTAGATTTTTAACATTTATGAATGTTTCTTTAACTAGAATGAAATGATAACATTTCCATAATTATCATGATATTGAAATTTTAATTCGAAGCATGACTATTGAGTTTTGATATATTTCTTGATTTTCATCTCACAGTGAGGTTTGAAATTTTACCTCACATCTTTTATGTCTGTAAATAAAGAACCTTCCTGACAACAGCCGGAAGGCCCAGAGCTTCCTGTTACCAATAGCCAGCAATTATCAGTGCGGCAGGGGAGAGCATACAGTAAAAGACAAGTCTGCTACATAAATGCTGAAATTTAAATGCTGAGATTTTTAAGAAGATCAATGGGAATTGCTGGGAGAGTGGTTAAAATGGAAAGGACTGTATACTGTGAATAATACTGTAATATTTTTACTACTGTTGGAATCATTTAACAAAAATGTTCCATAAAAAATCCCACCAAGTATCAAGATGCTAATGCTAGACCTCATTTATTGCCAGCATATTCAGTGACATTTTATAATGTACATCTGTCAGCCAGAGATACAAATGAATGAGGTGAACCATACAATTTGCCCTCCGGAAGTTCCATTAGAGCCCCCAGTGTATAATATTTATGAGGTCAGAATCAATTAATCAGATGGCTGTATTGGCTCTTCAGCTCAGCGGGTCTCCTGCTCTACCAAACTGTTGCATTTCAAAATCTTTCCTTTTTAGCAAAAGAGTGAGTTTGTGTATGTGTGTGCTACATAAAAGCTATTTTGTAAATTGATGACTATAGTAACAGGGATGTATACAGCAATAATTCAGGGCATTAAGTGAAAAGAATACAAAATATGTCTTATCCAAAATGTTTGATCTCAGTAGGAGTCCTAAATGTTTTCTATGAGCTCAGGTGGTCTACCCACCCCACAGTTGACTGAGTGAAAGGCAGCTGTGTGGGAAATGCAGGCTGGTCATGTTCAGCTGGGCTATCCGAGCTCTGGGTGTGGGAGGGTCCTGAGGAGATGCCGGCTGCTGTCAAGAGCAACCCCAGTGCTCACAGGGCAGAAATGGAAAAGGGCCATGAGAATCCCACCGTAGGAATGGCCACTGTGCAGATGGAGAAGGTGATGTGTAGTTAACCCCAGAGGATCTAAGAAATGACGCTGGCTGTGCTATTTGCACTGGGCTGCTCCCTTCTCTGCCCAGAAAGCAGCCTCAGAGCAATTGTAGAAATGGATGACGAGTTGGAGGAATCCTCATGGTAAAAGCATAATCTCTCTTTCTGAATTTTTGGCATCAGATAAAGAAGAACAGAGACTGTGAAGGTTGACACTTTATTAATAAAAGTCCTGGTAGCCAATCTTCTTGTGGTGCATCATGCTGGACCACAAAAGAAATTATGGCCAAAGACAGTAACACAAAGTTCCAGTCCAGAGACAGTGTACTCATTGCAGCAAGGTCAGAATTTACATTCATCTCTAATTGTTTGCTCCACGAGCCCCAGGTGTGGAGCTCATGTGGGCAGAGATTACAGATCCGTAATTGGGCACAGGGAATCCGTGGTCACAGTGGGCCATGGATTCACCTTGCATGTGCCACATGATGGGCAGGTGGGGTTGCATGAAGGGAGCCAACAGAGTGACATCCTCAGACAGCAAAATAACCACCTTTCCTTTCTGAAACCAGCTAGAAACAGTAAAAAGGAAAAAAAAAAATCTTTGGTGAAAGTAGGAAATGGCGAAGTGTTGTTGCTATTGGAAAATTTAAATTTCCCAAGGAGCGGGATTTGAGATCTGCTGTGGTTGGGTTCACCAGTGCCCCAGCAGCCGGCACAGTGGTCAGGAGGCTTCTGCCACATGAATGGGTCAGTTCTGAACAGTGTCGCAGGGTCTTTGACATCGCTGCATTCAATTAAGTTGGAGGGAAAAAATAGGATGTGCTTTTCCTTCTTCAAAAGGAGTCCCTCCCACTTCTCCTAGTTCCTGGGTCGAACCCACCTGGGCACCGGCTTCCTTGTTCTCCCCACCCCACCGCGGCCCTTAAACACGGCCTCTGTTTCCATTTTCTAAGAGAAAAGAGGGCGAACCCAAAAACTGCAGAGAGGATCCAAGGGCGGAGCGCGCTCTCAGGTCAGTGACATGAAGGCGCTCCTGGCCCCGGAGGCCTTACGTTTCCTGAGGTGCTGCCTAGGACACCTGGCCACTGGACACTCCAGTCCACCCTGGAGACCGGGCGGACTCGGACAGGCCCAAGGGTGGGCAGTGCAGTTTGAAGTCCCTAAGGAGGGACTGTGGGCAGGTGAGCCGTGTGCGGAGATCCCCAGGCCGGCTGAGCGCTGGCCACCAGGGTGAGCGGAGGCGCTGCCCAGCCCGGGTCCAAGTGCTGCCCCAGGGCGCCCAGCAGGGGAGAGGGCACCAGCCAGGCCGCTGGGCACTGCTGTGGAGGAGGGGCGCCACCCCCCACAGGGCACATGGCACACACACACACACAGGGCACACACACACGGCATGCACTCACATACTACACACAGCACACACGTGTACACATAGCACATACAGGCACACACAACACACACATGGCACATATACACAGCACACACTACATACACAGGGCACATGGCACACACATACACACACAGCACACACAGTACACACATACATAGCACACAGCACACACATACTATACACAGCACACACATATACACATAGCACACACAGGCATATAGCACACACTACACAAACACACAGCTCACATAGCACACACCACACACATACACATACCACATACAGCATGCACACAGCACACAGCACACACACACACATGCACACCACACACAGTGCACACACAACACACATACCCACACAACACACATACACACACCATACACACATACACACACCATACACACACATAAATACACACCACACGCAGCACACAACATACACCTCCCACACACACCACATATACCAACACATATACACAGCACACATACACATAGCACACACACTATACCACACACATCCCACACCTAACACACACATCACATACACATATCACACACACTCTATCCACATCACACACACCCCGTACATACCACACACACCACTCACACCACCATACACACCACACACACCATATACGTGCACAGCACACATACCACACACCCACACTGTCAACTGGATGCCATGTGCACTCTGGTGATCCAAGCTGACGCCTGCCCTGGGCCAAGCCATGCACAGCTGTGTGAGTGAGGGACACGCGGACTCCAGGGCCCTTGTTTCGGCTCCAGCTAAGACTTGGCCCATTTCCATTCCAGGGGAGACCGGGGTCCAGATAGCTCTCATGGGAAACGTGGACCCCAAACCATCTTCTCTGCAGTAACAGAGTCTGACCTTGGATGGCGTTGATTTCCCAAATGTCTTCGAGTTACTTGGTGTCAAAATTATTAGCTTTTAGCTTGCCAGTGTTTACTCGGGGACAATGTGAGTTCCCTTGACAAGCAAGGCCACATTTGATGCCTTTGTTCTTCTAGGATGACTGAGTGTTTTATTTCTTCAGCAGGTATGCATTTACCCTGGCTTTGGCAGGTCCTCATCCATGACAAAATGCGTGTGTTCATACTGAGTTCTCAGTGCTATCACATTGTGGATTCCTTTTGTTAGGACACAGTAGAGAGAAAACATCTGGTGATGTGCTGTATGTTTCTGAAACTACTTGTTGTGGGGATGGCCGGTATCTAAATAAAAGGCAGCTATAGAGTTACAACTGGACTGATCTCAATGATCAAAATACAAGTGACGAAGTAATAAAAGAAGAAAAAACAAAAGCGATGGGAAAGATGTGGAGCCTAAAGGAGAAGACCTGGGGAGTCGTGTTTGATGCATTCCCCGGCTGTCCCTCCTTGGGTTCCAATCCATGGAGAGTGCTGGACACGTTTGATATCTCGCAGTCTGTTCCAGCATGCTTTGCTGAAAGGCAGCGGGAAAGATGGGAATATGTGCACATTGGGGAATAGCGGGGAAAGAGAATAAAAGGTGCCAGTCACAAGGGTGAGTACTGCTTTGGGAAGCCTTACCGTGCAAGAAGTCAAATGGAAAAGCCAAGGAAGGGTAGCATTTTGAAATTGTCAACATGAACTCGTGGCCACAGGATCTATCCTCCCTATCATTTTTTGAGTTACTCTGGCTACTGCAAGTACTCAATGGGAACGATTTTCATGTTTCTCTTGACCCCAGTTTTTGAGCACTAGTATAATCTACCAAGGCAATGAGAACTCCTGGGAGAATTGCTAACGCCACGTTTTGAGGCAGAACAAATGAATACAGACCTGAAATATTTTATTGTAAGAAAGCAAACATTGTCAGAGATGTTTGCAGTTGCGGTTGTATTGGAAAAAGCACAGAGATCGATGTTAAGAAAAGAGCTGTTGGTGGCTATGGTGTTAAAATGGAGCATGAGAAAGATAAAAATTGCAGGCAATTGGAGTGAGACGCGGTTGTTGAAGAAGCCACACATCTATGAGCATGCTGACACAGGAAAGTCACAGACTGCTGAACAGTGTTGGCAATGTTCTTGAGTTTCTAATATCACCTGCAGGTAACGCTATATTTATTGTGTAATTCGAATGACTTGTATGCTACCAGGTTATTTTAGTCAACAAAAAGGATTATACAATATAGAGAGGGATTTTTAAGTTGAAAATGATGTGGGGATTTTGCGTCAAGTGTTTGACTTTCCCCACATTTTCTGTAACCACGATACCATGGCTCCTTTTCATGGACTAAGATAGTAATTTATACTTTTGCGACCCAGCCTGTGAAATTGTGGTAGTCCTCTCTATGAGTCCAAATTTAATAGTACCATGAAATGTCATGTGGTTGTCTGGAAAAGAATGTTTATATAGTCAACTGGACCCAGGATTGTGTTGTGGCCAGATCACGGCAATCAGGGAGGGTGGATGTAACTCTTACCCCTTTTGTAGGGAAAGATTAAGTGTCTTTCAGATGTTTATGCTGGGAACTGGAGCATTGGTGCTAAACAGCAATCTCTAGTTGCTGCAACCTCAAGACTTCCCTCAGGGGCATGTTTGGTTGGGGTATGCCTTGCAGCTGAGATTCATTGGAATCGGTCCCCATGGAAAATTACAGGATTTTGTTGGGAAAGAGAGTTTGGTAGGACATGGAGACAAGGTCCTTATTCCTCTTTCCTGATGTTTCCTTCCATATGGAAGGATCCACTCTTGCTGAATATTCCCGGCCTCTATTTATACTTCAATCATTCTTTGCCTGGGGCAGCTATGGGTTTGTCTGCAGCTCAGCCTCCTCTTCTGACTGCTGGGCTAAGGAGTGGGTGGACAGAAAGGTAAAGGTGATCCCTTCTAATGCCACAAGTTAACTTTAAAAGCTGAAATTTCATATAACTTTTTCTTTTGTGTGTGTTGTAAGGAAATTATAATAGTAGAGTATCTTTATTTTCTATTAGCATTTAGCTAACATAGAAAAGTTATAAGGAGAAAAAAAAGAAATGAAGCCAAAAGTACATGCAGGAAAATCACAATATACTTTTTTTATGGGGAGAGAGAATGAAGAGTAAAAGGGTATTTTCCGACATTGAGTCATGTTGAGTTAAGATAACTGATCAGGAATGAAATTCAGAAGGGGATCTATTTTATTCAAGAAATGAATTATTAGCAAGTGAAAATAAAAAACAAAGAAAGGTCATGAGTAGATTTGGGAGAACTACAGAGTTCAGTCTCACCTTGAGGAAAAATAGAGGTGAAAAACGAAATATGAGCATCGACAAGACTTCCATCAATAACAGGGATGCCCACTCCCACCACAGCCACGGGAACAAGCAGGGAAACCAGGAAGCCAGGCAGAATACTGATGTTCTTCTGATCAAAGCACTTTATTAAGCCAGAAATCCAGGGGGGAGTTGGGGAAGGCGAAACTTCCAGCAATCTGTGCTGGAGGG
The DNA here is from genome assembly GCF_052094955.1 of Ictidomys tridecemlineatus. Taxonomy (NCBI): domain Eukaryota; kingdom Metazoa; phylum Chordata; class Mammalia; order Rodentia; family Sciuridae; genus Ictidomys; species Ictidomys tridecemlineatus. Next base: position 153,611,471 of record NC_135484.1, on the reverse strand, counting down.
ACCCAGAGGAGGGTGCCTGGCAACCGACGTCTTCCCCCTGGAAATGCCCTCAGGATAAGGGAAGAGCAGAGAGCAGAGTGGAGAAACACAGGGGCTCCCCAGCCCCCCAGCAGAAGGTGGTTGGCATTTGGGATGAAATTGTGTCCCCCACAAAGGGGGCTGTCAGGAAGGAGAGAGGTGCTTGGGAAGGTACCCAGCTCTGAATTTGCTGGCAGGCGAGGGGAAAGAGCACAGGCTCAGCAGGAGGGGCAGGGGACGATCCAGCTGGAGGAGACGGGCAACAGTGGCCGGATGCCTGATGACCCTCCACAGGCGCCTGCAGGGGCGTGGGCGCTTCGTGCTGGGTTAACTCTGCCTCGGGTGGGATCAGCAGACCCAGCTGCCCACAGGCCACACGTTGGCATCTCGTGTTGAGACGGAAATCTGAGTGTGACCCAGACACCCACTCTGACTGCTCTAAGAGAAAGGAGTCACTTACAGGACTGGACATTCACAGGACCCCAGAGGCCAGGGAGCCTGGCTCCAAGGAAGCCCCCCAAGAGCACTGCCCCAGGGGACACCAGGACCCACGGGAGCCAGCCCTTTCCCAGGGTTTGCCTGTTTTCCATTGGGTTCTCTTTCTTTCATTTTAGAGTTGACTTGTATGATAGGTACTTGAGGTCATATGGATAGCAATTCTTAACGGACTCCATGTGGCAAATCTTGCTGTCATGTCACCCTTTTAAATTTCCTTTTAAAAATACTCTGTATTCAGATATTCATTATATCAAGTTTGGTCATCGTGCTTTCCAAATTTTCTGTATCCATTTGACTTTTTTTGATGTCTTACCAACTGCTAAGAGCCAGGTGGTGAATTCTGTCACTCCAAGTGAGGATTTGTCCATTTCCCCTTGAACTTTCATTGGTTTCTTTTTATATTATTGAACACTCACAAACTTATCACTGCTCTTTCTGGCAAAGTGATCATTTCATTATGAGTGGCTATCTTCACCTGTATACTTGGGGATTTTCAAAGTATGTTTTATCTGGTAATACTATGCCAGCTGCTATTGAAATACAAAGTTATTTTGGCCAAAATTTTCCTTGTATATATGTTCCTGTGCTTTTATTTTCAACTTTCTGGGCTTTCTTTCTTTCTTTCTTTCTTTCTTTCTTTCTTTCTTTCTTTCTTTCTTTCTTTCTTTCTTTCTTCCTTTCTTTCTTTCTTTCCTTCTCTCTCTTTCTTTCTATTATATATATATATATAGATAGATAGATAGATAGATAGATAGATAGATAGATAGATAGATATGTCTCTCATAATGGCTTAGGTGTGTGAAATCTAGTTTGATAGTCTTTAGTCTTAGACTTTAATTGGAGCACTTAGTCTGGGCATGTTCCTATAAAACAAATCTATTCAGAGCCCCATCTGGTACCCCCTGTGCTCCAGTTACACAACTTGATATGGGTCAAGGTATGTTATGGCTCTTTTTTCATCCTCTTTTTATTATTATCCTCCTGGGTTGATTATTCTCATTCCGTTTCCATCTTCTCCTAATCTCTGGGCTTTACATACTTTCTTTTCATTTAGTGGTTCTCCTGAATTACAAATACACATTTAACATCAAAGTATCCCAAGTTAATAATAGCAAGGATCACATCACATGTTAAACATACTTTCTTCCTGCATTAAATGCCTCTGCCTTAGTGTATTTTAACTCTATCTCATTTGTAAATTGAGAGATTATTATTTTCAATGCATTATAACTTGGGGTTTCTTATCTGTCCTTGTTTCTGGTGTGAATTGCCAGCAGCTGGATGTATGTCTTTGAAATTTCCTTTCATGAGAGTCTTTTGATGTTAGATGTTTCACTTCTGGTTTTCTCTACTGTATATTTGCCCCATTCATAAGTTAGTTATTCTGGGTGCAGCATTTTCTGTTGGCCTTGGTTCTCTGTCACACTGAAGATCACCTCCTCGTTTGCTCTGTAGTGTGGCCGTGGAGAGGCGGTCCGAGGACTGAGTTTCTTTGAAGGTAATCCGTCTGTTATTTGCAGGCTCCTGAGATTTTTTCTCAGTATCTGGGCATTTTTCAGCATGGTGATAATAAGCCATACTGTGGATTTATTTTTTTTAACCTCCTACTTAAGATTGACTGGTTTCTATGAATGTAGGGATTCAAGTCTTTCCTAAGTTATTATCCAGTGTTACTACTATATTACTGTATTGCCCCTGCTTCACCCACTCATTTCTTTTGAGGCTTTATTAAGTCCAGACCTCACCTGCATACTCCATCCTTCATGTCTTCCCTTCTCTTCTCCTTTTTATCTTCCCATTGCTGCTTATTGAATAACTTCCCGCTAAACCCACATTCCAGTTTACTAATTCTGTCTTCAGCTTAATCTAAAGGGTCTATTTTGTTATGTCATAAATAGACTTTTTATTCCATAAAAAGTCTAAGATTATCTTAAGTTCATGTTTTATTCCTTCAAGAATTATGAATTAAGGGGCTTGGACCGTGGCTCCGTAGTAGCGCCTTACCTGGCATATGTGAGGTACCGAGTTCAATTGTCAGAGCCACATATAAATAAATAAAATAAAGGTCTATCAACAGTTTAAAAAAATTAAAAATTATCAATTAAAATAGCTCTTTATTTTCTGCATCCTTATTCCAATAGTCAGAATCTTTGGAAGACTTCCTTTGGTCTATTGTTTTGCTGCCTCTCTGTCAAGGTGACTTTTTCTTCTTTTCTTTCTGATTTTTGATGCAGAAGTGCTCATTTTCGGTGGGAAAATATTTTTTCCTTTTCTTTTAGATCCAAGGGTATGTGTCTGCTGCAGATGACACATTCTGCCTGGTGCTTCAGGGCAGTAAAAGCTCTGGAGTGCCTTTGACTTAGTGATTTGAGATTATCTGGGATGACCCAGGTAATGTAATGGGGGACTGCGAATCTCTTTGAGAGCCAACTCATAATTACAACCTTTAGGACCTCTTTTCTGAGAACTCACTTCTGTCCTGGACCAAGGCATTTATTTTTGGTGTTTCCTGAGAATGGAGCCTGATTTGGATTAGCCTGTGCCTCATATTCATGGGTAGGCTTCAGCCCTCCTGGATCTCAGCTTTATTATCATGCGATTTCCTGTTAGTAAACTTCTCCTTCTCTCCAGGTGCTACTAGGACTATGAACACAGGAACTAAATTTATGTAGGTTTGAAAAAAACTCTTAGGGAATAATTGACTTCAGAAATTTACTTATTTTTTTAAATTTCCAGTCATTATTTTTGGCATTTTCTTTATTCATTTGTCTATTGATGAGCACCTGAGCTGGTTCCATAACTTGGCCATTAAGAATCATGCTCTATAAATATTGATATGCAATAACCATTGTACTCTGCTGATTTTAGTTCTTTTCAAATACCAACAACTGGATTATATGGTGATTCTATTCATTAGTCTTTGAGGAATCTCCATACTGCTTTCCATAGAGGTTGTATTAATTTTCGGTCCCACCAACAATGTACAAGTATATTTCTCTGGTGTGAATTGCCAGCAGCTGGATGTATGTCTTTGAAATTTCCTTTCATGAGAGTCTTCTGATGTTAGATGTTTCACTTTTGTTTTTCTATACTTTATAATTGCCCCATTCATGAAGTCAATAATTTTTTTCAATAATTTTTGTTATTTGTATTCTTGATTACTGCAATCTAACTGGAATGAGATAAAATTTCTGTCTAATTTTGATTTGCATTTCCCTTGTTGCTAGGGATGTGGAACAATTTTTCATATATTTCTTAGACATTTGTATTTATTCTTTTGAGAAATATCCTGTTTAGATCATTTGCTCATTTGTTGGTAGGGTTAAAAGACCCAAAAATAGCCAAAGCAATTCTGAGCAATAAGAGCAATGCTAGAAGCATCACAAGATCTGACCTCAAATTATACTGCAGAGCCATAGTTATAAAAATAATATGGTATTGGCATCAAAACAGACATGAAGATCAGCAGAATAGAATAGAAAACATAGAAACAAATCTGCATAGATACACTTATCTGATCCGGATGCCAAAAAACACATGTTGGAGGAAAGATAGCCTTTTTAATGAAGGGTGTGGGAAAACTGGATGCACATTTACAGCAGGATGCAACTAGAGTCCTGTATCTCCCGCTGCACAAAAATCAGCTCAAAGTGGATCAAAGACCTAGGACTAGACCAGAAACACTGCAGTTGCTAGGAGAAAACATAGTGGCAATGCTTTAACATATTGGCACAGGCACTGACTTCCTTAACAAGACCCAGAAAGCTCAAGAAATAAAACCCCAAATCAGTAAGTGAGATGGCATTAAATTAAGAAGCTTCTGCACAGCAAAGGAAATGAGTGTGAAGGGAGCGACTATGGGATTGGAGAAAACCACTCCTCCTCCAACAGGGGATGCATATTTAGAATAGATAAAGCACTTACGCTGTGTTCTGATCTGTCAGTCAAAAGGAGATCACAAACCCTCCCTGGAGGGTAAGTTTCCAGACAGCATAGGACAGTATTGCCCATAAAGAGACCTCAGTTGTCATGAAGTTCCTTTATATCAATATTTGTGTGTGTGTGTAGGGAGGAGTTAGTGAGTACCTCAGTTAGAGAGAGAGCTATCTAATATTTATTTATTTATGTAAAGCATTTGCTCAGAATCTCTGGAACTCAGATTGGTTTTTCTATCCCTTATGACTTTCTGTAAAGTTGCTCATTTCGGCTGTGGTATTTATTTCTGTAACGTGCATGTCTCCATGTCTCTGACTCATTTAACACACAGCCTGGACACCGTGGGTATTTTCTAGTAAAATTTAACTGCTTGTATTCTGGTGGTCAGTACCATTGCACTCTTGTCCTTAAGTTGTATTTATGAAGGAATTAACATGAAGTGGATTTATTCACTTTGTTATTCATACTGAATATCACAGTAACATTTTGCAGAAAACGAACAATGATATTTGATTTGTCACTTGAATCTGTGATTCATTTAGTCTCAAAAATTTGGGTCATTTCATGGCTTTCTCCTTCACTCTGTCTGTCATATTGTTGGTTTCTTATTTGCATGCTGTGTATTAGTTTCCTATGGCTGCTGTAACAAATCCTCTCAAATTTGGTGACTTAAAATAATAGGCTCTTTGGTGTTGTTGTTGTTCTGGTGGATTGAAGTCTGCAATCAGTTTTCTGGTTTCAAATCCAAGTGCTCCCCCTGGAGGCTCTTTTCTTGCCTCTTCCACCTTCTAGGGTTGCGTTCTTGCACTCCTTGACCTTGAACACCTTTTCTGCTTTTAAAGTCAGAAGCGTAAGGTTGCCTTCCATTATCTGATCTCCTTTGTTTCTTTTTCTTTTCCTTTCCTTTTATTTATTTATTTATTTTGGAGCAGGGATTGAGTCCAAGAGTGCTTAACCACTGAGTCACATCTTCAGCCATTTTTTTTTTTTTTTTTTTAAGACAAGGACTTGCTAAATTGCCAAGCCTTGCCTCCAACTTTCGATCCTCCTGCCTGGGCCTGGATGGAAGGCATGTACCACAACACCTGACTCTTGTGATTGCACGTAGGGCCCACCTGGATAATCCAGGATGGTCCCTACCCCTAAATAGTTGATATGCTCCTGTCTGCAAAGTTCCTTTTTCCACATGAGGTCACCCTGAGTATTTCAGGGTTTACATGCTGGGTATCTGCAGCAGCCACTATTGATCCACCCTCTGGAGGTTCCAGCTGTGCTAATCCTTTCAGCCTTGAAAGAAGCAAAAGGATTCACACACCTGTCTAGCAGAACCAAGGGTGATACCTCATTTCCCTTTCCATCTCTTCTAAAGGCACTTTTTTGCTTTTGTCAGATCTTATAATTTCATAATGGACTTACAATTTCATAATGAACAGACTTCACAAAATTAAAGCCATGAGTGTCACCCCTCCCTGTCACTGTCTCTAAATCCATTTTTATCTAATAGTGAGAATTAGGTTCAGAAAAATCCAGCTCTTGTGCTAGTTATTCCCTTAACTTGTATTCCTGGTCATTTTGTGCACTCGTGTGAAACTAGCTCGGCATACGCAGGCTGTAGTGTGTGGGGATGTGTGGGGTAGGGTGGAGTGGGACAGGATGTTGTTAGTGGCAGAAAATTGGTCAATAAGCTGATAGGAGCCTCATCAATTCCCAGTGTCTGACGATAACATGTACATGATTGGATGCTGAGGTGCAAATTAATGACATCTAAATGATCTAGATGCTTAGTGCTCTGGGTCACATAGCAAAACACAAAAGCAACAGACAATGTGGTTTCCCAAAATGCAGGTCTTTCACCCCAAAGCCCAGCAAGTCATTGGCAAACTGAACAAGTTTGCAAAATTCTCTGATTTAACAAAATGCAAGTCTTCAGCCATATATTTTGGTTTGGGAGCATCAGTGTGGGGGCCATTGAGACGCACAGCTCTCACACAAGGCCTGCGTCCCACAGGGGCTCATGCTCCACATCTGTGTTGAGAACTCTGTGAAGAGCTGTCCTTGTGGTTGTTTTTTGTTGAGGACATTTGACCTTCCAAAACATGACATGACCCAAGTAGCTGTCATTTGATCTCCTTTTTCTAATATGTAAGAAACTCTCCAGTTGGTACTTGGCTTTTTCCAAATAAAGATAATATTTCCCAAACACAGGACACTGAGTAAATTATGGTTGCACAGAGAAGTATGGTGTTATTCTAACATTGTAAAGCTCCTTAATGCCAAAGTCAAGGGTAGACCTAAGCTGCTGACATAGAAACTCTCCAATATTCTTTCCTCAATTTCCGAATATCAAAAATGCAATTTGTAACTTCCAAATATCAAATGCTAAATAAAATGGTGATATTCACTGCCTGCATTGATGTCCTACTATGAAGACAGAATGTTGGCAAACAGAAAGGAAGGCGTTTGGCCTGCTGCCATGCAAACCCCTGAAAACAGTATTTTGGGGTGGAATGTGAATTACTCCTGTGTTTTCTTATCTTTGATTTACACACTTTTCATCACCAGCATTTCATTTATATATGGAACATTTTATGTGTCTTCCAATATTCTTTGCATAATATCTGTATTTTTTTCACTCTTTTTCAGTTCCTATAAGTATCCACATAATGAGTGAATAGGTTCTAGTAAGCATTTTTGTTTTATATGTGTAGCCAGAGACACTGCTTTTCTAGCTGGAAAACTTGTATTAGAAATGGTCACCAGAGCTGGATATCAGGTCGATGGTTTGCTCAAAAGTGTGAGTCTAAAGGGAAGAAAGATGTGTGTGCCGTTCACTTTACTTGGCTCCCACAGACACTTAAAAGCTAAAAGCAAGTGAAAACCTTCCAACTGCGACTCCTGGAAATGATTACTTTTCTAAGTTAGAGGAGCCGGTACTGGGAATGGAGTTTAATGAATTTTTATACTTCGTTGATTTCATTTTTTTCTGAGTAACTTATAATAATAATAAAAGAAAATAACTAAAAAACTCTGCATCATATCTAGTAAGCATGTATTACCAAAGTGATATGCTACGCATCTAAGTGAACTGTATCAAAACATGAAAACAGACTTCACTTTTTTAGGGAGATTATGGATAAATAAATCATCTCCAATTCATCACTGCCATTAAAACATAAATGAATGTTGAAGGGGATTCACTTTGCTATTATTTTTATAAAATGTAATTATTCCTTCTTTTCATAAAATAAAAAGAGTATAACAATTTAAGATTGAAATGTTTAGTTTTTAAGATAGTAAACAATTTATCTAACAGTACTTGGCAGCTTACTTAAGGATCTTCTAAAATAATGCCTTAACCTTCTTAGTATTTTTTTTTACTCCTAATCAGTATTTTCCCAGTATACTTTCTTTCTTTTAGTACTTTTTTAGTTGTAGTTGGATATAAAGCCTTTATTTTATTTTTTTATTTTTATGTGGTGCTGAGGATCGAACACAGCGCCTTGCACATGCTAGATGAGCACTGTACCGCTCAGCCACAATCCCATTTGCCTCTAGTCCAATATTCCTTTCACTAGATGGTGATTTTGCAAAGACACAGGTTTTGAGTAGACCCAATGGAAGTTTAAATTTTCTCAGGGGGATTTGAAAAATGTTTTTGCATCACTGAAAGATAAAATTCTGATAGCTATGGGCCTTAAATGTCTTTTTAATTTTAGTCTCAGCTACCTAAAGGCATGCTTAAGAGAGAAATATTAGTAGACAGTTTCTTGAGATGTATATTAAGATTCTGTCTTCAAAATCTGACACAGAAAGAAAATTATATAGAGCATGGTGTCTATTCCAAATGTGTCTCTATTTAAAGAAGAGAATAATTGCATATTACAATTTAAAACCATCTCAAAATCATTTAATTTTCCTGAGGCCTATTAATATTAAATCACATGCCTATGCAAATAAGCCCGTCAGTAGTGGAGCTGGGAGTAAATCTCAAGTTGTCTCATTCTTCAATGCTCTCCTTTCCTCTGTAGGGTTTGTCCCTAAGTTGATACGGGTACACAACAATGAACAGGTTCTGACAAATGTGTTGCCTGACTATTGTGCTGTTGGGAGAACACAGAGAAGGCCCTCACACAAATGAAGAGGCTGTGGCATCTCCAGGTGACACATGCAGTCTAACTACCATTATGTGGGAACATGACGGCATTTATGCAGTTAGCGTTGTGAGACGATGGAGTCTGTGTCATCAGAAACCTGTCCTCAGCCAGTTGAGAGATGAGGAAGAAAGTAGAGCTCTGTAGGGACAGGTATGGAATAGATTAAAATGCTCTAGCAACACATTTGGCTCAGAGTACCTTGGCAGTGTCAGCTGAGAGAGAGGTTGCTTTGAATTACACCTCGTTTCTCCCAGGAATGGAATTAGTTGATTCCACCCGAGCCCTGTCATCTCATTTTCACAAACACCACACAAGGCAAGCACCACCGCAGTTTCGCGTATGATGAAACAACTTCAGAGAGGCTCACTTAGTTGTCACTTAATCCCCCTGGACCCACGCTGATCCCCAACACCAATGAGTAACACCAAGATTTGAACACCAGCAGGTCTGGGGTGAGTGGTGGAAGTTTCTGCAAGGGGTCCCCTATACAGTCAACTTATGCCCAAGGTTTAGGTAGTTACGGACAACATAGATTGTTTGTAACTTACAACTTACAGATCTACATGCTCTTATTTTTGATGCTGTTTTGAATACTAGGATGAGATGCTTATTCTTTAAATTCATGACAGAGTTTCTAGTATTTTTTTCAGGGTGACCCTTTTCACCCCTGCTTTCAACGTCACACAGAAGCCCTAACTAATGCAATAAGCCAAAAGGAAAAGAAAAATGCCCACAGGTTGGAATTAAAAGGAAAAACTTTCTTTGTTCACAGATGACAATGTAGGCAGCTTTTCAAAACGATTGAAAATCCCTTTCTGGAACTGAAAAGCCAGTAAAGCAGTATTGCAGAGTACCACGTTAGTGTTCAAAACTCGGGCCCTTTCCTACATGTCAGCAATTAACAAGTACAACTTCAAACTGGAACCTCCAAAGTGAAATACCTGGGTCTAAATCCAACAGAACTAATATAAAATCTATATGAAAAAATCTATAAAACTCTAAAAGGAAATGGCAGAGAAGTAAATAGATATTCCCTCTTCATGGATAGGAAGATACAACATTGTTAAGATGTCCCTTCTTCTCAATTTCACTTACAGATTCAACACAATCCCAATCAAAATTTCAGCCAGTTGTCCTGAGATTTTGAAACTCTAACACATTTATTCTAAAGTGAAAGGGAGAAGCCCCAAAGACTCAGGTAACAGCTAACATAGTATTGAGAATTAGAGGACTGACGTTCTTGACTTGAAGAATTTTAAAAAGCTGTAGTAATCAAGACAGATCAAACACATCAATTGGATTCTATCCAGAGATAGACCCATAGAGAAGTATAGCCCATTGACTTGCTAAAGAGGAATGGAAATTCAACGGAACACAGATTGTTGATTTCCAAAATGTGGTGCTGGAACAGCTGGACATTCATATGCAAAAGTTTAACCTAGACACAGACCTTTCACCTTTTGCAAAAATGCGCCCTGGACACATTATATAACATGTAAAATGCTAGTTATATAACATGCAAAATAACCAAACTCCTAGAATGTACCAAAGAGGAGATCCTAGACATCCTTTGGTATATATAGCAAAGTTCTGATTCATGAAAGAAATAATTCATAATCTGGACTTTATTAAAATTAAAATCTTTTGCTGTGCTAAAGACACTGTCAAGAGAATGAAAGGACAAGCCACACACTGGGAAAAAATATTTGTAGAAAACACAACTGATAAAGAATTTTCATTCCAGATACACAAAGAGGTTGTGAAACTCAACAAGAGAATGAATAACCGGACTCGAAAATAGGCAAAAGAATCTAATACAGTTCACCAAAGAAAATTCTTAGGTGGCCAGTAAGCATATGAAGACATGTTGAACACTGTGTGTCATCAGAAAATTGCAGACTTAAATGACCGGGAGATACCTCTTATTAGAGTGACCAAAATCCGAGACACTGGCAACACCAAATGCTGGCAAGGATGGGGACAGCAGGTATTCCCGTTCATCCCTGGTGGGAGTGCAAAATGGTCTAGATGCTTTGGGAGACAGATCGGCAGGTTCTGACAAGGTAAACATCCTGTCAATCAAGCTTCTTGATATCGATATGAAGGAATTGCAAACACGTCCATACACAAACCTTCAGCCGTATTCATTTTTTAATTGCTTTTATTTTTTAAATACATGACAGCAGAAGGCATCATAATTCTTACTACACATATAGAACACAATTTGTCATATCTCTGTATATAAAGACATCAATTCATGTCTTCATACATGTACTTTGAATAATGATGTCCATCACATTCCACCATCATAGCTAATCCCCTGCCCCTTCCTTTATCCTCCCACCCCTCTGCCCTATCTAGAGTTCGTCTATTCCTCCCATGCTCCCCCTCCCTACCCCACTATGAATCAGCCTCCTTATATCAGAGAAAACATTTGCCATTTTTGAGTGTGGCGGGGGTGGATTGTGTAACTTCACTTAGCATTATCTTCTCCAACTGCATCCATTTACCTGCAAATACCATGATTTTATTCTCTCTTATTGCTGAGTAATTTTCCATTGTGTATATATATTACATTTTTTAATCCATTTATCTACTGAAGGGTATTTAGATTGGCTTCACAGTTTAGCTATTGTGAATTGTGCTACTATAAACATTGATGTGGCTGTGTCCCTGTAGTATGCTGTTTTTAAGTTTTGGGGGTATAAGTTGAGGAGTGGGATAGCTGGGTCAAATTGTGGTTTCATTCCAAGTTTTCCAAGGAATCTCCATACTGCTTTCCATATTGGCTGCAGCAATTTGCAGTCCCACCAGCAGTGTATGAGTGTACCTTTTCCCCCACATCCTTGCCAACACTTACTGTTGCTTGTCTTCATAATAGCTGCCGTTCTGACTGGAGTGAGATGAAATCTTAGACTAGTTTTGATTTGCATTTCTCTAATTGCTACAGATGATGAACCTTTTTTCATGTATTTGTGGATTGATTGAATATCCTCTTCTGATAAGTGTCTGTTCGTGTCCTTGGCCCATTTATTGATTGGGTTGTTTCTTTGGTGTTTAGCTTTTTGAGTTCTTTATATACCCTAGAGATTAGTGCTCTATGTGATGTGTGAGGGGTAAAAATTTGCTCCCAGGATGCAGGTTCTCTATTCACCCCACAGACTGTTTCTTTTGTTCAGCTGTATTCATATCTGACAAAGCTTGGGAGCAGTTGAGGTGTCTTCCAGGAGACAATGGGTGAATAAACTGGAACACGTCCATCCAGACAATGGAATGTTATTCTGCACTAAAAAGAAACAAACTATCAGGGCGTGAAAAGGCAGAGGAAATTGAAATGCACATCACTAAGTGAAAGAAGCCAATCTGAAAACGAGTACACACTGTATGATTCCAATTATAGGACTTTTTGGATAAATAAAAACTATGGAGATAGTCAAGGGCTAAGTGTTTGTTGGTGGTTGAGGACAAGGAGGATGGATGGCCACTGGTGGAGTGCCCTCAGGTCTCTGAAATGCCCTGTGCCGTGCCACAGTGGCTTGCTCACATCCTGCATTTGTCAAGACCCAGGAAATGTATGGCACCAAGTGTGAACCTTAACGTGAACCACGGCTTCAGGTGACCCTGATGAGTCCACACAGGCTCCTTGACTGTGACAGAGGTGGTCACCGTGGTACGGGGTGCCAGTGTGGAAGGCTGTGTGTGGATGGGGACAGGGAGCATGTGGGAATTCTGTTTTCTTACCACTTCTGCCCTAAAACTGCTCTAAACATTAAGTTTTTTTTTAAAAAGGCAAGGGGTTCCTTCGAAACAAGTTAGACCGAGTTACTTGGGAATAAAATGAGTTTATGGAGAACTGTGGTCATATTGAGAAAGAAAAGACAATATTTTGAATTCAGGGAGTTACTGGAACACAGGTGTGATGGCAAGGGTGGGCATGCAGTGTAAAGGGACATGCAGGAGAAGACACAGTCACCACGTGGAAAGCATCAGCAGAACTGAGGTGCGTGCGGATCCTGGACTTCTCTCCTGGAGCAATGACCAGAAGGGCCATTCCAGTGTGGCCACCAGAGGCCTGCCACAGTACCGTGACTGGACTGGTGAGTCTGAGGCATGAGGGACCTGAGACTTCACGGTGGGTCTGACTGGATTCTGTCAGCTCCTGAGTAGGTGTTTGTGAAATACAATGGCAATTACCTCAGGCAGATTTTCCTTTCCATTTTAGCAAAACTACGGTTGCTGCTAATTATAAATGATGAAGTTGGCCCCGAATCCGGGAGCCATCCACGGTACAGTGCTCACTCCAGGTTAGACACATTGGGCTTATGTTTGGTCTTTGGATTTTTCTTTCTGAAGGCATCAGAAATAGCACAAAGAAGGGAAATTTCATGGAGTTTTTCCCCAAAGAATTATGGTTTTGCAGTAGTGCTGATTTATCATCCTAGAAAACAGTTCATAAAATAAAAATGCAATAAAACATAAAGGGGAATGGTTTTCTTCGTCCCTCCACATAGCTCTGATTAACATTAATGGGAATTGTACGTGATTTTGGAAAGGAGAGCATGCCTGGCTTGTCCAAAGGCTTTGTATTTAGACGGATTCAGGAGCAGGTCCCCTGTGCTTTCTTCAAGCACAATATGGAATAAAGGGAGAGGCACGGGACCTCTCTTTGGAGAGTACTACGCTTTCTGCTGGCGTAATTTGATTTATTTTTCTGTTCAGAAGTGTGAGGACAGTGCAGGGCACCAGGGGCGCAGGGAGAGAGGGTGCTGCTGCTTTGCTGTGGCCTAGTGCCCTGTATATCCTTGTGACCATAATTTTAAAACACACCCTTTTAGGCAGGATCGGTTTCCTCTTGATTTACGGCTCGGCTTAGTATATTTCACTCCACCCCCAATTCTGACAACACATAAAAATATCTCAGAGGAGGGGGAAAAAGTCAGGCTTTCTTTTTTTCCCCTTAATTCAATCAGACCTTCAAGTCTCTCTGGAATTAAGGCAATTGCCCTGAGCATCTGCTTTCTCTTGCTTGGTAAGAATTGTCCGTGAGGCTGTGAGTGCTGCCAAGCAGGAGACATGATTAAGTTAATTTTTAAATTAAGAAATGTATAACACTTTCACGATGCTACATTTGAAAACAATGAGAAGGTACAATGGAAAAAACTGACCAGAGGCTCACCATCCTGAACGGCTGCTTCAGTGCTATTTTGTGGAGAAAATATATTTATGCACGTTTTATGAAACTGGCTGATACTATGTATTTTAATAACTTGCCTTAAATTCATTTTATGATGGTTATTTGTTTTTTTCTTTCTTTCTTTTTTTAATCTTTGAGAGCATGTCTTCAACAGCTAAATAATTACCCATTCATGTCACTTTTCCTCTATTGCAGGGCACTTAGATTGTTTCTAAAAAAAATAAAATAAAATAAACATCAAAAAAATAAAAGATAAAAAATTAAAAAATAAGAAAAAAATGCTTTTGTATAATTTTTTGTATGTGTAATTGACACTAGGTATTAGTAGTTTAATCACAGATAGGACTTTGGTAGGTAAAGCTATTTTATTGCTATTTTAAATTCTATCTTTCATTAGTTTGATTAATAAAGCAACCGAGCAGCTTTCCAAGTGTTTATTTGGTCGTGCAGTCATTATTTGGTGACTAGACAGCATAATATTTTATAATGCCACATAAATCCTCATATCTGAGGCTGAAGCTCATGTTAAGCTGCATTTAAGTATCAGCTGTGTGCTAATGTTTTCGGCCTGGAAGTCGCAGATTTGATGAGGTAACTGTTAGAAACACCTTGCTTAAAATACACATAATTATTCATGGTTTAAGAAAGAAATTTCAGTGTCCATGTCACCAAATATCTGTAAAACCTATAGACTGGGGTCAAAACCTGCTTTTTTGGCAATTTGGAGGGGAGCGTGTTGCCCTGAGAGTCGGGGCTGCTGCTGTCCAGTTAAGTTGGCCAAGGGACGTGTTAAGGCCTGTCCACACAGCAGCCTCCTGAGTCACTGAGCTTCCCTTTAGTGGTGAAAACCACTCTCTAGCAACTTCAGATGACTGTGAGCACCACCGGATGCATGGAGTGGGACTCTATACTTTCTTCTTAACCCCATTTTCTATTCTCATCCTCCTTTAGAAATAAATTCTAGGCTTATTTTGATTCCAAGCCTGACAATAGTCCTAGAATATTGCACAGTAAGGAGCTTTACCTAAGCGCAGACTCCGGCTGTAGCTTAGAACTGCTGAATCGGAATGTTTAAGGGTGTTGGGGGGGGTGAATTTATTCCATGCTGCTTTCATTATTTTTTGGTTACCCTGAGTCCCAACAAAATGTATGTGTGTGTGTGTATGTGTGTGTGTGTGTGTGTGTGTGAGTGTGTGTGTGTGTGTGTGTGCATAAAGTTATATATGACAGCTTCTAATGGCTTTACAAATCTTAATTCTTTTAAGCATCATTGGGGGGTTGACTGGAAACTGAATTTGATAACATATAATCGAAGTTTCTCTAAGTGTTAGAGGAGGAAAGTTTTGCTTCTGTAGGGACACCTCATCTATCGTGGGATTTACGGAACAGCAGTCCCTCAAGGACACCTGCATTCCCAGCAGCTTTCAAAGGGGAATGTCAGTAACCCTTGCAGGTAGCCCTTAGGGAGGCAGAGGGGCACCGCAGAGGGGGACGGAAGAGGCAGGAGCTTCCGCTTCAGATCAGACGGAACAGAACCGGAGGCACAGAGGTCTGCGGGGACAGAGGGGTGAGGCATGGGTGTTCTGCAGGTCTTTTAAAATGAGATTTTCCTTTCTTCTTCTCTTCTTACCTATTATAGGAAGCTTGCTTTAAATAGTCTTCTATGGAGCAAATGACAAAAGCAACTTCATCGGTCCCTGGGTCCCTGAAGCCATCGATTCCAGTTTGGTTTGCTTTGTTGACAACATACCTGCAGAGCTCTCCTCTGGTGCGGTGTGGGCATCAGAGGAGGTGTGTTGTAAGCCATGTCCTAGGTCACACTGGGACTCACCAATCCTCCCACGCTGTCCCCCTCACTCTATCCCCTCATCACTTTTCACTTATTTACTCTTTTGAAGAGAATGCACCTTAAGAAGAAGGTGTCCTCTGTATCGCTGTTTTTCCCTCTAAACTCTGACTGAGCTGTCTAGTCTGATTAAGTGGAGACACCATCTCTCCTAGGATGGATTTTCTGCACTGTTCTCCTTCTTCGGGGCCCCGCCTTTCATTCCGTCCTGCCACTGGTGCTGTTTGGGGCTGCCCCTGAAGGCAGGGAGAATCCCCCTTCCGTAGTCCACTGGCAATGGTTTCAGGGAATGTCTCTAAGGATGGATTCTGGCGGAACGAGGCTGGGAAGGTGGCGCAGTGATTTTGGAGAGGGGCGGGTGTGAGCAGCTCCCCTGGCACCCACAGGTGGGGTGTAAAGGACCTGGCCCTTGGGGTGTGCCCCAGGGTGGAATGGAGGGCAGGGTGCACCTTCTCTCCTGCTGAGGAGAAGGGAGATGGGCGGCTCGGGGTGGGTGGGGAGGGACACACTGCATCCGCAGCTGTGTCCCACAGGTGGCCCTGCCATGGCCGGGAATGTGGGAAACCAGTGGTGGCTTTTACCAAGAACTCACAGGTAGGGCAGGGGCAGCTCTCGAGGGACAGGAAGGGCCTTTCCATTGTCCCTGTAGGGAGTCCCTCTCACCTTGGCTGAGGCTTGGCGGTTGGGTCACTGATGTTGGAGATGCTTCCTGAGCCGCCCAGTTGGCCCCCAGCCCCAGCCCGCGGTTCTTCAGAGGTGGTCCGCTGAGTCCACCTGCAAAGCTTGCCCTGTGCTTCTTGAGGCAGGAGAGGCCTCTCTCCCCAGGCCCAGTGCTGCGGCCCACTGCCCTCCTTTGCTCTGTGGAGGGCAGTAGAGGCCCACGAATCGGGCCTCCCTGAAGCCCTTTGTTCCCTTCCCTCTTCCTCTCTGGGTTTCCCTTCCTTCCCCGAATTCTCACTTTGGCATAATTCTGTCACCCATTCTGGGGAGTACAGGTGCCTATTGGGGGGCCCTCGATGTCTGCAACTGCACACACTTGTATTTAAATAGCCTGGAGTTGCAGATATGGAAGGTAAAGGCCGAGCACCCCTGCAGATGAGGGTGGCTGCCTTCCACGGCGCCTGAGGAGCAGGGGGTCTTGGTGGCTGGAGGCCTCATGTTGGCTTGCCATAGCTGGAGCTGGAATCCAGTTCTCCACATTCTGTCTTTGGGTAGCTGACATTTACCATGTGTTACTAATAAGACAGTGTGACTCACTGTCATGAAACTGGAGCTTTTGATATTTCTGTTGCATTTCATATTGCACCAAAATTGAAGTAGGATTTTTTTATATTTTTGGTACTGGGAATTTAACCCAGGGGCAGTTTACCAATGAGCTACATCTTCAGCCATTATTTTATTTTATTTTATTTGAGACAAGGTCTCACTAAGTTCCTTAGGACATTGCTAAGTTGCTGAGGCTTGCTTCGAACTTGGCGATACTCTTGTCTCAGCTTCCCGATCCTTTAGGATTACAGGTATACATCACTGTGTTCAGCTTGGAGTAGGATTTTTTTCTCCCCTTTGCAAAGGATTTACTTATTCTTCTTAATATTTGCCACGTGTTGTATACCATTTTAAGCTCTGTGAAGAATTGATTAAAATAGATAAAACTATGTTTTGTTGGAGAGAAAAGATATAAACAAATAACCAGATGAATTAAAGTAGCATAAAAATTAAAATGGCACAAATGAGTTATGCTAGATAAAATCAGTTATACCCAGCTGTCAGGAAAGTGCTTGAAGAGCTACAGGTTCTGGTGGAAAAGAGCTTGCTGAGAGGAGAAGGGGGTCTTGACAGTGACCTTGAAGGGCATGTCCACTTGGCTGTCTGGAGGACAGGGAGCAACACTCCAGGTGCGGAATGCATCCTCCTGATGCAGGTGATCTCCTGTGTCAGCTGCTGCCAGGGGGCTGAGCAGGCAGATGTGCACCCCAGGAGCTCAGAGTCCAACCAAGCCCAAGGTTGAGTCCCACTGCCCTTCCCAGAGCTTGGAGAGGGCTGGGAAAAATGCATCAAAGGTAAAATGGATAATATCAACCATCTCAGTTAATTGGTTATGTATTTAGTGTGTTCCAGGTATTCTATCCGTGTTGTGGAAATAAAATTCACCATAACCCTTGGAAGTATGACTTTCCTAGCACTGATATACAGGAGAGTAAAACTGAGGTTTCAGGCTCTGGTCTGGACCTTAGAGAATTCAGGGAGCATTTGTTATAAGTACCCCCCCCCCCAGCCCTGCCTTTTGGTGGTTCTGACTTGGAGTCTGAGCAGGGTCTGGGCACTTCTTTCCTTCAATGTAAGTATTCTGCGATTGTGGTTTACTGTGGGGACTGAGTTTATTTCAGAAGGAGTTTTCCCTTCCTGTCCTGAAAACAAGAGGGGTTCTCTGGTGTGAAGAAAAGCAGCAGTGTGGTGCAGTCCTAGTTACTGAAACCCCAGGAGTAGTCAGGCGCAGCCAGGGGAGAGGTGCTCCATGTCCCTGCATCTCCTAATTGCAAGGTCTGGGTGGGAGCACGGGGTGGGCTTGCTTTTCAGTCAGCTTTCTCTAGAGGGATGTGTGAGTCGGGTGTGTCCATGCGTCTGTTTAGGGGGACACAGCAAGGGTGTGCTCAGGACAGAGTGTGTAGGCAGCCTGCTGAGTAACAAAAGGAAGTAACGGAAGGAAGGCGAGGGGCTTGGAAGAGATGCAGGGCCCTAGGCACCCCCAGAGCATCTTAGAAACAGAAGAAACGCTGATCACCAGTGTCCAGGTCCCCGGTAATGCCCAGCCCACATTTCTGAGAACAGTTTGATTAAATGCCCTGTGAATGATTGGACCTGGCTCTGGATGGTTGCTAAGAAAAGGCTGAGCTCAGGGTTTTGCTGTATATAAATCCAATTGAAATGGAATGGAGGAGACGTCACCGAAGCCCAGGCTAGGGAATAACCCGAGCGTTCAAGGCCTATTGCGTACCTTTGCCTGTACCTCTGCCTGTGTGAATTAGAATGATCACATCAAGGCCACTCGGCCCTTCCCAGAAGGGGCTGTCAGCCTGCTGGTGACAAGGTCTAATTGTCAGTATGGCCAACTCCCTACTAACATATAACGTGCTCTCGGGGCCTCAGAAAACACCTTTCCAAGAAGGAGGGGGGGTGATTAACGCAAGATCCTGTGCTCTGTGCTGTCTCTGCAGCTCCATGGAAGGAGCGCTGGGAGGTCGCCAGCCTCCCTGACCCGCCAGCCTCAGGGGCCGGCCTCGCCAGGGGAGCATGCACAGGTTTTCCTGCAGCGCTCTCCATTTTCAGTTGGGGCAGAGGTGGCAGGGTGGGAGGTCACTCCACATAACCTTGGGTGCTGTCCTAGAGTCTCATACTAGATGTGCTGGCTTCCTCCAGCCCGGCAGCTGCCCGCCCTGGTACATGTTGGGCTGACCTTGCAATGCCGGACCTGCTCCTGCCCCTTTTGACCACCTCCCCTCCTCCATCGGGACCTCGCACACAGCTCTCTGGGGAGCAGCCGAGCTGCTCTTGCTCCGAGCCAGCGCTGTGCAGTGGTGCAGAGTGGGTGGTGGCTGTAATAGGTCTTTAGAAAAGAATGCATTGATTTCTCTGTGGAGTTTTTTAAAGGCTTGGGACATGACTGAGGGAATGGCTAATTACTATTTATGACTGTTTCATTCAGAGCTAATTGCCGGAGCTGCTGCAGACACTGAGGCCTTCACTGCTGCTCTGCACCAAATGTGCAAACACTAATAAAACAGTCGACAGGGGCTGGGTCTTTGCACACCAGTCCTGAGACAGTCAGCGTGTCTGTGTGTGTGTGTGTGTGTGCGCGCGCGATTGCACCTATGTATTCACACACGCACGGTACTGCAGGTCTTAAGAGGAGTTAAGAGGCAATCTCTGAGCCTGGAGGTTCAATTCTCAGAACCACATATAAATTAATAAAATAAAAGTCCACTGACAACTAAAAAAATATTTAAAAAAAAGACGCAATCCTTGGAACCCTGTTTTTCTAATAGATCTCCTTGAATATGAGGGTCAGCGTGTCAAAGACTAATTAACAATGCTGGGGGGAAAAAAAGGGATTTTTGTCCCATTTTGTTTTGGTGTTGGTTTTTGTCCTGAGTTAAGAGAATGAGGCGGATGGCGAGTGGCATGGGAAAGTGAGATGGCTGACGGGGGTCCATTAAAGGGACAGCAGAGTGCAGTTGGGGACAGTGCAGGGTTCCCTGGGCTCGCCTGTGGCTTCCCTCTGGTGGATTTTCCTCCCTCTGCGCACTCCGGGGCACAGTTCATGCGGACGTGGAGCAGGTGCGCGCAGCTCTGGTTTGGGCCCTGGAAGATGCTCCCCGTGTGTCCCCGCCACCCCCACGTCCCGACCGCCTTCCACACGCCCGGATGTGGGAGCGAGGCTGGGGTGCTGTGGGGTGCTTCAGAGGGTACCCCTATCGGGCAGTCGGGTGAGGCAGTTCAGCATGGGCCTCCGCGGAGCCTGGCTTTGCTTTTGGAGGGTCTCCTGGTTTGGACCTGGAAGGTTCCCGAGAGCGCGTGTGCTCAGCAGCGTGGCAACGTGCAGGGCAGGGGCGACTGTGCAGTGAGTGGGCCGCCAGGCCTCCCCGTGGCTCAGTCTCTTGATGGATCAGCAGTTTGGGCTCCTGGGTGGTAACTGTAGGTGAATGGGCTGGAGGACGTGGTCACGGGGGCTCGCCTGGGACTCCGTCTGGCCCCGGCTCCTTCCTCCTCCGTGAACCCAGCAGCTTTGCCCCACCTCGCCCCCCTCCATGCTGTTCTGCCTTGGAGCCCACTGTGGATCCTCCGGATCTGTGAACCCAAAGCAATCTTTCCTCCTCTCAGTTGTTCTGATCAGGTATTTTTGTCACAAAAGTGGAGAACAACTAATACGGAGTGAAAAGGAGAGTGTATTAAACCAAGGAACATAGGAAACGCTTAGTGTCTGTGAAGATGTTATGTGTTTAGTGTGCAAGCGGCGAATAGGCCTGGTGTGTGTCACGGACACAGTGACGATTGGTGAGACTTTCCTTCTGACTGCTCCATCAGAGAAGGGGAGGCGGCCCTGTGGTGGATTCTTTCGGGTGAGGGCAGGGATGTGAAAGCAGAAGAGGTTCTTGCCCAGGAGGGAGAGCCCTGAGCAGTGGGGAGCCTTCTTCACGGGCCCAGAAGGAGGTGGCTCCTCCACCAGCATTGGATCCCAAGTCCCTGCTCCAGACTGATTGACCATCTACCCACCTTCCTTCCTTCCTTCCTTCCTTCCTTCCTTCCTTCCTTCCTTCCTTCCTTCCTTCCTTCCTTCCTTCCTTCCTTCCTTCCTTCCTTCCTCCTCCCTTTTTCCTCTCTGTTCCCTTCTTCCCTTTCTTCCTTCCTTCTTGATTTCTGTTGCTCATTTTTACTGTGGTGCTGGGGATGGAGCCCAGGGCCTCCCCCACACAAGGCAAGTTCTAACCTTGGTCCCACACCCTCAGCCCCAGGAGAAGGGTGCTTAAGACACAAATACAACTGAAATTTCTCCCCTTCTTTAAGAGAGAGCTTTGGAGTCAGACATAAGTTTATTTTAAAATAAAGTGTAATGTGATATTTGTTTTGCACCCGGGTGTGGTAGAAAAAATTCCGCACCCATTGTGCATGTTTAAAATGTAAATGACAACAAGGAAATTGTATACCCAGGCATGGTCTGGGGCCACGGATTAACGGGAATAAAGCTTCCAAGTGCCAGTCCGTTTCCTGATAATGATTACTCACTCTTGAAAGCCTAGACCAGTGCTGTGAGCTGAGTGGCATAAACAACAGAGGTACTTGTCTCCCCATGGGGCTCGGGTTCTGGGACCAGGTGTGAGCAGGGCCACGCTCCTCTGCAGGCTTCCAGGGGATTGGTCCCAGGCCTGTTCTCCAGCTGGGGTGACTCCTTGCCTCGTGGCAAGCAGCTGAGCTCAGCCTTCACGTGACATTGTCCCTGTTGACACGTCTCCAAGTCCCTCTTTCATAAGGATACCAGCCACACTGGACTAAGGGCCCACTCAACTCTAGTGGGACTTCATCGTGACTGATTTACATCTTTGGTGGCCTTATTCCCGGGTAAATTCACATCCTGAGGTTCTGGAAGTTAGCATTCAACACATGAATCTTCAGGGAGGTGTGAAACAAAAGTGTTACATTTGTTTTTTGAAACATCAACAATCTTGTGTCCTCTGGAGAGCTCAGCTCCGAGTCAGTCACCAAGATCTTCAGTGGACCAACGTCTTTGAAATGCATGTTCTAGGAAGGTCCGTAGGTGAAGAGAGGCTCTGCTGCATTTTCTGCTTTCCCGCTGCCTCTGTCCACCTCTAGTGACTTCAGCATGCCCACGTAACTTGCTGACCAGCTACGGGAGCTGCAGGAGAGGCAGAGTTCCATGGATGATGAGGATCAGCACGTGCACCTCGGTGTGTTTGGAAGAAAGTGAATCTGATGCTGCTCCCTGGTTCCTGCTCTCTCACCTACCTGGAGGGTAGAAAAGTCCAATACAGGTGTTCCAAGGGATATGACAAGGTTATTCTCCTGATGGTCAAGGCAATGCGTTTTCTAAACCCTGTGATGGAGGGACGCCCATTAGTCAGCGTGCGGTCGCTGCTCACAGCTTCCAACGAGCTACATATTTTCACACCATGATCACACCGCAAACTAATCGGAGGGCAGAGAGTTTGTCTTCTGTCTTCTCTTGTTTCCTGACAATATCTCATTATTTGTATAATACAGGTGTTCCTTGACTGCCTAGGGATACTTTTGAGTTTGAGAGCTTGGTCTGTGACCCAGAGTATTTCTTGAGATTCAGTTTATTAAAATATAGTAACAATGTCTTAAACATGACACTATAATCCATACATTGTGTAAAGATAATTCAAAACTCAATCGGTATATGATTTTATATGTCTTTTCTTGTCTATTTAAGATTTGTTCAGAGGTGAAATGGGCAGGTGTGTGATTGTTTGCTGTTGCTGTGTAGACTTGGGCCAGTTGTGAGTCTTCTCTGCTCACACTTAGGTGTGCAGCCCTACCATTGCTTTCAGTCAAAGTGTGGGTTAGTAAGTACAATACATCCAGGCCCGAACATTAATAAATGCCTCAATCTTCATTCTATAAAGACTTTTTCGTCTCTGCCAACTTTGGGGTGGATTCCTGGTCTCAAAAACTTTGTATAGGTAGGATTCTGTCTTTCATTATTTCTCCTCTCAATCACTTCTGCCAGCCTGGCAAGGCATAGATGTTTCCAGTGTGAAGTTTGAGAAGGGTGGATAGGGAAGGAATAGGGCAGTCTTATCTGACCACATGATTTTCTTGTTTCTGGGGTTTGTGGATAGTTAAAAGCTCTTCCGTCCTGGAGCAAGGTCATGTGTGCCATTCCTGGGACCTTGCAAGCCGAGGTCTGCCATGATTGGGAGTGTCCCCTCTGTTCCTTTCCACTTCCTTTAGGTCTTTCAGTAGCTCTTGGAAGCTTAGCACATAATTCCAGGAACTTAGCATAAGCCTCCTGTGCGCTGGCTGTATAAGTGGTCCTAGTGCATAAAAAGCAAGTGCCCCACCTTGTCTTCCCCTGCTCTGTGGTCTACCTCTGTTCCTTGGCAAAAACTGCTCATCTTTTGCTGAATCCAGTGAAGTTCTTTCTCCTCTTCCACTGCCTGCTTTAGTTGTATGAGGCTGGGCCCAGGCCCTAGACTCTATGGTTCTCCCCAAAGCCACAAGCACATCTGAGACCTCTTCTGAGTGTTCTTCTCAGATGCTCAGAGGAAAGACGATAGTAGGTCAGTCCTACTGTTGCTTCTTGGGGTGGGACATGGACCCTCAACAAACATCATTCTCTGCAAAAATTGAGATATTCACCAATGTTCCCTGCTATTTTTCTATGATCTGTGCACTCTATGTGTTAACTGGACTGCAATCACAAATTTGAAGGCCTTCCTTACTTATATTCACAAAGAGTCTTATCGTTTTTGCATTTTAACAGCCCAGACAGATAAGAAGGCAAGTTATGATGTCCCCAGTTGATGGATGAGGAAATCCAGGTGCAGAGAGAGTAAGTCACTGGTGTGAGAACAGATGGTGGCTCAGGGGAGACAGCGTAGACCCCAGGTTTCTGGTTGCATGGAAACAGCTACTTAATTTCCAAAGGGATCATACAGCCCTGAAGAAGCTGGTGCATGTTGGGAAAATGGCAGAGTGAAGGAAGGAGAATGAACAGGAGGGAAGGAAAAAAAAACAAACATTTTTTTCTATTTTTAATTTTTTTAAATTAAATCACTGGCCTTTCAAATAACTGCATCTGTGATATTTTATATTTTCATAAAGGGGCCTGGGCAAAACACCCGTGGACTAAGGATAACTAGACCCAAAGGACTCCTTCACCAGTTCTGTTGTCTTCAGCCAGACAGTGGATGACATAGGAGACTGAGGCAGGAGGATTGCAAGTTCAAGATCAGCCTCAGCAACTTAGTGAGGCCCTAAGCAACTTAGTGAAGTTAGTGAGACCTTGTCTCAAAATAAAAAAAAAATTAAAAGGGCTGGGGATGTGAATCAGTGGTCAAGAGCTCCTGGGTTCATTTCCTGTAGCACCAGCAACACACACACACATACACACACACACACACACACACACACACACATTGATTGTATGCAATGCAGTGTGCCAACAAGATCATGTTGATACTGAGATAACAAGTAAAATTCTTATTTCAATTTAATTTTTAAAAATTTATCAGTACAAATGCAATTTAAATCGGAGCTAATGAAGATTTACAGACCTTAAATCTCCAGGAAGTTACCCGTTCAAAAAGCTGGGGGGCCCACCAAACAAAAATCTAGCCTTGCAAGAGCTCCTCCTCCTGCCCCTCCACCCAAGCCCCCCGACTCTCTGGTTTATTTTAAGCCCAGACAGAACAAAACCCTGACTGTTCCTTAACAAGTGAGAATGACTGGCCCAGACACACAGTAAAACATTGTGACATGCGAGCGTGCACGCCCCTAATCCAGATCTCGATCCACACAAGCTTCTCCCTGGCTGGCTGGCTCAACAAAGGGCTGTCTGTGCCTGCTTCTCGCCACGGCTGAGTGCCAGTTGTCTTAAATCCAGTGCTCCTTGAACCCCAGCCGCTCATGGCTGCTTCGAGGGCCACCCGTAATGCCTACACCACGAGCTCACCGAGGACCGGGTTTAAACCAGGGCTCCTTGGCCATTCTCTGGACATTTGAGCTGCATCCTTGTCCCTTTCTGCCTCTCTCAAGCCCCCAGAGGTTCATGGCTCTGGCTCCCTCTGCCCACAGCAGCTGTGTTGTCAACAGGGACAAAGTCACCTTCCTCTGACAAAGTCACCATGCTCTGAGCAAGTCGAGCCTGTGTTCATCTTGGGGACAGAGCCCTGTCCAGAGTATGAAACCACATGGAGTCCATAGGAACCCAATGCCTGCGCAAAGATAGACTGAAGACTGCTTTGGAGAGGAGAAAAGGGAGAAGAATTTGACAGTAGGGCTGAGAGGCATCCCCTGCCAGGAGCTGGCCTGCGTAAGCCCTTGATGTGATGCCCCCTCATCCAACAAGGTGGGTCGTCTCCTTCCATGGAGCTGTGTCATCCTCTCCTCTTGCCAGTCACTTGTTGAAAAATAAAAGTAGAATTGCTTCTTTCTAACTGTGGAAGTGATATGTTTGCTATAAAAATCTAGAACCAAAAGACGATGAAGAAGAAAATAAAAAGCAGATCATTTAAGTTCCCCCGCTTCTCCCCTACATACACACTACTGTTCATTTGGTAAACAGAGTATTTTTCTTCAATGAAATATTTTGAACATATTTTATCAGTATGTTACTGATAGTATGATTTTACTATCTGTCCAGAATTTTATATGAAATATGATTCTCTGTTTTACTGAAAAAAATACTGTATTTTTTTCGTTTGCTCCAGAGCTTTGGAGAGGATGCAGTGATGGTTTAAAGTTGCCTAGTAGCTGGAGGGAGAGACTCACCAGAGATGTGGAGGCTTCTGCAAGGTCGCGGGCTCCAAAGGCTCCTAGTGGTATGTAAGGGTGAGCCTTTCAAAGAGATGCTCCCCCCGTGCAGCCTGCAGAGATGGACGCTGGGGTCACCCATCCTCCTGATGAGTTTCATCTCTGCATCTAGGAAGTGGCTGTCCAGGAAGTCACGGAGATGGGGTCAGTGCAGAGCACACAGGGAATGCACATTCCAAGTCAGAGAGAAGAGGGTGTGAAAATGCAGGGGCAAGGAGGGCTGGTGGAGGCCTCACCTTGTCGGGCTAACTCTTTTGGATCTGGGAGTTCACGTTCATTGATTGGCAATAAAAAGCTAACCATGGGAAGGGGCGTCGGTTGGTCTGGTGATAGATGATGGCCAAGAAGATGGCCCTGGAGACTGCAGCCAGAGAGCTGGTTGGAGGATTGTCAGAGGCTGGAAGAGGGGAGTCCTTGAGTCTGTCCAGTCCAAACACTGTTGAAACAGGCTGCAGAGCCAGAGGACGGCGTGGCCCGATGCCATCGTGACGTATTTAACCATCCTCTACAGTGGATCTTTTTGGATGTCAAAATTTGTTAGATATTCTAATTAGCATTGTAATGGAAATCTTTGTTGCTACATTCCTAATTATTATGACAAATAACTAGTAGTAGGATTTTTAAGTAAAAGAAATGCACCCTTCAAAATATTTTGATATTTGTTAAAACTCTTCCTACTTCATATATATATATATATCTTTTTTTGAAAAGCACTCCATGTCATGTTCTCCATGAAGACTGTTTTGAATGTACAGAGCTAGTCTTGCATCCTATTGGTCTTAATACGGCTTCATCAACCCATCTTTAAACTCTTAGGCACCGTAGGGTACAAGTAAGAGAATTCTTTCATGTGCTCATGCTGGAATATATTAATGCATTCAATTTATATGTCTATCTCTGTTTCCTCTCTTTCAAGATTAGTTCAAGGCTATATTCATTGTAGGAAGTCAAGAGCGTGTTTTTTGTGGATCCCATTCATTTGGAAAATAACATACAGACTACTCATGAAGAAAGTCTTGGGCACCTTATTTAATTTTCAAATTCCCTGTGTTCTGCTTGGAAATGTTTATCTTAGAAGAAGGTAGACATTGTTATCTTCACAGCAGAGTCATTATTCTGCAAAGAATGAGTGAAATTGTCTGGTCATTTGTAAAACAAGCCTTCAAATTCTATTTTGCTAAACTATTTAGCTTCAGGGGGGTTATGGCCATTCCAAAATTAAGTTTCTTTTTTTCTCAGAGATTTTTCTTCTCTGCCAGACCCTGTTTTTGCCATACAATAATCATCATTGATTTCTTAATTGTGCTCTTGATTTGTATGTAACAAAATAGGGCAGCAAATTTGATTGGAATGATTCGGGCTGTGTTGTCTGTGTGTGTGTTGTCACTGCAAGGGGCTTCTTCCCCTCCAGTTTGTAGGACAAGGACATGTTATGCACACTCCAAGGTGGCCATCCACTGCCCCCTCCTTCACGCACACGTGCGCACACACACACACACACAAAAAAAAAAAAAAAAAAAACACGGCCTTGTCAGTGTTTTTTTTTTCTAATCCAAATGACTTCATTTTTCAGGGCATAAAGAGCACCTGTGAGTAAATGCAGCTCTTGGTCTGAAGCCAAGGTTGTGGAGTTGTGCTTCTCTTCATTTAATCGTTAGCTTAATAATCAAAGACACAGAATGACAGAGCTCAAAGTTACCTGGGAGCTGGGCTCACCTGCTGGAAGGCGAGTGTTTTGAGCCACCAGTTGCTGCCCAGCTGCCGTGTCCCACACGACCTTTGACCACATTTGTGAGACGTTTGCCCAGGTCTGGCTAGCTACCCTGGGACGGAGGCAACAGCCGTGGGAGGTGTCCGTGGAGAGCCAGAGGAGTGGGGCAGGAGAAGAGCTCTTTGAGCACCCCTGACAACCTAGCTTACAGTTCACGGGAAGAGAGAAGTCCAGCCGGGCACGGTGGCGCACACCTGTAAACCCAGCAGCTCAGGAGGCTGAGGCAGGAGGATGGCAAGTTCAAAGCCAGCCTCAGCAAAAGCAAGGAGCTAATCAACTCAGTGAGAACCAGTCTCTAAATTAAACACAAAATAGGGCTGGGGGTGTGGCTCCGTGGTTGAGTGCCCCTGAGTCCAATCCCCCGTTACTCACACCCCACCCCCCAAAAGAGAGACGCCTGTAAAATGGTAATAAGTCCTCAGCTCCTGGTTCTCCCCAGAGGGGGCTTCTCTTCCAGTCTCAGTCCACATCAGTGACTCTGGATCTCAGCTCTTTCCCATTCAACTCCCTCCCTCAGAGGACGGGGCTTTCCATGGAGACAGTTTTCTAGATGCAATGAGCACCTTCAGTCTCTAAGCAGAGCGGGCTCCGTGCACCTTCCCTGCTGACTGATACACACATGGGAAAGAATCACTTCTTCAGAAGGAAAAGGAAAGTTCATGGAAAGTTCTTTGTAAGATTTTAAAAATGTGGAGCACAGTGCATCTCTTGGGATCCATCCAGGGACCCGAGCGTCTTGGAGGAGGCGGAAGGGATTTATTTTAGACATTTCCTCTGGCATAGAGCAGGAAGCAGGTGAGGAATTTATGGGAGCTGTTGCCTCTGCATATGGGGGTGTGACTGAAGCCAGGGCAAGTAGTGGGGCTGGCGGTGACAAGAAGCCGGGGACAGGCTGAGCTGGAGTCCATGAGGGGAAACGGGAACTTACAACTTTTTATTTGCATTGCATTCAATCCCTGAAATTAGGGTGACTGATGCCCCATGTATGACCCTCAGTGAGGGCCAGAGGTCTCCCAGGGGCAGGGTGTGGGAGCTGCGGACCTTGCAAACCTGGATGCTTCCCCATGGCAAATGGAGGTGGGGTGCCTCAGCAGCCTCTTCCCGAGTGGCAGCGGGAGCTGGTGCCCACCCCAACCTCACGTCACATCCCAGGCATGTTTCCCTCAGGCCAGTGTCCCCACAACAGGACAGGACGTCCAGCAAAGGCGCTCCTCCGGGCTCTGTGGACACAGGACAAAACCCACCCAGCAGTGATGGTTTGGACTCCTTTTCCACTTGGCCTTGAACTTCATATCTGAGAGATTAACAAGCGGCTTCAGGTTCTCATACTCTGCTCCTCTATATCCCCATTTCTTTTTAAAGATGTCATAACATCTAATGCAGATGTCCTTCCTCGTGTTTCCCCACCTAGGAAGCTGCTGATGATCCTGTAGCAGGGCACAAATGCCTTGCTCCAAGAAGTTTCCTGTGTGCTCAGAGACAAGACTTGACTGTGGCGCCTGGGACCGAGCACCGTGCACTGTGGCTCCTTGCACATGTCATGCGGCAAGCAGCTCGTTCGCGGCAGGAATTCGCCTTCTCCGAGGCAGCCGTTCTCTTTGTTTTTCCTCTCACCACATAGAAGTAAATGTGTTTGACATACAATAAAAATCATCTGACTTCACTGTGCTGTGGAGTGGACATGAGGGCCCGATGATGGCCACAGGTTGTCAGGAATTCCTGCAAGATCACGTAGAATAGGAACATTCCTTATCCTACCTTGACAAAAATACCTTCCATGACGTCGAGCAATCAGAACACACTCATCGAAATTGTCAATCAGACACGTATTTTCAGGAGTGAAACCGCCACGTGGGCTGTCCTGATCTCAGTTTCGGCCTCACTCTGCCAACTCCTCGTAAGGCCGGTGACTGAGCTGCCTGTGGCAGACCACAGGACGAGCTATAGACCACACAACACCCTGTGGGTCACACAGCAGGCTCCAGACTACCCCAGACTACACCCTGCTCTCTAGCTTGCACTGCATGTTCTAGAGATCATCACCCAGTCTCAACCCGCCGACGGGATCTCGACTACACAGCACACTCGACCACACCACACATTCTAGACGGTACCACAGCCCTAGTGTGCACTGCAGGTTCTAGGATCACAACGCACTGTAGACTATACAACATGCCCTAGGCCACCGGACCTATTCTAGATCACAGTGCCTATGTTCTAGATGGTGCCTCTAGCAATGCTCTAGTCCACATGGAATGTTCTAGACCATACCGTGTGCTCTAGTCTGCACTGCATGTTCTAGGGTACACCGAATGTGGAACGAGGTCATCGACACAGACGTTTTTAGACATAGCAGGTCTCATTGATCAGGATTGAATGACACTTGTAAATAATAATTAAATTTTGAAAAGTACTCAATTAACAATTAAAATAGAAAAATATGGAAAACACATGATTTCAGTTGGGTGGATAGCAATATAAAAGTTAGAAATGAAATACTGAAATTCATTCCTTAGGACTCTAGAATATAGGAAGATATAGGATACACATCTTATAGAGATGCCTAACTTAGTTAATTAACTTAATGCCATCACAGAAAAGTGCAACTATTATTTTCTACAGAGAAGATAATTGTAAAATATACATGGAAAATACATCAGCAATGATTCTTGGGGAATACATAGGAAAAAGAAGAGCTAATGGTGGGTGGAGGGCATCTAGACCTGCCAGGAACCAACCCTGGTGATAAAGTCTTCATAATCAAAGCAGTGTGGTCGTGGGCAGGAACAGGAGAACACTGGATCATGGTGGCAGGTGTAGACATTGTAAGTGAGCACAGTCTCCTGGTGTTCAAAGGATACTCTACAATGAAAGGGACCTGTGTTCCTTGGAGAAAAGGCTCCTCACAGGGCTGTTGCAGAAATGGGGTGACATGCATGTGGAATGTGTTGTGTGCCAGGAAGTCCATTATATTATATAAAACATATTTAACATAAATATAAACACATTTTTGAATGCGTTTGAAATTTTTGGTAATAAAATGTTCTTAAAATGGTTCTCAGTGAAATGATTAAACACTTAAATAATTTATTTTAACTCTAAAATTAGTCTTATTTTAAAATATACTTTTCAAAATTTTGGGCTTGACATTTGGTGTGGGGAAAACCGAGACAGTGGTGCCGCAGTCTGGATGCAGCAAAATAACCGGCGGGGTGAAGAGCAACTTGTGTAGATTGATACAGCAGGAGTGGGAGCCGTTTATTGTAGGACAACAGAGGTATTTATACATTCCACACAGCTTATCTAATTAACATAAACTAGATACAGCAGTCAACCAATAAGGAATCTCCACACTTAATGGCTCGCTGGCGTTACTTCACAAACCACTCTCTCTGCAAAATGCCAGGCGCCATCCAGACTTGTTTACAGACCCTAACACAGTGGTAGAGAACAATAGGTCAGCTCTGCTTGTAAACGCAGCTCCTTTTAATAGCGCACATGCAAGGCAGCTGGTTGAGTTGAAGCTCCTGGGGAATTTTCTTTAGGCTGGCACAATGTATCCATGAGCAATCATGCTGTTCTTCATAGAATCAAACACCCATAACAGAACGTCCAGAGAACATACATCACAAGTTCATTTCCAACATCAGGGATGAGTTTGAGTTGCACCATCTACATCTTTTTCTTGGAAAACAGGACACAAATAAAAAGACTAGATGCCATACCAGCATACAGGCCCGTGCCCAGAATCTCAGCTACTCAGAAGACTGAGGCAGGAGGGTGGCAGGTTCAAGGCCTGGGAAACTTAACAAGACTCTGCTTCAAAATAAAAAGGAATTGAGATGTAGCTTGAGGGAGAAAGAAAGAAAAGCTCTATAGTATTGTTTACTTGAAAGGGAAACTTTATTCCTGGCACATCTTTGGTGATGACTTTAATTAAAGTTCAGATGTTGATGACCACATCTCATGGGTTTATTAAAATACTGTGCAAGAAAACTGTTTCAGTAATAGGGAAGATAGAAGGACAGACACATTCTCTTAGACTCTGGCACTTAGGTGCCACTGCCATTTCCCTTCTCCCTTTTAGTGTGAAGATTGACCAGTCCACCCATGATGAGCAGCCCCACTGCAGCTGAACAAGGCCCACAGAACCCGGGAAGGCAGCCTCCCCTTTGCGCACCGTGACAGTGGCCTTCCTGAGCCGCCCTGCTCCTGTGTGCTCCGATCCTAGTCTGTTCTGAGTGCCGGGTGAGGAACAGCAAGGCGGTGCCTAGCCAACAGCTGGCCTTGGGACTCTGCAAGGGAACTGTCAGGGCAAAGCGGCTGGTTCACACTGTGCTTCACTGTGGAATGACTTTTCCAGGGAAGGATCCCAGAAAGTGGGTGAAAGCTTTAAAACTCAAGCGTCACAATATGATTTTTAAGGTTCATTTTAGTTTCTGTGTATTTTTCCTTAAGAAATCCAGATTGCTTAAGATACAGGGAAACCTGGTGGTATTAATATAATAATAACATATAATACCTGGGGATAAAAGATCTTGAATTTTTATCTTCTTTTTTGATACTGGTAACTGAACCCCGGTGCGCTTTACCCCTGAGCTACATCCCAAGCCTTTTTCAATTTTTTTAATTTTGAGACAAGGTCTCCCTGAGTTGCTTAGGGCCTCGCTAAGTTGCTGAGGCTAACTTTAAACTTGCAATCCTCCTGGCTCAGCCTCCCAAGCACTGGGATTACAGGTGTGCATCATCATGCCTGGCTTTATATCTGTCTTTTGAAACATAAATTTATGTATCAGATAATAAAGTACTCTGCCCCAGGAGTCTCAGTCCTTGCCCTAAAGAATTCCTAGAGAGACACAGTAGAAAAATGAGTTTATAGAACTATGGGAGTGAAAGAACCTAAATTTAAAAATAGGGCATAAAGGAAATTTAATAAGAAATAAATTAATGGAGATAGACATTCAAATAATGAAGAAAAACTAGGAAGAAGAGGGTGCTATCTTCAAACACAATACAGACAAATAATATGTTTAAAAATGTGGGTAAATATGTGGGTCACATGGAATAGATTATTTCTTGGCTCTGACCCCCAGGTAAGTCTTGTAAAAATTACCTTTTATGCCCTGTGTCACAGGTGAGTGTTTCCCATGACTGCGCATCTAGGTTGCCTGCGGCAGGCCAGGTGCAGGCATGCTGTCCTCACATAGGTGGTCACTGCATACTTTGTCACTCTTGAGAATGTCTTCTTAACAAATTCTGTGAGTCGTCTGTGTGTGATATGTGGCTTTCCCTCTGTTTACAGTGTGTCTGTGTGAGAGAAAGGAAAGATTAGAACTTTCCTAACATGCCTCCCAAAACATGGTTTTTGCTTGGTCCTTGATCTCGTGGGGTTCCGGTGTTTGTTCACTCTCAGGCAACTTCCTGGAGGAATGGCCCTGGTAGGAGGTGGGTGGAGTGGTTTAGCCAACACTTGGCTCTTTCAGGGTCCTCCCTGGCTCTGGAGCTGACCCTGCCCCTGTGCCTTTTACTAAGTGAGCCAGCTTCAGTGGGTGGAGCTGCCTTTGTGCCCCAGTATAGACACTTGCGCCCCCTCCCCTTCTTGAATGTTTCACACTATCAACAAATATTTGTCACGCACTTATTATTTTGCAAGCATAATGGTGCAGCAGTCTGCTAGTACAGGAGGGGCACTTTTCAAAGCAACTGACACAACGAAAACACATTTGAGACACTTACAGGTGAAATAGCTGGCTGAAAACTGGAAGGAGACGCAGTTGCTCTGTTTCCCTGACAAGCGGCAGAAGCCGGAGCTGGAGGGGTGTGTCAGGAGATGGCACGCTGGCAGCTCCATTAGTGGCCGGAGAAGCCAGGCACATTCAGAGCGGAAGAGCTGCATTAGTCGGGTGTCCACAGAAGTGTGTGACACAATCTGGTTCTGCCATCAGGACTGAATGTGCTTTTCCCAAATATGCTCCACTGAGGACCCAAAGGACGCGGAGACGGTGATTCCTGCCACGCAAGGCCCCTGCCACCTCACCTGCTTCTCATGAACAAAGCACAGACCTTGATGAATGAAAACGGATGGTTTTGAACTTAATTAAGCTGTGACTCTGATTCCAGCTGTTGTTCCAGACGTAACTTATTTGCAGGAGAAAATAAACAGTCCCTGATACCTGGCATGTGTTGTCGCTCTGTCGGGGTTTTCTTTACACGTGCCAGGAAGAGACCACGGAGAGCATTGCTCCAGTTTCCAGGGCAGAAATATGCCTCCAGGATTCTGTCTTGGGACCACATTAGCACTGCAGCCCTCTGTGGAATCTCAGGAACATTTCTCTATTCAATAAGTCATCACATTGGACCTCGTGCCACCGTCAGGCTGATGGGAATTGGGAGGAGGAAGCAACAACTTCCCAAGTTATTTTTGAAAAAAAAAATGCATGTGTATCGGAGGCTGAGAAGTAAATTTCACTAACATTCATGGTCTCATCTTCTTGCTGAAATATCTAGGAGGCATGTCCTTTCCAAGGTGACAGAGAAGTTGCTACATGTTCCCCTTCTAATTATTAAAAGAGACAAAATGTCAAGGGAACATCTTTGAACTTTGAAAGCCAAATGTCTTCAGGTTAGGAATAATATGAAAGATGGCCACTGTTGACTGGTACTTAGCACAAGAGGTTGTCACAAGTCCAAGTTGTAGTGTACTCCGTTCTCACACCTGAGCTGTATCAGCTGACGACGAGTCGTGAAGTGGATGGCAGAGAAGAAGGTGGTCTGGAGCCTCTGCGAAGTCACTGCATCTGAATCACCGCACGGCTGTAGGGTTCTAGAGCAAAACCACGCTGTTTCCACAGGTACTCCCATTTTGAGAAAGAGCGCCTGGCTTACTACCTGGATCTAGAAGAGACTGAACATGTATCTGTGGGCTCCATGGA
Source organism: Ictidomys tridecemlineatus (assembly GCF_052094955.1). Lineage (NCBI taxonomy): Eukaryota > Metazoa > Chordata > Mammalia > Rodentia > Sciuridae > Ictidomys > Ictidomys tridecemlineatus. The sequence continues at coordinate 153,577,051 of NC_135484.1, read as the reverse complement.
ACTGTAAGCCTGCGTGCCCGTATCAAACTGGGCAGTGACTCTCCACATATTGGGTGTGCACAGCAGAGCGCTTTGATGAAGTTGAAGGGTCCGTAGGAGCCTGAACTCAGCTTTGGAAGGCACAAACAAATCCCTGAGGAAGTGGCTCAGAATCTCCTGCACCTGCTCTATTACCCTAAATCCAAGGTCCTCAATGGCCTCAGGGGTAGTCCCCGGGGAAGAGTTGACTGAAGAATAAAAATGGATCCTGATTCATAGATGACTTTGCATGATAGGCTGCATTTACCCCAAAGCAGGTGTTTGAAGCAGATCTCCCAGGGAGCTCCTAAGGGGGAGTGTGAAGGCACACCATTCCAGGGCATGAAACACATAGCATCGCACATGGTTTACCACTGTACTTAGAGGAGAGACTGCCCAGATATACAGATCTAGGTTAATTCACAGGCAGCAGTTAATAATTTGGCGAATGGCAGATGATTTTGGAAGGAACATGATTGGAAAATTGGTAACAAGAGGTCTTGGGAAGAAGGGTGTAAACCAATCTCTTCAAATGACCACAGAGTACAAAGCTATTTGTTCCAAATGCTCCTAAAAAGAAACATCAACAGCAGATGTTGGGACATCCTGGATAAGATGGCATAACTCTGTGAATCTTGGTCGACCTCTTTCTCCGAACAGGCTCCTGGGCAGACGTGGCTGTGGAAGCAAAGGCAGGATTGTGCATGAACTCAGCCACACAGGCATCTATTCAACAATGCTGTTCTCGCTGTAGACACTGTGAGTCCCACACACTGTCGGCAGCCAAAAGCCTGAGCCCCCAGCACGGCACGTGGGGTGTGAGCCGCTATCTGTTGGCAGGCGTTTAAGTTGAATTTCCATCATGGAAGGGGTAGCATTTGCTCTTACTAGAATTAAGCCTTACTCTGGATGTGGATTTGCTTTTCCTATTAAAAATACTGCTCCAAAGCTGGCCCATAGACTTTAGACCCGCTATGCCACTTGGGCTGGTCCCAGAGGTGGCAACACTGAAGTGCAGCAGGGGGTCCATGCTGAGGAAATGCCAGCGTCCCACTCATCTCCACCACCTGGATCATCCGACCAGCTCTAACATGGCCTTTTGAAGGCTCAGCCATGGTGCCAGACACGTTGGGGTAGCATCCTCCAGGCTGCAAGTCCTCTCTGAGTCAGTAAAATTGATGGTGCTGCTTCTCCCATGGCCAGTGGGTCTGAGAATCAAGGAATGGAAGGTAGCTCCTTTTCTAGCAATTTCCCTCAATCCTCCACTGGCATAACATTGGGGTTGCTGTCCCCACAACTTTGGGCCCTGTTGTTTATAGGGCTTATAGTTTCAAGGAAGAAATGCTTCAGGAGGGACCACCATTGTTCCCATTTCCCTGGAAGATGAGCATCCCACCTGCTGTTTGGCCACTAAGCTATGAGGCCTGAGGCCGGGATTGTCAATTTTATTAAGAGGGAATTCAATTGCTACTTTACAATAGATGTAGGGAGGGGTACATTTAGAACAAAGAGATTCTTCTGGGGCTCCTCTTATTACTGACATGTTTTGTAATAAAAGTTAATTAGAAGCCACAACCCAATGCCGGAAGGACTACATGTGGTCACAGCTTCCAGCAATGGTTTAGACCCTGCCATTCAGAGAAGGACCATGACCAGCAAAGTGGCTTTCCAAGACCACAGGGATCGGGGATGATACTGGAAGAAGAGCTTCATGAACAACAAAAATGACCACACGGACAACCGAAGAAATGACGCCTGATCTAAGGCTTGTGAGCAATTAGCCACATGATTCGATATTTAATTCATAACATGTCAAAAGTGGTATGTGGGTCACCGACAAGAGAAGTGAACATCAAGCAAAGGAGATATGTTGACATCATCTATCTTCTCTTGGGTAGAAGGTCGATGTGGTTTTGGTTGTGCTAGAAATGACTTCTGTGAGATGGATCTTACTATTCTCTTTGGGTTGTAAATTGACTGTGATGGAAGCAGGTGCACCAGGGTGTCCAGTTGAAAGGGGACAGACTGCCAGACTGAAAGGTCCACCTGGTTTGGCTGCAGGCTGTAATTTACAGAACCCTCTTCCCTGTATGGTTCTAGGTTGGCAGTGCAAAGGGAGTGTCACACAAGGTAGGAAAGCAGCTGTTGTGCAAGGGGGTGACTAGGAACTGGGGCAGCCAACAGATCCCAGCCCATCTCCGTCCTCCTCGGTTTAACTCTTCCTGTTTCCTTGATGGACGCACATGTTACAGCCACGTCCCCTAAGTCTGAGCCTCACAGAGCCCTGCAGCCATTTCTCTCTTCTGTTTCTTATCATTGCTTGTGGCCTCCATAACCAGCCTGGAAGTTACCTAGACAAGAAACCTGACATTACTGCTGCATTCACATTTCTGATTTAGTTGGCTTTGCCTTTATGGGATGAGGTGGCTAAATACCTCTAAATAGCCTCATCCCCGTCTGTTTCAAAGCCCACTTGTCTTCCGGTTGCCTGACAGCTGTTTCCAGTCTGAGACTCATTTTCAGGGTTCCCCTCAGTGAACTGGTTGAGTGAATTCCTATTTTTTGGTGCTGGGGATGAAACCCAGGGCCGTGCGCCTGCTAGACAAGCACCCCCTATCACTGTGCTATGTCCCCAGCCCTGGGGTGAGTGGATTTAACCAATGCCATCTACTTCCTCAGGAAACTTTCTGCAGATTCCTGACCCTTAGGATTCATGCTTTTTTTGGGTTTCTAAATCAAATAATAGTAGCTCATATTTAGATATCAAACATATCAAATTATTTCTACTAGAATAAGACAGGGCTCTCCTTTAGTAAATGTCCATGGGTTATACTTCATGTAAGCATCGATAAACTGGGCACACTTGGATGATAGATGAGTAGGATTTCCCAGGCGGGATTAAGCTGAAGTTACGATCAGGGCGAAATTCATAAAAATGACGACAAAACCTGCCTCCTCTTCAAGCCCCTTCCCATGAACTGCTGAGCCTTTAGGGGACCCTTCTTGAGAGGGCCTGGGGTGACTGGGACCTTCCACAGGTTTCCCCTGGTCTTTTCTGGGCAGCTGACATTTTCCGGGGAGTGTCTGCAGGCTGTGTGGGGCAGGACGTTTTGCAGGGCAGGACGTTGCTCCCGCCGCTGCCTTGGGATGCCGCTCCTCACTGATGCCAGCAGGCTCTCCACAGATGGCTCCATCACAGTGCTGTCCTCGCCGAAGCGAGTTTCAAACCAAGCCTCAAGCAGGAGTGACACCCTGCTTCTTGGAGACCTCCAAACAGCCGATCCGCTCTAACACGGCCATTGTTTCGTTTTGATGGAACACATTCTGGAACACAGTCTCCCAGAGGCTAGCGTGGAAGATGGCTGCCCCTGCGGCCCCTCTTTTCTGCCCACACCCTTGCACTGACGCCTAGCTAGCAGCCTTGCGCAGAGTCGGCACACCCGAGCGCTCCCCCAGAGCCAGACTCCTCTCCCGGCACCAAGTGGCTAGGGAAGTGAGAAGCTGCCCTCAATTGCTGCATGCTCCGAGAGCCGGCTGTTCTAAAGCATCCACCTTTGTTCTGTACCCTTCAAGATGCCCTTAAATCCTTCAAAGATGTGTGCTCATTTTCCCTGCCCTGCCCTATTCTGAAACACCAGAGTGTGAATGATGAAACTCCTCCCACTGCCTTAAATCTGTATGATCATCAAAGGGTAAGTCTCAACTTTCCTGGCGCACCATCAGTGGCATAGAGTAGCGACCTACAGAGTTTCTGGGTATTTCCCAAAGCCTCAATGACATGTGGGGAAAGACTGCACCTGGGGTACTTACATGAAATATGCAATTATACAATAAAGTCATTTTATAACTTCATACACCAAAACGTCAATCATTTCATTTCATTTTTTTTCCTAGTTGACAGGACAGAAAATATCAAAACAGACATTTTAATCATATGAATAGAATATTCCTATTACACAGTGAGGTATACCACTATGCAGTAAATGGCACCCTGTGACACACTGGGGAAAAAAATAACTTTATTTGCTCTCTCTTATTATTCCAAGATTGGAGGGAAAAAAAAATCATTAACCCAGCTATAAAAATGGGACTCTCTTTTTACTGAGGTCTTAAAAACCAACAAGCAAACAATACAGTTCTTTCTTTCAAGATTCATCCAAATAATGCATCAGCTGCTGTTGAAATCCTTGCCCATTCATGGAGCTTAGAAAAAGCACAGGGTCATCAAAAGAATCAAATCCCCCGGCTCCTTCTCACCCTCTAGATGCTAGAGAACTGTGGGTACAGCTAGATAAAAAGTGGCATTATCTCAGAGGTCTCCTTCCACAATGGACTTGGAGCCAGGTCCAGATGCCACCGAGGCTGGGCTCGAGCCGGAGGGCGCTTTGGCACAGTGGGTGGGTGGGAGCCCTGAGCGGGGGTCTGCTTTGTGTCGTCCAGGTGTTCTCGGAGCTGAAGAAGGACCTTTTTGTCCAGATTTCTTTCAGGACTTTCTCTCCCCCCTTCCAGTCCAACCATGGGTCAGACCCTCCAAATGGAGAAAGAAAACCTCCTTTTCTATGGGATCACAGAATGGTCTTCACAAGGGGGATGCACTAGCTCCAGAGGTCAATCCCCAACTGAAAACCCCACCGAAGGGGCTCAGAACTCTCCACGAGGAGTTGTGGGCCTTTGTCACCTGCTGCTGCTCTCCCGTCTGGTAATAGAGTCACTGCTAATTCACGATGATGAGCCAGAGGACATTAAGCCTGGGCCTGCACAATGGGAAGAAGTGGCACTTTGTTTCCCGGGCCTGCCACTCAACAAAGGCGGCAGTGAGAAGCAGGCTCCGTTGCCCTGGTAGCCACGGTGCTGACGCCCGCCATCCTGGCATCCTGTCTGCAGGCACCGCACCGGCTGCCAGAGCCCTCCCGATGAAAGGATGAATATGTGGGCCTTCGAACAACATCGGGGCTCAAATTAGCTGGCCCTCCTGCAGCACCTGCCCCGTTCTCAAATTCCAGCTCTGTAGGGAATTATTATCTAGCTCCCTGCTCCCTCCCGCTCCCTCTGTAATTATGCTTAATCCCACAGACACCTGCCTTGGCTTCAGGGGACCACTGATAAAGGAGATGAAAAGACCTTTTTATCCATTTGTATCCAAATCTACCAAGTGAACACAACAGGCCCCGGTTAATTAAACATGTCCAAGGGAAGGTGTGAGAAATCCCGGCATGAACTGGTGGCAGTACATGCTCCCCAGTTCTGTGGCCATCTTCACCTGAACCCAGGCTGAGAAAAACATGATCCACACCGTGTTTCAAACCTTCCATCTGGACTGGCCATGGCAGCTCTGCCTGGATCCTCTTACTATTTTTTTTCCCAACAAGATTATTTGAAAAGTAGTGTATTCCTTACTTTTTTTTTTTTGACCAAGAGTAAGATAAATAAATTTTAGACTAGCCTTTTATGGTTGAAATAGTGACTTGAAAGTTTTATACCTATAGATAGGAGAGGTTTTCTTGTAAGCTGTTTTATACTTCTTCCTCGTCACCCAGATTTAAAATTATTATAAAGATACTTTGAAATACATTTTTTTGCACTAAAATCAACTTTTATGTTGAAACCATAGCACAAATTTTAGCCTGTCACCCTCTGAAATTTCAGTGTTTGAAATTAAACATTGTAGATAACTGAATAGTTTGTTGTGAGCTTTCCTTAGCATGCTGTATAGACAAAAGTAATATTTATTTTTTGTCTCTAGTCACTGAAAAGATCCTGAGACATACTATTATGCAACTTAACACAAAGCTGTAACGAGGGAACATTTGGAGAGACTGGGCACTAAATGTGAAAAGATTGCAGATAATTCTGAATAATTTTTTGACCTGCGAAAATATTACTGAACAGCAGACGTATATCCTTTCTCTTTCCATGTTGAGGGTTGAAGCAATCAACAATAACGCTGACCAATGTCTGAAGAACTTGTTAAGTTCCAGGGGGCATGGTTCTCATCTGGATTGAAAATGTTTTGCTGGTAACTGGTGGAAACAGGCTCTCCTCAGCCTGTGTTTGTGGTTTGATGTGGGTTTATGGCCCAGTATCAGCTGGACGGTCTTTTTGTGTGTGTGCAATAGTATATTTTTCACATTTGGTCCTAGAGGTAAAAGGAGAACCATGTAAATAAGTGAGCAAGTTTGCAGTCAAAGCACAAAATCACATGGGCTAAAATACCCTGCCTAAAACAAACAAAACACATGCTATATGGAAGTCTCCCGTACCATTTTAATTTCATCCTTTAATTCCCTTCTATTTTTCTGTGGATTTAATACTGCACGGACACATCAGCACACTGTGACTCGTGTCTGTCCAGTGACTGCCAGGCAGAGTCTCTTGCTAAACCTAACCTGCAAAACCATTGCAGATGCGTAGTGAGCTCCTGAGCGTCCCCTTTTACTGTGTCTGGCACTAAAACCCAAATTAAGCAACCGCTCAACCACACTCTACACACATCTGCCACAGTAGGGCTGGTGTTCCCTGGCTGCATGTACTTCCCCATCTACAGCAAATAGTTCAGGAACATTTAATCTAACATCTCTGGAAACTGTTATTTTGAGAGAGTAACTGGCCTGTGTTGAGAAACAAAGATGGTTTTTTGCTGGAGCAGGCAGAGCACCGGGGATGAGGTGCATAGAGAGGACAGAGGGTGTTCTGATGATGTAAAATCTGCCTTGAGATAGACGATGACCCACGGTGACGCTCTCAGAGTTCAATGTGATGAAAACCTAGATCTGCTACTTATGTTTATTTTTATCAAAAAGAACGAGGAGTTATAAGGGAAGTGTGCACAGTCTGGGGAGCCCCACCCCCGGGACACTTGTGCACCACAAGAAGGTGAGGCACCGGGAAGCAGTGCTGGCCCCCACGGAGGAGCTGCCCCCCTGTGTGCCGGCCATTGCCGGGTTCTGCAATTCTGTGATGGCTTGCAATTTGCATGCTCCTAATTAACTAGGATTTTAAACATTATTCTTTTAACTAAACTAAATCCTTATGATATGGGCAAGAGATTTAAAGAGTCCTGCGGAATAATCCCAAGTCAGAGATAATACAAATCACATAACTGCAGCCAAAAATAAGAGCTGGCAGAGCCAACCCTTGTCTGCTTCAGCTGAGCTCTTTATCAGCTACTTCAGGAGGTGGACACATGCCCCGATCAGATCTGAGAAAAGATCAGCACACGAGAATTAATATTACAAGGAAGAGTCTTTGAAATATAGACTCGGGAGCGCCGTGATGAATGATGAGCTTTGCTGTAACTATACATTCTGCCTCGAGATATCAGCTATCACAAGTAGCCAGATATTTCTAAATACTACCCATCTCGTTTTTATTTCATCCTTTAAACTCCCTTCTATTTTTATGTGAATTTAATAATAAACAGACACATGAGTACACTGTTGCTTGTATCTGCTGTGTGTGCACACCGCGATGTCATGTGGTCTGGGAGGCTTTGCTTTGGATTATTGGCTCAGTCAGGTGACATCTCTGGACGTCAGCCATCACAACTAGAAAATGGTGCTCAGTTACCACATCCAAGTTAATCGTTTGGGTTGGTGAAGACTTAATGATGCCTCGCTTCAGGAATCTTATGCCAGGTTTTAATGAAAAATGAGAAGATCCCATATGCCCCTTCCCAGTATCCTTAACCAAGAGCCTGTTGGCTTTTACTTCCACAGAAAAGAAGTCCGTGGGTTGCAATCTCACTTAAAGGAAGCAACAAAGTCCTCTCCAGGCTCTGGCTGAGAAAACAAAACATATATGAATGTTTTTTTAAAGTGGTGTTGTTACCAAAAATATATGTATATTCAGGAAAACTGCCTGAACTTCGGGTGACCTGAAATCTGCCAGCATGCATTACGGGCTAGGACATCTGGTGGTCAATAAACTGCTTTATTTATTTATTTATTTATTTTACACAAAGCAGCTGTACTTGGGCAGATGACCAGGGGCTGTGCAATCAGAGTGTGAATAGCTGAATTAGTAAATCATATTAGGCTTCTTAGGCACTTGTTTAAGGGCTACATGTGCCTTTTTAATTTTCCTTTATTAAGGTCGGTCTCAAACATAGCAGTGTTAGCAGTAGGGTTATTAGGGACTTATTTGCTTCATTAAAATTTATGGCACTTTTTACATTCACCATCTGGGGCAATCTCTCCCCACCTCACTGTTAAAATGTAAGTTAAAACCATGCCTGGCACTGATAATTCCTGAAAAAAAAAAAAACTCTGTAGATGGAATTCTTTTTTTCTACTGCCAGGATTATCCTGCCAGAAATTCAATACACAAACACCATAACAGCAAAAGCAATATTTCCAACCCCACCACACTCAGTTACTGCAAGGACACAAAGTCTTATGTTCAAGTTTCTTTTGCTATAAATTTCTTGTTTATAGGTGAAGGGAAAAAAGAGGGAGGGGAGAGTTGTTATTTTTAAAATTGCAAACCCTATGGGAAAAAAAATGGAAGAACTTAAAATGCTTTTGGCAGAAGACAATATACTTTGAGCTCCTGCAGTTTAATGCAAAGATATTTTGGTTCAGGAAGTTGCAAATATAAAATAACAGGATAATCTTCAATTAAAATTTTGAGATATTTAAGAGGTGGTGCACTTTGCAGGTATTACCTATTCCACCAAATTTTATGTTTTCAAAAAATGATTAGCAAAGCAGGTATCCACCCACAAGCTTAGCCTCATGTTCTAATATCAGGGATGAAAATCTATATGGTTGGCACAGGAGACTCTTGGAAAGATATTTGACATCATACATGGATATATCTGAATATATATAACGTTATATTAAATGTGCATACATATACATAAAATCCCAATTTTATGTTATTTATGTAACAATCTAATTAGACTTAATAACCACAAATATTTATGGCTATAATGTCTAGAGTTCTTCATTTATATGGCATTCTTTTTCATTTCAAAGATTTATATCAAACTATAAATACACTGTGGCAAAACATTGAATCATATAATCATGTTCAAGGAGAAAAATTTCTGACCCCATTTATGTTACCGTGGGTATAATTTCTGTGTTTCTATTTCCTTATCTGTAAAAGAGGAGAAAAATGTCTTCTAGATCCACCACCTAGAGTTGTAATAATGCATTCAGAACATGAATGTCAAACCAAATTATTCTAAGTACATGTATAAATATATAGCAAGGTGAAGGTCACCTTGATGTAGATCTGTAAAGCACCAATTTAAAAAAATCCAGAATAAATAGAAGAAAGATCAGCAGAGCAGAGGAAAGGGAGAAGAGAGAGGGAGGAGAGGAAGGAAAGGGGAAGTGGTGAGGACTGGTTTGGAGCAAATGACCTCCCATGCTGTGTGGCCATGTCAAAATGAATCCCAATGCTGTACTAGAAATAAAAGAAAAATAGGTAATTCAATAGAGATAGATAGATAGATAGACAGACAGACAGACAGACAGATGAAGTGAGCTATGGGCTTGGGACATGCTCAATGGTGGAGTGTGTGTGTTTAGCATGCATAAGGCCCTGTGTGTAATACCTAGCACCAAAACCTAAACCAAAACCAACCAACCAAACCCAGAAGCTATGTAATATTAATTTTCCCCATTAAGCAATAAAATGTTTAAATAGAAAAAAAGATCTTCTGAGGTCAGAATTCATCTCTCCAGATGATACTTTAAACAAAACTCAAATAAATGAGATGTTCTCTTCGTTTTAAAGAACTTCTGAAAAGGAATTCAAACACTTCTTCGGAGACTCGCAGCAAGGTTTAATTGCCTATGCCGCCAGGAGGCTTTCCTTCCTTCTAACCTAAATTTCTGATCCTTTATTAGGAACCCATTTTGTCTTTTGGGAACTACCAAAACAGTCTTCTCACTGGAAATGGAAAAACACACAAAAACACACAAATAAATAAGTAAACAGATGAGCAAAATCAGAACAAACAACCCCTCTGTTCTTGACATGATTTCTACTAAATCTCTCTCTCATTTTTTTTCTTGCTTCCAAATAAAATCATATATTTGTATTTTTTCCCCAACTGTCCTATTTTATATCTTTGAAATCTCTTGATTCTTAGGATTTCTCCAACCTATTATTTCGTCAAGAGAAGAACTGGATATAATAGTTATCCAAATAAATATTTGGCTAAAATTTAGTCCAGTTGGAAGTACAATCTGCACTTGCACGACTAAGCTCAATAACACAGGTATTTCACACAGACCCAAATAGACAGGAGTTTTGTATTTTTGTATTTAGCTCAAGTTCTGTAAGAAGTTATGTTCATCTAATTTAATCATTTCTAAGTTCCAAAACTTTGACTACAATTTTGAAGTGTAATTTCAGAAAAAAACTTGGGAGACTTTTGAAGATAATAAAAGATTTATGAAAGCACGAATGGGTTCCTTCTCTGCTGATGAAAATTGCATTCAGTTGGCCATTCATATTCAATTCAACTCTCTCTACCACAATAAATGGAAAAATTCCAGTTGGACATGGCTCTGTCAGTGTGGATCTTTGTATGAAAATAGTCTGAGTGAATCTGTTGCCCTTCTAAAATGGACAAGTAGGCTGAGAACTATTTAAAGCCAGTGATACTTTGAAGTTACTTGTTATTGCAGAATAAATAACATATGGATTACTTTCAATGCAAATAGGAAAAATGTAAGCTAAATGTGTTAAAATTTACACAGATTTTTGCCTCTGCTAAGGAAGTGGATAGCTACAAAAAATATCACTTGCACCTGAATAATAAGAAGACGGTTGAATCTTAAAAATTCATGCATTTCAGCCCACAGAGGAGCTCAAGTCATAAGACAACTGGAGAACAAGAACTTTACAGAGATAAGATCCTCCAAGCAGGCAGAGGAGAGATCAATATGCAGTCCTGAGCAAGCACTTCCCATAAAAGCCAGGAAGAAAACTACAGCTGAAGTAGTAACTGATTATTAGAGCCAAATATGGGCTAAACTATTGGTTTTAGATCCCTGTAAGTGTCATTCAAAAGGGGGATCTGCAGCCACCTGCCAGTCATTCCTGCCAGTCATTATCCACTGGCTTTGACCGTGGCTTATATAGAGGAGTGGGGCGAAGGAGGGAGGCCTCAGTGAACCCCCTGTGCAGCGCAGGTGAGCAGGTGCTGTCCAGATGTGCAGATGGGCAGGAGCTGCCTGGAGAAGCCCACCTGCACTGGACGCCCTGCATGACAACAGGATGGCATTTAGCTTCTCCTGGCACCATGCCCAGACCCTGCAGGGACAGAGTAGGAGCTGCTCTTGCTGGAGGAAGACACAGATCTCCTCTTACCTTCTTGGTACTAGCTCCGAATGGAGGCCTGGGTCAGCTTCATGAGGGAGACACAAAAACCCACCTGCGCCTCACGATGACTCTGCAGGAGCCTGGCAACTGTGTGGAAGCCGGCAGGCACCGGGATCCCGCACTAATGCCAGATGGCGGTCATCTGCTGCGAGGGACCACCGCCTTGGTCCACTCAGGCTGCTGTAGGAGAATGCCGTCCATGGGTGGCTTAACCCAGATGGACTTCTGGCAGTTCTGGAGGCTGGGAAGTCAAGGCTGAGGCTCCAGAAGATTGGGCTGTCTCTCACTGTGTCCTCGTGTGTTGGGAAGGGTGAAGGAGCTCTCTGGGGGCTCTGTAATGAGGGAACTCACCTCTTCACAGGGCCGCATCTTCATGCCCCTCCTTGGGGCCCCACTTCCGAGCACCGTCACCTTGTTCATGAGGACTTAACACATGCATTTGGCCAGGGTGGGGTCACAGATATTCATAAAGCAGGGTGAGTTTGGCTGGCATGGGGTGGTGGACCGTGCCTACTCTCAAGGCCCCGCGTGTGAGCGGAGACGAGTGTCAGTACAGAAGGAGCAGACCTGCTGCCCAGGCCCTCCTCAGCTGCTCAGGTGCTGAGTCCTGTGGATGGCAAGGCTGGGCTAGAGGCGCCCTGCCGTCCTGGACACCAACAGAAAGGCACCTGAGGAGAGGTCGGAAGTGTGGACAGGGCACCTTCAGAAAGCTGGAGGCGGAGCAGGAAGAGGACAACCCTGGAGCCTCTCTGGGTTGCCCAGAAAGCAGAAGTCAGCATTGCCCACCACTGGGCAGGGCTGAAGTCTCCCCTGGGCTGAAAGGGCCAGAAGAACAGTGAAACTGACCCAGTCCAGCTGCCAACGACTGAACCAAGCACACTGCAGGCAAAGCAGCTTCCAGGAGCAAATCCTATCTGCACCAGTCTCCAAGTAAGGAACCTTAAAAAACTGCAAAGTAAGAAAAGGCAAGCCCCCGTCAGGAGGCAAAAGCAACCCACAGAAACAGATTCAGACAGAAATGAGTCCGAGGGGTAATGCGATAGGAATTTAAAACTATGATTAATCAATTAAATGACGTAATAGAAAAGATGTGTGGGATGCATGGAGAGATGGGGATTTTCAGCAGAAAGACTAACTATACAGAAGGGTCAAGTGAAAACCTAGAAAGGAAAATAGACCATCAGACATGAATCATTCCATCAGCTAGCCTACAAATAAACTGGGCCCAGCACCACAAAATCAATCAGTAAACCTGAAGAGTTAGATCAGTGAACTTGGAGATAGATGATATCACCAACAGCAACACAAGGAAAAAAAATGGTAAAAAAGTAAGAGAGAGCTTCCAACAGACTTGAAAATTATATATATTTAAGGTATACGACTTGATGTTGTGATATATGTATGCACTGTGAAATAATCACCATAATTAAGTTATTAACATGTCCAACATGGTGTGTACAGGCACGCACACACACACACACACACACACACATATGTCACAAAACAGAAAATACTTAGACAATAATTTAAAAAATATATATTGGAATTTGTGTAATGTACCCAATGATGTGATTGCAAGACAATTTATAATATTAAATGTTTACATTAGAAAAGAAGAAATCTTTCAAAGCAGTTATGTCAGATAACGCCTTAAGAAATCAGCAAATAAACAGCAATTAAATCCAATTTAAAGTGAAGGGGTCAATAATAAAGATAACAGCAAAACTTGGTGACACAGGATATGGAAAAACAATAGAGAAAAATCAAAGTAAGCAGCACTGATTATGTGAAAATATCAATGCCATTGAAAACCTTTACCCAGAGTAATCAAGAAGGAAAAGGGAGGAGACAGACACAGTGGCCAAGACTGAGGATAAAGGAGATCCTTCTAGGTAACTCCGCTACTAAAAGGGTGACCCTGGAGTATCATAAGCAAGCTTATGAATATAAATTCCATGATACAGAGATAAAAGGTGGATCACTGGAAAGACACAAACCACAAAAGCTCACTCAGGAAGAAATAGCGTGAAGAGCCTTATGTCAATTAAATAAAATGATTTGTGATTTCACATCTTTTAAAAAAGTAAATTTCAGCCTATATGATTTCACTGTTGAAGTCTGCCAAAATAAATATGAGATAAATAAGTATAATTATACACAACTTTTTTGACAACATAAAAGATGATAGTAAACTGTCCAACTTGTTTTTGAGCCCAAGACTACCCAGATGCCAAAGTGAAGCAAGACATTACAAGTATTATAGTACAAACTGGTACCTCACAGGAAGATTCAAAGGTCCTTAATAAAGATATTTCACATTAAATTCTGTCATCTGTAAAAATGAAAACTCTTTATGTTCAAATAATATTTACTCCCCAAATGCAAGGCTAGTTTTAATATGAGAAAAAAGTCAATTTAATTAATCATATCCACAGTCTAAAGAAAAAAAATACTATGTCACTAGAGACAGAAAAAGCATTGGACAAAATTCCATATCCACTGATTAAAAAACTAGGAATTCTTAGTGGATGAGAAATGGGAGAGTCCTTGCCTGATAAAGCCTGTCTATGGAGAGCTTGGTGATCACACCTGCCCAGACACACGGACACAGCAATCTTGACAGGTCTCACACACCACTTCTGCTCACCATTTTGTCAGAGTTTCTAGTTAGAAAACAAAAAGAATAAAGCAAGAAAACCAAATTAAAAGTATCCTGCTTGAAAAGAAGAAAAAGAACAAATTTACAGGTCAGATTTTTCTTTCAAACCCTAAGAAATCCACAGAATCCTCTTTGGAGGTAATAAAATTTTAGAAAAAGGGGATAGATTAACAGATCTGTACACAAAATCCAACCAAAACTCTCTATGCTATTAAGGTCTAATTGGAAGTTAATATGAAAACAAAATATCCAAATATATCAAAAGCATTAAATATTTAAGCCTAATTTTGGCCAAACATACCAGTCTGGAAATCGGTAAAATATTGTTGAGAAAAATGAAAAAAAATCTAAGTAAATGGAGTTACATACACTTTGCTCCTGATTGAGTCTCAAAATAAAAATACTTTAATTTCTTAATTTTCACTAAAGATTCAAAGTTGTTCCAATAAGAAACCCTGCAGCTTTTTTTTTTTTAAATCAATGGGCTGATTTTAAAATTTATGTGATGATGCCATGTTCGACAAAGATGTGCTGACGTGCAATTTTCTTTGTGTTAATCCTGCTTGGTGTCTTTTGCTAAGCTTTTTCAATTGATAAGTTTGTCTCTTTACTTCAATTTTGTAAATTTCTAGTCATTATTTCTTCTGGTATATTTTCTGCTTCATTTTATCTCTCCTTTCTTCCTGAAATTCCAACAATGATTTGATAGATCTTTTGAATTGTCTTCCATTTTCTGAGACTGCTCTTTTTTACCTTTTTTTTTTTAAAAAAAAAAAAACCCTTTTTTCTATATGTTCTTTACTTCTCTTGGGTTCAGTTTAAATTCATAGGATGTTTTCTACCCCATCTCTGTTCTGTGGTGAATCACATCTCAATAAGTGTTTAGAATTTTAGGTGTATTTTTCAGACCCAGAGTTTTGCTCGATTGTTTTTAATGGTTCCTGTTTCTCTGCTGTGCTTTTCTGCCCATGGGAGCAGACTGTCCTTTGCAGCCTTGAGCTTATTAATGATGGCGGCGTGTGTGCTGGTTCCCCCACTTAGGTCACCCTGGAGTTGGCCTCTGTCCACGTCTGCTTTACGTAGAGAGCTCATGCTTCCCTGCTTTCTCTTACATTCAGTCTTCTTGGATTATATCCTGGACACTGTGAAACTCTGGACGTGTGTGTGTGTGTGTGTGTGTGTGTGTGGTGTGTGTGTGTGTGTGTGTGTGTGTGTGTTTGCAAACTGTTAACTTGGCTTCACTCAAAATGACAACCCTGGTTTTCCTAGTCCTGGGAGGTGATGGCAGCTCTTATTTCAGTTCAGGGCTTTCAGTCTTACCAGGGCTGCTCTGCTCCGGGTTTGCACAATATGTGCTTTTGAATCATACTCGGGTCGCGTGAAGGTCAGCCAGAGATTGAGGCAGATTGGATGCTCAGAATTCGATGTTTCTCCTGACTCGCTCCTTTCTGGATTCATGCCCTCACTTTCCAAGTGCTGTGGCTCAGGCCAGCCCTGCTCGAGTTTTCTGTTGGAGCCGTCACCATCCCATGTCCCCCCTGGGGGGACCGTGGTCAGGGAAGCGTTGTGGCACAGGACATTTGGCGTGATCCCTGCCTTGGCGTCCTCGAGTGGTGCCCACAGTTCTGGAGGACAGAAATCTAACTCGAGGTGTAGGAAGGGTTTTCTCTCTCTCTGAAGGTTCTGGAAGTGACGAAGAGGACCCTTGCTGGCTCTTGGTGGCCTTGGTGGTTTCTGGCCCTCCCTGGAAGTCTTTACAGGCCATGTCACTCCAGCCTCTGCCTCTGCTCCACCATCTCTGGTGTGTCCCCATGTCCACACGTTAATAAGGAAACCTGTTATCTACTATGACGTCATCTTAACCTGAAAGGCAAAGACCTTATTTCCAAATAAAGTCTCCTTCCCAGGTGCCGGGGTGGAGCGGGGCAGGGGGGCGGTACTTGACCCTGTCTTCCCCCGCTGGCAGCTGGGTCTGTCTGTCTACTTATGTATTGAACTGCTTTGCATCCACATGAGGGCTACTGCGAGGGTCATGAACATCATCTGAGTGGCCACGTGTGGGCATCCAAAGAGAGGCAGGCCTCAATGACCAAAATGTGGGTTCATATTGACGTCTCCCCACAAGCATCACTTCCCCTTAATAAATATTAATCCAATTTGAAAAAAAACACAACTTTTCAAATACAGTAAAATAGTTAAGACCAATGAACCATTCACACTGGTTTTGATTTAGGTTTCCTCTAACACTGCTCTTGGGAATCATCCTGGGATCCTAGGGCTGCAGGTCAGCCAGTACCCACACGGATCCCAGAGAGCTCTCTCAAAAACATTAGTTTTTTTTTTTTTTCTCATTTTATCTCTAAAAGTCTTAGACTACATGTGGCTACTTTCTCTGTAAATTCCTCCTTCCTAAGAAGTACTGAAGCCCTTTTGTTAATTTAGTATTCAAGCTTTATAAGAATAGAGTCACTTTTTTCTCTCCCTAGGCACCCAGCTTTGCTATGCCTACAATGTGGATAATAGCATGGGCCTTATGCATGCTTCTGAGAAATGCAAGCAAAGTTAATTAGAAAATGTCAAGAAAGCTCTCCAAGATCCTCAGAGGCAAGAACACCATGTGACTCCATGTATCATTAGTGTAAAAATAAAATCAGTCCCAATCCCACAGCTCTTAAAGGGATTTTACACATTGCTAGTGCATTTAAGAAATAAAATTATAGATTCGTTGAACTGGAAAGAATCTCGGGGTGTCATAGGATCATTCTCTGCTTCAGGAGAGATGATGGTTCTTTCATCCCATAAGACTTTCTAACCTATTTTTAAGATTTCTAAGGCAAAAAGATTCCAAAACCCACTTGATGATCTGTTTTTACTGCTTCGTATCTCTCACCCACACAACAGCATTCTGATCGTCTACTGTTTAGGTAACAAAATGAAATCTCAAAATGAAGAGAACATGATTCAAAATGCACACTGACATATCTTAGTTGAGAATTGCTGACCTCAAATTTTTTTTTGTACAGCTGCTCAGTATTGTATATAAGGGAGTTAGCAGGGGTTAGATTTGACCCTGAATTCAGGTCAATGTCTTGATGATAAATCTTTTATTTAAAATATTTTTTCATAAAATTTTGACAATCATTTTTTGCCACAGCACATGGAAGAATAGTTCATCTCCTCCACTTTGTTTTCAATTGCGTCTATATTTATGGTATGGATCATAGACTTGAAAATCATATTTTAAAAAGATTATTATTATGCTAAAACAGCTAAAATGTTAGGAAAAATACTTGAGAGAACTTAATTAAACAAACATTTTCTCGATATTTTCTTGAGTGTTATGGGATTATTGACGACCTATCCATGAGAAGCTCACTAGGCCATGTTCTACAGTAGCTTGAGATTCAGAATAATGTAAACATGGACCCAAAAGGGGTTGCCTTAGGAGAACCATGCACAGCTGCATGGACAAGTAGGCACTAATTTGAATGACAGAAGATTGAACATCGTATGAAATTTAAATATTTAGGTTTTCATGTATTTTAAAGAAACCAGAATTGTTCTGTAGTCAAGGAATTCATTTGCCATCTTCCTTCCAAGTAGATAAGTCTTCTGTCTCTTATTAGCCGGTTGGTGTATCCCTTGAGCTGTGTCTGGTTCACAGGTGTCTAGTCACCCATCTGCTTCTTGCTAGTTCTCTGTTCTTTGGCCAGTTTCAATGCTTCTGAGCTCCATTTGCCCTTGAACCTGTTTAGCTTGAGAAATCAATGAAGTAAACATGAGGACATATCTGGGGGATAGCCGCAAAAAGCTTCAAAATTTACTAATTCAGCAAAATGCAAGCACCTCCTTGGAATCCTGTATCATTAACTTCTACCCAAAGCTTGGGAGAGCTAATACCATTATCACACACTCTTAGATAACAACCCACCCAGGACTTCCTCCTTGCTGCTACTTTTGAATATTTTGATATTAAAGAAACAGCCAGTCCTACAAACCATAGCAAGTTCTTCAATGGAAACTTAGATCTTCACTCTCTGATCTCTGTAACTCATTTGGGGGGTCTTGGGGCTTTTATACAGGAAATCCACTTATTTATTTGATTATTTCCATTCACCCTGAACCTCTAGACAAAGCACATATTGGAGAGAGAGGGAAAAAATGAATAATTAGAAGTAGCAGATCAACAGAGAGCATGCGGCTTCTTTTTGATGACTGGGGAACTGAATTTTGGCCCAAAAGGACCTCAAAACTAAAGTCAAAAGCTTTTTCCAGTAGCAGTGATTTAAACAAACATGTGCTGGGATTTATTTTTACACATAAACGTACATGGCCAGAGGTTTTATTCAGGATTGCTATTAAATAAACTGCCCTCTGGGCCTTGTAAAAGATGGTATTTGAATTATAAGTAGACACATCCCGTTTTCCACGTTTTGCAAGCCACGGTGGATTTCTCATGGCCTTGGCTGTGGCAAGGGATCTGCCCCCTTTTGTATTTCTATTGAGCTCTGTCTCTACGAGTAATTATGAGTTTGGGGGGTCATTAAAATTCCAAATTTTTGTGGGGGTCCATGAGGCTGCTTTTGAAGCTCTGTGGCCGATCAACGGCATGTTCTAAAAGGCTTTTGATGTATACATGACTCATTAACTAAAGGTCAAAATTGGACAATGTCCTGTTAATTTCCTTTTGCTAGAGAAATCAATAACTGCATCAACATTCATTAAATTTGACAGAAGCTAAGAAAGTTAGATGTGAAATGTAAATCAATACTTATTCCTGAAAGGATTAACTTGCTGTACAGAGAGTATAAAACATCAATTTTTTATACACATTGTTCAGCCCAGTGGGCCACGCTGGCTTTACGGAGTTATCCTTTGCCCTTTTGGCTCCAACTTGAGTCTGGCTTTGGGTTTCTGGAGCTGAATATTCTACCTTGAATAAGTTTTCCTTTTAATGTATATTAAATTTTGTAGTATCAAGCTTACTACCTGTTAAGTCTAAATCATGCCGTCACGTAAGTATTTTAAGTGTTAGAACTTATTGATTTCAATATACAATTTGCAGATAAAAATGTTTCACTTTTCCCTATCACACAGTTATTAGCAATTAAGCTATGAACCCTGGGCTTTGTGGAAAAATGCAATTTATTTACATAAAGTTGTTTGAGTTTTGCTGCTGTTGTTATCTCCAAGATTGGGAGCTATGGAACTTTGTATTTTCAAGAACACAGGCCCATTTTAATTGACACTGATGTTCATGATTATATTTTTGTGCTACTGCAAGATTCAGAGACTATTAATAAAAGCATTAAATATTGTGCATCATACCCGCATTGTTCTGTGGATTTTGCTGTGTTTTGATATTTTTAATAGAAAATTTGTATACAGGAGCTACCAGCTCCCACCTTAGAAACAGATAAGGATCATTGAATGTGTCACATTTGTCTGGAAGTCTAAATAAGAAACGACTGCTTTCTCCCTCCAAAGTTCTCAATGCAGAACAGATGCCAGGCAGTGGTACAGTCCGGGGCGCTCCTCCTCAGCCAAACTCCCCAACCACCCTCGGATTTCTCTGTAGCAGCAGAGCTAGGCTTGGTGTGCAAGAACAAAATCCAATCCTGAAGGATCTGGGCTGCACACTGGGTAGGCTCACCAGATTGGAGGAAGTTGCTAGAAGGATTGTAACAGGAATCAAGGGGATCCAGCAGATGTGGGGACGAGGGAGGGATGACGACATTTCTCATGAAGTTAGAGACATCATGTTGAAGAATAAGAAGGATTTTATCATTTCCTGGTTTTTAACCCTGCCAATAACTTCCTAGACAATCGAAACAAGTGCCAATGTTTTAATCTGGTCCCTAACACTCTCTGTGGTCTGAGGCCAGCCTCTATCGGGGCACATTCCTCCCGTTCCTGCTGCCTCTTCAATATGTACAGACTTGGGTCTGCCCCTGAAAAATACCAAGGGCTGAGGGCTTTGCACTTGCCACTCCTCCTGTCTGAAACCCTCATTCCTTGGACTCCCTGTGGCTGGGCCACCTTCCAGGCTGGGCTTGTACCTCAGCTCCTCCCCCTCCGCCTTTCCTCATCATCCCCTAGGATAAAACAACCCCCCACCTCTGACGCGCCTTTTGCCATTATCTTAAATGATCTACTTTGTTTACTCTTGTTTTTATGCCTTAATCACTGGATGATAAGCTCTAAGCTTAGGAATTTTGTAACTAGTACAGGGCCTGGCATGATAGCTTTTAAATGCATATTCATCGATTAATACACAAATTAACAGGAATAATTTAGATAATTAACAGGAATAAGTTAGAATGTCTGTCCCCCATAGAGCTGTAGAAATGGGATGATGTATGGCTCCTAAGGCAGAAATTTGGGTACAGGAGACACTAGTAGGGATCCAACGGCTTAGTGCTGAGAAAAATTGAGTCCCAAGTTCATGGTGTTTTACAGCCCTCTTAGTCGGGTTTTCCTGTGTCAGATTTCTTTTCCTGGAAGAAAAACCTTTGGAGACTAGAGCCTTGTTCCCAAATTCCAAACATGCGCACAGTTCCTTTCAGTTCTTCTTGGTTCCATATTTCACGCCGAGTGGGCATTGAATCCACGCAGACTGAGAGGTGGGTGCTTGTCTATCTTCTAGGACCTCTACCTACTTCAAGATGAGTTTCCATCTTCTAGGACCTCTACCTACTTCAACATGAGTTGCCCCAGAAAATCTGCCTGATCCCCCCAGGGACATGTCAATTTGGATTGTCTACATGCCAATAATATGAGGATTTCCAAGCTCCCTAGAATAGGATAAGAACTGGCCGCAGAAATCTACTCTTTGGAGTCTTAACATCCTTACCTCCACCAACCGAGAAATGAGTTCTTATTAACAAGACATGGATGGCACTCTTGAGAAGTCAATAGATCTGTCACATTTGGATTTACATTTCTGGAATTGCCTCAGTCTAGGACTTCCAAGTAGATAATAAAATCAGAAGTCAATCTAAGGCATAACTGAAGAAAGTCAAACGTCAGGGCCTTTCCTCATGTCACACCCTTCCATGATTTTGGGAAAGAACCTGAAAGTTCAACATGGTCACATATTAATAAACCACAGGAGAGTATTGTCTTCCCTTTCTGAAGCTCCTTCCATCACTGTCCCCTCAGGTGTGTTGATGTTGGAGTGACTGGGGCATTCGGGGCAATATAGCCAGGAGAAGCTCACTTGGACTGCAGTGACATATTTATGTGGCTTGCAATCACTTTTGTGTATAGAAAGTTACTGTTTGCCAACCCTACATAGACTCAGGTTTTCTTTCAAATGAGATGTTCTTACTGGTCATTCAATGCTAATACTAATACTACTCTCCCCACGGAAATGATGGGGTTATCATAGTTGGTCCTGTTTTGGAAAGATGTCTACTGATGATGTTCATGGTGGTGCAGGAGGTATGGTTGACATTAATGAGGGCTGATCTTGCATTGGAGGGTCACATGCTTCTTTTCATTGACTTTCCACGGAAGTTCTGAGTCAGATACATGGGATATAAGAGCTTTAATCATTTCCATGGACCACTACCTAATGTATAAACACCAGGCATTAATTGCTTAACAATTTTTATAAAACCTGTGTGTTCATTAGAAAAAGTTTGTATCCTTCAAGAATCAAATTTGAACTATGAAGTGTAATGTGACAGGGTTCTCTTAACAAAACAGCACACAACAGCAGAGCTGATTTGTGGTTCCATTTGTGATGTGGGGCAAAGGAGATGTCGGAGGGTAAGCCATGTACTTCTGGGTATGTCTTTGATTAGGACTTGATTAGGGTGATGGGAACATGGGGCTGGAATAGCCTAATGATGCGTTCTGGTGGCTGGCTAGGGAGTTGCGTGTCTCTGAGCTGGGCTATCTCGCCAGGGTGCTCACCTCCCAGCTGGTACTAATCGGCTCTGCTTCCTGGGCTGGAGGACAGGACAAAGCCCTGGCTGCACTTTTAAGGGGCTGATTTGCTCCAGGCCAGAAGCAGAAGCAGTGTCCTGCTGCTGACCCTCACTGTGCTCACCCTTCAGCTAATCAGAATATCTGTCTCTAGCCCCAACAGGCTCTGGTCTTCCAGGATCATTACTTCATTAAAAACATTCTACAGGAAAACACTGTGAGTCTTTCCTTCTTCTGCACTGCCTGGCTGAAACAGCATTGAGCCTTCAGCAAGATGTGGAAATTCTCAATTCGGTGAGAAAAAGGATCACTCCGTACCAAGTGCTTTGCAAAATGAAAATATTTGCTCTTGATGCTCAGAAACTTTTGACTTACAGTTGTGTGACACCTAAACAATAACTTGGTCTTGTAGGAGAAGTTGGAGACAGGGAATTTAAAATAAATGAAGAAGAGATCAGCTTCTTACTGGTCATTTAATGCTAATACTAATACTTCTCACCCCAAGGAAAGGGATCCCATACAGAGGGAAGAGTAGGTAATAAGGCATGTGTGCGTGAGGAACCTTCCAAGAAGGGCAAGGAGCAGACAAGGCACCTCCCACCCAAGGGCAGCTGAAACCCAGAAGGAAGAATTCACACTGTTTCTGCCAATGATCCTTGTTAGAAGACGGGATGCCATTTAAAACAAAATAAAAAAGCACACCTTGAAGAAATAGGCTGAAGTTGCAATATACAACAAACCAAGTCCACATCTCAGGCCCATTATCATAATGGCTTTTACTTCCTTTCCAATGGAAAAATTCCTCCCCCCACACACACATCTCACACGATCCCATGGGATAAAAAATTCTGAAGATTAATGAGTTCTTAATGACCTAGTTACCTCTTAATTATTGAGACAGCACATGTTAATAATCATCAACCTCTCTCAAGGAAAATACTTCAAAGAGGTGCCAGAAAAATATGAATTTTATTCATTCTAACAAATATGGTACCAGCATTGAATTAATGGCAGCAAGAAAATGGGGCACAGTAACTACTCATGGTTCTATTAGAGGCTTCCCGAGCAATCCCTTATTAACTTTTTAGGAAGTCCAGGAAGGCCAAGGTGAATGCAATGGATTCTCCGGTCCACCCTTGGATGGAGCTTTCAACTTCACAGGACTAAGAAAATAGCATGCACCTTTCAAGTGGCTGCAGTTTTAATCTCCTACAGTTTGTCCAGTAACTAATAGTGACCCCAGGAATGATTGTGTTTTTGACATTGCGAAAGATAGCACATACTTTTTTTTTTGTGGTCCAACCTCTTATTCTTTGCTGGAGGGCATTTGAAATTGGATATGGGAGGGGTGGTGATGTTCTTTCCATTATGAGTAAAATGAATTCTTGGAAAGCTTGAGGGGCTCTGTTAGCAATTGTTAATGAGGCTTGATTAACCCAGGACACCACTGTATAGAATAATAGTGTAGTAAAATAGATGTACTCCCAGGACTCACTGGGTTTATTAATAGTGAAGCCGAGAAGTAAGGCCCTGGGGAGCCAAAATGGCCAGTGGAGTGTGGACTGTGGCTTCTCCTCCTAGATCAGCAGCTGACTCTTGCTCAGGTCAGATATGGACCCCCCAACGCATCACTTTTATTAAGTCAGTCTCACTGGCAGCCTTTTATAATCTAATTAGTTAACTGTGATTCTGTATCTAAATGCATAGATATTTTCATTCAAAAATATAATTTATACCTTTGGGACATCAAGATGTGGGGGAAAAGGAACAAAATAAATACTCACTAAGATATATCACTTGTTTTTTTTTTTTTTTTTGGTCTTGTGCTTTTGTTTCCTGGACTTGGAAATTCAATAAGGTCAAAGAAAGCCCAGGCAAAGCGGAAGGAATACTAAGGGGTGTTTGAGCGCTGAGAGATGAAGAGCTTCCAGGAAGAGGGCGGACACAGTGAGCTCAGGGCACTCTCTCACCTCCCAGGGAATCCAGGAGCCCCAGTGCTCACGTGACATTTGCATATGACCTACATATATCCTCCCAAATACTTTAAATCATCTCCACATGACTTTCATACCTAATGCAATGCAAATGCTCTGTAAATAGCTGTTACTGTATACTGTTTAAGAAATAGTGGCAAGAAATACAATTCTGTGCAGTTTCAGTACAGATGTGATCTTTCTTTCCCTCGTCTTTCCTTTCCTTGACTGTCTGAATCCGCAGATGGGAAATGCATGGATTGGGGAGCAATGGTATTAACTTTAGCTGAAAGTTTCCAAGGAAACAACACCGCCCCCAACTCCCTAAATTGATATCTGTAAAAATGGCTGATGAACAGTTATCATTCTGGTCCAGCTCCTCTCAGACTGAACTTTCCCGGTTGCTCCAATCAGCTGGCATTTGGCTGTGCCCTACCTTTCAGGGCACAGGTCTTAACTATAGCTAAGGTCTGCTCTGAGGGCTGGAGAGCCAGCTAACTCATGGTTGAAAGCCAGCTAACTCAGGGAAGAAACTGCAGTTACTGCCGTCTAGTAAGAGTTTGGATCGGTGGCCAATTTAAATGCAAGGATTTTTCTGTGTGTTTAAATATCATTTATCCTGAGGAGTACACATTACTAAAATGAACAGGAGACCCCACTGGGACTTAATTAGAGAAGGCTGAGTTGGGAAGTGACAGTTTCCATGCTGTTTTGGAGCTGGGCTGGAGCCCTTGTTCCTAACTCCTGTGTAATGCAATTAATATCCTGTATCTAGTTTTAATAGAGGCAGTAACTCTAGTAAGACACATTATTGCTTCTTGGCCCAAAGAGAAACATCCATATATTTCTCTCCTTGCTGTTATCTGTCAAGTCGACTGGTTTCGTCTGCACCCAGAGACATTACATATTCAGGAAAGCAGTTGTTTCCATATGTCTTGTGGGAAGGCTATCATTTTTCAGAAAGGCATGGAACATTTTTCGTTCTTGTGTTCCCTCTGCATATATCAGGTGGTAGCCATGATAGCATTCCCAGTGCATGCCCGTGATGGGAGAGCTGAAGCTTCCACAACCCGGAGTTTATATTTATTTCACTGGGAGATCCAGTTGTAAAGCTGTTTCCTGACATAGGGCAACAGCTGCTGAGCATCTGTACGCCCATCTTAAGAAAAAGTCAGGAGGAGCAGGAGAAAGTTAGTCAAGGATCGCTCCTAGAAAACTATCATTGGAAAAGGAATTAATGATACCTTCATAGCATCTTATCTTTAATTTATTCACCAACAGTAGAGAATAGGGATGATATTACGTTTGTTTTTATAGCCAACTTTTTTATTACAGTTGGTTCTCTCTAGGCTACTTCTGCATCTATTGTTCATCTGTGTTCTGGCTCAAAACACAACTTACTTATGAAGCCCAGATGGACTGCAAAATTCTTTATGCTAAGTAGTAAGGAATTCTTTTTCCCCTTCAGTAAGTACAGACTATTTATAAAATGAAAGCTTCCTGTATTTTTATTAATAGTCTTTAATTTTAGATCAGTTATAGAGCTACAGAGAAACTGAATAGAAAGTGAAGAGTTCCCATATACCCAAACCCCACACTGTATACAGTGCCCCTTTTTATGAACACCAAATGTGTTACCTTTGATACGACTGATGAGCCAATATGGGCAAATTATTAACTGATTTTGCATTAAGTGTTCACTCTCTGCACTATTTTTTTTCCAGATGTATAATGATACCCACCACTGCAATATCATACAAAAGAGTTCCACTGTCCTAAACATTTTGATGCTTCACCTGTAAGACACTTTTACCCCAGGGCCCCCAGCAAATGCATATATTGCACATATATATGTGTGTCCATAATATATATATATATATATATTAATTATGGACATATATATATATATTATGGACACATGTATATATATATATATATATATATATATTAATTATGGACATATATATATATATTATGGACACATGTATATATATATTTAAGCTTGACAAAAAAAGTTTACTTCTGTGGAAGGATGTGCCACTAAACAAAATCTTGGGAATATGCACTTTGATAGTTTTATTGTCTCCTTAGTTTTGCTCTTCCAGGATGCCACACAGTTGGAATCATAAACTGTGCAGCCATTGCAGAGAGTGTGTCTCGCTTAGCAATGCGTTCAATGTTTCCCCATGCTTTGTTGTGACTTGAGAGGTCAATTTACCTTATTGTTGGAAAATATTTCATCATATGGGTGACACATTTTGTTACCCATTCATCAACTTGAATGACATCTTGACTGCCTACAAGTTTGCCTATTGCAGATAAAGCTGCTATAAACACACACAGAGAGGTTTCGGTGTGGATGAAAATTTTTGTCACCTTTGGGTAAAGACTGAGGAGCTGTCTCAAATGGAAAATGTAAATTTAGTTCTATGAGAAACTACCAAACTATCTGTCAGAGTGAATGTGTCATTCCACAATCCTATGAAGCTGAATGCCGGCTTCTGGTGCTCCACATCCTAGACAGAGCTGGGTCTTACCAGCATTTTGTGTCTTGGGCACTCAACACAATTGGTCATGGAGCTCTTTATCACCCTTTGATGTCTGTGAGACCTGTAGTGATGTCCCCTTGGTCATTTTTTATATTAGTAACTTGTATCTTTTCTCATTTTTTTCTTATTTATTCTGGATAGACACTTATTGGTTTTATTGATAATTCAGTTTTTGATAACTCAGTTTTTGGTTCCATTGATTTTCCCTTATTTTTTTTATTATGTGAAAACCAAATCAACATTTTTTCCTTCCCCAAAAAATTAAATTTCATTTTTATAAGAGTACAATTAATTCCAGTTAACATTTTTTATTTTTCTTTTTTAATTGGTTTTATTTTTTAAATACATGACAGCAGAATGCATCACAATTCTTATTACACATATAGAACAATTTTTCATACCTCTCTATATAAAGTATGTTCACACCAATTCATGTCTTCATATATGTACTTTAGATAATGGTGTCTATCACATTCCACCATCATTGCTAATCCTCTGCCCCCTCCCATCCCTTCCTACTCCTCTTCCCTCTCTAGAGTTTATCTATTTCTCCCAAGCTCCCTCTCCCAACACCACTATGAGTCAGCCTCCTTACATCAGAGAAAACATTCAGCATTTGTTTTGGGGATTGGCTAACTTTACTTAGCATTATTTTCTCCAACTGCATCCATTTACCTGCAAATGCCATGATTTTATTTTTTCTTATTGCTGAGTAAAATTCCATTGTGTATATATATGCCATTTTTTTAATCCATTCATCCACTGAAGCCCTTCTAGTTGGCTCCACAGTTTAGCTATTGTGTTGCTATAAACATTGATGTGGCTGTGTCCCTTTAGTATGCTGTTTTTAAGTCCTTTGGGTATAGTCCAAGGAGAGGGATACCTGGGTCAAATGCATTCCCAGATTTCCAAGGAATCTCCATACTGCTTTCCATATTGGCTGCACCAATTTGCAGTCCCACCAGCAGTGTATGGGTGTACCTTTTCCCCCACATCCTCTCCAACACTTATTGTTGTTTATCTTCATAATAGCTGCCATTCTGAGTGGAGTAAGATGATATCTTAGAGTAAGATGATATCTTGCATTCTCTAATTGCTAGTGATGATGAACATTTTTTCATATATTTGTTGATTGATTGAACATCCTCTTCTGAGAAGTATGTGTTCATGTCCTTGGCCCATTTATTTATTGGGTTATTTGTTTTTGTGTGATTAGTTTTTTGAGTTCTTTATATACCCTAGAGATTAGTGCTCTATCTGATGTGTGAGGGGTAAAAAAAATGCTCCCAAGATGTAGGCTCTCTATTCACCTCACAGATTGTGTTTCTTTTGCTGAGAAGAAACTTTTTAGTTGAGTCCATTCCATTTATTGACTCTTGGTTTTAATTCTTGCACTATAGGAGTCTTATTAAGGAAGTTGGGGCATAATCCCACATGATGGAGATTAGAGCCTACTTTTTCTTCTGTTAGACACAGGGTCTCTGGTTGTATTCCCAAGTCCTTGATCCATTTTGAGTTGATGTTTTGTTGTGCTGGTTTTCTAGCTATAATTCTTTTAAATTTTGTTTATCATGGAAGGTTTTTATTTCATCTTCAAATCTGAAGCTTAATTTTGCTGGATACAAGATTCTTGGTTGGCATCCACTTTCTTTAAGAGCTTGATATATGTTGTTCCAGGATCCTCTAGCTTTTAGGGTCTGGTTTGAAAAATCTGCCGCTACCCTAATTGGTTTTCCCTATATGTGATCTGATTCCTTTCTCTCATGGCTTTTAAAATTCTCTCCTTATTCTATATGTTGGGCATTTTCATTATAATGTGCCTTGGTGTGGTCCTGTTGTGATTTTTGTACACTGGGTGTCCTGTAGGCTTCTTGAATTTGGATTTTCATTTTATTCTTCATGTTTGGAAAATTTTCTGATATTATTTCATTGGATAGATTGTTCATTCCTTTGGTTTAGACCTCTGTGCCTTCCTCTATCCCAATAACTCTTAAATTTGGTCTCTTTATGATATCCCACATTTGTTGAATGTTCTGATCTTAGTTTCTTACCATTATCACTGTGTGGTCTATGTTCTTTTCAAGATTATATATTTTCTCTTCGTTGTCTGATGTCCTGTCTTCCAAGTGGTCTACTGTGTTGGTGATGCTTCATTTGAGCTTTTGATTTTATTTATTATTTCTCTCATTTCAAGGATTTCTGCTTTTTTTTAGCACCTCTAACTCCCTGTTGAGGTGATCTTTTGCTTCCTGTATTTGTTTATGTAGCTCCTTGTTGAGGTGATCTTTCACTGCCTGTCTTTGCTCTCTTATGTCTTCCTTGAATTCACAGAACATTTTAGCCATGTACATCCCGAACTCCTTCTCTGCCATTTTTTCTGCCTTGGCTGCCAATGATTCTAATGATGTGGTGTCTTGATTTGTTTGGGGCACTTTCTTCCCTTGTCTTTTCATGATGCTCCTGTGTCTTCCTTTCCAGCTCTGTGGGTCTAGATTGTTGTTGTTTTACCCTATAGGTTTGTAGTGCTCTTATAGCATTCCAAGTCCTCTCCTTTGTGGGGAAGGACAACGTTAACAGACCCCAATATCAGCAATATAGCATCTATGAACAATTTGTTTGTTATTCAGATGTTTACAGTTTAGTCTTGTTGAACAGAAATGTTGGATTCAATTATTATCTAAAATATAATCCGTAGTTTTGTAAAAAGGTTTACAGTTTCTGACTGTGGACAGTAAACTCGGGGTGGGGTGTAGAACGATATGCTGAGGAGGTGGGATGTGAGGATATAGAGTCAATATATCTTAGGAGGTGTGAAGGAGAAACCTAGTGAAGAGGTTAGTAGCAAGAGAATAGACAGGAAGTAATTTAGGGTAGGCACGTTCGTGGGACGACAGTAGAGTACATAAAACTAACACACACATGTGTGTAGAAAAATACAAATGTTCAAACAGTAAGGTTTGGAGGGGGAAAGAAAAATGAAAGAAGAAAAAGGGCATAACCCACACCTCTATATTATACTATTCAGTGACTCAGTCCTCAAAGTCCTACTTCATGCCAAGTTCTTGGTTTCACACATGTTGGGGATGTGAGGGCCGGAGGATGGAGGGGTAGAAGAGAAAAAACAAACAAACCCACAAACAAATAAACAAACAAACAACTGGAAGGAAGAAGCCAGGGTTGTGGCTGCTTTAGAGATCGTTGGTGCTTCTCTTCTGATCCATTGGGGGGCATCGTCTGTTGTAAGCCCGTGTCTCTGCCCTCCGGATGGATGGTGGAGGTAACCAGGGTGGGAAGACTGGTCCTGGTGCAGGGCCCCTGGATGCGGGAGTGGCACCCACCAGTCCCTGCAGGAAGATGGCCCCTCACGGGCCTCTCTTTGGAACCGCTTGCTCATATGACGTGAGCGCCCCGTACTCTCTCCCTCTCTTGCCTGGAGATTTCCCAGGTGCTGGACTCTCCCTCTCCCCTGGCAGTCAGTTCCCAATTGAGGAGAGTCTCACCCCAGGGCTCTGTGGGCAGCTCTCTGGTCACACTGCACATCTGTGTTGGGCAGCTACTGTGTTGAGTTACCACCGCTGGGGAGGGGGGAGGTTGGAAACCTGGTACCCTGAAGCTGGAGATCCATCTGGAAATGGCCCCCAGCTGAATGGCGAGAATGTTGAGTCAAGATGGTGGAGTCTGCTTTCAGTGCCCGGGTGGGGGTCTGGTGATTTGGAGGAGCCTGGTGAGGTGGGGGGAACCGGGTGATGGCCCTGTGCTATGTGTAGGCAGCAGCTGGGTGACCTGCGTAGGAGAGGAGTGAAGTCTTGGCGACCTGCAGATGTGTTGAGACGTGATTCTGCTAAGGGGCTCGCTGAGCCTTGTGTGGGCTGGGACTTCGGGCTTTGATCCTGCTCCATTGCTGGGAGTCCTACTGGAAGGCTGAGGCCCGGAGCCCCGCATGGGGTCACAGCGGTGTTCCATTTCCCCTCAGTGACTTCCTGCTTTTCATTTCATTATTTTCTCCTCTAATTTTTGTTATTTATTTTCTTCTGTTTAGTTTTTTTTTTTTAATTTTTATTTTTTATTAGTTGCTCGAGACAATACAATGATCTTGACATATCATACATTTGATTCAAATGGGCTCTGAATTCTCATTTCTCCACGTGTACAGATTGCAGGATCACATTAGTTATACAGCAAAACTAGTGTCTGTTGTATTAAGCTTTCTTTTCCTGGTTTCCTAAGGCAGAATGAAGATTATTAATTTTCAACTCATTCTTCCCTTCTGATATAATAATTCAATGCTATAATTTTTCCTCTGAGCACTGCTTTTGATGCATCCCATAAGTTTCAATAAGCTTTATGTTTTCATTTGCTTTTATTTCATAATATTTCTAAAATTATTTGAGATTTCTTCTTTGATTCTTATGTATATAGGATCTGTATATTTGAAAATTCCTTGTATCTTTCTGTTAATGATCTCTGGTTTATTTGTATTGAGATCTGAGATAAGACATTATATTAGTTTCATTATTTTAAATTTGTTACAGTGAGTTTTGTTGTCTAGAGTTGTCTAACATGATGAGTGATCCTGGAGAGCTGGAGCATAGGTTTTTTGCTGTTGTTGCATGAATTAATTTTTAGATATCAATGTATCCAGTTGATTGACCATGACTTTTAGCACAACTATATTTTTACTGATTTTCTGCTTGTTGGATCTGTTGACTTTTGATAGACGGGTGCTGCAATCTCTAGCTATAATAGTTGAAATCTATTTCTCCTTCAATGCTATCAGCTTTTACTTGTGCAGTTTGATCCTTTGCTGAGCTCATAACATTAAAAGACCCTTATGTCTTTTTCATGAATTGGATCTTTTCTTTCTGTGCATTACCCTTCCTATCTGGTAACATCCTTGTTTTGAAGTCTAATATGAATCAAATTAATGTAACTACTGCTATCTTTTGATTATTAGTAGTATTAAACATTTTTGTCATCCATTTACTTTTAATCTATGTATGCTTTTATATTTAAAGTGAATTCGTGTGTGAGTGTGTGTGTGTATGTGTGTGTGTGTGAGAGAGAGAGAGAGAGAGAGAGAGAGAGAAAACAACATGTGGATCTTGTAGTTTATTCACTCTGATGATGTCAACCTTTAATGAGAGCTTGCAGACCACCGATTTTCAGTGATTATTGAAAATATTTGAATTAATATCTGTCATATTTCTGTTTTCACATTGTTGCTCTTTTTCTTCGTTCCTAGCCTTGTCTTCCATTTGGGCGACCTTTTGTGATTTTAATTGAGCATTTTACATATTTTATTTTCTCTCCTTTCCTAGCATGACTTGTACCTTTTAAAAAGATCTTCAGTGTGATTGTCTTGGACTTTGCAATATACCTTCACAACTAATCCAAGTTCACTGTAACCTAGGACTGTGTGCTGCGTCAGTAGGGAGTTCACCCTATGATAAACTACTGTAGCTCCTTCCTTCCAGGCCTGGTATCACTGATGTCGTCATTCCTTTGTCTGGTACGTGAGCATGTATAGGTGTGCATGCCCATAAGCAAGCAGATGGAAAAGATATCATATTGCCCTCATTATTTTGAAGAAACTATTACCTGGTAGATCATTTAGGAATAAAAAATATAGTGCTGGGAATGTGGCATGGTGGTGGAGCATTTGCCCAGCACACATGAGGCCCTGGGTTCAATCCCCAGCAACACACACACACACACACACACACACACACACACTAACGAGAAGAGAGGTCTTCATTTGTCCTTCAGCTATTCCTTCTCTGCTGCTCTCCTTTTCTTCATGTAGATTGCAGTTTCTGATTTGCATTGTTTTCCTTTCTCTTTAATAAAATTCTTTTAGTGTTTCTTACAAGGCACAAAGAATGGGAAGTAGTTTTTTACTTCAACTTTTATCTGCTCAAGAAAGTCTTTATTTCTCTTTTACTTTTAAAGGATAAGTTCACAAAGTAAAGGTATCAAGGTTGGTGTTTGGAAGATTCTTGTTTTTTTTTTTCCTTCTTAACATTAAGTATTTTACTCTACTCTCTTGTTTGCGTAATTTGTTCTTGAGAATTTGTTTTATTTCTTACCTTTCTTCTTCATAAGTAAGGTATTTCCCCATCTGGTTTCCTTCAGGATTTTCTCTTTATCTTTGATTTTCTGTGGGTTGGAAACTCCATGCCTGCGTGTGGTTTGTTCTGTTATTTTTGCTTTATATGGATTTGACTTTGATTTATCCTTCTTGGTATTCTTTGAGCTTCCTCAATTTGCAGTTTGTTATCTAACTTAATTTGGGGAAATTCTTAATCTTTTGCCCATATTTTATTTGGAAAGTTTTCTTAAAATTAAGTTTTAAATGTTCTTTGTATAATATGCATGCATGTTCTTTCTTGGATTTATGTTTTACAATGACTTTCTCTCCATCTGTAGCTTGTCCTTTTTGAATTCTCTCCTTCACTATTATCATTCTCTATTTTTCATTCTCTTATTAAATGGTATTGCTTTTCATATAACTTATGCAAGTAATATTGCTTGATCTAAGACTATCATAGGTGTAAAGACATGTTTACAGTGTCAGTTTTACCCTTTCAGTTCTAAGAAAGCGTGGTCTTTGAATTTACTGTAGCCAGCATATTAAAAACACACAAATCCAGCAACTCTGGACTCTAATTGTATGACTAAATGATGATGTTGGGAAATTGCTCTAAATTCCTTGGCATTACATGGAAGATGGAAGTTGAGGGAATTAATGATAATACAGTATTAAAGAAAGTTCCTTATGAGGAGACTTTAAGCCTTTCTAGATCTCTGGTTCAATGGTAATCTGATTTTGTTTTCACTTATTAAATAATCAATATTTACTGACTACTTGTTAGGCACCAGCAGCTGTGTATTGGGTATCAGGTTCTAGGGATACAGAAGTGGCCAAGACAGACATGATCCCTGCCTGCATAGCCCTACAAGAGAGGAGGACATAGTTGGGTCAAGATGGGCAGGGCTGGTGTAAGCGGCATACTGATTACTAAGTCACAGACATTGTGTCCCCAAGAAATTCACAATGCTAGATGGAATAATAGGTGGAGCGATTTTTGAGATTATCTATGTAGGATGAAGAAATGCAGGCCTATCAGGGTGAAAAATAAAATCATTCTACAAGATGAAAGAGTGTGGGCATAGAACCTAAGGCAGAGATAAAGCAACCCTTTCAAGAATCAGAAGAGTATGTGGTCTGGTAGGAAGATAGATAGAAAGGGAGAAAGAAGCATTGCATAAGCCTATGGAAATGATCAAAGGTTGTGTGTGTGCGTGTCAGAGAGCAGGAACAGTGAGTAGCATTCCTGTTTGAAAACATAACAGTGCAATCGGTGAGGATGAATTTGAGTTTCAGGGGGCAAAGTCAATGAGGGCTCCATTAGTTAGGAGGCTTTTCCTCTAGCACAGGCAAGAGATGGTGTAGCTTGTCTTTCTCACCTGGACCCTGCAGCTTGGGAACTGTTGGTGCTGTTCACTGGTCTAGGAAGACATGAAGGAAGATGAGATCTGGCAAAGAAGATAACTGAAGAACCAATTGGAGATGTTATGCAGGCAGTTATATGTGTAGGTGAAGGTCAAGAAGAAATTCCAAGCTGATGGTGTAAATATTGAATCGGCGTTAGCCATAAATACAGGACTAATCAGATTTGATCACTGTTAACAAAATATCTACTTTATCCTCTCCCCTCTGGCAAGAGAGCAATTCACTTCCCTGACTCTTTAGGCTTGGGCTTGTCACGTGACTTACCATGTTAGAAAAATGTGACTCAGTCTTACCTGGGCTTCTGCCACAGGCTTTCCCTACTGTGATATAGCCTTTCTCCAGCCTCGCCAACTGTGGCCCAAGAGGCATTCCGAAGGCAACAGACCTGGATTGCCCAGCAGCTTGCAGACAAGCAAGTTCAGGGCTAGAGCCCTTGCCCTGGCTGAAACAGAGAGGCCCACCTGAGGGCAGTGCCACAGAGCTGTCCCAGTTGTGTTTTATGCTGCAGGAGCCAAGACATGACAAAGAGTTTGCTACAGGAAGAGTAAAAGGGACAGAGAAGGGGGACAGGGTCCTGCTCCCTCAAGATTAAGGTGGTCAGCATTCAAAGGCTGGGTCAAGGAGAACCAAGGCGGAAAGCCAGCCCCTGCTAATCATGTTCCGGTCTTTCTGGCAATCAGCCCTGCTGCCCGGAACTCAGTGGGTGCCTCTGGCCACCCATCATCTCATTAGTGTGCAGAAGGCCCTCATCACAGTGGAGACTTCAAAGGTTTTAGGAGTCGTTTTCCAGGAAACTGGAACAAAAATCAAAAGCTTATTCTTCATGATATTACAAGAAGGCAGCAGCGGAAGTGGAGACTGTGTGAGAAGGAAAACTGTGGCTTCCCATCTTACATTGTATACGAGGAAGCAGGAGTGGAGATGCAGGTGACCCCAAAGCTGTGTTTCCCGTTGGTGCTATTGGGAGGTAAGGGAACCTTTAATAGTCGGGTCCTAATGGGAGGGCTTCCGGTCATTGGGGGTTTTGTCCTTGATTCACAACTACTAGGAAGGCTTTGCCCTGCCACATGCTTCTGCCTTCAAGAGCAGCTAAGGCCCAACAATGGGACCAGTCAGTCATGGACTAAAACTTCTAAAACTGCGACCAGAATAAACATTTCCCTCTTTATCAATTAATCTGTCTAGGTATTTGTTACAGCAATGGAAATCTGACTAACACAGAGGACTAGACCAACTTTTAATGACTGGGAGATAGCTATTTGAAGGGTTCCACTTCAAGTTTGAAGATTTTTTTTTAATTCATAAGATGGCATATTTGAGGGGGGCACAACTTATTATGAGTGAAGACATCTGCATTGAGTGGAATCGTTTTATTTTTCTCTCCTCTCCTCTACAGTCTGTGCTCGGGTATTTACCATTGCAAATACTAACAGGCTCCAGGTTGAGCTCAAAGCTGTGCTTGCTCCCCCTTTGGTTATGGAGTACTCATTTTGAATTTTAAATTCACACTCGCCAAGTAGACAGGTAAAGCCGAGGCAGTGGGAGAGAGAGCGAGTGGTTTTCAGCACTAAAACTGGATCATTTACGCAGCACTGAGTTTGAACCTTGAAGCTCTTCCAGAACGTTCCCTTCACAGGGCTGATGGCCAATTGCCTCCAGACAGGAACACTTCCTACAAATTTCCTTTTAAACGCGACACCCACCCGAGCCATGTTCTGCACTCCATTCTGGTATCAGCAGAAGTTTCCCTCATCTACACTTAAGTACGGGGAGCAGTTGCCTCAGTAGCAACTCCAGCAGAATCCCTGGAATGCATCCCCTCTCCTGACCAGAGGAGCAGGAG
Organism: Ictidomys tridecemlineatus; assembly: GCF_052094955.1. NCBI lineage: Eukaryota > Metazoa > Chordata > Mammalia > Rodentia > Sciuridae > Ictidomys > Ictidomys tridecemlineatus. Next base: position 153,541,224 of record NC_135484.1, on the reverse strand, counting down.
TGCAGAGGAGCAGGAGGAGCACCGGGTGGTATCTCAGAGCCTAAAGAGGTGTTCAGGACCACGCCTGGCAGGAGACTTTGGATGCCCCGATTCTAACCCTCATGGAAGATCCCTGCTTTAGAAGAACACCTGCTCTGCTTTGGCACCGTACTGACGATTTCCTCTTTGGACAGATGAAGGTCAAAGCAGCTCTGCCTGATTGCTTGACTGACAGGCGTCCCATACACATCGAGGACGTGTGAGGCACAGGGCAGACTGCCGGGTTCTCCTTATCGCAGGATCTCACCTGTTCACGTGATTCCCTCGCTGGTGCCCTGCTTCGCTGCCTAGATCAACTCTTCAGATATGAGATATCCACTTCCCTAGGAGCTCCCGAGCGGGGCCTGCCAACAGCACACAGATAGTCCCTACTCCAGGCCTTGCCCGCAAACAAAAGGAGGCAGTTTTGCCCAAGATTACACCCCATGGGAAATGCGGGGGTTTAATTCTTGGTCCTTTGCTTTATTACATGCGTCTTTACAGCAGTTTCCCAGCCCCCACGAGATCACCTGAGGCCTCTGCTGCAGCTGCACCTGAGTGCACCCTCCCTCTGCGTAGCTCTGCTTCCTCTCTCTCTGCAGGTGTTCCTGAGAACATGCCCCACTAAACTATCCCAACACAAGTCCCGCTCTCCAACTCAGCACAAGGTGCCAGAAGTGCTCCTAGGAGACAGCCCCTACAAAGGCTTATGGAACTGGATCATCTCTTAGCCCACTAACAAAGGCCCAACTGCTCTCAGCATGTAGAACCATGATAACCCCTGGGAGGTGGTGGCATATCAGCATATCAGTACCACCGGTGAACCGGACTGGGCTTCCAGTGGGAGGGATACATGGGCAGGTAAAACATCCCAGGGATTTGGGAGGTTCCAGGGAAGTAAGGACCACAAGACTAGATGGTAGGCACTGGAGGGTGTCAAAGCACTGGAGAAACAAGGATAAAGGAGACATGCCAATGTAAAGCCGAGAGTGAAAGCCATAGGACCTCTTGGCAACATAGAAAGACGTCTGAAACCAGAGGGCAAAGTGAGGGTCCCGACTAGGAAGGAGTGGCCACCTGAGACTTGTGACCGGAACCTATTCTTTTAAGGTCCTCAAAACTCCCGAGTCTTTATGCACTTTTGATTTCTCTGAGTCTGCAGAAGTGGCCCATTTCTTTGTGTTAAAGACCTAGTGTCCCTTCCTCTGTGCTTAAAAAACTGCAGAGGATCTGCCTTTGAAGACAAGGTATGTCCCCTGATATGTTTGACTTAGGTGAAGTCCTGGCCGAGGAAGGTACTGATCTGTTAAGAAGCCCATTCTCTAAAGAAGCTGAAAGGTGGCGCCAGGAAAATGCACCCCGAGCTCCATTCAGAGGGAACTTGGTCAAAGTGAACTTCTTCCTTTAGACAGGACGGATAGCCTGGTGGGAGTGCCAGGAGGCGATGCCAACACGTTGCTGCAACCATTCGTGGAGGCATGGAGAAAATGATGGAGCAAGCAAGTAAAATTAAAATTCTGGTCCTACTGGTTGGCACAGAATATAGAAGAAGAGATTAAAAACACATAGCAGTGGACATTCCAGAGTGCGTATATTACATAATCAGGAAATCCACCACTGACTCAACGGGACTATGCCAACAGTCCTTTCCATTTTCCAAAATGACAAAGAATGAACTGCTGAGAGAAGCATTGTCATTACTGAGAAGCCAAATTGCAGCTGCATTTGACTGGTGCATAAGAGGAGACGGTGTTGGAAAAGTGGTCTCCCTGGTAGCAAGGCAGAGGGTAGGATCGTGAAATCAGTGGGCAGCTGACAGGGCTGGAACCTCAAAAGCAAGGTGGGTGCAATTATAATGAACAGTGAACTTGTAGTGACAGCCACTAGGTACTGACCTGCAGAGAGCTATGGAGCTGCCTAGTGGAGCATGACCTCTCTGATGGCAAAGGAGACAGTGAGTCACCATTGGTATTTATCAGTGCATATGATCAAAAGAAATCAAGGAGAGATGATCAGGAGGCTGAGTACAGCCCCTCTAATAAGAAGTCCTGAGCCTTTTCCCAGGTTCTACCACTTAATGAGTTTTTAAATTCAGAGCTTATTGACCGAAAAAGAGGTGAGTGGCCAGACCCTGCAAATTTTCAGCTTGTTAATAAAGTCCAGTTGTTTTTCTTTTTCATCTTCATCAAAGATTCCTGCAGCCGTGGATGCAGGGGAACTATACACTGGGTAAAGGAAATAACCCTGTGTTTTGAGAAACAGTGAGCTATGGGGAATAGGTAACAAATGGGTCCCAGATTCATATCAGGGAATTTTGTGGCTCTAAAGACACACCTCACATTTATTTTCCTGGTCACCAAATTTATAATAGGCATGGAAATTCTTGAGAGCTGGAAGAACCATCATGTTGATCTCCTGGATTATGAGCAGAAAGCTACCATATGAGGAAGGGCAACTGAAGTCTCTGATTTCTCTGTTCAATCGAATCAAGATAGTACACAAAAGCTGTGTCACCTCCTGAGAAACTGGCAGACATCGTTTCCAACCTTAGTGATGCTCAAGAATGAAAAGGTCTCCGTCATATTCACTTTTAATTCACCACTCTGGTCTTACAAACATCTGGAAGATGTTGGAAAAAAATGACAGACTATCACCACTTAAATAATTGGTCCATTTTTAGCTTGTTTATTTCCTACATGTCTATCACATCTGTCACCAAGAAGGAAAGACAATAAATACCCAATGGACCTCTTCAAGTTAAGAAGGCAGCATTTATCACACTTAAGGCTACTTCTCCCACTAATTTGCCAAGTAGCAGAGACAGCTCCCAGTGAGATTTGAACCTAGGTCAGGAAAGGGCTCTGCATCCAGTGCAAGCTGTAATATACCCATCCCTCCTCTATCCAGAGAGAAACCTGTGCTGTGTGGGGAGGGGAACACCCAGAGTTTCTGGGATCCCCATTAGGAAATCACATCATTAACCTTTACATCAGCAAATCTTAGAAGCCCAGTGTCGTCCATCCTAGCATGTAAACCAGCCCTCTCCGTGCCCCCCCCACCGTTGTAGTAATAGTGGCTACTTTATTTATGGACACAGACTTTTGGTTCACTGTGAAGAGTGTATGTGTCCCTATGTTCCTCTTCTCATAAACTCAATAATTGGGTTTTTTTTTAATAGAATAGTGTTTCTGACCATCTGAGATGGGGCAAGAGGGGCAGAGATGACACTGATAAGCCACTCCAGCGGGTGGCATGGACTCTATTGCCAACCACCCACGCTGTATGGACAGATTTCCCTCAGCAGGTACCTGGGGGCCACCTGAAGGAGCTCTGAGAACTAGTTGGAGGAGAAAAGAGGCCAAGCTTGAGTCACAGATGCATTTGCCTGGTATGTGGGTCCAAGACCCCAAACAGACTGCTTCTGCGCTCAGCCTCACTCAAGAGGTGGCCCTGAAAGGCCACAGCAGGAGGCAAACATTGGACAGCATTCCCGGCCACCGCACTGGGTAGAAAGGGGAGCAGCGTGAGGCGGGTGTGCACACAGGCTCCTGGGCAGTGGCAAACGGTGTGGTCCATTATCAGAAGCCTCCAAAGAGACTGTGGATGGGGCAGCCTGGGAGAGGCAGCTGCACGGACCTGTGGCAGAGGGGAAGAGTGTGAAGAAACTTGTGCCATGTGACAGGACCCCTGGAGATCAACCACCATGAAAGACCCACTACAGTGGACAAGAAAAGCCAGCCTTTCCCTCACGGGTGGCCCACACCCACTGCACACTGCAGTGCCCGGAAGGAGTTCTTCAGAGGGATAGGCATGAAGCGGTCACCAGGGAATTTGCCCGGGGAAAGTCACGTGAACTCCAAGTGAGGTCTGAGTCTCCTGCACTGTGGTCGTCGCCTCCTTCTCCGAACCCTTTCTCCGTCACCTCCTGGAAGGTTTTACTTCTAAAGCCAGGCTCCAGTTCACCTGTGGCAGGAAAATCCCACCTCCAGGTCTACTTCCCAAGGAAACCAACCAAGACCAAGGCTGAGTCTTGATGGCTACTGTAATCGCTCTTGTCTTGTCATTTATCCTGTGTTTTCTTGTAATAATAGTTTACTAGGGAGGGGTGAAGTCAGAGCTTATTTTTTTCCAGGATTTATTCAGTATTGCTAACTCTGATATCTATTGTTTGCTTAACTGCTAGTATATAGCCCACGAAATAGGAATTCCTAGCCATAGCCCTCATTACGTGGTGACTTCCTTCTGAATGTGTGCTCCTGAGATTTGGAAACTATCACAAGGGGTTATCGCTGGTGGGAAAGGTAAGGACACAGGGGACATGTCTCTATTTGGAAGAGATACTCTGTCAATCAGAGTTGCCCTCTGGGCATTCAAATGCATCATGTGGGGTCTTAAGTAAGAATTAATAACTGATATGATAAAAAAGAGCAAAACCATAAAAACAGTGGGAAAGCAAACTCTTTCTCCCCAACACCCTGTTGCCAAAATTCTAATAGGAATGATAATGCTCTTTCAAGTTGTCAGCAATGCAAATAAGATTAGCTCAAAACTATTCAGCAATGAGCTCTAAAGCAATAGATTAACGTGGTGTAAAATGAGTACCATTTCCCTTTCATCAATTAACATTTAAATTAATCTAACTTTGACTTCAATATTGAAAGAGTTCCTGAGGTTGAGTAACTGGGACAAGTCCTTAAATCAGTTTAGTAGTCTTGCAATTTAAAATGTGAAGTTTTTTGAGTGTATTCCATGCTTGGCTTCAAAACTGAGAACTTTCTGAAATGTGGCTAGCCACAGTGAGAGTGTGTCCATCCTGCTTCATGGCGTCCTTACTAGGGACTCCATGTGCTGGCCACTCTTTCCTCTTTTATGGTGGAAAGGGCCCCCCCCCGCATAATCAGGAGGCAGCATCCTGTCCCCCTTGGTCCCGCTGTGTGATGTCCCTGGGCCAACTTGACCGCTGCTGCCGTCTGAGCCCTGAGTCAGGCATAGGGCAGTTATTACTGTCCCAGTTTGCCCTCCTGTCCTATGGGCCACTAAGGGCTACCTAGCCCACCAAGCGCTACTTAGCGCTCTTCCCATCACATGTGTGAAGATTTCTTTTAAAGTCTTCCAACTGTGGCAGCTCCCTTTATGAGTAACCTTCCTCTGTCCTAAAGTTGTCTTTTAGTATTTCTGGGTGATGGGATTCCAAGCTGAGATTCCCCAGTGCCATTTACAGTTGTAGGAGAGACCTTGTGTGCAGAAGGAAGTCAGCATGCAGAGCGGGGGCCACACTACCAGAAAGCTCTCTGTGAGCCCTCTCCGTGCCTCCTGTTGTAGCAATGGTGGCTACTTTATTCATGGACACAGACTTTTGGTTCGCTGTGAAGAGCTATGTGTCCCTGTGCTCCTCTTCTCATAAACTCAATAATTGGATTTTTTAATAGTATAGTGTTCCTGACCACCTATAGGGCATTTGACTTACTCTAACCAGGAATGACCTTGTTCTTTGTGATCGTCCACTTCCCTGCCCCCACTGTCCCCCCCCCCTTTGGGGAGGTATTAATTAAGAGTCATTGATTTTCACCTGTCAATCCATCCATTCTTCCAATTACCCTGCAAATCCCACTGATTCTTCTCTGGCGGTAGCCTTCATGCCGGGGAATCTGTTCATCCTTTTATTCACCCCCGTTTCTCTTACCAAATCTTCCCGCTTCCTTCAGAATCATCTTTCCTTGACCTGCAAGCTTCTTCCCCTTTCTCCACATCTCTTAGTGGCCTCTTTTGGCTGAGTGCTTTAGTGACAATGACTACATTGACAATTCTGAAACCGCTCTGTCCACCTTTGACCTCTGTCCCAATCTATCTCTTCCCTGTCAATCAGAGTGGCCCTCTGGGCATTCAATGCACACTCGATCTATTTAAGAAGGAGTGGATCTTTCACTTTGTCCCTCTCCCATGCCATCATTCAGAATCACCTTAGGCGTCACCCTTCCAGCCCCCGAAGATGCATCTTGATGCCTGTCAAGATCAGGATGGATCTTTAAAGACAGGCAGTTCCGTGGGCAGAGGCCTCTCGCTGCGAGGCTTATGGCTCCCACATGTCGGGCTGTGGGAGGATGGCTGGGTCCAGGGCAGGGCCCGGGAGGCCACCCAGGGCCGAGGGTCACTTCTCCCAGCAAGTCCAGAGTCTCCACTGTTTCAGCTTACTCAGAGGGAAGGAAGCCTCGGAGGACCAATTCCAGCCAAGCTGACCCAGAGGACTCTGATGTGGAAAACGGAATGTCAGAGGATGAATGTTCCGAGGAGGCTCCGTCCCACACAATGAGCCCATCCGTGACCCCTCCACACTGCTGCCTAAGCAAATTCAGTAGAGAAACTTAAGACCCCGAAGGCTTCTCGGAGAAGGAGAACCTAAGGGTGTCAGGGAAGCCAGCCCAGCCCAGTCCAGCCCCAGCCCCCTTTTCCTGTAGTGATCAAGTCTTTCTTCCAGGGCCAGGTTTGTGTGGATCTCTATTAGTTTCAATTTCAGAGAATACAATTTCCATCACTTCGGTCCTTCTCCACCGGATGAAGAATGGTCACTGTATTACTGTAAACTCCTTAGTCTCCTGGTACTGATCCCTGGAGGTGACCTTTTAGATAATCCTCATTTCACTGAGCAGGAGAATCATATCTAAAGAGCATGTGTAGCAAGTAGTTAATCTCTCCTATCAACAGCTCTGGAAATGAGGTCCTTGATACTTGGGTTTTTGATGACTATTAGGACAGGTCATTTCAGGAGTAACTGATACAATCCAGGAGGACTTAATCCTTTCCAAACAGCAGTCTTTAACGGACAAGTGTTATTAGCTCATAGAGATTTAACTAAATATAGTTAAACCTAAAATTTTTTTAGATAAATGCAATCAGCTGCAAGTAAAGACAGAGATTAATCTGGTATAGTAAAGTTTACAATTTCCAAGCAATACTGTCTTGTTAATCACCACATTCAGCATATATCATTATGAATTACATTTTTTGCTGGGTTCAGTGGCATACACCTGTAATCCCAGTGGCTCAGGAGGTTAAGACAGGAGGATCACAAGTTCAAACCAGCTTTGGCAACTTAGTGAAGCACTGAAAAATTCAGCAAGAACATGTCTCGAAATAAAATATTAAAAGGGGGATAGAAAGAAAAGAATTACATTTTATTTCATTTTGGTAGTCCCTGCATAAGCCCTCAGAGGTAGCAAAACACAGTGGAGAAGTCTGATCCACGGGGCAGGATGTATTTACATGCAGACCTCTGCTTCCTGGCTGTAGGACTCCAAGTCTCACCTTAACCTCTCTGTAAAAATGAAGATTGCAATAGCATCTACCTTGTAGAGTTGTTGGAAGAATTTAAGCCCTGAGCCGAGCATGAGGCCATTGTTTTGTACGGAGTTAGAATTATCTGATGGTTTGCTGTTGTTTTTCTAGGAATAAGTGAAGGTGACTATTTAAACAGCGGTCTTTCTTGTTTGCTTTTGGCTTGGTTCCTTCCTGTCCCCTCTTTCCTCCTCTGCTCTCATCAATGCACTGTGCTCAATTCCACGGAAACCCCAGGTTACCACACTGTCATGTTCAGACCTGATGAGAGTGTATTTACCTTCCCCTCTGCGTCACACTATCCTGTGAGGAACATGGGTGAAGAGTTGGCGATCACTTTATTTTACAGATGCAGGACCCTCATACGTAAGCTCTTCTGTGAGTTTCTTCTCTTATTCAAGACTCCATTTCGTCGCAGCGTGAGTGAGTTCATGGCTGTCTTGTGATGTGGAGGAGCTTTGGTTAGTTGTTCAATGGTCTTTTGGTGGGCATTTATTTTCAGTTTCCGGAACCATTGTAAGCAGTGCTGCAGTAATACCTGGTGTGTAGACATCTTCTGTGCTGCCATTTTTGTTTCTGTGGAGATCTGGACAGGGGAACTGTTGGTGTGAAGCACATATGAATTGCATTTTTAATTGATGCTGTGGGGTTGCTTTTTGTCCTCCCAACTCTTTTCCAGTGATGCAAGAAAACACCTCTTTCCCTGCACCCTCAGATGCAATGGGTGCTTCCCTTTCTACTGATTAACATATCAGAGGACCCCCCAGCCTGAAGCCGACTATACTGCACAAGGGATCAAAAGCAGCAATAAGACAGGGGGAGGAAAGCAAGCAGAGGCCAGCAGGTGCTTAGTCAAAGCAGCAGTGAGGTGCTGCTGGCTCAAGAGGGCTCTGAAAAACGGAAAAAAGTTCCATAGGGATAATAAGAGAATTCCCTTTAGTCCATTTCCTTTGCTTATTAACCAGCTCGATGTATTTAGCATCTACTAAAGGCCAGATATGCAAAGGGGACACAGCCATGAATAAGACAGATAAGGTCCCCATTCACCCATAAATGTGCAAAATGGCAGGAGCCTCAATGGCATGTAAGCATCCAAGATCCAAAGGGGCCCAATCTGGGGAACTCTGAGTGGACGGAGGTTGGTAAGCACAGTGGAACCTTCAGGTGCACACCAGGGGCACAGGGAGCCCACTTAAAATGGAAGCACAGGAGGGCGGGGGAAACCCACCTCCACTGTGAGTGGGGCCAGAGCAGAAAGCAAGAGGGAGCATCACTGCTGCTCAGGGCTGTCCGTGGGACAGGGACAGGTGCCCCAGGAACCCTGCACACCCAAATGGGAGGGCCCTTCCCCCCACAGGGCCACTCAGTGGAATGGGGAAGTTGCTGTCCTTGGAGTTCAGTTCCAGTGCCCAGTGCTTGTCCTTTAGGTGACAACGTAGAGCTGGACAACCTCCAGATTCCAGGTAGCTGTGGGACAAAGGTTCACGACACACTGATGAAACAGGGTCTATTTCTTTCCCAGGGAAAGAATGAAAAGACTTGGAGATAACTGCGCGCACACACACACACACACACACACACACACACACACACACTTCTGACCACAATAGCATTGAAAGACTTCACTTCTGAGAAGTGATTTGTGCAAGTGGGATATATATATATATATATATATATATATATATATATATATATATATATATATATATATATATATATATAGAGAGAGAGAGAGAGAGAGAGAGAGAGAGAGAGAGAGAGAGAGAGCCACAGTCAAGAGTTAATGGTGGCAACTTCTGTGGTGAGTTTTATTCAGTGGATGACCAGTGCCCACTCCTGGTTGGGTGTGGTCCCATCTAGGGCTGGGATGTGGTTGTGAACAAGTCCTGGCCCTGTGGCGCTCACGTTCTAGAGGGAGGTAAAGAGCAGACACGGAATGAGCACTGGTAGCAAGTGGTCTCAAGAAGACATTAGGAAAGCGGCAGAACACGGAGATGCGGGGACGGCTGCTTCCCATGAGCAAGCCTCCTAGAGAGGAGTGTGAGTAGGTCAGTGGGAGCAGGTCTTCTGAGGGAAGAGACCCAGGCAGACTGGGAAAGTGTGGAGACCCTGGGGCAGGAAAGCAGGGAGGAGCACAGGGGGTGCTCCCTCAGGGTGCACTGGGCTGGGGGAGCTGGTGACTAAGGACCTGTCCGTCTTAGGAAGCACTGGAGACCACACTCAGACACACTGGGGAGCCATGGGCGTGCTTTGAGCGTGAGCAAGGCCTGGCCAGGATCACATTTGAACCAAAGTGCTCTGGCCGCTGTGTGTGGACAGAGCGAGGGTCCTCAGAGGGCCAGGAAGACCAGGCAGGAGGCCTTGCCACGGTCCCTGTGAGAGGGTCAAACTCAGATTGAATGCCACATCAAGAGTTTTGCTGATGGAGGGTTTGGCCTTTCCATTTTGTTAGATTTTGCCTTCCCATGGGAATGTGCCATCTTTATGATTTAGGTAAGAATCTTCAACAGTATTGTCACATTGATTAACATCAAGCTGTGCAGCAGGTCTGGGTTAATGACATATTAAAGCAACAGAGATGACAAAAACCTGTGAGTCAAACTAGAATTCGAATCGTGGAATGATGGGCAAGACTTTTATTAACCGAAGGATACAACTCTCTTCAGAGGTTAAACCTGGAAGTTGAGTCCACTCAAATTCTAGGGGCCAGCGGAGGGTCTCAGTCCTGAGCTTTGTTCCCTCTGATTCCTACAAAGTGTTGCACTGAAGTCCTGGCTGAGCTTTCCAAAGGCCAGGGATCGAGGCCCACCGATCCTTAGTGATCCCAGTGGTTCCACATACAGCCATCTTTATGCAGACAATCATGGATTTCCATTTCATGTGCAAACGTTTGAACCCAGTAAAACCAACACGTGGGTGGTCACTGCTGATGAGCTTTCTGGGGTCTAAGTCTACTTTCGATTTCCCAGTTTTCTAGAATTTGAGATCAGGGAGTTTACCTAAGGGCAGAGTTAACAGACTTATGCCGCCCACAGAACCATTACAAGACTGTCTGCTGATGAATCAAAAAATTAAAATAAAATAAAAAGTTTACTTTTTTTGTTCCGGTTTGAACTTTTTGTGGAAGGCTGCTGAAGGACTGGTTCTCTCCCTGTCCAGGGAGTGTTCTTCCAGTGACGAGCAAACCGCCACTCACGGTGCAGCCCGACCTTTGGCTGCCATGAACAGTGCTTCCCCTACGAGGCCTGTCAAACTGTCCTTCTCTTGTAAACAGCCAGACAGGACGTGCCCTGCCAGGCACCCTCCCCCCAGGTCTCAAGAGAACACGCTGGCCACGCTCCTAGGGACTGGTGGATTGAAAGGTCAGTGGGAACATCTCCAGGAAGGGACACAGTCCAGTGAGGCATTGCGTAGGTCGTCACTTTGGAGAATGAAAGTCCCTGCCTTTGGCTGTGTTTTTGTTTATGAAACCTGCGTTTGATGGCTTGAACTCTCCAATTAGTCACTTAAAGTGAAATGACTTAGATGCCCTTCTACTTTTGTTTACAGATTGGAGTAAGGTTCTGTCTCTTCACTCACACTGTTTATGCAGCTCTGTGCCAGCATTTTCTTGAGTCTGCAACTAAATGATAATCCTGCAGCTAAGTCTTCAAACTGACTTTACACCTATGTATGTTTGGGGCAGGGATGTAACTCAGAGATAGAGTGCTTGTCTGGCATGCCCACAGCCCTGGGTTCAATCCTCAGTACTGTAAGGAAAAAAAAAAAAAAAGGCTAACAGTGGTAATGCCTTCACTTTAAAGAGAAAACATTTCTGTGGCCAGTACTTTCTTTGTGGTGCTGGGGATCTGACAGGGGACAGACACTTACGAATGGTGAAAACACTAATTTAAGGGAATAATTCTATAAAATCGGCCCACTCTGCTGACCCCCACATGCTTTCTCTTCCAAGAAGCAATTTCCTGCAGGTCTGCCTGGCCTAAGTGGACAGCATATGTCACCTTCCTCAGCAAACTGCCTGTTATCTGCAGGAGAAATGCAGGCCTGAAATAATCAAGGTACCCTGAAGCCTGGAGTCTTGGGGACCCTTTTCATAGACCAGCTCCTGAATCTCAGATGATAAGGATAATTCCCCTTCGCCATAAAAACTGTAAAAATATATGGTTAAGAATCCAGTTAGTACCTGTCAGATTGGGCCAAGGTGACCTAGCGTTGTCATGGCCATGGGTACTTGAAAGCCTGATGTCACTCTGCGCTATCGACGTCAAGAGGTGGACCTGGGCAGGGCTCTGTGGAAACTGCTCTGGGATCCCTAATGAAAGTGGGGTACAGGAGAGGCACGGTGGCCCTCTCTTCTCTGAGAGGCCCCACTCTATCCTTTGAGAGTGTCCCGTTTCCCTTCAATACACTCAAGCCTGTTCCTCTGAGTGACGTGTCTGAAACCTTTCCCACTTGAGCCCAAAATCGGATGTAAAGGGAGGGGGTCTTTGTGCTGCCTCAGTTTCCCTGTAGAAGGCCAGCCCTGGAACAGATGGAGCCCAGGACCTCACCAGGAGATGCCCCCACACTGAGCTGCTCCCTAGTCCTGGGACCAGAACATTATTTCAGGCTTTTAGGTGCACTCCACGGAGTCTGACCCCACAGTCACTCTGGGCAGCAGGAATTGGGCCACCTGGCACTTGTGTGGGGGATGGCCGTGGTTGAAACCACAGCTCTCATAACTGGGGAGATGTGAATTGTTTATTTTAAAAATGTTTTTCTCTTTGCTTTCTTTCTCTGCCTTGTCAGTTAAGAGCTTGTGCCTGTTCTATGGGACATGTCCAGTGTGAGAAGGTCCTTCGTGTTCACTGTGAACCTTCTGACTGCCTGAGGACAGCGGACAGAGGTAGGATTACCCGCAGTTCATCTCTGCAGAGACCCAGGGGCTGCGAGGCAAGCAGAGCAGGGACCCAGACCTGCCGCCCACAGAGCTGCTTCCACTGCTGCGCCAGCCTGTTAAGGTCTGTAAACAAGTCAAAATAACACCTGGCATTTTGCCAGGGGAATGTTAGAGTTCGTAAACAAGTCTGGATGGTGCCTGGCAAAATGCCAGAGGGAGTGTTTGAAAAGTAACAAAAGCGAGCCATTAAGTGTGGAGATTCCTTATTGGTTGACTGATGTATCTAGTTTATGCTAATTAAGATAAGCTGTGCGGAATGTATAAATAGCTCTGTTGTCCTACAATAAACGGCTCTTACTCCTGCTGTATCAATCTACAGAAGTTATTCGTCACACCCCCCCCCCTTATTTTGCTGCAGCCGGACTGCTCCACCAGCCACCTGGGTTCTGCCCGTTTCTCTCCACAGTTCATTTCATTAAGTGTATTTAAGAATGTTAAGAGAAGTCTCTGGACAGGGTTTCCTTTTGTCACCTAGGAGATGAAACCTAGAGTGATGATGACAGAGTGAGACAGTCTCTTCCTCCTTCATTCCACACACCAAACCTCTCGTTCTCGTTCGCTGGAATCGCAATAAGCCTCTAACCCAACTAAGCATCAAAACATGATGATTTCGTTTCTCCAAACCACCAAACCTTGCTCCTAACATCTTCCCTCCTGTGGAATCTTTGTCGCCTTTGGTTTGACCCCCAAGTATGAAAGTGCGTATTTAGGAGATCTCAATGACAAGGCTGCGGCTTTGAACATGGACGTGGGACCTCAGACTTCAGGGGCTGATGGCGAGGGTGCAGCGTGCTCGCACACGCGTGTGACTCCTCCTGCTGTCATCAGAGAAGGAGCCTCAGGTTAAGGGACTGGGGTGGTCAGTGCTCCAGCCTCCCTAGTGGGTGGCCACCCGAGCATCCTGTATCCTGACCTGCAGGAAGGCGAATCAGGGCCTGAGAGGAGCCGAGGGCTGACTTCAATTTACTTGTTTTTTATTCCAAAGGGGAACAGACCTCATGCTTTCCTTGCTTTTTATGTGCTATTAAAATAATTGCAGATATGAATTAATAGATGAAAAACAGACAGTCCTAGGGAAAATTTACTGAATGTATTTTATTATTATTGGATTTTTGTAGTGAAATCTGGAACCTCGAGTTCCCACATAAACGGATCATTGCTGAATATTTTTAATTAATTATAATTCACCTCAATTATTCTGTAAGCTCAGGTCTTGTATTTTGAAAACTAAAATTGTCGTCAGAGACACTAATAACATGTGCCATCCGACGTGGGAATTCAGAAAGTAAGTCAGGCAGCCCTTTCCTCTCATCCATGCCTCTTACCAGGGACAGGCATTACCTGATGATTAAAGAGTTGGTGCTCCGAGCAGCAGGAGAACCCCGAGTGTCTATGCACCGAGGAGAGTTTAAAAGGCAGAAAGCAAAAAATGGCAAGACTGCAAGGAGAAGTCGAATAACTGACAATTATAGCTGAGGACTTCAACATTCCCTTCCCAAAGACAAAACCAGTTGACAGAAAATCAGCACACATACGGAAGAACCGAGCAGCCCATCAACCTGATGGATCTGGCTGACATGTGCAGACCCTGTCCCTGAAGTAGACGGCATGTGCTTTTAAGTGCACATACAGAACATTCGTGGACATAGACCCTGGGTCATAAAGTAAGTCTTAAGAAAAGTAAAACATAAGTTCAGATCACGAAAAACTGTGACTTTGTGAGAAGGAAACATGAATAGAGAAGAAAGACACTCCTTGACTCCTTATCCAATCAGATGACTCTCTTCAGAGTCTTCAGAGACAACACCCAAGGTCCACGATTTCCCTGATTTGAGGAGTCTGTTTTCAATATCAAAATTAAACTGGAAAGCAGCATAAGAAAGATAACAGGAAAATGTGCAAACATAGGAGATTCAAAAATAATCCAGGGATGAAAAGAAAAATCTCCAGGATGATTATAAAGCACTGCAAACGCAATAAAAATGAAAATTTAAAAGTGCTGAGTCAGCGGTAGAGTTCCTAAAGAGGAGGAAGAAAGAGCAGAGGTGTCCTGCAGTGCTGCGAGGAGATGGCAGAGTAGCGGACAACCACAAGCCAGGAAGCGGGCAGCAACCTCGGCTGACTGTGGGAATCGCCGGAGCAACTTTGACAACTTCTGGTGTGGGGGTCTCCTCTCAGAGATTCTGATTTACTTGATGTGGGCATAGCTTTGTCATTGGAAGGTAAAACTGCTGGTCCACAGGGTAAAGTCCTGACTCATGCACTTAGCAGAGAAGGTCCTTTCTGACCTCAGTAAGTTCTCTCGTGTGCTTATTTTTCACCCATTTTCCCCCACCCCAGTTACAAAATCCTGAACATGTGTGCCTTGCTATTTACACTCCTGTGACTTTACATGTTATTTCCTCTGCTCACAATGCATTTCTTCTCTTTCATTCAGCTGGAACAGTCCACTCATCTTCAGTACTGTGGGTAGCCAGCTTCCAAGATGGCCCCAGGGATCCCTGCCTCCTGTGGTCATGTTCCTGTGGGGTCCCCTTCCATACTAGATAGGGGGGCTCTGTGCAACAATTTGATAGTGTGGAAATGATGATGGAGTATGATTTCCAAGGATGGGTCATAAAACAGGCTGTGGCTTTCTGTGACCTCTCTTGGATCCCTTGCCCTCTGCAGACTCCATGTGGTAGGGCACTCCTCTTGACTGCAACCTCATGGAGAACCTTAGACCAAGAACCACCCAGCCATGTACCCCAGCATTCCTGAGCCACTGAAAATGAATGTTTACTGTTCTAAACTACTAAATTTCGTGGTAATTTAATCATGTAACAATATATAGCTAATATAAATAGAAGAAAAATGCTGAAATTTGTGGGATTCAGCTAATGCAGTGTTAAGAGGAAAATTTAGAGCATTCAAAGTTTATATTACTAAAGAAGAGGATCTTAAGTCAACATCATCAACTTTCACCCTCACAAATAAAGAGCAAATTAAACACTAAAACTTTTTGCAGATATAAGCAATCTGATTCTAAAATTCATAAGGCAAAACAAAAGAACCAGGATAAAGATTGAGATCTATTTACCTGGAATAATATACATATGTTATATCCCATAAATAAATATATTAGGATATATACTTTTTTTCTGGAACAAAACAGGATTGATAAAGAAGAATACAGTTGATGGTGTCAGACCACCCAACATTACCACTTCCTCTAATGTTCCAGCGATGCAGATGGCCTGGTCTACATTATAGACCAACAAGACGGAAGAACATCCAGAAATAAATACACAAAAATATGACTTTTGTGATAAAAGTGGAAAAATATTTCAATGAAAAAGTGTAGTCATTTCAATAAGTTTTGTTAACCCAACAGAGCAGCCACATGTAAAAAAAAATACCTTAACTTAAACTCATATCATATAAAAATATACTAAAAATGATTTAATGTAGATTTAAAAACCATAAAACTTCTAAATAAAGACAGAGCAAAAGAGCTTCATGACTTTGGGTAAGCCAAAAACAAAACAAAAACAAACAAACAAAAAACCCCCATGATCTACAAAACATTGATAAATTAGACTTCATTGATATTTTAAGGTTTTCCTTTGTGAAAGACACAAGAAAATTCAAACAAAACTGAGCATGCTACAGAGGAGGAGAAAATCTTACAAAATAACATTTCTATAAAGGACTGATATTCAGAATATATGTTACTCTCAATATTCAGTAATAAGAAAAATACTAATTGTAAAATGGGCAAAACACTTGAAAGAACACTACATCAAAGAAGATGCAAAGGCGACAAAAAGGTAGAGAAATTCAAAATGAAGCCATGAGGAGATATCACCACACACCTGTTAGAACGACCGATCTGGAAAATAAACTCAAGACCCGTCCTGCGCGTCGCTGTGGAGCAGCTGAGCAGGGGAACTGCCATGCTCTGCGAAAGGGATGCGAAGTGTCCCAGGCACCCTGGAAAATGGTGTCAGCTCCTCATAAAGCTCAATGCCCACTTGCTGCACGGCCCTAAGGGCACTGTCCTGGGAGAGGAGAGATGGAAGCAGGCTGGGGCAGAGACAGACACCAGGCAGAGACCTGGACACCCCTCCTGCCCTGCTCTGATCCCACACAGTCTCGGCTCCGGGCTGCAGGACTCATCTTCCCGGGGCCCTTCCCCCTTCTCTCTGCTTCCTGGGCCCTGAGCTGAGCAGCCCTCCTGCGCTGGGCTCCCCCACGATGGGCCCAGACCAAGGGAGTGGCCAGCTACGGACTGGGACCTCTGACACCTGAGCCCCAAATAAACTTCCTCCTCTAAGTGGTTCTCGGCAGGTGTTTTGGTTACAGTGGTGCAAAACTGACTGAAACCAGGTTATGCAATCACGGCTTAATGTGATACCACTGAAGTGAAAATAATGAAGGAACTCGAATTAAAAACGATCGAGGAACACAAATCAAAAGTGATCAAGAAACACTGCACCAAATACTCCCTGAAGTTCTCTCGAAGTCAATGATTCCACTGTTTTAGTGGACATATATCAGGTGATCATTTAAAAACACAATGGCATTTCCCGATAAGCACTGAGTGAAAAAAAGTTAAGCCAAATAAAGAGGACAGAAAATAAAAGTGTGAAAAACAATCAAATGTCAAACATAAATATGTCACCCTTATGAAGAAATAAGAATATGTTTGACCATAATTCCAAAAAGCATGATTTCCATGGAGAGGGAATGAAAATTGAAATCTATGTATTCTTCACTATGTGAAAACATTTTCAGAAACATGGAGCAAGACATTAATTATTCCATTGTTCATTTCTATAAGGAAACGCCTGAGGCTGAGCACTGAGTAAGAGAAGACGGTTTCAGCTCACAGACTGAGGAGCTGAACACAGAAGTAGCCTGGAGCTGGCTCCGGGGCCCCGGCTGCACCACAAGGTGGTGAGGAGTGCGCAGGAGAGACCCCACGGTAGGAGAGGAGGTCGGAGAGTGATGCAGGGCCAGCCTCCGGTTCTCGGGACAAATTGCTATGCTCAGTGCTTGCTCAGGTTCACTGCGCTAGGACCTTCTGAGGGCACGTCCTGTGGGACCTCGTCACCACACTGAGGTCCCTGTCTCCACCACAGGGCGGGCATGGGGGTGCACACCTGTGACTCCAGAGGCTGAAGCAGGAGAATCACAAATTTGAGACCAGCCTTGGCACTTTAGTGAGTCCCTCAGCAATTTAGTAAGATTCTGTCTTAAATTTAAAAACAAAAATTTTAAAAGACTGGGGATATGGGTAAAGTAACCCTGGGTTCAATCTCCACTACTCAAAAAATAATAATCTAAAAAAAAAATAAAATCTCCAATCATTGAACCCTTAGTTCCATACTACCTCAAAAACATGGCATTAATTAATGAAATATTAGGTCGTTTTTATCTATTAAATTTTTTTCTTTCTTTTTTTGGGGGGGTGGTTACCAGGAATTGAACTCGGGCACTCAACCATTGAATTGAACCATATCCCCAGTTGTATTTTGTGTTTTATTTAGACATAGGGTCTCACTGAGTTGCTTAGTGCCTCACTTTTGCTGAGGCTGGCTTTGAAATCACAATCCTCCTGCCTCAGCCTCCTGAGCTGCTGGGATTACAGGCATGAGCCACCATGTCTCGCTTGTATCTATTAAATTTCCTCTCTTTTCACTCTGAGAAACATCTTAATTATATAGCTAACTATAGACCTTTCTTAAAGTTTTGCTTTTATTTTTGATTCCTTTCTTGCTAACTTAAGAAAACCAAATTAACATTAAAAAACTAACTAACCTCCATTAGAAAAGTGTTCCATAATAATATTGACACTCCTGGTCCAAGCTTCACTAAAGTACTTTTCAAGCATTTATTTTGCAAATGATATCCCAGGGTCTAATGTAATGACTGTCACGTAGCAGGTCCTCAGAAAATAAATCCTGGATGGGTTGCATTTTTCTCGAATATGTGATCCATATTTTAAGATGTGGGAATTTTTAAATGAGGACAGACAAAGGGGTTTATTCTCATGGAGTTTACCTGGAAGAATGTCAGTTCAGAAACTTGGTGTTCAAATCCAGGCCTGGAGATAATGATGGTTATCCATGCAGCTAGTGAGGGGCCAAGTGCATATTTTAATACAGGTTTTGACATGATTTTGCATATTTTCCAGTGCTGGAGATTGAATTGAGAAGTAGTGCTTACCACTGAGCTACACACCCGGCTCTTTTCATATTTATTTTGAGGCAGGGTCTGAGTTGCCCAGGCTGGCCATGAACTCGACATCCTGATGCCTTAGGTTCCAGAGAATCTGGGGTTACCAACAGGTGTCCTCATTAGCTCTGGCACTGTGGGCCTCCCCCATGACGGGCCTGCGAATGTGTATTCTTACTGAGATACAATAATAACTTTTTAAATTGAGAGAGCAACGAAGGGGGGGAAGGAGACATTGAGATGGAAATAATATTTACACATTATCATTAGGTCATGAGTAAAACTGGGCTAGCTATGAAGGGGGCAAAGGTTTTTAAGCAAATCAAGGATGTGGCCACTACAGGAAGGGAAGCAGAATTTGAAAAGTCAAATTGTAATGATAGGAAACTGTTACAGGCCTGTGCAGGCACAAGTTTCTTCTCTTTCAATGTGAACATGTAGAGCTGCTCAGGATGCTTCTGGGAAAGAAGTTTCTACACAATTTTATGGGAAAGAGCTAAAATGGTGTTTTCTTTGACAAGCCAACAGCAGAGGTTTTCATCTGCCTAAAGGAAGGGGCGCCTCTTCCAACTGAACACAAAGACCCCACAGGGACTCTCACAGCACTGGGACCCTGAACCCAGGAGACTCAGGCAAAGTCAGCCCATAGACCTCCCTCGCTCTGGTCAGAAGCTCATGGGACACTCTCATGTGATGCAGTTTATTGTAGCATTAATTATTTTGCTATTATTGTCTCCCACAGTGAAATTTTTATTGTGAAACGAGTATTTATTAAGCATCTGCAGGGTGTGGCTGGGATAGAAGATGCAGATGCCTTTACAACTGGACTCTCCAAACCCGAAAGCACACCTCGAGCGTAGGAGCACTCCCAGTGTCCTGGATTGATCTGGGCCTCTTGTGCAATGCCCTGTTTCTCTGCTGAGATGTTCTGAAGACATTTCCTGATTGACTGAATGATTGATCGAATTCAAAATAATCTAAGAAAAGCCAAATGTCAATGGCAGCCAGCAGTGAAAAATAAAGATGTAAAAGAATTCCTAAAATTGGAAGTATAAACGTGGTGTGCAGCAGGTGATCAGCTAAAGACGGATCACAAGGGCTCAGCATGCATTACTACCACCTTTCCAGCTGTTGATCATATTTATAGTTTAGGTATTTTTATCTTCTGACTTTTTTTCTGGGATGTTAACATTTAATTTTAAAATTAGTTTTCCATTAGAAATGTGCCTGGGGTGATTTTGACATATGACTGAATGTGACTTATTTTTTTTCAAATAAGTGAAAATTGGAAAGCAGTGTGTGTTTAAGTTTAGTGTAACTTCATTTCATTTGGGGGAGATATAGCTACTCTCCATTCAGAGACACACCAGTTAAGACTCCTCAACCGTATGAACATTTGGAACCAAATCTTGTATTTATAGGTGTTTTAGTCAGCTTGTCTCCCACTGTGACCAAAAGACCAGACAAGAACAATTTTAGGAGAGAAACGTATTATTTGGGGCTCACAGTTTCAGAGATGGCTGGATGCACTCCTTGGGGCCTGAGATAAGGCAGAACATCATGGTGTGAGTCTGTGGTGGAGGAAAGGAGCTCAGGACATCGCCACCAGGAAGCAGAGAAAGACTTCTCTCAACAAGAGCAGAACGTTTACCCCCAAGCCACATCCCAATGACCGCCTCCCCCAGCCAGACCCTCCCTGCCTACAGTCCAGTTAATCCCTATCAGGAGACGAACGCATTGATTGGGTTAAGGCTTTCAGTACCCATCCTTTTCACCTCTGAAATTCCTGCATTGCTCACACATGAGCTTTTTGGGAACACCTCATATGGAAACCATAACAATGGATCCACTATATTAAAATTTCTGCCTGGCCGCAGTGATTTTAAGTGGTCATTCATGGTCTGACCGATTCTGATTTCAGAGAGTTTCAAGTGAGAAACTGGGTAACTTGGGCTTGAAGAGACATGGCGGTGGATGAAGAGAAGCAGGCTGAGTGGTGAGCTGGCAGAACAGGAGGGTTGGGCTCAGCTCTGCAGACGTACAGGTTTGCCCACCTGGGGATCCCAGTGTAAGATGCCCCCCAAGTCCTGAGTGAGATTCAGGTGTGCAAAGACAGAGGGTCGGAAGACAGGAGGGACTGACTCACAGCCAGGTGGATATTAGCTCACAAGAGGAAGCCAGCAAAGGGTGAATGGCGAGGGGGCCGATGTGTAAAGGGCTGGTGTGAGTTAGGTATGCTGGGATCCAGCAACACAGGCCCAGGGGCTGTCAATCCAAGGTAGACCCAAGTAAACTTCACTCCCATCCCAAGACTCCCGTGAGCAGCTACTACTTCTCCAAGGACAATACAGATCTCCAGGCTGAAGTCAGCATCCCCTACCCCAGTGTGTGTGTAAAGAAGGGTAAAAATGAAAAGCAGACTGTGCTTTAGTAAAAACGATCAGCAAGCCCGGCTAGCTAAGCAGATAAGAAAAAGATGAAAGCCCGACCAAGCCAGAGACGCCCGGATGGCTAAGCCGCTGTGGGCTTAATTCTCCCGCTGTTCAGCTCGCCCTCTGGGCCCACAGACGCCCTTGTTCTCTCCTCCTGGGCCCAGCAAAGCCGGTGGCTGTGTTCTTGGCCTGTAGCTCTGGGGAAATGCATCAAAATAGCGCAGGAGAGCGCAGTGAGAAGCCAGGGCCCTGACAAAGGACACTTATTGATCGGGTTGCAGGTATCACCAATTGTTAATGTGGGTGTCACAGAAAGATGACATTGTACTGAGATGTTGTAGAAGCACTGTCGCTCAGAGCAAAGCCCCGGCAGCACTGGACTTACTCCTGGAGGTCAGATCATGTGGGTTACCCCCCAGCAGGGAGAAGGTGAAGCTTACAAGGTCAGCGTGCAGGTTCTTCTCCACTGGAGAAAGGGGCTCTGTGTCTGAAGGGTGCGGCCCAAGGCTGCAGCGAACAGGGAGCTGAAGGATGGCCTGACGGTGCTTCAGAGGTTAGGGGAAGGAACTTGTCCCCTCCCGCAATGGAGATGGTCCGGCCCACACAGGGCCCCCTGTATCTGTGGGTTCAGCAGCCACCCAGTCGACCAACTGATGGTTTAAAATATTTGAAGAAAAAAATGCATCTGCCCGACTGTTGCCGACGTTCTGCTTGCCCTCACCTCTCCAACAGTACAGTCTACAACCTTTCCACAGCATCTCAGTGTATTGGGTATCACAAGTAACCTGGGGCTGACGGGAATATTCACGAAGCTATGTGTGACTCGTGTGCAAATATGACACCGTTTTATCTAAGGGACTGGAGCAGCTGTGCATTCTGGTCTCCTGGAGGCTCCTGCAACCAGTGCCCCATGGACACCGAGATATGACTATGTGCACCCCTGCACTCCTTGGGTTACCTCTTACCTGCATGGTTATGAGGTGATACAGGTCCTTGCTATGGTTTATGTGGCACCAAAGGCCATGTGTTAAAGACTTGGTCCCCCGCCTGTGGTGCTGCTGGGAATTAATGGAAACTGCAGGAGATGGGGCCTCGCTGGAGGCAGGAGGCTGCTGGGGGTGTGCTGTTGAAGGGGACATGTGGACTCAGCCCCTTCTTCTCTGTTTTGCTCCCCAGCCACCATGCATTGAGAAGTTTTGCTCTACCCTGTGTTCCACACCATGACTTGTTGCCTTCCCCAGAGGAAAAGACCAAGTGACCACAGAACGAAACCTCTGAAACCATGAACCAAGATAAACCTGTCCTCCTTCCAAGTTGCTTATCTCAGGTACTTTGTCACAGTGGCAGAAAACTGACTAACAGTGGCAGTCTTATCAGGTCTTTTGTGAACTAACACTCAAATCTCATTCCACACCATGGCCCTCATGCTTTCTACAGTCCGGAAGCTCATTTTAAGCAAAATTTCATATCTATGCCATACATACCTCCTCGTAGAAGCTTTCCTGAACCTTCTAGCCAGGTTAGATTCATTGCCTTGTTGCCAAACATCATGCTTTGTTTACAGTGGTCATGGCCTTTAACCGGCTGTTTATGGCTACCTATTCACTGTGCCTGTTCCCCCAGTAAGACTGTGAGCCCTGAAAGGAACAAAACCTATCTTGGAAAAGGCAGATAAGTGCCACCAAAATGTCTACTCTTCCCTGCATTCACTGTAATAGATTGCTAACTTCTCCCCACAATCCATATGTTCTTCTGTAGTGACAGAATTCTGATAGCTAGAATGTAGCTATTGAGACTGAGACACCATTTTGCAACTCTGTTACCTGTGAGGAGGTTCTGACAATCCTTGCGGATTAAATGTGTTGCTTTATTTTATACACCTGAGCTTTAATATCTAGCATGCACTTGCTCCTCCCCATGACCCAGGATCTGGACATGCCTGAGACCCAGCATTGCCCAGCACTCCTGCAGGCAGAGATGCAGAGGGGAAAGACCCAAACCTTGGCTGAGGAAGAGACCTATCATCCACTAGAACTTTCGCTTTGGGTTTTTGTGGAAACAAATAAGCTTCTGTCTTCTTTCGGTATTGAATCAATTTGTATTCTCTTAATTAGAGCACCTTACTCTTCTCTGGATTAATAAAGAATCATTAGCTGAGACAGAAAATGCTGCAGCAAACCTCAATTATATGTCTGTATATTAGCTACCAAGTGGCAGGGGGGTGGAGACCTAGTGCAGCCTGATCACATGGATTTTTTATTGAATCAGTCCTTGTATATTAGAAGCCACATTCAAATTTGAGGAGTTTTTATGGTTCTTCTTAGATTCTGCAAAATATGTAGTAGAACTCTCTCCTGCGTTAAGGTGTATGGTGTACAATAGATCCCAACACCGTAGCCTATAAAGAATGGTCTTTATTATACTGTTAGCGTGAGTTACCCATTCCTCACAAATTATGCCAGGGAACCGTACAATGATGAACCACGGCAATCATAGATATCTAACAGAATAGGCTATCAAACTTAAGAGTCCCCCAGGGGTGGAGAATCCAACTACATATGGCTACTGTGATTCAGAAACTGTTCCCAGGGCTCTCTATTAGGCCAACAAGGAGCTAAGACACCATTCCCAGGCTGCTGACTGTGTGCAATTCTGCTCGCAGGATTTGAAATATTTCGCTAGTTGCTGAAACAAGGAAACAAGGCAGAACTGTTTTTTCCATACTTTAGTTTTCTGGTTGGGAGTTTTTATGGAATTAGTCCTTGTATACTAGAAGCCACGTTCAGATTTGAGGGGACTGAAAATCATCCATAGAAGGTGAAATTTCAATACAGTTGTTATGGTTTAGATATGCGGTGTCCCCAGAAACTCATGGGAGAGACAATGCAAATCTGCTCCTAGCAGAAATGATTAGCTCATGAGAGATGTAACCTGACGGGAGGATGTATCCACGGATGGAGATTAACTGGGCGGTGCCTGTAGGCAGGTAGGGTGTGGCTGGAAGAGACGGAGAAATGAGGCATGGCTTTGGGGTTTATATTTTGTCTTTGGTAAGCAGAGCTCTCTCTCTGCCTCCTGGCTGCGGGGTTCTGAGCTGTTTTCCTCCTCAGTGTCCTTCCACCATGTGTTCTGCCTCGCCTTGGGTCCAGAGGTGTCAAGTTGGCCAGCCATGGACTGGACTCTGAAACAGGAGCCCAAAACATTTTTCCTCCTCTAAGTCATTCTTGTAGGTTCTTCTGGTCACAGTGATGCCAAGCTGGCTTAAACAAGGACAGAGCGATCACAGGGATTTTTTGTCATTTCTCTGGAGTGGGAGTAACAGTGTTTTCTTTTAAACATCAGAATAAATTTATATTTAGATTTGATGACGAAATGGAAAGATTGTGGGAGAAACTTCTACCTATTATTAAAAAATATCCTTTCTCCTCCTCTGTCCTATGGCTACCATGGACCTCTAGCTGGCACACTGTGCCCCAGACTGGGATCACGTGTCCTCACCCTCTCTGTGGCTCTGAGCAGCCGTCGAGTTGCTGTCACCACTGAGATATCTCCTTCTCTCTGCTCCCTGGACTGTCTCAGCATGTGCCGCTTCCCCAGGTTCTCACAGGGGCAGGGAAACTGAAGTCCCCTTCCGCGGGAACCCACAGTGCTCCTACTTCCTCTTCTTCCTCCCGTACCTGCTTCCCTAGTCTTGGAGGCAGTGCTGGAATTAACAGTCTGACCCAGTTTGCTCCCCAGAATGCATGTGTAGGCAAGAGGCGCGGTAACTCCCTCCTGAGCAGACTTTACAGGGAATCCTCCTTCCCTCTCTCCCTCCTCCCCTTCCCTTTCCTTCCCTGCCTCCCTTCCTTCCCAGTTCTGCCTTGTTTCCCTGGGACAGGTCACCTCTCAGCTGTCGAGGATGGATTGAGGATGCCCAACCAAATCCGCGCGGTCCTTCGGGTTTTCCTAGGGAGAGTAATTGACTCTTCTTCGCGCTCAGAGCCCTGTGAAGTCAGTCATTCTTCTAACTAGCTCCCGGCTCAGTGTCTGGCCCAACGTTTAGGAATCACTATGTGACATGCTGGGCTACAAATTGACTTTTAGTGCAGGTATTGGGGAAAAAATTTAAAATGTTAAAACAAGAGTAGTTGCGTGAAAATTTCATGGGACCAAAGAAGCAGTGAGTTTAGATTCACCCTTATCCTGTAAAAATTCTGTACAAACACAACAAACAAATTAACCTTCAATTTTATGTGAAAAGTAAAATAGGGATAAAATAATGTCATTGGGGTGAAAGGAAATTTCATGGTCAATGTCATGAACAGTCTTTTTCCTTGTCAGCAGTGCATCTCATTCAACAAATGGGTTTGTTAAAAAACATAAAACATCTGTTTAGAACTGGGGCTATTGTAACAGACCGTAACACTGACCATGTTTTAGAACGATAAAGAAGGTGACTAAATATAAAACCACTTATTTAACAAAGTAGACAAGCTAATAGTAAAGCCCTGTTACACCTTAATCTTAAAAATTTACTGCATTTATAAAGTGAAGGACACATGATTTGTTCCATGTGAATTTTTGGTAACAGCTACATTGTTTACCTTTTATGCTTACATGATGCAAAAATACTTCCAAACTAAATCCAATCTCAAATATGAAGGAGAATGATTGATTGAGACAGAAGATATAAAATTTCAAAATGAAAGCTGCCCTTTTCTCACTTACATTGAAGCGGTAATTTGTTTACCATCAATGAATAGACCAATAGCCCATTTATGTTAATACTAACATTTTGAAATATCATAGGATTATTACCATGTCATTCTCAAGTGTCGTTTGTTGACTTTTCCCTAAGAATCAGATATTTTTTCAGTCTAGAGGGAAATCAAGAGATCATCTTATTCAGTTCTCTGCTTTCAGACAGGTAAGGTATTAATATTCCTATGTTAGAGAGAAGCCACCATCAATGCCCTGAGAAATCTAATCACTCCACCAAAGTTCACAGACAGTGGCGGAATTTAGGTTTTTATGCCTTGCAAATGCAGACCTCTTCTTAACCATTCTGCATTGCCAACCGATGACTTCAGTATTAACCTCATGAAACACTAGTCTATTATGGCCTATTAAAAGGCTCACCATGGCGAGATTCATAGAGAACGGCTGCATAAAAACTTCATGGGACCCAAGAAGCAGTGAGTTTAGATTCAACCGTATCCTGTAAAAATTCTGCACACACAACAAACAGATGAACCTTAAATTTTATGGGAAGAGTAAAATAGGGATTAAAATAATGTCATCAGGTTGAAATGGAATGCTGTTCTTTCTCTTGTTTTCCCACCAGAATGTAGTGAGTTACTAGAAGGATCCTGTTGTTATTCTATTTGAGCTATGCTTACACTGAAAAAAAATGTAATTAAGGGGAAAATAACCCTCTCATTATGTGGATGTTTTAGTATTTACCATCCACCACTGTTATCTAGACTAGGAGATTTGCAATCCCCTGTAAATTATTGCATTTGTGCATAAACAATAATTCATTTTTTAACTCCTTTTCTGAAATTGTCTCAACTAAAAGCAATAATTTATCCTTTTTCTGACACCAAGAGGTATACAAATCTGGTATCACAGAACTCCCACCTGGGACTCAGTTATAATCGTCTTCTTCGTGTATCATCCCATGTTCTGAAGTCATTATCTTTCTTCTTATTCCTCAATCACCATGACAATTCTGATTTCTTTTGTTAATAGAAACAATTTCAGATGAATTAGATTTAGCAGAGCTGATTTGAGAACGTGTACTTAGTGGTATTCTTTCAAGAAAAGAGCCATTCATGATTTGGGTAGCACTCAGAACCAGAGGAGGTCCAGAAAGCTCTGTTTAGCAGTGTGGACAATGAGTTTTACAGGCTGAACCTAAAGGCAAAATAGAAAATAACTTTAGTGGCTACAACTGGGGTTTCTTTCTTATCTAGTCATGGTGTGACAGGGGCTCTTGTTGAATTGGGGCACTGTAAAGTGTTAGCTGTGTATGATTGACTGACACCTGGCACTTGTTATATTCCTGTTAGGTTTTGGTTTGTTCTCCACTAAACTGAGCTTCCATTTGTTTTGTAGGAACTCAAAGTAAAGAGATAGCTCCAGACTCATGGCCTCCTGCTTATTTAAGTAAGCACTTTACCATAGCTAGTTGAGTGTGCTGGTCGTGGTTTTCCTTGAAGCCTTTTATCTCTGCCCCATGCAGCTAGGAAACCTCAATTCTTGACTACAATTGGTCCCAGCCATTCAAAACAGGCCCCCCTCCTGGTTTCAGTGATTGGCTTAGGAAAGGGTTTGTATTAGAACTTTGTCCAATAAAATTGGATCTCGAAAGGTTGCTCAGGGAAGAACAGGGTAATACCTCTCGCTCTGCCTGGAGAGTTGTACAGACATGCGGGCTGCCATGATTCTGGCTCTTCTCCCACCATGAGAAAGCCACCTTGAGCATGCAGCTGACGTGGTGAACAGAGCCATGGGAGAATCACCTGGTCACAGAGAAAGGCCAAGCCACCCTGGAAGCTGGCTTCCCCTCTTTACCTCTCAGGTAGAAAGCCAAGACCTGGGGTGAGAATGGGCCAGCAGCCAGGCTGAGTGAGGCCCAAATTGTCTTCCGAGCTCCCTGGGGACAGGAGCCTTGTGTCACGCCACATTATACAGAGTGGAATTCTCAGATGGGGAACATCTGGCCTGTAGCAACAAGGAGCCCACGCTCTCTGTGGTAAACGGGCAAGATTGTGTTGTGCTGATCATTAAAGTCGTGCGCACCAAGTTCTGAACCATTATGACATACCTCACCCGTATTATTTGAACTTTTGTGGGTGACTTTTTAATCCCAAGAGAATGATTTTCTTATGCCACCATTTGTATACGTTGATTTGGGGACAGGGAGAGTGTCCTGTTCACCTCTGAACTCACGCCAGTTCCAACAGCGTGGGATGTGTGTTGAGTGAGAGAAAACACAACCTGGCCACCGATTTAGATAACAAAGAAATTGCCGCCCCTTTACCCCATGTCATGCATCTTCTTAATGCTTTTTTTTGTGCTGTTGCTTTTGGTGCCAATTGTTCTGCTAGGTAAAGTCTTGCACCGATTTCACAGTTAAGAAACGTTTGGCAATGGGTTCCATAATATTCTGGATGCTCCCAGACCTCAGGTTTCTGTTAGTTTGCTCTCTTTTAAAGTTTTATTTCGGGCTGTGAATGACACACTGAATTGCTTGCAGGACATGGCCACAGTCTTAGTCTCAGCTGCATGACCCAGGCAGATGGAGAGACGCAGCATCTGCCACACATTCTGGGTAAATGTTCTGTAGCCTCTTAAGCAAATGTAAATTCAAGGTGCCCTGTCCTTCTGTCCAGACCTTTGGCTGGCCTCCAGGAGGCTTGGGGAACCATCTGTCTACTCGTGTTGATGCTGAATTGTCAAAGACATTCTGGATGTCGCCTCATTTTCTCTTGTTTACAAATGGGGTCCCTACCAGGGACTTGGGGGAGGCCTGGACTGACAGCAGAGGATACTGGCAGAACACTTCCTGCCTCCGGTGATGTGGTGGCGTTTCTCAATAATAAAGCATGGTGTTGAACTCGAAGTTCTCTGAGATGCCTCTGGAATCCTACGGAGAGTTTTTCTTTATAGAAAAATATCTTCTTCCTTCTGTGTTTACTGAGACAGGGCCTGAATAATCCTCTACTTTGACAGGAATCCTTCAAAATATATAAATAAGCAGATTTTGAATCATGAAGAATCCATATGAATTAAACAAGTTCTGGTAGTGACTTCAGTACAATTCTCTCTCTTTGAGCCCAGCTGGGTTCATCCACCCATTCATCCACCTATCCACCCACCCACCCACCCATCATCCGTCCACCCATCCAACCTGCGCTGGACTCTCACAGTGATGGAGACTCCTGTATGTGTTAAGCAGTGGGGTGGTATCAGGCATGGGTTTCATTACACACGAATGTTCATTTCTCTGGGCTCAAGAAAAGCTCACCATCGAGTGAGGGGATAGACATATGCAAGCAATTAATTTATCACTGGCTTTGTGAGTTGGGTACCAAGGATCAGAAAGAGGAAGGAGAGTGATAGGCTAAAGAAAAGAAGACTCAAGAGAAGCATCCGTTATGGATACTAGGGAAAGATTCTTTTCAGGTGTTTATGGTCTCCCGCTAACTTGAAAAATACCTAAATTAAATTCATCCCATAATTACAAGAACCTAATTAAGAAACATAGTGATTAAATATGACCTTGGTGAACCACTTTATTGGGCAAATGTGAGCTTGCCAAATCCTGAAACCAGGCTTGATTTCCTACAATGCACCCTGAGTCTCGCATGCATGCAGTGGGTGTGGGATAAATGCTTACTGGTTGGCTACTGGATGAACTAACACAGACTCCTTCTTACTGAAGCTGTGTCATGCTTTCTTTAATCCTTTTGAGATCAAGTATTCAACAGCTATGTATGTGAAAGGGTTTAGGAGATTCATGAAGGACAACTAAAACATTGCAATTTCACTTTTCTAAAATTAGGAAGGTAATGTGGGTTCATTCTTTTAAATAACTTTAATACTAAAAATTAATTCTTAGAGAAGACAGAAGTAAGGCCTTTGAGTTATAGACATCTATCAACATCACCTAAACAAATCTGCCGTTTACTGATTCTGATTACATTTCTTAAAAAGTTGTGGTGACCACTTGTCTCAACACAGAGGAGGACAAGTTTTCTTGGGACCCACAGTTTCAGAGGCCCACTCCTAGGATGGCCCTCTCCGTGGCTCTGGGCCCTCTGTAAAGCAGCACCTCCTGGCTGGGGGCACTTCGGGGGAAGCTCAGCTCAGGGGAAGCCAGGAAGCCGAGCAGAGTGGGAATGAGGCACCAGGGAGAAGACGTAACCCCCAAAGCTAGGTCCCCCTTGATGGACTTCCTCTAGCCATTCCCTACCTCGTGGAGTGAATACCCTTACAATCAATCGTCCTTTCAAATTATTAATCTATCAAATGGATGCATCCACTGGTTAGGTTACAGCTGTCATAGTTTTGGGGGGAAATCTTGTAATTCAAGCCATAGTAAGAGTCCACCGCAGGCTATGATTCTTCTCAGTGGGTGGCAGTCAGAGCCAGGTGGCTGATTTTGAGCAATGATTTAAGAAGCCTCAGAAACAAAGAAATTGCAACTATTGTTGAGACCAGAGGTGGTGAGCATGTGCCTCTGTGGCTGTCCATCACCCCAATAATAAGCCTTCTGCTGTCACCGGGAGAGCAACAGCTCTAATGTCACCAAGATTGTGGCAGCCACTGTACCTCTTTCTCTTTCCACACAAAGGAGACCCCGTGGATAGTGGAGGTCCTTACATTTTATTTATATACAACAAGGAACATTTTGGATGCAAACCAATGCTTTTATGTCATTTTTACTGATGGGCCCCATTCTTTTTTTTTTTAGTAAAAGAAATCACAGGCCTGAACTTTCTCAAGTGAAAATAATTCCAGCTTTTACAAGAGCAATAGAGTCATTTGAAGTGGTAGGGATGACTTAATGATTAAAGACAGATATTTTTCAGCACGTATCGGCTGATGGTGTGGGGTTGGTCAGATCTGTGTGGGACAGAATGGAGTCAAGCGATCAGATGCTTTCAGGACATTTGTGGCTTCAAGGGAAAAGCTTTCAAATCTTTTGAAATTGCTCTGCACTCAGGCCTTTCAGGGCCCACTTCCCTTTCAGATGCAGCCATTACAGAAATGAGAAGCATTGCAATCATTCCAAATGGGCCCAGTGTGCAGAAGGCGAGAGGGGGATTATAGGTGTGAGAGTGCTCCATGCCGTTCTGCACTCTCTGTCACCCAGCTCACAGCTCCACAGTGTGAGCCAGGAATCATGAGGTTGCTCCACAGGGAAAAACAGGATGGAAACGGTATTCGAGAAAGAAAGATGGAAGCTGGATGTAATTAAAGTGCGAACATATTCCCTGTCCTCACTGTCCAGCTGCTGGTGTGGACCATTCATGAGCCACCCTCTTTGGAAGAAGCCTACAAGGTTAGAGGCCTTCAGTATTAATTCTTCATCATTCCTACCCTGCCTCACTGACTCTTAGTAGAGCTGCGGGTGGACACTTTTCTTTCCTGTAGAGAATGCATAATCCTACAAATGAGGTCCTGGGAGCTGGCCCTAGCATGCGCCTGCTGCAGACACTCCCAGCTTCCCATCCAGAGCTTCACCATCTGCCCTACGGAGATTGGATCCCCTCCTCCCCAGGCATGGGGTAACTGGAACACCTGGGCCAGAGTCTGCCTGCCATCCAGGATCCCAAATCTTCAGTTTGCTCCAGGGTGCATCCCCTTCACCTACGGGGTACATGCCAGGACTCCCCAGAGGATGCCTGAAGCCTTGAATGGCACCCAATCCTACCATTTAAAGCCGTAAGTGAGCACTTATCATACCATGTGGCCGTGACTTTTCTAGTTGAGGTGTGACAGCAGAATGAGCATGAAGTTTTTTTTCCCTTCTTCATGATTTTGTAGATGGAAGAATTGTTCTTACATTAGATCTCAGAAACCTCAGCCTACCCTATGTTTTCTTTCCTTACACTGAGAACTTTCACCTTTGCCATACAAATAATCATTTTATGGCTTTTCTTTGGTCTATCTGAATTTCCAGCAGCTCTGGTCCTGTTATTTTAGGGCCAGTATGAAGTAAAATCAGGGACACTTGAACACAAACATGGCTGTACTACTATGTTGGGATTTTGCATGTCCCCACAGGCTCTGTGTTGAAGGCTTGGTCCCCAGTGCTGCACTATTCAAAGGTGGAGCTTTGGGAAATGCATTGGATCATGAGGGCATCAACCTCATCAGTGGATTAATCTCTTGATGGAGTTGTAATTTGATGGCATTTTGGGAGATGGTAGCGACTCTGGGGCAAAGGTCACTGGAGGCATGCCTTTGGGGCCTATACCATGTTGCCTGTTCCTTCTCTCCTTGCTTACCTGCTCCCATGAGCTGAGCAGCTTCTGTCCACCACTCACTTGTGCAATTTTCTGTCCTGCCACAAGCCCAGAACAACGGAGTCAGCCAGCCATGGCTGAAACCTTCCTCCTCTCAGTTGGTTTTCTTAGATGTTTTATCCAGCAACAAAAAGTAACACAAGTACTTCAACGTTTCACCTGATGAGCCAGACAGCACACTGGACAGGTTGTGGGTGCCACGTGGATATCCTGGACAAAGGGATGATCCCAGTCCCTGCTGAGACAGAGCCGGGTAGGGAGAAAGCTTGTCTTGCTATCCAGAAGCCTGCAACTTATCACTTACGAAATGTTGACTTCTGGAATCTTTCATTCAATATTTTCAGGCCATGGCTGACTGAGTGGAACTGAGATGGCAGGATGTGAAACCACGAATCATTTCTATGTTCACATGACACTGGAAATTTTAGGAAATCCTGCCCTCCCTGATCTCTGCTCTCCCCTTCTCTCGTCTTTGAGAGAATCTGGTTTTGTTTGGGGGCAGTAGGTACATGATGCACTGTTTAAAATATTTAATATCCTGTGTCCCTTGTGGATAGACACCAGGTCACATGGTGGCCAATGAAACATGAGCTAAATCTACTAAGGGGGCCTCTGGAAGCCTAGCACTCCCTAGGTGTTGGTTCTCAAAGTGCAGCCCCAGGGGTTGTCATGAATGCCATTCTTCACCCCGCCCAAACCAGGGCTGTGGGTGAGCCCCAGTAACCTTTGTATCATCACGTCTCTATGATTTGGGTGCAGGACAGAGCCTGAGGATTGATGCCGTAGACCTGGAGTAACAGTTCCTGAACATGGCTGTGGACCAGGGTCTGCTGGGGTGATGGTGCTCGGTGCTTGGGTACCTGGGATGTGGATCGTGTCCATCTCAATCTTGTGGTTGTGGTCCTTGACCATCTTTATTCGAGCTGTTTCTCTCTCCCCCTCCACAGAATTCTATAAAGTGTGAAAGTCAAAAGAGCAGAGACTGCTATGGAACATTCCACTCTGCTCAGAGTACCTCAAGAGACAGACAAGATGGAAAACAGCTGACCTGCATTTATGCCTCTCTTCATTTGATTTTTGGAGGTCTCATTGTAAAATTAAGTAGGCAGAAGATGCCAAGAATCTCCCATAATTTCTCCTTATCCACACCCTCACCTATGCCCTAGAAAGAAAGCGTAAAGCAGGTTGGATCACAGAGGTCCGGCCTGACTTTTCGATATGGCAGCTTTGGCAGTAGTCCTGTGGGTTGGTTCCCTGCAGGACCTCAGATGAGAAGACTGCTTTTCATGTGTTAGTGTCATGTGACCCCAGCATCCCCGGGGCTCTGCTAGGTGTCTGCAGCCAAGCTGGCAGGGGCTTTGCCCCAGGGCAAGGCCCACTCAGCAAGCTGACTGGGTCATGTGGTTTGTGGCTGTCCAAGTTCACTCCTTTACTACCCCAGGCTTTCCGTGTGGTTGGAGAAGCCAGCCAAGATGGCAACAGGCTTGAAGCAGGAATCTGAGCAGGGCTCACAAACTGGGTTGTGGTGCATGGGCACGGCTGTCTGGCAAGGATGCATTTGGTGAAACACACATTGGCTGCTGATGGTGGTTTCATCCCTTGTGGGGCTGGGGGTGCACAACTGAGCATCTTGCCTGGGGAATCCAGTCTGTAAGGCATCCTCTCTGAAGGTACAAGTTGCTGAGCTGAGAAACAATCTAGCTGGAGTCAGTTTGTTAACACTGACCTCATGGGAGGACTCCCTCCATCCCCCTTGGTTGAAGAGAACTACAGCAAGTTAATGTCTCACTAGGTCCGATCTTCTCAAACTTGATTGATACACACACCAGTTTTAATGGAAGAACACAGGCTTTCCAAGTTCTTAATAGATGGTTTTTGAACAAGGTTACTTGTAAACAAAGAAAAGCAGCAATCTGAAATTAAAATCATCGTCAATTCAATATCATAAATGGTGTAGCTATTGACCATGTGCTAATTTGGGTCCTCTGGGAAGAGGCCAAGAAGAATATGCAAGACTTGTATGAAGAGAAGTACCTGTAAAAAGAAAGAAATATACTTAGTTCATGTTGTTTTGTGATTGCAAGTCTAATTTTTAGAAAACTTCTTTTGTTAAATCATGTTTTCTCTTAAAATATTTTAAATAGGGAAATGTTCACTTAGTTATGAATGACTAGTTCAAACAAGAAAGACTGTGTTTGCAACTGGAAAGGTAGCTCAACCTGAGGAAATGGCTGTTTTTTCACACCCGTCACTTGTTGGTAGAACACAGCCCCTTGTGACTGCCGGCTCCACTTACCCATCCAGGAAATGCTGGGCACCGACACGCTGATCATCGTTTACAGCTCTGAACACAAGTGCACAGGTAGCTCTGCTTCCCGAGGGTGGGGTGGGGTTCAGGCAGCTGCACAGAGAGCGCACCTCAGGGGTTGAAAATCCCAGCAGAGTGATAGGATCACTGCTCTAAGCTGTCAGTCTACCCGGGTGCCTGCCACTCTTGAGATACTCAGAGCTGGTGGATTCCAAGAGGAGCCGAGTATCCGTACATTTTCGATGCAGATTTTGAAATGGAGACCACCTGTGGAGTTGTAGTCAATTTTTACACCATCTAAAAATGAGGAACTGATCATCCCAGAGTTCTCTTGGATCTCTGAAATGTCGATCGTGGGTGGGCTAGCCACTTCAGAAGATATTTGGTATTTTCCTGTAAAACTAAAGCAACTCCCCCATACAATGCAGAAATTGGACTCCTTGGCATTTGCCCAGCTGAATACAAAACTTACACCCACACGAAAGCAGATGTTGCAATAGCTTTATTCAAATTGCTCAAACTTGAGAGGAGCAAGATGTCCTTAAGCAAGTGAGTGGATTAAGTGGATGGAGTAGGATTCAGTGCCAAACCCAAACAGGCTACCAAGCCATGCAGACTCGGGAGCCTTGGGTGGGTGAGAGAAGGGAGTTGATCTGACAGTCTGCACGTGGCACCCTGGAAAGGGAAAGTAGACACCATGGAAAGGTCAGGGGGTGCCCGGGCTTGAGGAAGCGGCGGCCATGGACCGGCAGAGCACACAAGGTACACTGCAGTGGAACTCTCCACCTGAGGACACTGCAGTTGGTCACACCCACAACACACGGAGGTGAACCTGATATAAACTCTGCACTTTGCTTCCTTCACTAGTGGGAAGCTGGTGTGACTGTGGGGAGAGCAGCTTATGGGGACCCCTATCCTTTCCTCTCCATTTTGCTCTGAATCCCAGTCTCTCCTATAACATAAAGTTTATTCAATTAAAAACAAAATAGGAGCTGCAGGAGTGGGGTAGCTCAATGGTAGAGTATGTGGTTAACATGCACATGGCCCTGGGTTAGATCCATAGTACCACCAAAAAAAGGGGAAAAAAAGACTATTGTGGGCCTAAAACTGGATCAGGGTAAATGAATGCTGATTTGATTAAGAAATAAGAATAGGTGGCGGAGACTCATTTCCATTTTCCTCTCCTCTTGCATGCATGACCTCATTGATTTTTTCCAATCATTGTCATGACTTTTAAGGCAGTTCACTATAAACAAAACTTTATGCCGTAGGAAGATGTATGACATCTATGAATTTGGGAGCAGGACATTTCTCCAGGGAAAGGAGCATGTGGAGTCTCAGTGGCACTGGCTGTTGGTGAGCCAGGCTGGGAACAGGCCACCTCCGGCGATGACATCAGTGGAATTTGTACCACAGAAAAGTTTGGGGAGAAACTTCCTCATTTCAGATGAGGAAGCTGGAAAATTCATCACCTTGAAAACTGTTCAATTTCCTTTAACACTAGTGGCTGAAATATAACTTTTATTTTTTTTCAATAGTTACTACCAGGCAAATAGACAACTTTTCCAGATTTACTAGGAGCACTAAAAATAAAATACTTTTAATATTAAGGGGGATGTTTTCTTTTTATTTAAATAGATTTGCAATAAAATTTGTCATCTCAAAAAACTGCTTGATGTAACTTAAAAGTCTTAGGCTGGGGGATCTTACAGAGTTGGTTGCTGGTTCTGGCTTTACCTTTGATTAACTCTGTGATTCAGAAAGAAAAATCAATCCCTTTGACCTCTATTTTTCAAACTGAAACATGGGAATAATCATAACTCATCAATGTTTATGAAACTTAAGTGAGAAAATATATAAGACACCTGGAAATTGGTGTATGGTTGTAGGAAAAATTAATTATAAACTAATTGTTAAAATTGATAAAAATAGGCTACAATTCCAATCCAGGGATGGTTCACAGAGTTTATTTGTTTTATTTATTTATTTATTTATTTATTTTTTCTGATCCATTGCAACTCTGAAGATTTTATAAATGTAGATGCAGAAACATGACAGACCAGACTCAAAATAAAATACCCAACGCTTTAGGACCTACCCTCAAGTCTACCCATTTTTAGGGCGCTGTATTTCAAAGGGAGTTTGGAAGAGGGTGTCATAGAAACTGCAGGTTTCGGATGACCCTGGTGACTCATTGCTTAGAATGAGCCTTCATTCTCTGTGGCTTCTCCGATGTCCTGGCCCCTACTTCCCGGGCCCTCCAGGTCCTGCGGATCTGCCTTCCCTTCCCATCTTGTCTGACTTGACTTTCTCCCTCCCAGACCCTGAGTACCTGACCACCACGGTGGACAAAGTGAAGGCCGGTCCCTGAAGCTCTGCACAGCCTTCCTCTCTTCAAGAATGGGGCACGGAAATGAGTGGTCCACACGGTCACCCCATGGTCCTCCCACTCGGCACCAACCCATGGAACCCAGCAAGTCTCAACAGAGATGCTCCCAACCCGCCATTCCCACCGAGCAGCTGCCCATTGCAGGTGGCCCAGTGGATTCCCTTGGCGAGGGCTGCCCTGCGCTTCTTCAGGATCACCTTCTCTTTTCTGGTTGCCATCTCCCCCCCCGCCCCCCCCCGCCCCCATCAAAGAGCACCCTGGAGAAATGTCACCGCTTCTCCTGGATCTCCTCGAGTGCAGAGCTGCTACTCCTAGACTGGAGATTGATGCTGTTGAAGAGTAAATTTGACTTATTTATTTAAAGGTTTCTCTCTTGGGCTAGACTGATGTTTCTTTATGATTGGATGGAAGGTCTGCATTTTTATTTTGTCAAGAATATTCACAAAAAAAGACGACAATGTGTCCTCAGTACATCATCATAGTTACAAAGTATGGACGTGTATCACTCGTGATGTTCAAAAGGAAAAGCAAAATGAGATGCGAGAACAGGACAGTTTGGACAATCTGGCAAAGTTTGAAAGGGGTTTGAATTTAGTTAATAATGTATCGATGTTAAAGTTTTCCTGGATAATTGTATCAGGGTTCTGTAACTTTGAGTGAAACAGGATGAGAGGTGGGGAGTTCCTGTGTCCCTTTTGCCATATTCTATAAGTCGAAACTTATTTTAAAATAAAATGCTTTTGAAAACACAAAGTGTGGACAAGATGTACCTGGAGATGATGAAGGCATAGTGATCTCCCAGCCAACAGTGCGTTTCTCTCTAACCACGCGCTGGTTGAAATAGCTTTCCCTGAATCCTAATATGCTTCACTGGTCTACAGGACTCTGGGGCACAGGGATTATAGGCACATGTCGTTACAACGCTTAAAAAGAGTTTGAAATATAACTAAATCTATGGCTTTCCCATCTTTTCCAAGACTAAAAATGGATTATGGAAGGAATATGTTTTCATGTTTGCAAGTACACTGTAAAATCATTTGTACAGAGTTCATTGCTCCGACAGATGCAAAGTCTTTATGGCCATCCTCCAAATGAAGTAAAAACTAAATTCCCAGGGTCCTTTTAGAGTTTTCCTTTTAGAATATAACTCCCAACCAATTCAATTACATCTCAAATCATAAGAAGTTCAAGCAATAGTGAAACATAGATCACTTTTTTTTAAGGCAGCTGGAGTTCATTAAATTGAAATATTCCAAAGGTTTGCCTTGCAGCATTTTTAGAATTTTGCATTTGAACATGATTTAGGAAAAAAAATGAATATTGTTTGTTTAAAAAATGTGTTCCTATTGATATCCAAACAAGTCTTAAAAATAGATTCTTGTTTTATCATTTGTGGGCTCCTGGGGCTTTTTCTATTTTTATTTTGGTGCTATCACCGAATTTGGGTTGTTGCTTTTTATATGAACTGTTTGAAATCAAAGCGGCTGGGGTTTTTTTGTTTACTTGTTTGCATTGTTTTGTTTTGTTTTTGCTGAAACAATGTGCCAGTTTTGCTAGAGCTTTTGAGGACATGATTTAATTGGGAAACCTACCCAAGAAGTTGTGGGTGGGCTCTCAGTGCTGTCCTATGTGGGTGTCCCACTCCCTGTAGCTTCAGGAGGTGTCAGCAGCAGCCCCTGCCTGCACAGCCCTGTCCCCAAGGGTGGCCTCATGGCCACTGCCTTGTTCTGTTTGTTTCTCTGGAGGAGCTGCACTTGATTTCTGCCATTGTTTTCCAAGTGTGACAAGGACATTACGCTGTTGTCTCTGGCACTGTCTCCTTTGCTCCATCCACTCCCTACCTGCCTTCATTATTCATCAGTCCACTCAAGATTACTTGTTGCGTGTCATTGCTAGGTAGGGGCTTTCTAGAAAGTTCTATCCAGAAGGGGAGGTTCTTCTTGTCTCTCTCCTGTGAAAGTTGTTTGAAGAGTCTCTGGCTTTCGTGAGAAAGTCCAGCTCTAGCAGGGCAGGGAAGGCCCACCGGGCTTGCCCCTGCGCCTCTGGCGTCCAGGACCCTCAGGTCACCTGTGGTCCCTCGGACTTACCACACCTTTGACACGAAGCCCCCACATGAGCTTCCTCACCACAGAGTCTGGCTGCCTTGGCACGTGCTTCAAAAGTCAGCCCAAGGGCCTCTTTCTCTGGGAAGTACCACCCAGTAGATGCTGGTAGAATAAAGGAAGGGATCAAAACGAGAGAAAGGAAGGAAGGAAGGAATTCCTGGTTCTAGTTCCATCCTGCCCCAGAGGGTTTCCTGGAGGCTTCAATTCTTGACCAGAGCAAGAAGAGTATTGGTAGTTTCTAGAACGCCGAGTCAGTTTTCTCCCCGCCCCCCGCCTTGTTCTTTGGGAAAGTAAATATGGCATTTTTCTTTCTTTTTTTTTTGCCAATTTAAATGCTTTGTTCACTCAAAATATTCAATACAGTTTCACTCTATAGGTTCTTAATCAAGAAAACGACGATCCTTAATGCTGGGCACGGCCATGGACATGACCATTTCAGGACAAACAATTCTAGATTAATTCTAAGCACGGCAAAACTCACTTAATCATGTCAGGCTAATGACAGCATTCCCTCTGCAGGCCAAGTTCTCAAGTCTCAAGCCTCAGGCTTTACGTCCAGCAGGTGCACACTCACTCAGACCAGGGTGACCAGGTCCGGAACCAAGGCAGGCCTTTCCTGCTGTGGAGTGGACGGCCCGTTGAGGAGAGGGTCGTAGGGAGAAGCTGGGGCTCTCACCAGGGTCCAGACCAGGGGGTAGAGTTTGAGAGCAGTGAGGATCACACAGAGGCTCAGGAAGGATGACAAGTGATGGGACATCAGGTCCTCAGCAGGCTCTCCTGCTCGAGTGCATCCTTGTTTCGGCTGGCTGAATCCCGTTCATCAGCTCTATTATCTATACTAAATTTGGGGGGTTTTGACTCCTTTTCAATCCTTATCAGCTACCCTTGGATTTCTTTTCATTTTTTAAAAAATTCCTCTTTTCTCATTTATGACATTTTTCTCTGGGGACGTTGACGAGAACGGACATTTCCAACTCAGGTACGTTGCCAGCTGAGAGCGACCCATATTTGGACTTGCTCTGCGGTGCTCTAGAGTCTTTGTTTAGTTAATAGTCTATTTTAGGTATCTAGAAAACTAACATAAGTACCTTCACATGCAGAGAAAAAAAACCACCAAAGAGATAAAATGATCTAGTGAAGGATCTTTGAATATTAAGGTAAGATTTTTTTTAATAGCTAACCCAGAGCTCCAAAGACCCTCAGGAGCGGAGGCTGTCTGGAAGGAGACCTGCTGGGGTTGGAGGGAGAGCACCAGGGGCTTCCCTGCCTGGCATCCGAGTTGGCTCATGGGGATTCCGTAGATCACCAGGCCTTGGCCACAGAGGTCAGGCACTGTCAAATTCACCTGAATACAGTGCTGTCAAGCAAGATTCATTATCTCCTCTCTCAAATTTATTCCTGTTTAAATGTTCCCTTTAAAAAAATTATGGTAACATCTTCCTCTCCCCCACCTACTGTCAACTTGCCATAAAAATGCTGATGGTTCCCAGATGCCAGTTATGGCCTCCGGAAATGGCAGCTCCTGGTCGTGCTCCGACACAGTTGTTACCGTTGATTTGTTGCCCTTTACATAGCAATGGGGCTCCAGATTTTTACTTTCATTTTTCATATATGTTCTCTACCTGTGCTACGAACGTCTAAATATCCTGGAGAAAATGCTTATATTTGAGTTATCATTTTTTTTCTTCCTCCACATCTTGTAAAATATTTTACAAATACAAGTAATTAAATAATGGTTAAGTTACTGACAGAATGGAAGGAAACTCCTTCCTGACTGTAAGGGGCAGAGGATGCAATGTGATTCTCACTTTTTCTACATAAAGCTCCACTTGCTGTGGGTCTCATCATGGCACTGTCTGGGCAAAATCCGGTTTTCTCATTGGTCATCATAAATTGCACGAAATAATGAAGTGATATTAAGTCCTTTTCCATAAATACTCACAAAATATAAAGTGACCTTCTCATATTATAGACACTTTAAGCGTTCACAATTATTTTTATTTTAAAAATTTGTGTTGGGCTGGGATTGTGGCTCAGCGGTAGAGCACTGGCCTAGCATGGGCGGGACTAGGGTTCGATCCTCAGCACCACATAAAAATAAAGGCATTGTGTTGTGTCCATCTACATCTAAAAAAATAAATATATATAAAAAAAGCATTAAAAAATTTGTGCAAATATTGAGTCAATGGAATATTTGAGAACAAGTTGAAGTTAAAGCAGCTGGTCTTTTAAACTTTTGTTACTTTTTCCCCCTAGTGCTAGGGATTGAACCCAGGGGTGCTTAACCACTGAGCCACATCCCCAGCCTGTTTTAGTTTTTATTTTGAGTCAGGGTCTTGCTAAGTTATTTAGGACTTTGTTAAGTTGCTGAGGCTGGCTTCAAACTTGCAATCCTTCTGCCTCAGCCTCCAAAGCTGCTGGGATCATAAGTGTGTGCTACTGCACTCAGCCCTGAACTTGTGTTACCTTTTAACTGGTGCTGGAAAATAGACTGTTCGAAGTTCACCTTTAACATTTTGTGTGATTTGATCATTTTACTAAAATTAAGACCTTTTGTTTGTCCTGTGGCTAAAGGTTATTTCTTTTTGTGCAGCAGAATGTTTTTCATTCATTCAACATTTTAGTAACAACAATCAGCATCCTAAGAAGTTTTATGAAACCCAATAAAGCTAGTTGCCAGAATTAAAAGAAATATCTGATCTTCTCTGCAGCAAAAATGTTTGAAAACCCTCCAAATACACTATTGTTTAAAAGCCAACTGGTTGCCATTCCCTGTATTGTTTTCAAAAGGTAACAGTGAGGATTAACTGAGATGGTAAAAGTACATCCTACTGGGCAGCATTTCTTGGAGTCATTTGGATTTTTGAATTCTCTTTTCCTCACAATCAAGTGCAATGGGATTTTATTAGTCTATACAGCTGAGGACCCGCTCCTTCATTGTGAAGAAAGTGCTGAATGGAGGTGTGCATCTCTGCATTCTCAGGCTGTCGCCATGCCTTAGTCTGGATTTGCTCTCACACTCTGCATGAGCTGAGGGTCCAACGCACATGACCACAGGAGCAGGCGGCCCTGACGCTCAGCCCAGTTTTTGGAAGGGATTCATTGATGCCCAGTGGGGTTTCAGTCGAGATTTTCTCAGTATCCAGAGTACAACACAGTGACTCTGCCCTCCTCTCCCTCTTACCCTCCACGATTCTACAGTAAGCCCTTTCCCAGATTGCTGTGAATGTTGATGTCAAGGAATCTCAGTGTGGACTAGTCTACATTCTTGTAACGTCTGAGGTCTGCCTTCACCTTTGGTGATTCATCTCTGGAGAGAATGAGTTTATGTACATGACAGTGGGTTTTAACTCCTCGTGATAAAAGCAGTTTCTCCCCAAACCATTTTTTGCCACAAGTCTCGATGTGGAAAAGGATGGACTATCAAGTTCAATCAGAGCTCTCGTGTATACCCCGCCCTGTAGACTGCATTTCTTATTTTAAAAACACAGTTCTGAAGATCGTGTTTTTATTTTATTTTATTATTTTGACTTCTACTGACTTGCTTTCTCACACCCACCATGCAGGTTTCTAAATCAGTGACCAAAATCACATTGGCACCCAAATCTTGGTGCCTGGCTTCCCATACCCGGGGACACTCGGTATGAGGACAGATCTTTGGCAGCAATGACGGTTGTGGTTCGAGGAGCTCCCTGTTGGCTTGGGTTAAGAAATCAATGCACTTGCATAAAGCAAGTAATGAAAATGAAGATGCTCCTCCAAATGAGGAACTTCTGACTTTCTACTCTCAACAACCCCACCCACCTTCACTCTTAAGAAAAACATACGCCCAGAGCCTCTGCTCTCCCTCTTCCCTTTCTATCTCATTAGCGTACAGCCGGTTCTTCATATTGGTGGGTTCCACATCCCCACATTCAACCAACCATGGACCCAAACAGGTTAAAACCTTGGGTTTGTGCTGAACATGCGTGGACCTTTTTCCTGAAAAATGCAGAAGTCCATACATGGCATTTATATGGTAACAGTTTCTGTAAGTCACCTGCGGATGAGGTGGGAGTGTGATCAGGTGGTATGCAGGGACTCTGCCACTTTGTAGGATGGACACGAGCATCTGCAGACTTTGGTTTCCAGGGGAAGTCCTGGGACCAGTGTCCCAGGGATGCTAAGGGACAATGGTATTCTCAAAGAACTGAAGGCAGCAAAAACCACCAAATTGTGCTAGAAGTAACGTGAGCCAGACCTCCTTTGGTGGAGGGTCTTTCACTTGTCTGTTAGCAATGTACCAGGGCAGTGTAAACTGCTGGCTAAACACAGACCATGTGAGATAGAGCCAGGGCCTCCAGCAGATCCCTGTCCTCTGCCAGCTGTGACCTTGGGCCTGAACTCTCTGTAGTTTATTTATGCATAAAGTGGAATTGATAATACCACATACCTCTGTGAATTTTTTATGGATTCAATAAATTGATAATCTAAAGCAATTAAAGCATTATCTGATAAGAGATACACAATGAGGGTTATCATTACTGCTCTTATTATTACAGCTATTATTATTATTCTAAAAGGAGAGCTTTGGGGTAAATTTTTGTTTGTTTTGTTTTGTTGGTGGTACTGGGCATGGAACCCAAGGCTTTGTGCATGCCAGGCAAGCACTCTACCACTAAGCTACATCCCCAGCCCAGATGATTTTTTTTTTTAATTAGGCACAAGATCAATACACTTTCCTGGTGAGCATTTCCCATTGAGGATTTTCCTGGTGAGGATTGAGTTTTAAATATTTGTACTTTAAGGATATTATTTGAGAATATCATAATATTTACATCATATAAAATGATTCACCCTGTTTTGAAAATGATCAGATAGGTTTTATTAGAACAATGATCTCATAGATATTTTTAAAGATATCCAAAGAACAAATATTGAAAGTTCAATCTTGGGCAAAACTCACCAGGGAAGTATATTGGTATTATTGGTCTTGATATGCTAAAAGACTTACGCTTTAAATTTAAAAGACTTAAATTTAGACATTAATGAAGTTTAGCGAGCCTAAGGAGATTAAATTCAAAGAAAGCCATAGCTAGGTAATCTCAGTCAACTGCTGAAAGTCAGCAAGGTAGAAAATCAAAAAAGGATGCAGAGAAAAACAAATCATTACCGGAGGAGAGACTCAAAGAGCCCTGATTCATCATCAGAATGACAGAGTTCTATTGCCAGGGAGACACGACCTGCCAAGTGAGAGCAAAGGAAAAAGGTGAAATAAAATGTTCATATAAAAAAAAATGTGAGAGGGGCTGGGGATGTGGCTCAAGCGGTAGCGTGCTCGCCTGGCATGCGTGCGGCCCCGGTTCGATCCTCAGCACCACATACCAACAAAGATGTTGTGTCCGCCGAGAACTAAGAAAAAATAAGTAAATGTTAGAATTCTCTCTCTCTCTCTGTCCCCCTCTCTCTCTCACTCTCTCTTTAAAAAAAAAAT
This sequence comes from Ictidomys tridecemlineatus, assembly GCF_052094955.1. NCBI lineage: Eukaryota > Metazoa > Chordata > Mammalia > Rodentia > Sciuridae > Ictidomys > Ictidomys tridecemlineatus. Next base: position 153,496,988 of record NC_135484.1, on the reverse strand, counting down.
GTGAGAATTTATTACTTGGAGATCCACATCGCAAGCAATTCTGAAGAATGTTTTCAGATTGAATGAAGAGCCCTGCAAATAATATATGGGATGATACTTGAAAACTTTGTTTGAAAAGAAGAAAAAAATGATTTCCCCCCAACATTGCTTTCACTGAGCAATTTTTCACTTATTGGAATGGCCAGAGTCCCACAGAGTGACAATACCAATGCTCACGAGGATGGGGGACAATGGGAGCTCTCATTCATGGCTGGTGGGAATGCAAAATTGTACATCGACTTTGGAGGATGTTTCAATGTTTGTTACGAAATTGAGCATAGTCTTACCACACAACCCAGCGATCATGCTTCTTGGTGTTCACCTAAACGCACTGATAGATTATGCTACCCAAAAAGCTGTGTGCTCCTGTTTAGAGCAGCATTCTTGAAAATTGCCACCACTTGGAAGCCACCAAGATGTTCTCCATTAGGTGTGCGGATACCACAAACTGCAGTGCATCCAGACAATGAAATATCACTCAGCACTGAAATGACAGGAGCTATCAAGCTATGAAGAGACATGGGAGAAACTCAAATGGGTGCTACTCAGTGGATGAAGCCAATCTGAAAGTCCGAACTCTGTGTGATTCCGAGCACAGTGCATTCTGGAAAAGGCAAAGCATTAAAATAACTAGTGGCTTCCCAGGTTGAAGGAAGAAGGGGAAGAAAAGTAGCAGAACATAGGGTATTTAGAGCAGTGAACCTCCTCCCTAGGATACCAAATTGGTGGGTGCCTGTCATTCCAGTTCCAGGCTCTGCTGCAAATTCTGAACCTTGGGTGCTGCTGATGTGTCGGTGTGGGTTCATGAATTGAAACAAATGCACTGCTCTGGTGACAGATATTCAGAGTCACAGAGGATGTATGATTATGGGGGCAGGAGATACTTGGGAATTCTTTAATATTTCTTCAATTTTGCTATAAACTTCAAACTGCATTAAAATAATAATTATAAACAAATTAGTAAATGGTAGTGATTATTAGGAGGATATGAAAAGTCTATTATAGATTCTGATATTATAATTTTCTACAGTTATAATATTTCTTGGGTTGTGGATACCTGAGTATTCATCACATAATTATAATTTTTTACTTATCCAAAATATTTAATAAGAGGTTTTAAGATACATTAAATTCTTTTTTTTGCAATTATTAACCTTTTTTCATGCCCAGTAAATGATTGAACCAATTTCAATTCTTCTATTTTTATATTGTACTCCATTTAAGTCTCTCAACCTTATTTGTTTGGGGAAAAAAAAACATAACATGAAATATTAACTAAAATTCCCAAGGTTGTTAATGATATGCTTTATTTTAAGAAAGCTATTTTTAGATTTAAAAAGCACAAAATAGAAATTTTTAAAAATCAGCTTTTAAAAGTTAATCATGAATTTTGAATAATAAATCCAATGTGAAAAATAACTTTTTGTAACTATAAATTTAGCAGTTTCATATTAACTGTGCCTAAATTCTAGGGTAGCTCATTCTTTTTTATGAAGTAGGTGGGTCCTTAGAACTTTTGATATCATTCACTTAAAACAGTGGTGAATTCAACATACGCCTTATACCACACTTGTGTTTTCTCTGTGTACCATACCTCCTCACACCCTCAGAGACCCCTTCCTCCAGCCACACCCCACCTGCTGATAGCTACCACCCAGTTACTCTGTATCAGGGATTAAAACACTGATTAGATTAAGATTCATAATCCAATTGCTTCACCTCTGAACTTTATTGCATTGTCTCACACATGAATTTTGGGGGACACTTCATATTTAAGCCATAACACTTGTAATTTGGCTTTCACGGAGCCTCATTGCTTAATAGAAAAATGAATACAAATTGTTCATCTAAGAGGTGAAGTTTCATTTTATCCTAGAAATACTGATTCCTGCTATTTTTAATGTTGATGTGTATTTTATGTAGAAGCTAAACTTTGAGCTCCCTGAGGACAGAGTTTCTGATTAAACCACAGTCTCAGAGTTCCTCATGTAACCTCCTCTCTTCCCAAATAAAATATTACTTATTGAATGATAGAAAGAATGAACAAGGCAATGTCACTTATTGAAGTATGCTTTTAAAAAAAAGTCACCTTGTTTGTTTGCACCACCCTATAAATGTCACATCTTGTGTATAACTGATTGTATTATTCATTTAATTGCTTTACACAAGTGATTGTGTCTTTGTGGCCACATAATATTTTAGCTTATCTTTTTCATTTATATTTTTAAATTTCTCAACAATCATTTTCAGGTCTTTATCACTTATTTCTCTCTAGTTCCTGTATATGAGAGAAAACATTTGATCCTTGACTTTCTGGGTCTGACTAATTTTACTTAGCATGATGTTCTCCAGTTCCATCTATTTAGCTGAAAATAAGATGATTTCATCATTTTTGTGGCTGAATAGAAATACAGTGTGCATATATACTATATTTTTTGTGTCCCCTCATCTGTTATGTTGGTTTCATATCTTGACTATTGTGAATTGTGCTACTATAAACATTGTAGTGGCTGTATCACTGTGGCATGCTGATTTTAGTTATTTTGCATAAATACCAAGGAGTGGGATATCTGGGTCATATGATAGCTCCAGTCCTATCTTATCCAGTCTGCTGAGAAATCTCAACACTGCCTTCAAGAATGGTTACACTAATTTGCAGTCCCACCAACAATGTTTGAATGTACAAACAATTAAACAAACAAACAAATGAAAGACATGATCAATCACTATCCAAAACACTTTGTAAACGGACTTTAAAAACTAAACACTAAAAAAAAAAAAGGTACGATCAATAAAAGGACAAATGATCCAAACAGATACTTCTCAAAAGAAGACACACAATAAATATATGAAAAAGTCTTCAACATCTCTAGCAATCAGGGAAATGCAAATCAAAACTGCACTGAAGTTTCTTCTCACTGCAGCTAGGATGGCAATCATCAAGAATATACAAACAATAATAAAAGCTGATAGGATGTTTTGGATATTGATTGGGTCATTTTACTTTTTGTTTGTCTTAGTGTTTAGTTTTTAAGTCAGTTTTGACATAGTTTGTGACTTGAGGGCTTCAGCTAACTCTTCTGGTTCTGTCAATAATGGACAAGAATGTCTCAAGATAGCTTTGGGTAAATGCCAATAAAATTATTCTATTTTTGCAGATGTTTAGATTTATCTGTATCGAATTTGCCTCTGAATACATGTCTCCATGTATAATGATCTGAAGTTAAAGGATGAAAGCTGTTTTTAAAAGAAAAAAAAAAGCGACATTCAGAATCTTTACTGTAAATTATACACTATACAAAATCAGTCCAAATTGTTCAAACCCTTGGACATTCACAGTGTTATTATGCTCAGTGTTCAGAGTACTGTATAATTATCCCAGTTAACAGCAGCTTGCTAGTGCTGATCTCCAAAGAAGAGATGCAAGACTTACAGAACTAAAATAAGTACAGATGTGGGTCCCGGTTTTGTTCTCTGACTCAGCATGTGAAAAACCACCGCTTAATTCCAGGCTTCTGGCACCGCCTAGTTGAGATGTTAAGCTGGATGGATCAAGTGGTGGCTTGGTAAGTGAGAATTTCTGGAGTGAGCTGGAAGGCCAGGGCCGTGGTGTTACAGAAGCCTAGTCCCTTGATGGGAATGGACATTTTCCTTTCATCCTGAAGAGCTTCTTTTCCCTCTATCTTGTCCATTTCCTTTTTCAGCATGGGAAAGCTATTAGACAAGACACTTGCGCTTTGAGTGATGCTTTATTCTGATTTACTAGAGTAGCTGAACATAAGAAGAAGAAAAGAAATCCTTGCAAAGTGGAGGAGAACTGGGCAAGTCCAGGCGTAGCACTGTCTCCAGAGGAACCCAGGACATAAAGTGGCACTAGATCCCAACAGCCAAAATGAAAATGTGTGAAACTCTTTTTAGTGGTGCTGATCATTGACCCTTCCTGGCCTTGCTTTGGTCACCGCTACCTGAGGTATCAGAAGGAAGCCCTGGTCCAGTGCATGAAACCTTCTCCCAAGAATCAACCTCCTTTCTGCCAAGGGCTCTGGGTTTGTAAACAGGTCTTCGCTCTTCATCGTATCAATTAACAGTGACCCGCATAAGCCACAGGGGCAGAGCTAAGTCAGAGAGGGAGAGCCTGGGTGGACGTCCTCTTGACACAAGGAGACTAACCTACAGGGCTCACTTTGTTACAGTGGCACCACTAACCTGAAGATCCTGGTGGATGATTCATTCCCATCATAATCATGGGGCACTCTTGCAAGTGAGCCTGAAAGAGCATCGAATCCTCCGTTTTTATCATTTAATTTGCCATGTTCTGCTTCAAGCCTCACAGCACCTGAAGGGTGCAGAGTATATGTAATCCATTTCCAAAGGGCTGAACTTTGAAATCCAGCCTACATCAATAAGAGCCACAATCCTGGACATTTAAGCATAGTTAGAAGGGGTTGTTAGGGAGGAGGCTGCTTTATCCTGAGCACATTTCTGAGTTAGTTACTCTGTGGTAACTGGAGCTAATAGGACAGTTCTCCGCGGGCAAAATGAATCTGAGGGTTTGAGGCAGTGACCCAGATAATCCAGGCAGACTGCCCACTTTTGCCTGGAGTGTCAGGAAAATTGCTGTCATTCCCCACTTCACTTTGATGGAGGAAGCCTAGCCGGCTTTCTTCAATGTCCTCAGTGTCCTATTAAGCTCTGAGTTCCTCTTCTTGGTCTTCAGGCTGGGGCTGAGCGTGTCCGTGGGAGCTCATTCTCTGTGGCTCTGGTTTGATTGCTGTTGAACTGGAAAGAACTGAAATAATAATTCTGCTGAGCTCGCGGGAGCTGTAGGGCCACGCGGTACAGTCCAATCAGTCTTGTGTCATTTAAAATGATGCCCTGTGACTAGCAATGACCAAATGCTTCCACCCTGCTCACTCTGTCATTTCCTCCACCTTACAGATATTTATTAAAAGCCTATTATGTCCCTGTTAGGGTCCACAGTAGCAGTCTGTACATGGTTGTCATGGATATTGGTCATGTCTTTTGGCCACCTTAGCCCCTGAGCATATTTCATGTGTCTTGAAAATCCCACAAATTGTTCCCTGTGCCTCTCTGGGGAAGCGATTGACTCACTTTTCCAGCATCACTTTGTATTTCTGATGTGAGCTTGGTTTTCAGAAGGAAGCTAGTGGAAAGTCACACATCTAGCAGTTGGTGGCAGCTCTGGCTAAATTCCAAAGCAGCAGGGGTTTGAATAGTGATGAAGGAAGAGTCGGGCACTGCCAGTGTTGGCAAGAGATGCCCAAGGGCCACTGCTCAGGCTGGCAGTGCTATCTCCATAGACTTCATCCTACAACCGGACCTCAGTCACTGTTCCCGACTGTCACCTCCACAACTGTGCTCTGTCTCCCCAAGGACACTGATGGGATACCCAATAGCTACTGAGAACACATGATTTTGTAAATAAACTAGCTGGAGATTGTCTCTCTTCTTTGGAATAAAATGGCTCTGTGGAGACCTAAGACAGTAGTCATTCTATGGAGGGAAGAAGGGTGTAAGGAATGGAAATATATGTGAATCCACTTGACCCAAGACTCCTAAGATGAGCAGGTCTTGACCCACATTTAGCCAGGGTTGCCTAGAATTAAAAGAAATGTGTTGAATAAATACTGATGGAAGCTGCTACATAAATAATGAGTAGATTGCTGGTAGATGGGTAAAACTCTGATTTTACTTGTGATCTATGATGATTTGCTGGGATTGAAAAATCAGGGGATCTCAAATTTTTTAAAAAATTGGAGTTTGTGTTTACTTGCTACATTAGGGGAATTAATGCAATAGACAAGCCCTCCATTTGCAGCAGTTCAACAAAATAATAGTTTAATCTTCCCTCATGTAAAAATCTGATGCTGTTGGGACCACTCTGTAGGATAGCTCTCATCCAGGAGGAGACTCAGGGCACATCATGCAGAATGCTGGCCTCCAAAGCAACTTCCTGTGGTGGGGTGACAGAGGAAGGGGCAGAATGTCCCTTAGCTGCCTTTGTTCAGAAACGACTCAATGTTCCTTTTTCCAGCCTAATTTGTAGGAAGGCTGGTGGATGCTGAGAACCAGGGGTAAGCTTGGTAAGCTTCAGCGCCTTGGCCAGTCGGCTCTTTGGCCTATTTCATGTCTTCTTCCCACGTGTAGAATGAACACACACACACACACACACACTCACACACACACACACACACACACACCCCTCCCAAGGGGAATAACCAAAGACCCACCCCAGTTGTCACAATTAGCTCAAGTTCCAGATCTCTGGATGCTCCCCTGTCTTCCCCATCATGTCCGGGTGGTGCTCCTTTTGCTCCTGAGTCCTGTGGACAAATGCGACCCGTTGCTTGGCCTCTTCCCCTTTCATAATCCAATATCCAGTGTTGAAACAGGGAGGGGCTTGCTGCAGGCACACGCCCGTTGTGAGGAAGGAGGAATGAAATGGCGATTAGGAGATCACGCTGAGCGCAAGTCACGGGGAGCCCTTGCCTGCGGTGGGGGAGGTCTGGATCCCATCAGGCCTCCCCTGGGCACAAGCTCCCTGGCCCCTCTCCAGGAACAAGCTCCCCGTCTCCACCCTCCCAGATGCTCTTCCTCTTCCATCATCCTCTTTGCAACCTAAAATGGATGTTGAGGGATCTGACCACTTGCATGTTGCCCAAGTTGTGCTTCTCCTTGGGGGGCTCTGGAGACTCAGGGCTGTTCTCAAAGCATCAAGCCTTTTTTTTTTATGTCAAGTGATTTGTTTTTTTGCTAAACAATCTACTTTTCTCTCAGAAGCTTAGTAGGTTTCTGACCCGTTTTCATCCATCCTGTGACCTGCAGCAGTACGTGTCCTGCACAAAGTTCCTTCTGAAACCTGAGACGTAGGCTGACTTTTCTTCCTTCTTTTCTTGCTTGGATGGCAGCTTCTCTCATCTCAGCTGAGCTTCTAGTGGACTCTTCTTCTGCACCCCTTCAGAACTGCAGCCCCCTGCTGTATTCTAACCAGGGCTGCTCACCTGGTGCCTTTCTTGCAAGTGAAATCATCAGGCCCTCTCCACAGGGCCAACCGTCTGCTGCTCTCTGTCTTGGGTTTTTCTGGTTTGACATCTTCAAAGACTGTTCAGCAACCACATAGACACAGTGCAGAAAGGGATGCCCAGACATGTGTGCCCATGGACCCCTCCTAACCCAGTGAGGAAGGGGCCCGTGGGCAGTCTTCCGCCTAAGTGCACAGTTCTTAGGAGAGCTGCAGGGGTCTCCTCAGAAGATCATGCAGGCTGACTGTCATTTGCTCATGGCCGAGGCCAATGTCAAAATGAGTGTTTTCTGTTGGTTCTTTCAGTTCCTAATTTTTCATCCATCATTCCTTTAAATCATTTTCCAAATGATCTATTCGTATGGAGGCCTTCAACTTCAACTCTGATTTTTGGGAATGCACAGGAAAAGTAGCAGCTAACTGGAGGCTCTCTGGTGGAAAGGAAACTCCTTTATTACAAAGTTTTCCCCCCAGTCATTTTTTCCAAATGAGACGTTTCACAGAACTTTCTCCACTCAAAGACTTTCATTCTGTTTCTCTTCTCTGACACTGTTTTTTTTTCACTTATTTATTTATTTGCTTGCTGACTTTATTCTCCACATCATCCAGGTCCTGAATTTCTGAACCTCATCTATTCCAATTGATTTCTGCTTACCCAAAATGCTGATAGCTTTTTGGACCTCAATTCACCTCCATAGTGTGTCGCCCACTACATCAATAGTAGCCAATTCACAAAACGCACTTCTGCTTTCCAAGGTCTTCCCCTAAGTTGCAAGAGCAATAGGCTCAGCCCCCTGGCAATCACAGGAGACAGTGCTGCTTGATATCTTGGGCCAGCTCATCTGAATGCCTCCATTCCTTTCTCCAAGACCTCTCTTCCCCGTCCACTTTTGAGCACTCACCGGAGAGCATACATTTTATGGTTCTGATACAGCAGCATCCAACTTCAAGTACTAATTTCTACTTTAGGGTATTCAACAGTGACGGTCACAAGCACAAAGGCTGAAACCCGGTGAGGAACATCATGAAGGTGCGTCCCACACTCATGCTGTCCTAAGCCTGTTGGATCCCTTCCCCCACAGTGCAGATGGGTCATCGGGAGTAACTCTCTGTGCCCAGGAGGAGCAGGAGAGGGACATCCAGCTTAAGACAACACACATTGTTCTGGTCAAGGTCTGCGGGCCACAGGCTCCGATCCCTAAGACTTCTCCCCAGCAGGGATTCGGAAGGAGTGATGGCTGTTTGAGCTTGTTCCTTTCTACTGCTCTCAGATGGGTTTGGTGCTGGGAGAGTTTGTAGACCATCCAAGAGAAGAACAAAAACAACAATTGCCTTCAACTAGTGGCCTTGCTGTTGCCGTGGCCACGCCAAGGTCCTTGCCCACAGGCCTGTTTCTGCGTGGTCTTGGTGTCCAAGTCACTAGGTGCTTCCTGGTAAAGGACCTGAATTCACCTGCATGAAGGACCTCTCCTCTTCCTCATCCTCTCCCAAACTCACCCCTGCTCTTCTCCTGGAGAGCCAGGGTACTTCAGCTGCTGCAGATTTCCAGGTTAACTGACCTTCTAAAGAGTGTCTAAAGTAGGTTTAAACTCCCCAGTTTTAGGACTCTCATCTGATGTGAGGTTCAGACTCATATCACCTTGCCACGGCACCCCGCCTCGCCCAGGTCTTTTCGTCTGGTGGCGTAGCTGACCGCTGCGGCTCCATTGCAGAGTGTGGTCTCTTGGATGACGAAGGAAGATCCTCTTTGCAGACTGATGAAGTGGAACCTCCAACTCCACATGTTGAACTTAATCTTTGTGGACAACTAATAATGATCATCCTGCAACCTTAAAATTCTCCAGACCCCAGATAATTTCTCCAGTTCTTCATTTTGATTGAGTTATACAGTCTGTGAAATGTTTAAAGTCATATTTGATTAATCTTTCATTTCAAATATAGGGTAGCATTTCCCCATGGAAAATCGTTTCTTTTTTCTTTCACCAAAATTGGATTTTTTTTTAATTTTTTTTTTTTTTTTTTGTGCATGGACGGTGGGGGAGGTGGAGACTTGAGATAGAATTTGGAGTTGCCTTTAAAAAAAAAAAAAGATGGTTCTTTTTCCAGCAGTCGTCAGTTTCTCAGAGTGCTCGCTGCTGTTAAATCATTTACTGTACAAGATGAAGTCTTTCTTGGCCGGGAAGCAGATGCGTTTCAGCTGCCATAGCAGTGAGATTCACTCTTAGAAACAGATCCTGGGCATAGCTTCCGTGGGCCCCTGACTTTTCTGGGCTGAGGGGAGTTTACCGTCAAAGCACCACACAGACTTCCTTCCCCAGCACTTTAATCCTGATTCACAATCTTGTCCTTCTGAGGAGAAGCATCGGAGAAAAAGCAAATCTTTTTTTTTTTCTTTTTGTTTTTCATAATCTGGTCCTTTTGCATTGACCACAGCCTCCTGTGTTGCAGAGCTTCATACAACAGGTAATATCTGTCTTGTTGGCCATGGTTAGCATTCCTCTAACACTGCCCGTACGTCTCAAAGATTTTTGGGGTAGCCACTGGGTGTTGACGAGACTGAATGAAAAGAATTCTAAAAATATCAAAAGGGAAGAAAAGGGGCCAGGTGGGTCTCTGACGGCTGTTAAATGGGGGACTCCAACAACACAGAGGAGGGTCTTAGGTAAAAGCACATTTTGGGAATGTCATTTGCTGTGATGTCATTTGCTGTCTGGCACACTAACTCTCCCTTCTGGGTGGCTGTAGGACATCAGGGATATGTTCTCACCGAGATGGTTGTGGTAGGAGGGCAGGTGGCAGAGGGTATGCGGGGTCACCAGATACCAGGTTCACGGATGAGCACAGGAGAAGGGCACCCAGCAGTGGGCAGCCAGATTAGACTGGCTGAGACCAGACTGGGCCTAAGAAGAGGATGGGCAGAGGAAGAAGCTGGAGACTTCAGGACTTGGTGGCCTGTTGTGCTGTCAGAACAATGTTGCCTTGGGCCCTCCTGCTGGGGGCTGGCTGGGGCTGGTCAGGTGAAACCTGGCTAGCACAGCAACTTTTCAAACAATGGCCCAAGTGAGTTGACCCGTCTTGGAATATCACAGTATCCCATCACTTTTATTAAGATATGTGTGTATGATTTCAGTGTTTGGCGATTGGGAACAAAGAGACACCATCAAAATTTATCATTGAGGGAAAAAAAAGTAGCTTTAAATATGTTTGTTAAAGGGAAATAGTACCTACCCGGTTTTAATTTATACATATTCACTGATATTCTGAAAAGCCAGCTTCCTATTCAAATGGCACTTAATCTTTGTTCCTCATTCATTTTGTAATATGAATAGATTTGGCAGTTACAAAAAAAATAATAATAACTCGTGAAAAGCTTACTCCAAAGTTTAAAATTCAAATTAAAAATGCCTTTCCGTCAAGCGCACACTCTGATAGGGCAGGACACACAGAAGTTCAATACCCATTTTCTAAATGTTGACTGCCGTCTGAGTAGCCCAGATGTCTTCTGAATTAGCAGGGTTTTCCTCTTTCCCCGTCTGTCACTGTGAATCTTCTCTCTTTGCCTATTTATTCGTGCACACACAACAGCAGTAATTGGAAATTAAGTCTTATAAAATGAATATCCATCTTTCTGTTACTTCAAAGCCTCTTTTGGCTTTTATTTGAAGAATTAATATGCTCATTCTCATTTTGTGGAAATGCAGACAAAACACATGTCTCTTCCTAATTCTATCTATGAGATTAATATATCTGTGGGATCCTTCTGCTGGATTTGAATGAAGATTCAGCTGCTGTTTTGAAAGAGCAATGATAATGTAGGGCCACCGTTGGGTGCCTGACAGGAAGCAGGGACTCCGCCACTAGGAGGAACACAAAACAACCGGCTCGGAAATCGTCCAGCACCTGTGTTTCAGGTCAATTTTGAAGAATGAAAATAAGACAGTCATTCCATGTTGACTGAGTGGGATGGTTGGAATGGCAGTTTCTACTTATTTTCTGTCCGGCTTAAAGGAGGGCAGACTCTGCAGCAGTTCACAGCAACCCCCTCTCCATCTCTAGGGCAGCCCCTGGATGATGCTCTAGCCTTAGGATCTGACCTCAGGTCACTGCACCACAGCCGCTGTGGTCAACAGACCTGTCCACTTGGTCCAGACTGGCGGATCCCAGCAGGGGTCTCAGGAGGAACAGCTTTCCTCCTCTGTAGCATTGTCTGCAGGGAGCTGGGGAGCTGCAGCTCCGCCTCCAGCCAGGGCCCCCTCTGCTGCAAGTGCTCCTGAGCTGTGGCTTCTCAACCCTGCGCCCTGCCCACCAGGAGATCTGGGGACCTCCCTTCTCTGCTGGGAGAAGCGGAGGCCTCAAGACCCCCGAGAAGGATGACTCTTGTGTGAACCTGGGAGACGTCTCCTTCCCTCCCCCAGAGGCCAGGGCCATCTGCAAGGAGCAGCTGTCCTTCAGGAACAACAGGCTGTGATTCCCAAGCCGACTCCACGTGCATGAGAGTCTGTGCGTGTCCCTGTCCTGGTTTTAAAAAACGACTTTTTAATAACTTTGACTCTGTGACGACAGTGGGTTTGGGGTTGTGTAGCCCCACAACACTTATTTATTTATGATCCACAAGAGTTTCTAAAATATTTCCAATTTAATGTTGAACATGTCCTCATAAATTCTTGATTATTATTTTCTAAAAACTTAATAGGCGTGTCTAAGATTTGGGGATTTTTTTTTCTATGAAGAAAAAGATTTGATGTCTCTTTAGAAAATATTTTCTGCTGGCCATTCATAAAGATGACTTTCATCATGAGGACATCTCTCTTATCCCCACTTTTTTTTTGTAGATTTTACTATAAATATAGGAGATTATAATACAATTTTAAATAACTTTGTTCTTAATAAAGCCTTTATAAAAATGGTGTCCGATTTTCTATCTAGAAGTTCACTTAATAAACAAAATAGAAAAACAAGAATCTTTCTGTTCTTTCTACTTAATGAGGCAGTACTCAAGTTACCCTGTGACATTTGTTTCCAAGTGAGATTTGTCACTATCTTCAATTAACATGGGAGAGAAAAGAAAAGAAAAAAAGAAGTACACCTGGGGATTTCTGGGTCCTGACTCAGAAAACGGTAATTAGTAGGTAAAGAGTATTGAGAGAGATCACGAAGTGGTTCAACCTAATTTCTATCATGAAGATTATTTTTAATGAGGTGACTTTTGTAGAGAAAAATGCCTTGCCAGAAATTGAAATTGAATAGCTATGAATAATAATCATCCATCTGGGATTTTAATATTAAAATTATGAACAGAGAGAAACATGTTTTGTATTTTAACATTATTTAGGAGCAAGACTGCTTCCCTCCTAACCAGTGACTGGCTATTATTCTGTGATGGCCCTGTACTGGAATCCTCTTCTCCCTCCCTCAGCACCTGAGGTCCTGGCCACCTGCTAAGGAACAGGGCTTTGGAGCAGAAGAGAGAAGGCCACCCCACATCCGGAGTCTCCATCTCTCTGTCTCTTTCTTTGCACTTCATGACTTGCGAGCTATTTCAGGAAGAGATCTTGATTGAACTACATTTGGGTTTCCTGATTGAAGGGATTGGAATGTGCCTGAGGAAGCAAAATTCTGAAAATAAAGTTGGAGACTCAGTGCTAAATGCTCGGCAAGCTGTTCTAACCATCTCTGCAACTGGGAAGCATTGGCTAATGGCTCTCCCGGAGAGCAGCCCGGGCTAGCTCATGTCCACACGTGCAGTGGAACCTGTACTGAGCTCTCAGAACTCGCCTCCTCTGGCCGATTTGGGGACAACAATTCCAGTTCCATACAGAAGTGTGACAATAGTACTTCAACTTCTTTGTGTGTGGAGGATGTCGCAGCCTAGTGAATAGGATCATCTGGGAACTTTCAGTGCACACTTCCTCTGTGTAAGACTGTGCAGACACATTGGGAGCCCTATTCTGCTCTGCCTGGTTCCACACAGCACTGGAGATGGGTGACCTGCTACAACCACCCAGCTGCACAGCCCCTCGGAGATGGGTGTGACCCGCCAAGATGCCAACCAACCTGCTGACTACAAGACATCATGAAACAAGACTCCATCCTCGAAACCTTATCCCTGCCTTTAATGTACCCCCTTGAATAAACCACGGGAGGCATTTTCTAATTGTCTACCTCCATCTCCTGTGTGGACTGGACCTATCAGGGGCTCCAACTTTTTGAAACTATCTTTCTGACTTTGTCTTTGTTCTTCACTAATTATTCTAGACTTGAGTTTCTTAGGCTTATCCCTCTGAGCAGACAAGAATTCCCTGGTGAGGTGCCGGTCACCCCACGATATTTCTTCATTCATTTAAACGATAGGTAGAAGACTCAACTCTTCTCAAATTTTTATTTTAGCTGAATGATTGGATCCATATAGAAATAAACATTTCTCCTTTTAGAATTTCTTTACTATTTGACTATTTGAATATATAGAGACATAAATGCTATAGAAAGCCATCATGCTTTCTTACATAATTAATCTTGCTCATGAGTTGAACACTGCCTAAATAATTTTTGAATAGCATGACACTGTAGAAAAAGTTGTTAAATTTTCCATAAGTCATAAGAATTACTTCTTAAACATTTTCTTAAGTGTTTTAGATTATAAATCTTTGCCCTTAGTTATAATACCAATATAAGGAAAGTTCATAGTTCTTTTCTAATATTCATTTTTTAGTTGTAGTTGGACACAATACCTTTATTTTATTAATTTATTTTTATGTGGTCCTGAGGATTGAACCCAGAGCCCTGTATATGCTAGTCAAGTGCTCTACCACTGAGCCACATCCCCAGCCCAAAGTGCACACTTTTATTTAGGTTTTTTTTTTTTGATTATTATTAATTCTCTTGCTGACACTTTTAAGTGAGTTGCCTTCTTTCTATTTAAAGAAAATGAGGAATTGGAAACAAATGAGAAGTATGTGCTATGATGTCCCTAAGCAATGAGCTTAAATTACACAGTCAATAAGCATTCCATTGTAGTCTTACTACTAAAGATTAAGGGTATAAAGCATGTCATTGTATGTGACAATTTAACCTGAATCAAGAAGAATAGATACTAATCCTGTAGGTAAACATTGCTAATTACCACATGAATCGATGTGCAATCTGAAATGATTAGAGTCCCATGCTCTTTGGTACAGTTCCATCCGATGTAAGAAATGCCACCAGAAGAGAAGGAGGAAGGAAGGGGGTTCTGCAGCATCTAGGTGATGCTAATGGTATGGGGAGGGGGTGAGTTTCTGGCCTCACATTTTCTTCTGACATTCTTTCTAGTTTCCAGTATCTCATGGATTTGCAATGGTCTTCTGAAGGCTAGGAAATTCTCCAAGATCACTTCTTTGGTAAAAATCAGTTTTAATAGTAAATACTGAGTAGCCTTTCTCCTCAGGGAAAGAAAATAAGGGGGTGAAGAAATACAAACCTGGCCATGGAAATGCAAGGGCCTTGGGTTGCCCATAGGTGCTGATATCAGCTCAGGAAGGTCCCTGGAGACCAGCGTCAGGAGAAGCACCAGGCAGGCTCTTGAGCAACGTCAGGATGTCAGTACCAGGGAGAGGCTGGAGGAGGAAGCTCAAGCCAGCAAGGTGATCAGGCCCAGGGGGGACAGCCTGTCTCAATGTCTCTTTCCAGCCAGGATCCCCACTGCTGAGGCTCACCTCACCCAATGATGCTGCACAACAGGGAACAGGTAGTCCAAGAAACTCTCTCTCAGGCAAGACGAGAACATAACCCACACTCATCAAATAGTAATGCAAGGCCAGAACAAAGAGCTGGAAGAGCAAATTCGTTAAAAAATAATGACGCACACCTAAGAAAACAGCTATTAGGAAGATGGGGACAAGATTTTAAAATGTTAGGGAAAGGTGTAATTTTTCAATAAAGAAATAATAAGTACCAGTGGACAAATTGGATACACATGGTAACATTGTGTTTAAACATTTTGTGCCTCCGCTGACAGGGACTGGTCATCTGACGTCAAATGGACAAGGACTTCTTATTCTAAAACTTGTTCTTGTCGGGCATGGTAGTGCATGCCTTTAATCCCAGTATTTGTGAGGCTGAGGCAGGAGGATCATGAGTTCAAAGCCAGCCTCAGTAAAAGTGAGGCACTAAGTAACTCAGTGAGACCCTGTCTCTAAATAAAATACAAAATAGGGCTCTGGATGTGACTCAGTGGCCAAGTTCCCTTGAATTCAATCCCTCACACCAAACAAACAAACAAACAAAAAAAACCAAAAACTTGTTCCTATCATCTTTACATATGCAGGTAGTTTGAAACTTTGTTTTAATTAAAGATGGAATTTTAAATTAAGTTTTACAAAATGTTTTCTTGCACAGTATTTTAATTGGCCTTTATGACAATGTAGTAAGACTTGGCAAACTATATTTCTTTAGGTTTATAAAGGGGGATCCTAAACCACAAAATTTTTAGGTGCTAAAGTTCACAAGATTTAAACTCTAATTTGCTTAAAAGCATAATTTTAGCGGAACTGGATCGTCTTTCCATGAGATCACTGTAGTAATGTTTATGCCCTTATGTTCTTGGATTTTATTCTACCTTAAATATGTATACAGTGCTAGAGGAAAGGCCTCTGAGAAAGTTTGCTGTAGATTCTTTTGTTAAGGGAAACAGTCGACAAGGGTCTAAATATGTGCAGATGCAAAATGGGTTAAATAATGAAAACAGCACAGACATTAAAGGGAATGAAGTAGGTACTGCACAGACCCCTGAGGCACGCCCTGCATGTGCTATGTGAAGAGCCAGCTTGAAAAGAAGTGGATGTCTTCTTGATTCATAGGTAAAGATGAGCCATGTTCACGACACAGACGGCAATGCTTTCAGGAAGAATGTTGTAGTTCTGTGCACCAAATTGCTAAGTGTGAGAATGCTTCTCAAGAGGTCTTGTTTTCAAGTTAAGTTTATGCAACCTTTTTATTTTTAATTTTAATTTAATTTTATTTTTTACTTTTATTGATTCATTTATTAAATACACGACAGCAGAATTCGTTACAATTCTTATTACACATATAGAGTACAATTTTTCATATCTTTGAATATAGAGTATGTTCACACCAATTCATGCCTTATACAAAAACAACAACAACAACAACAACAACAACAACAAAACTATGCAACCTTTTAAAACTAAGCTTTGTGTAAAATTAGCAATTCTAAAAGTGAAAATAAATCTAAAAGTAAGGTGATAAAGATACATAACTATACAAAATTCTTTCTGAGCTTTTTATCTTCATACATGGTATCATAAGAGTTTGGCTTATGGGTCTTCTAAAAACTCTAGCAGGTTGATAGAAAAGTTTCTTACCCCTGCCTCTTAGGGAGAGCAGTCTGAAGTTCTGTATTCGAATCACAATTCTGCCAGTCACCGGGTACAGCTGAGCCACAGATTTCTCATTGATAAAATTAGAGCATTAGAAATAGGAAGAATCTGCTCAGTGGATCAGACAACTTAAAAATCAACCCAAAACCTGAAAATCAATGCACTTCAATGAGAGAAATGAAAAACTCTTTTCTGAAGAACTGTGGCCATATTTCTTAAAAATATATTTGTGAATATTTTCAAGAATATTTTAAAATGTCTGGATAAGATTAAATGTCCTATGAAGAGGGGAAGGGCCAGGCTGATTACCAACCCCAAACTTGGGACAGGGGACAAATCTATAGTACAGAAATTGGAGCTGTTTTGTCAGATCCCAACTGATGGTGAGCAGAGTTTAAGAGCATCATATGGCCCTTACACTTGTCCTTTAGTTGGGTAAGCATTTTTACGACCCTTTTCATAGCTCTTTGTTTCTAACTCATTGACTCTGGTGTTGGGGTGTAGGTGGTGGGCTTGTCGGTCCAGCTCATACGACAGTTATGTTTGTGTGTTGTGACATAAACCATGAGCACACCACAAGTTTGTTTGCTGACATTCTTACATCACGGCTAATTGAGCCTTTCCCCCTAGAAACAAAATAACCCCATGAAAATATAATTCAAATTTGCACAATAGTTTCCCTTTATCAAATATTTAGTGAACAGGCACAGTGCAATTTCAATACTTTTAATATTTAATAATAGAAAGAGTGTTCTACTTTATTGTGATATTAATTCAATTTATTGTATGATAACTTTAACCTCTGTTCCACTTTATATTGAGCAACATTTCATGTATACAAAAAGCATAGAAAATAGAAAAATCATACCAACTACTCAGTATATCAAATCCCAACATTTTGCCACAGTGTCTCGGATGCTTTTAAGAAATGAAATATTTCAAAAACATTTGAAGATCCCTATGTATCCAAATAAATATCTGTTTCTTCCCCATTCAGGGGTAATGATCACATAGAATTGGGTACTCTTCATCCTCTTACATTTTTCCAAACCATTATTTCATTAATAGAAATCAACATGTAATACACAGAATTGGTTTGAAAAATTTCTTTTCAACCCAATTTGTTTATCTCTTCAATTAAAATTTCAAAATGTGAATTTTGATAATTTGTACAGATGCATATAAACACTATAGATTCTTATGTGCAGCTTGATTTCTTTACTCAACACTGCATTATTCATATTCACATATGAAGTTCTGTTTCAATCATTTTAACTTTTATTTAGTGTTTCACTGTGAATAGGTACCAGAGACACACTAACTGCTAAAGAGAAGCCTGTTCAATGGCGTTTGATAAAGCATCTCAGTGGGCACAGGACCCTGGTGATGGGAGTGGGCAGTAGGGGAGAGACAGGGCCAACTCTGAAGGTAGCAAGGTCAAGTGGGGTTAATCACCCAAAGGAAGGCGGGGTCAGTGGATGGAAACCGACTGATGGGATAGGTCAGGGCAGGGGGAGTCTAGCCAACCTGACCTGATAGGATTCTTGCTTAGGGCACACTGGGGTGATGGCATCACCCGGAGAAGCAGGGTGGGTGGATGAGGAATCTGATCGGGTACAGAGAGAGCTCAGAGATCCAGGGTGGGAATTTCCTAGTCAAAGCTGTATTGCACAAGGAAGTGCACAGTTGGGCCTAGAAAAATCGGAACTGGACTGAAGTTTGGTCAAGCAGAGGATCTTTGCATGACATTCGCTTCTTATTACTGAATCATTGTTATCTTTAAGTTACCAGGAATATTTTAAATCATCTCCACTACGTTCCTTATCATAAGCAAGGCTGCTGTGAATATTCTCATACATGTCTCTTTATGCATTCGTAAATATTTCTCTAAGATACTTTTGAAGGCATAAAATTCTACAGTCAAAGATCATACACATCCTTCACCCTCCTGAATATTTTAAAATTAGTCTCCAAGGAACTAATACTAATATCTACTACATCCTCCTTAGCAGAGTATGTGACTTCTTTTTCTCTAAATTTAATCTTGCTATTACTGTTGGATGTTATGATTCAGTATTGTATTTAGCATTCATCTGTCTCCCAATGAGGCTGAGCATGTTTTTCTTTCTTTTGGACATTTAAGTTTCTTCTTTCGGGTATTCCTTGTTCTTAATGTTCTTCCCATTTTCTTCCTGAGCTTGCTTATTGATCATAGAGTTGGAGAAGACGTGGGTAATATTTTGTGTTTTGTTGATTAGGTCCTTGAAGAAACATTCTAAATGGCAAGGGTTTTGCTTGGCTTTTTGCTCTTTTAACGCACTGGTGCTTTTACATTTAATGCAGTAAACGGATGTATCTTCTTTCTAGAATTTACCTTTTTCATTATTTGAAGAGGAAACCCTCTCCTGGTTCTTTCTTGTGTGTATGTTTGGGTGTCTCTGGTCCTTTTCTATTTTCTGCTTCTTGCTACATGACTTTGCTCTAAGCTTCAGCTCAGACTCAGTTCCCTCCTGTGCGGTGTGAGGTAGGAAATACCTCTGCTCTGGCCACCTGTGTGCCCAATTATCTGAGCCCCATACATCTTCCTCAGGGTTTTCTATTTTTCACTCTGCCATACATCCAGTGTCCACATGTTGCAGGGCTGTGTTTTTATGCTTCAGATTTTGTTCCAGTTGCTGTTTTTTTTTTTCTTTTGGTGTCTGCACTTAAAGCCTAATTTCTTGTGTATTACGCCGAGTCATCTTTTTAATCTGGCTAGGGAACAAACACTTTGTCCTAGAAGACCCTTTCCGGGCTGGCGTTGACTTTTACCATTTCAGGATGAGAGGTAAAGGGACACGGGAGACCGGAGTTGACCCCCTCACAGGGCTTGGTAGGGGAAAGGCGTGGGGTGACCAGTTCCTCCCTCTTTGGCAGGAGGTTCCCTCAGTGAGGGGAGCAGTTAAAACTGAAGAGAAGCAAGGTCCAGGCCAGAGAGCACCGGGCTCGTCAGGGACGTGCCATTCCATGTTCTTTTGTTGTAGAAGGTGCATCAAAATCAGCATTCTCTACTTCTTGGAGTGTTACCTCAAAAAAGGTCATGCCTGCTCTGCACGTGGCTAGTGGACTCTGGCTTTATGAGCATCTTGCAGATGGCATCTTAGGAGTCAGAAGTGAAAGACACTGAGCTCCTTGGGCTCACGTAACTACAAGCAGACACAGGTGCACAGCTGTGTGTGACTTCCATCACCCATCTGTCTGTCCGTCTGTCAGTCTCCTGGTGCACTGAGCAGGCTTTGTGCACAGGGTGCTGGCTGCGTGGTAGCTGCTCGTAGAGGTAGTAGCCAGTGTGACAGGAATCTCGGAAGGCAGTGGAGATGGAAGCAGCCGGTGACCTGGGGATGTGCTGTGCTAACAGCTGGTGGTGGTTCATGAGATTACAGGATCATGGGAAGCCTTTTGAGCGCTGTTTTCACTAGAGACATTTATTCCCTGTCTGGAGTGGGGACAGGGAGCACCAAGCACCATCTCCTCTTGCTTCTCAGTTTTGACAGGGATCCAAAGTGACCTCGTGGTTGGGGCTTTGGGGTCCCAGCCAGTATCCTTGTCCATCTTCAATGATTAGTTCCAGGACGACATCTGGAAATGGTGTGAGACCTTGATGTTGGCCCCTCTGTGAACCAAGCACCTCTCTATTCTGTTACCACTCACCTCTGCATCTCCAAATCTGCCCCATTTTGAATATTCCTTTAGATGGACGTTAGGAGAGCTCTTCTCTGCCTCTTCTCCTGCCCCCCCCCCCACTTCTGCCTTCTGAGGGGGAGTCTGCTCTATTTTAATGTAATTATATTCTACACCCTCCTCAGTTTAGCAGCATTTGTAGATTAGAACAAGAACCATGGATTTTTGGCCTGCAATTTAGATTAACTAAAGAAGGGGAAAAAAGAAACAAGACTTTCCCACTGGAAACGGTTCAAAATTGTATTCATTTTACAAAACACAGGGGCCTGAGTAATGGGAAGAAAGATGGTCCCTCCCACCCGGGCCCTGTGTAAAGCAAGGACTCTGAAGCCACCTGAAGGTGCACTGTGGTTTAGCGTGGGTCCTGTGGCTGGGACACTTGCAAAACCACGAGCTTAGGCAGAGCCCAGCTCGGAGCTGAGTAGGACAGAAAGGGGACACTTCATGACAAAGAAAAATAATTGTGATGGAAACTACCAGATTTCTCATTTATTTTTGTGCTTTTTTGAGAGTTTTATGACTATACAGAGTGCTCTCTCGCTTTCTCTCTCTCTCTCTCTCTCTCTCTCTCTCTCTCTCTCTCTCTCTCTCTCTCTCCATACACACATTTGAACAGGAAAGCTACTACATAAAGTATTTAAAAATAGAAATATTTGTAGTATTATTCTGAGAGGTTAGATAATAAAATCGACCCATTTATTAAGCCCCCAAAGTGTCTGTGCTCAGTTTTAATAACTGGAAGCCAGGAGTGTGCTCTCTCTGAAAAACAATAAAAGGCATCCCCCCCACCTCCCCCCTCCACTCCCCCCCCACCCCAGGCTGCGACATTCACCCAGGACAGCCGCAGCCGCTCCCACCGCACCCCCTGCCCTGCACCCCTGGCCCCGGGAGCTTCCCTCACGTGCTCGCGGGCCACCTGGTCAGTTAGAGGCTGCGCGGAGGCCAGCGCTGCGCTCAGCACAGGAGCCAGGGCTGCGGCCGGGCCGAGGGCGGGCTCCCCCTTCCTCCAGGCTGGCTCAAGGTGCCATTAAAGGACAGTCCTGCCGAGGACACTGCGTGCACTTCACAAATCGCCGAGTGCTGGAAGAGGAAGCGAGGCACCATGGTAGAGTGGCAGGAGAAGCCAAAGCCCGTGTGGGAGGCGGCATTGAGATGCGAGTACAGGTGAGAGTGAGCGCCCCGACGGGAACTGCAGGGAGCTGCCAGGGAGGGAGACCTGTGCAAGGACCCTGGGGTGGGCAAAGAACTTAGGGCACTCAGAAGCAAGACAACCAGTGTGGCCCACGGAGGGTGGGCAGGGGACCAGACATGAGGCTGGGGGGAGGTATGTGGGCGTCAGGTAAGAGCACACCTGGAGGGTGTGATAGTCCCCAAGCGTGATAAACAGATTTGGAGCTGAGGAGTGGCTCCTCACTACTGAGGCTCATGTTTATCCTCCCAGCTGTCTAAGTGTTCCCTATGTGTCAGGTTTGTGTTAAGGTTTTTGTGTATGCTTAGTCCATGTTCAGAAGAACCTCCGAATAATTTTATAAACAAGGAGAAAAGAATCTGAGAATTTGTATTATGTGAAGCAAAACTCAGTTGCCAGAATTATCAATATAAATAGTAATAAACGCTGGGAAGGATGGGGGGGGTATGTACACTCACACATTATTAGTGGGACTGCAAATTAGTACAACCACTCTGGAAAGCAGTATGGAGATTCCACAAAAGACTAGGAAAGGAATCACCATATGACCCAGCTACTCTACTTCTTTTTATTTATCCAAAAGAACAAAAATCAGCACACTATAGTGCTGTAGCCACATCAGTGCTTATAGCAGCACAATTCACAATACCAACATATGGAACTAATCCACGTGCCTGTCAATAGATGAGTGGATCAAAAAAACGGAGTAAATACACAGAATGAAGTTTTATTCAGCTATGAAGAAGAATGGAATGATGACATCTGCCAGTAAATGGACGGAACTGGAGAACATCATGTTATGTGAAATTAGCCAGATTCAAAAAAATCAAGAGTTGAATGTTCTCTCCAGAATACAGGAGCTAGAGCTAAGTAAAGGGGAGAAGGGGTGGGGCAGTCTGACCTCATAAAGACAGAGGGAAAATCAGTGGAGTAAAAGGAGATTGAGGGGCAGGGAGGAGGGACGGGAAAGGGGAGGAAATGCAGAACACATTTGACAAAATTACGCTATGTGCATGTATACACACCACAGTGAATTCCACCCTTGTGTGTGGGCCATTCTTCATAGCTGCGGCCTCTCTGCAGATTGAAAGAAGTCTGTGCGGTTGCAGTCCATCTTCAAGTTGCTCCCACCTTCCCCTCCACCAGCCACCCTCTTCCCATTGTCCTCTACTGCTCTCCTTGTTCTAGGACAGAACTCTTCTTAATGGGCAGGGATCCTGGGGAAGATACTTTACCCACAAGGTAATAGCGCCCGGCTCTGTTGATCTGGCAGATGGCTCCGACCTATCATCTTCTCAGTTCCTAAGCCTAATGTTAACTGCTGCTCCCATGCCTCAGCTCCTTCTCTCCCCCCAACTCATCCCCTTCTGAATCCATGCTCACTTTAATGAACTTTTGACTCTTTTCCTTTTTCCCAGAAAGTGTGGAGGGTCCCGTTGTTCTTCTTGAGTCCAAACAATGGCCAAAGCCTGACGACATTTTTCTCCATGCTAACCTTGTGTGAAACGAAGGGTGAGGGTTGGAGATTTGCCACCTTGCTCTGTCTGTGTTGTGCTGCTGTCATGGAGTGCCCAAGGCCTAGGGATGCACAGTGGACGGAGGTATGCTGGCCCACAAATGTGGAGGCTGGGCAGTCAAAGATCAAGTGGTGCTCAATGGGGACAGCCTTCTGGCCATCTGTGCCATGACATGGTGGAAGAGCAACAGGGCAAAGACAGGGAGCGAGAGAGCAAGAGGGAGCTGAATTCCCTTCTGTGAAGGTACCAGCCCTCTCAGGAAGGCCCACACCTCCTGGCCAGCACGTGGCCCTCTTACTGCTGTTCAGGGGGCACTTAGATTTCCATGTGAGACTGGGAGACAAACTTTCAAACTGCAATGCTCTTCTTCACCCTTCGTAGCTGCAGGGTGCCCGCTCCCAGGGATGGCGGCTGAACCCCTCTGAAACGCCGGTGCTGGCTCATCCTGTGCTTCACCAGAGTTCACTTGAGACAAGAAGAGGGTGGTGTCCAGAGAGTTAAATGGGTGTTAGCAATAAGTACTCCAAGATGGTGCCTTCCTTCATCTTTCCTTTCTGCTGCACCTAAAAATACAGAGTGCCTCAAAGTTAGATCAGGTGCTCTCCTTCTTTCATCCTCCTCCTCCTCCTCCTCCTCGCTCTTTGCTTCTTCTGTTCCCTCTACAACATTTGAAATGCAGATGTTAAACCACATTCCTACACACCAGCTGCTTGTGATATGTCTTTCCAAAAAATATGTGTATATTTTATTCTTTCCCCAGTAGCTGTTTGGACCCCTCCTTTTGAGGGAAATTGAGAAGATTTTCTGCAGCTGGGCTTCTATTTCAAAAATAGAGGTGTTGGGACCCCAGTAATTTCCGCCTTGGTGCAGGTAGTATTATGAATCACATCATCCAAACATAATATGGTTCACTCACTGGAGGCAAGTTTGGTAGACAGCTCTCACTATTTTTAATTTAAAATATTAAATAGCAAACTAGTAAAATATATCCCGACATTATAATCTGGGTAATTTATCTTTCTAGGGAAAATGCATTCAGGTTTCACTGTGATTTATTTAATAAACACAGATAATCTTCAAAATATATTCACCTTTTAGAGACAGAGAACATCCATGCATTGTAATATACAGATAGTTTGTCAAAGGGACACCCACAACATTATTGAACCCTGTAACTTTGGACTGGAAAAACAGACAAAAATAAGTGGGGGCCGGCAATATTCTCAAAATGGAAATAAAAATCTATAAAAAATAGTGGAAGAAATATTAGATAGGAGGCCCAGGGGTCAGCTGGTGTTATGACCTTACTCTGGTCTAAGACTTTGTCTGACATGGACAATTAGCCCCCTTGCACCTCAGTTGCATTATTTATAGAAGAAATGTGATCTTACCTACTATGTCACTGCCAGTGTTCTCTAACCATCCCTTTATTGTAGAGCTGAGGTGGCCCTCGTGCTGTAAACTCTAATGTATTGTGACAATGGGACATTCTCCAGGGCCTGGATTCTTGTCTGTGAGCATGCAGCTCTGAAGAGTCAACTCACACTGTGAGGTCATGTGCAAGAGAGGGTGCAGTAGGAGATCACAAATGAAACTTCAGGTCCTGATGCTTTAGGTGGAGTCCAACTCCACAAAGATGGCACCCCTCGCTGGCCACCGAATGTGCCATGCTGGTTCTGCCTTGGTGCCCCTGGACCTGCTCGGCCTCTGCCCCTCTCCTCACTGTGGCTATCTGCCTGTTTCCTGTTTTCTAGTTTGATTCATCCTGTTTATTAATTCTTGGCATTATTTCCTGAGCTTTAGAAGTCCTGTTGAGAAAGTCATTGCCTGTGCCTATATGCTGGAATGTTGACCCTACCTTTTCTTCTAAAAGTTGTGTAGTTTCTGGTTTAAATCTGAGGTCTTTGATCCATTTTCAGTTGATTTCTGTGCAGGGTATAGATAAGGGTATAGTTAAATTCTTCTACATATGGATAACCAGTTTTCCCAGCACCATTTCTCCAGTGAAGGTTTTCGCCACCTTTGTCAAAGGATTGGATGACGGTAACTGTGTAGGTTTGTGTCTGTGTTTTCTATTCTGCGTCATTGGTCTATGTGTCTGTTTTTGTGCCAGTATCATGCAGTTTTTGTTACTATAGCTCTGTAATATATCTGAAGTCAGGTATTATGATGCCTCTAGGATTGCTTTTTAGGTTTAGAATTTCTTTGGTTATTCTGGATCTTTTATTCTTCCAAATGAATTTTAGGATTCTTTTTTTTTATGGTTCTGTGATAAATTTCACTGGTATTTTGATGGGGATAGCTACTGAATTTGCACATTGTTTTTGGTAGTATGTCCATTTGAAGAACATTAATGCTGCCTGTCTGTTCACATGGAAGGTCTTTCTACCTTCTGAGGTCTTCTGCAATTACTTTCTTCAATATTCTGTAGTTTTCACTGTAGGGTTTTTCACTTCCTTGGTTAGATTTATTCCTATGTAGGTAGGTATTTTGAGGCTTTAGTGAATGGAATCATTTTCCTGATTTCTTTTTTAGCAGATTCATTGTTCATATATAGGAAACCTATTGATTTTTTTGTATGTTGACTTTTTAACCTGCTACTTTGCCAAATTTGTTTATTAGCTCTAGCAGTCTTGGTTTAGTTGGATCTTCTACGTATAAGATCATATCTTCTTCAAACATTGATGATTTGACTTCTTCTTTTCCTATTTTTATCTCTTTTATTTCCTTCTATTGTCTAATTGCTCTGGCTAGAATCTCTAGGACTATATGAAATAGGAGTGGGAAATGTGGATATCCTTGTTTTATCCCTGATTTTAAAGAAAATGCTTTCAGTTTTTCCCCAGTAACTATGAGGTTGGCTTTGGATTTTTCACATATAGCCTTTATGATGTTGAGACATGTTTCTTCTATCTCTAGTTTCTTCAGGTTTTATCATGAATGGCCACTGAATTTTATCTAAGAGTTTTCATTCTGCTGTG
This sequence comes from Ictidomys tridecemlineatus, assembly GCF_052094955.1. Classification (NCBI taxonomy): domain Eukaryota; kingdom Metazoa; phylum Chordata; class Mammalia; order Rodentia; family Sciuridae; genus Ictidomys; species Ictidomys tridecemlineatus. The sequence continues at coordinate 153,471,126 of NC_135484.1, read as the reverse complement.
AAGGGCTTCTCTGCAACCATTGAGAGGACTAAGTAATTTTTGTCCTTAATTCTGCTTATGAGATGAATTATATTTATTGATTTTCATATGGTGAAACATCCTTGCATCACTAGACTAAAACCAACTGGGTCATGATGTACAATCTTCTCCATATGTTGTTGAATGTGATTTGGTAATATTTTATAGAGCACGTTTGCATGTAAGTGTATCAGGGATCTTGGTCTGTGGTTTTCTTGATGTGTCCTTATCTGGTTTTGGTATGAGTATGATCCTGGCCTCATGGAAAAAAATGGGACATATTCTATTCCATTTATTTTTATTTCATGGATTAATTTGAAGGTATTGGCATGAGTTCTTTGTTAAATGTCTGGTGGAATTTTGCTGAAAATCCATCTGGTCTTGGGCTTTTCTTTTTTGGAAGACTTTTTATTACTGCTCTCTCATTGCAGTTTATCTGTCAATCTAGATTTTCTATGTCCTCTTGATTCAGTTTTGGAAGATTGTATTTGTCTAGAAATGTACACATTTTTTCCGGTTTTCCAATTTATTGGAGCATAAATTTTCAAAATAATTCTTAACGATCCTCTGGAATTCTGTGATGTCTGTGGTGATTACTCCTTTTTCATCTCTAATTTTATGAACTTGGCTCTTTTTTTCTTTTGGTTAGTTTGGATAAGGGCATATCAACCTTGTTTATCTTTTCAAAGAATCAATTCATTGTTTTATTGATCCCTATATTGCTTTTTTAAACAACTTTTTAAAAAATATTTATTTTTTAACTGTAGTTGTTAATACCTTTATTTTTTTTTATGTGGTGCTGAGCATCGAACCCAGGGCCTTGCACGTGCTAGGTGAGCATTCTACCACTGAGCCACAACCCCCGCCCTTGTATTGCTTTTTAAATTCTAAATTCCATTGATTTTGCCTCTGTCATAATTATTTTTTTCTTTTTATTGGTTTAGAAATTAGATTGTTCTTCTTTTTCAAGGGGCTTGAGATGCATTGTTAGGTTGTTTTTTGGAGGGGGAATCTTTCCAATTTTCTTATGTAGGCACTCATAGCAATAAATTTTCATCTTAGAACTTCCTTCATAGTGTCCCAGAAGTACTGATATACTGTATCACTATTATGATTTGAGTCTAAGAATTTTTAAATTTCTTACTTGCTTTCTTCTATCAACCATTCATCATTCAAAAGTATATTATGCAATATACTAACACATGAAAATTTTATAATTCATGAAATCTACAATAGGATCAAAGTAAACATTATCAATAAATCAAAATGAAAGGAATTAATAAATGTCTGTAATTACATTGGATGTAAGTGCTCTCAACTTGCCAATTAAAATAACAGTGTTTTAAAAAGTACAATTCATACAATCTCCTTGTGTTTTTATGTGGCAACCTCCATGTGTTAATATAGTTCCACAGGGTTTCATTGTGTTGATTTCTAATTTCATTCCATTGTGATTTGATGAGAATCAAGGAATTTTTTTTTTTTTTTTTGCTAAGTATTGTGGCCTAAAATATGGTCAATTTGGGAGAAGGTTTCATGAACCACTGAGAAGAATGTATACTCAGTTTTTGTTAGATTAAATATTGTACAGATGTCTTCTAAGTCCATTTGACTTATAATATTTATAGTTTCAAAGGGTCTTTACTGAGTTTATGTCTGGATGACCTATATAATGATGAGAGAGGTGTTTAAATCACCAAGTATTATAATATTGGGGTCTATCTGAGAATGCAACTCTCTTTTATGTGATTAGTTGCACCTACATTTGGGACCTAAATATTTATTATTGTTATATCTTCTTGTTGGGTTCTTTCTGTTCCACATACACAGTGACTATTTTGTTTCTTTTGATCTTTTGATTTATTTTAGTTTTAATTCTACTATCTTAGATACTGAGAGTAGCTACTCCTGCTTGTTTGGGGGCTCCATTTGCAAGGTATATAAATTTTCATCCTTTCACTTTTAGCCTGTAATTTTTTTTTTTTTTTTTTTTTTTGCCTGTAAGGTGAATCTCTTGCAAGCTTTGGTGACAGGTATTTTATTTCATGACTTGGAGCACACATTCCAATCCCTCCTGTCTTCTAGGGTTTATGCTGAGAAGTCAGAAATAATTCTGACAGACTTGCCTCTAAATGTGACCTGAAGTATTTCTTGTGAATCTTTAAAACTTCCATTCTTGCTCTGTTTGCTCAGCATTTGAATTATAATATGTCATGTAGAGGTTCTTTTTTGATATTGTCTGGGTTCTGAATGCATCAGATATGTGGATGCCCATCTCCTCCTGGTTTGGAAGATGTTCTGTTAGTATCTCTTTGAAGAGGTTAAACACTCCATTGGCTTGCCTCTCATAACCCTCCTCAATTTCAATCAATTTTAAATTTAGTCTCCTGATGTTGTTCCAGACTTCTTGTATATTCCGATCAGAAATTATTTATTTTCTTTTGTTATTGCTGCCTCAATATTCGAAGCAGGCTACTTTGTCTTTCAGCTCTGGGATTCTGTCATCAGCTTGATCTATTCTGTTAGGGAGACTTTGAACTGAACATTTTATTTGATTTACTGTGTCTTTCATTTCCAAAATTTCTCTCTCTTTTTTTCAATATCTCCATCTCCCTTTTGAATTCCTCATTCATAACTTTTACTGACTTTCTTAGGTCATTCATCCATGTTTCTGTGTTTTCTTGGAATTTATTGATCATTTTTATAATGAGTCTTTTGAATTCTTTATCTGGGATTTCATCCTCTTCAATATCTTTAGGGTCAGTTGCAGGTGTATTATGAACTTTTAAAGATGTTGTATTCTTTTTTTTAATATTGCATCCCTTTGTTGGGTTTTATTCATCAGTTGGGTGGGGTTTCTCTTTCTCTTTCATGTGTGGGCCTTTTTAGGGCACAGTCTTCATTTGCCAAAATGTCCTAGAGTGATCTGGATTGAGATTCTCTCTTGGGTGTGGTTGGCATATCCTTTGTGTTCATTTGTGTTTTTATTTCATCATTGGATACCCATAGGTGGAATCTGAGAGCCCAACCCTAACCATTTATATCTGTGGCCTGGTACTTACTTTTTATTCTTTCTATTAAAGTATAGCTGTGGATAGAGTGTCATTAATTTGTGTCTGGAGCAAGGTGCACTTTTTGTTGAGTTTAACAGCAGAGTCTCTACCCTGTGAACTTACAGTGTCCCTCTCATTTCATAGCACCTCACAGAATGGGTGAGACACACAGTAGCAACAACCAATGCAAACGATATACAGCATTAAAATAAATACCTGGTTCCTACTATGACATAAACAATGCTAATTATCACAAAAACTAGAAATGATGGGGTGAGCAATTGCCAACAGCAAAATAAAAAAGTAACCATAAACTAAACCTGGCATCAAATCAGACAACAAGTGTTAACTGTGTTAATTGCAACAGTCTAAATGGTGGGGACAGGAGTTACATAAACCAACTCCTTCTAAAAGATGGTAAAAATATAGCTAATTAGGAGAAAATATGTGTGCTAGGAAGATAGAGAAGAGTTTTCAATCTCAAAAAGTAAACAGAGAATGCTGAAGACATGTGGCAGATGATGGTCTTAAGGAAGAAGAAGAAAATGTAGAGGTAATAAAGGGAGAGAGAAAGAGATAAACCAAGGGAATTGGCTGTTAGCAGGAGAGATAATAAGAAGAGAGGCAAGAGAAACAAAACAAAAATATAGAAAGCAAAACCCCTTAGGTTGATAAGACAGGGAAAGAAAAAAATAATCATCTTAAAGAAATGTCAAAAATATGAGTATATATTAATTTATATTTTTTCTATTGAAGATAGCTGTGGAGATACATATTTCAATGAACCATCTACTAAGTTAGTCTAATTAGTTGGCAAGAATTGGTGGTCACTCTATGCTCAACTGTGTTTCTTTCCATTTCTTCTTGAGCTAAATACTGAGCACAAGCACAGTATTTGGGGGTTGTTAACTCCTTACTTGTTCTGTGTTGCTCTCTGACCTGCCAGTTGGGGTTTCCTAAGAGGGAAGCAGGTTGAAGTAGCTCTCGGTTTGTGGGAAGATGAGGTGGGAGGTACTGGAACTTGGAGTTTTGTCTGCACATATAAAATGGACGCAGCCCCAGGGTGGGGCTGCTGCAGGATTCTCTGAGGGGAGTTCTGGTAGGTGGGGCTTGGGGCTTAGGTCTACTGAGGCCTGGGGGCTTTGTTGTGTGCTGTCTTCTCTGGAGAGATGAGATCAACGTACTCCTAGTGCACAGCCATTGTTGATCTCTGTTGGGAATTTCAATTTCCGGCACCTCCCAAGAATTCTACTCATGGGACAGGGGATCCTTTACCCCGTCTGCTGCCCACAAACACAGTCTTCCCAGGTTCAGTCCCTGAGTGTATTCACACCTGCCTCTTCAGATTCCCCGCCCACTCCAACGTGTCACATGAGCTGCCAGGTTCAAAGAAGAAGTGAGTTGGGTTTCCTTTCACTTTTCAACTTGAATGCCTTATATGCAATCTTCTCTGTGCCCGTTTCACTCACATTCAGCTAGGTACGCCCTAGAATACATGGGAGGCATTTTCTAGGTCAGTGTGCCAATGTTTGCTGTGACCTTCTGGCTCCCACAGCTGCTGCTGCACTGTTGCCACCTCAGTATGGCGCTGCCTCAGCCCTCCTGGGCCAGCTGAGTCACTCAGCACTTTCCAAGCACCAGTGCACACTGCAGCTTATGGATCAGCTGAGTTCAGGCTGCATTTCTGATCCCAGGTTTTTTTCTGAACCAAATCTCTGTTTCACTCTGTTTTCCTTCCCTCTGTGCTGAACCAGTGCAGTTGTTGCAGCTGCTGCAAACCTGCTCTGCTCCAATGGAGTCTCTCTTCTTTGATTAGTGCACCTGAATTTCTGAGTCTCTAAGACACTCTGACTGTCCCATACTGAATTTCAGTAAAGTCTCTCTTTCACTCACCTAGCTGAGAAGTAGTACTCCTTCTGCTGGAATCCCAAGCCATGGAGGAACAAGGAATGTCCCCTTCCTGTAATGCCATCTTGAATGTGCTCCAGTAAACAGGTAAATAAAATGGGTTGTTTAAATATAGATTCATTGCCCCAACCACGTCAACAATGATGTGAGAAGCTCAATGTGTTACTTACATAATATGATCAATCAGTACAAGTAAAGAGATCAATGTGCAGGTAGAAAGAATCACAAGGAAATAATAAACTTAATAATCAATACCAGGAAATCTTATTTAATGTTGAAAGTAGACTGAAAACCTGGCACTCTAGTCTTCATGAAAGTGGGTGATGCTTTCACTTAGGTTTTGGACTGTACGTTTTCGATTAGTTCTGGCATAACCTTGAGTTATCCCCCCAAATGTCCTGGCATTTCCAAACCAAGGATTTTTGCCCAAACCTGCATCTGTGTAGTGAACAACATCTTTCACACCCCTCTGGGTTGATTTATCTGCTTGACTTTACAAGATGAGACAGTCAGCAGCATTCAAGTGTGCAAAGTTTCAGCGAATGTCTCCCATGGTGTACATCACGTTCTTGGCAATAGCGCTTCTCAAACCTGATGGAGAAGAATCAAGGGGATAAACTTGTGAGGCAAGTGATTTCAAAGAGAGGAAATTTAACTTTCAGCCAGGATATGCAAGCAAAATCAGCATGTCTAATCATCATTTTTTTCCATCAACTAAGTTTGGAATAGGTACTGATGGAATGTCCATGGGATCCTGGTTCTGGTGTGAATACCAATCTGGACTTTTTCTACCATGTGGCAGTCCTTCCTTGGAGAGATATAAATCTGCTCTATTCTCCTTATGCATTCTGACATCTAAAAAGTGAGCATTAGTCTATGAATGTATTAACCTTCTCCTTTACATACAGTATGGCAGGTTGCTAAACTATGTTTTAAAGGATGACCTTGGTGAAGTAGAATCTACTTACCCTTAATCATTATCTTTGTAATTTATTTATTTACTTTTTTAAATATTACTTCTCAGCTGAGTGGGTGAGCAAAATTTGCAAATTGAACACTGATTTCAGGTGTTTTTAAAGAACTTTCGTAGCATGCTCTGAGATGAGTTTGGGTTCTACTTTTTTCTCTTTTAACTTTAAAATGCATAGCTCTGCTGCAGCCTGAGTGTCAGTCCCAGAAAAGGACCAATCTATGGGCATATTTTTCTTAGATGTCAAAGGATGACAATTTCTTTTAAATGTCCTTATAAAAAACAAGAAAGTAGACTCTAAGTATTTCCCATGGATGACAGGGAAAAGTGTTTTATGGTCAAGTGTGTTTGGAAGATGGGTTAAAACAGGACCCAGATTTATTTTGTCTTTGGTAATTCTCAAAGCTGGAATTCCTTGCTCATTGGGGACTTTATCTACCTAATCCAAACATTTTGGAATATGCTCATCAGGTTTTTTGAGAAGATTTTCCCTGTACTGGAATCCTCTTGACTCTAGCTAGGCAACAGGACTTCTAACACTTTACCAAACTTTCCCAGCTCATGGGGGTGGTGGGGAGTCAAGAATCGTTGCCTGTCCTGTGGGAAGGTCCTTGTTTGCCCCTCTCTAAGCTCACTGTATCCTTCCGGTGGATGTGATTCTACCTGGAAAGTTAAGATTCACGGGCTTGACTCAGATTCTACCTGGGTCTAAGACACCTTAGGGGAGACACAGTGAAGCTGCCCAGGCCTGGTTCACTCAGTCGAGGGTCAGCATGACAGGACACTCATGCTTTTCCAACTCCCTTATTTGAAGTCAGCCCAAAGCTCTCGATTGAGTTTTATTGCATCCCAAAGGAATGTGCTACTCTAGCAGTAAACACTGCCCTCTTTTCTCTGTACAAGGAGGGCTTCGATGTGTGGCCTCTAACAGGCATGAGTGTTGTCCTCCCTCAGCATTTGGGTCTGTATGTTGCACCATGGACAGGCCCAGCAGCCTAGGTGCTCCTTCTGAGGAGGTAGCACTGGCTTGGGTGCAGTGGCAGATATGTGGCTTCCAGACGAAATTCCAAACCTCCAATTAAATTTCCTTAGATTTTCTTTGTAGTTAATTCTTTGACCCAGAGGCCAGTCATTAACAGAATCAAAAGTAAAATTATGCAGAGACCCAAGACTCATTAATCTAAGTGGCCTTTTTTTTTTTGCTCTTAGCTCCCCATTGCACACACTGCTTAGGAAGGAGGGAGGTCAGAGTGTGGGGGACAGATATATTGACCTGGTGACCCCTGGCTAGCGGAGTCCTCAGGGATCAGGGAACAGGCTCTGGGGACTTGGGACTCAGGCTAGTTCACGAGTGGCCAAAGAATTCTCATTGATCCAGTCAGTCAACAGTTGTAAGGGTAGCTACTCTTGGCCATGCATATTTTTAGCTTCTGGGAAAATGTAACAGTGAAGAAATGCTTTAATCTTATGGATTGTATATAATAGGGAGAAGAGCTGAACAATAACACTATAGCTATTTCTCTCTCGTCTCTACATGTGCATATATATTGAGAGTCATATATATACACACATATAAATGTCAAGTGATGAGTTTTATGAAGAAAACTGTATCATGAGAAGAGGATAAAAAATAAAGAGACTATTGACTTACCTAATAATGACAATTTGGAGAAAGCTCCTATCACAGAAAGGGACAGAGAAAGCCTTGCAGGTGCCTTACAGGGAGGTAGAAGGTTTGCTGCTTTGGGCCGAAGTGACCCCGGGGAGCTGAACTAGAGTGAGCAAGAGAGCACAGAGGGCGAGCCAGACTCACCAAGGGACCAGAGCCCGCTGGGTCTTCCAGACCACGGTGGATCACTGTTTTTCCTTTCAGAAGAGTCAAGCATGCTCAGTTTCAGGGCTCACCTTATTTTTTTCCTAAGAAAAGACTAACCACTCGGAACTAGAAATATTGTTTATTCCGAGTCAGAATTCTAGAGGAGGAGTTTTGATTTTCATTTCCTTGGCTTCTTCCTCACAATGACAAGAGGGTTACCAAAGCAAGAAGCCACACCTCCTCCCATGTCAAGGCCCGAAGGCAGGGAGCAAGGGAGAAGGCCTGCCAGGCTGCTGTCTTTGGAAGGAGGAAGAAATCCGCACCAGGAGCACCTTCATTCCGTGTCCCTCAGGTCCACTGTGAACGCCCAGGCGCCGCCCACCTCGGATCCCTCACTGGCAGAGGGTGCAGGACTTGGACCTCACGTGACTCATCTGGCCCGCACACAGTGCCTCCCCCAGACCCCTGAGGTTTGGACCGAGTTTGGACTCTGTTAGGAGGAAATGGCATTGATAGAAAACTGACAGCGCCTGTCACTTGTCCCACGAGAGGCCAGCACCCAGGGAACAGAGGAAGAAAGGATGAGTCAGAGCCCAGCACATTCCGGGAGAGGAAAGGCTGCCGACGGATGTTGCCCATCACTTAAGCCTTTTCCTGCCTCATTTCCCCCCACATCCTGACTCTGTGGCTTTCCATGGTCTTTCATGGTTTATTAAACATCTCAGAAATCTGCCGTTCCCAAAGCGTATCCATCTTTCCCATGTCGTTTCTCAAGTCATTTGCTTTGCAGGACTTTCTAAAAATGGGAGTGTAAAGTGTTTACTTATTTAACCTCAGGCATGTCACTATTGGGTCATCCCTTTGCCTATTCTAAGTTGTTCTCAGAGCCCTTCTGAACTGCGGCGTTCTTCCTGTTTAGGAGAAGAGTTTCCAAAATGAGGAAACACACCCTCACCCAAGAAGAAACATGCTCACCCTAGAATCCAAGGCAATGAAAGGAGAGTTTCCTGTCCATACTGTCATCCTGGTCTCCAGAGTTGGAGCCACTCCTGAGTTTCTTGGGTACTTGTCCCTGTGTACCAACAGCCCACCGCCTCCAATTTCGAGTATTCGATTCCTCAGGGAGGCCTTTCCCTCCAGCTCCCTCAGAAGCCTACTGCTATTTTGATTTCTTCTTTTTCCAGTCTCTCAGAATTTCAGGAAAAAATTCAATAAATCAAAATCCCCACCCGCAAATGCAAAGAAAGATATAATCAGCTCCCTTGCCCTTGGGCATTTTAATTGCACAGTAAGGCTCACATCAAAAGAATGCTTCTCTGAATTGTGAAATTCTAAGAGCCAGGGAGTACCTGGGCGTGTGCTTGGACATGAGAGGTGGCTGAACCAACTGATGTTAAGAGGGACATGTTTGGGTTGGTTCATTTGTGACACTGCCTGATTGGCTCATTTGCCTTGGTTCCAGAAACAAAAAGACAAGCATACTTTCATTTTTAAAAACACAAAACACTGGCCTGGGTTTGTGGCTCAGTGGCAGAGTGCTTGCCTGGGATGTGTGAGGCATCGGGTTTGATGCTCAGCACCATATAAAAGTAAATAAAATGAAGGTATTGTGTCCGTCTAGGACTAAAAAAAAAAATAGTTTTTTAAAAACGTAAAGCATTCATAATATTAAATAAAACAGATTGTAAAATGAAAAGAGTAGAAAATTGGAAGAACAAGGCCCAAGACCAAATTTCTTTGGTAAACATAAGGCTTTGAGATAATTTCTCAGCATCTCTGAATCTCTCTCCCATTCTTCTAATGAGGGAGGCAGGCTGGTGATCCCAAACGTCCTTGTCATTCTTCTGAGTCCTTAGCTTATGCTTCTTGGATAACTCGCATTGAATTGGGAGGGGGAGACACAAAAGGGAGGTTTGAAACCTTTGGGTCATTCTGAGTCGTTGAGAAATGTGCACACTCATTGGGGAGATACCGTGGAATAACAGTGAAAAAGGATGTGAGATCAAAAGCAAGTGGTATGATACCAGGAAAAAGTACTGCCATGACACATTGCCATTGAGTGTCCAGGTAGAGGGGAGAGGTAGACCTACACATAGACAAGGAAGATGGAGGCAATCAAGGGCCATAAAACCAATTCCAAAAATCACCTTAGAGTACACACTGGCACGGCGGATGGGTCTCCAAGGTCCAATTTCCATGACAGTTATGTGCACAGAGCTTCTGAAACCCCGGCCTTTTGCTTCTGTGGAGAAGGAGGCAGATGGGGACCCTGTGTGTGCAGATGGGGAACAGGCTGAGGACAAGCAGGAGCTGGCATGATGGTCGGCAGAGGGACCTTCTCAGGGTGCAATGTCAGGACGTGGCAGAGACAAATCAGAGTGAATGTGGAAAGTGCTGACTACGGACTCCCTCACATGAGGAGGGCATAAGTCATGCCGCACTCACTGGGATATTCCCAAGGGTCAGAGCAGAATCATCACTAAGCAGGTGCGGATGCTGTGACCTCGTGCAAACCGTGAACACCCCGTTTCCACTGGGACTGTTATTCCCTTGTTTATGTCTAGGTAATGTCCACATCCCACAGCTACATTACGTTCCAAGCATTGACTTTCTTGCTGTTGTGACCTTCTCATTTCTGCAAACACAGCCTCTGTCATGTGTCTACCACCTACCTCTCCTGTCACCACCCATGGCTCCTGCCTCAAGTCCCAATAACAATAATACATAGATGATGATGGTGGAGCACTTACCCTGCTGTATACATTTTATGAATATTATCTAGTTCAATCACTTATAAGGGGGGCCCTTATTTTCCTTGTCAAAGTGGAAGCCGGTGAACCATGGGTAGAGACTCTGGTCTTTACCTGGGGAGTGAAGATGGAGAATCCTTGCTACGGTTGGCTCTGAAGCGCAGCTCTCTCAGCCAGCTCCCCACAGACACAAACGTGTGATGTGGCATTTGTTATGTAGCAGACATTTCCTGTGTGGGATCGCTAATTAGGCTTTGGGGAACAGAAGGCCTTCCTGAGAGTAGAAGCTTGGTGTCATGAGCTAGACCCACACATAGACAAGGAAGATGGGAGCAATCAAGGGCCATAAACCAATTCTAAAAATCACCTTAGAGTACACACTGGCAAGGCGGATGGATCTCCAAGGTCCAATTTCCATGACAGTTATGTGCACAGAGCTTCTGACACCTCGGCCTTTTGCTTCTGGTGGCAGATGTATAGCAATTCCCAAGGACACACCCCTGCTCACTGTGAACACTGTCCTGTGCTCGGCTGGTTCTGTGTCACACTGCAGTGATGTTGCTGTCCACAGCCCTGCTCTGAAAGCCAGCCAGTCCGGTGCCCCAAAGCCTGCCACCCTGACCTGGAGTCAGCCAGGTCAGCTGCGAAGTGGAGAAGGCCAGGTGAATCTAGCATCTATCAAGGCTAGGGAGGAGCAGGACTGCAAGTGTGATCCCAAGTTCACAGCAACACGCAGCATGAGTTTAGGTGATTTCCTCTCAGCATACCAGATAACTTGGGTTGAAAACTACAGTGATCAAGGTGACCACCACACATTAGAACCTGTTACCTTGGAGCACTGGTTACGTTTTTATACGAGCATCTTAAATACCTACAAAACTGCACTATGAGCAGTGTGGATACTTTGAAGATGAAAATTTGATGGTTTGAAAGTTAATCACATTCCCAACACCACACAATAGTGTGTGGCAGAGTTGACATTCAAACTCACGTCTGTTTGGAACCAAAGCCCTGGAACTTTCCTGCTGCATCAGGTTGAGTCTGAGCCTCAGTCTCTTCATGTGGGAAACGGGGGCATGAAGACCTGTCACCTGGGCTTGTAGTGAGAGCTGCATGCTGCAGTGTCTAAGGTTATGCTTGGTGCGGGGCTGGCCACACGACTGGGCTAGTTTTCTGTAAGGTCCACATCCCACGGCTAAATTATGTTCCAAGCATTGACTGTCTTGCCTTTTGTGACCTTCCCATTCCTTCAAACACAGCCTCTATCATGTGTCTACCACCTACCTCTCCTGTCACCACCCATGGCTCCTGTCTCAAGTCCCAATAACAATAATACATAGATGATGATGGCGGAGCACTTACCCTGCTGTATACATTTTATGAATATTATCTAGTTCAATCAAAGCCACGTGTGTTATGAGTACTTTAATCTCCCAGGTTGTAGAGATGGGAAAATGAGGATATGTAAACTAGAGACCATCAAGGATGCTGAGAGGGAGTGGCCCAAGACCCCTGGCAGGCGAACATCAGAGCTGTCTTGCAACCCAGAGCCATCTGTCACCGAATTCCATTCATCACAACTGCGGGTCTCACTAACTTCGGCTGCCGTGAAGCTGAGATAATTCCCCACGTCACAACATCCCTGAGTTTAAGATCATCACACACAGATGACACTGGATGTTAGACAGCCTGAATAGATGGGCGTGATGGAAGGACGGAAGTAAAACAATCTCTTTTCTAGAAAGACACCCACGTCTGCCCTGGTCTGTAGCCACAAAAGCCATTTTCAGTGGTAACAGGAATTTGGGAATTTAAATTTGCAAGGGGAGGCCAATAATAGGTGTCTGAAAGCACAGAGAAGGATTCCCGTCAGAGAAGCACAAAAAAGAATTTTCATTCGAGAAAGCAGGGCACAGAGGAAATTTAAGGCTCTGCAGTGGAGGAAAAGCGAGGTAGGTGACCCACACAGGCTGCTGGTGTGGGTCTGAGCTGAGCTCCCAGGAGGTGGTCGGCCCTCCACAGTCAAGGGCTCCTAATTTGCAGATGCAACTGAGCAGGGATTAAGAATTTTTAAAAATAATTGCATCTGTACTGAACACGTACAGATGTCTTTCTAACCATCATTCCCTAAATGATAGCTTTCCCTAAATGATACAGTGTAACACTATTTGCCTCACCTTTGCACTGTATCAGGTACGGTGAGTCATCTGAAAATGAGAATTCAGAGGGCTGAGGGTGTCATTCAGTTGGTGGAGGGCTTGACTAGCATGTGTGACCTCCTGGGCTCACTCCTCAGCAGTGAAAAATAAGAGTAAAAAAGATAAGTTGTGAACACCAGAAGGTAATTTTCCTATCAAACTGTCACTTAATGCCTGTCCATTGACCAGTTGCTCCCCGTCTCCCATCTCTCTCCTCCTCTCCCACGTCTCTTGGAACCACTAATCTACTCTCATCTTCCATGAAGTCAGCTCCTTAACACTCAGTGCTTGTCTTTCTGGGCCTGAGGCATTTCACTGAACAAGGTGCTCTCCAGCCCCACTCCAGTTGTAGCAAACGGCAGGCTTTCATGCTTCGTCATAGTGACACCGTATCCCATTTTGAATACAGAGACCATGTTGTCTTTGCCCACTAAGGTTGACTCCCTATCCCCTCTGCCTCCAGCTCCACATGGCTTCTCTTTTGTGTCAGTTTAGGTTCTGCCTCCCTTTACTCTTATGAGGATATTAGTCATTGGATCAATGACCCGCCCTATATCCAAGATGCTCTCATCTTGAGATCTTTAATTACATCTGCAAAGATCCTATTTCCAAACCAAGGTCACAGTCAAGTGTTGGAAGTTAAGATTTTGCCTTACATTGAAAGCCACTATCCAACTTACCGCAGTAGCTCTTTGTTTTTCTGTTAAGACCTTAAAAGACCAAGTAGTTCTTGACACCACATTCTAACAAAGCCTTTTGCAATCAGACTTTTTATGACAATGCAGCTCTTCACACCAAGAAAGTCTAGTTTGCTGTTTGTTTGCCAATTGTGATTATTAAGCACTTGAAATGTGGCTAGTGCAATGGAGGAATTGATTTCTTTTGTTAAGATTTCATTTTAGATCATTTGAATATGTACGCATGCCTGGTAGATATTGCTTGGGACAGAGTACTTCCAAATGGAAAGATTGACGGACGCCAATCATATTAGTTTAACTTAGTGATCATTTTGATAGTGGATACATGGGAGAAACCAGAACCAACTGTCACAAAAGCAGTGGTATAAGGTAGGAGCTCTCCTAGGTTGAGAAGCACTATTAGACACAAAACCAACATGCACAGAGGCTCAGAGAAGAGCTCTCAGGCCAGGGGAGAAGCACATTGAAACTGAAATTTTGAGATAAATGACTCAATTCACTATTTCTGCTGGCAGGTGGGGTCTGCCTCAAGCGCCCTCTCTGGGGTCAAGAAGGGTTGCAACCCCAAAGAGTAGATCTTACCCTACCTTGTTGCCACAGGCCCCGAGGGCTCATCTTCAATTTCTTCTTTAGGGTTCTTTTCTCATGAATCTGAAGAGTGCAACCCACAGAACCAAAATAGGGGGAGTGTGAGAATGGAACGTGTTGAGGAACAAACAGACCTCTTACCATGCAAGAGGAGACCGGATAGCAGATTTATTCTGACTGAGTGTGCCAGGCTAGGGGTTTATATGGCACTTGGTTCACTGCTATTGGTCCAGACTTATCCTAATTAGGGTTTGGAAAGTACTAACACTGTTGGTCAGCCCTGAGTCCCCTTCTGATTTGCCTTACTTCCATTTTCCCCCTGCTTGGGAAGAGTTTTGATCGTGCATGCTCAGCGGGGTTGCTGATGCGGAGTGCAGTTCTGCAGCAGGTGTCTGCACCCAGTGCAGGCTGGGCTCTGCCTCAGCAGATGGGCTCGCCCCATCTCACCTCAGCAGTGCGCCTCAGGCCTGCCACCTGCGTGGTGAGCCCCAGGCGCCATGGGCTGCGCTGACCCCTGCGCTCCAGTCCACCCCGATGCTCAGCTGCTCCACTGCTCCACCGCTCCGCGGCCGCTTCTTGGCAGGGACCAGGAGCCATGTCAACAGAAGAGAGTTGACTTGTGTGTAATTCACTTACTATGCTGTAGAACTTGATCTTTGAAGAGTGCAATGACCAAACTCATCTTAGGAAGTGACCTTTCTTAAGCAAAATGAGCATGAACTGAAGCAGGGAGGGACCCGAGGAAGGCTTTTTTGTTCTAGTTCTCCTTCAGAATCGAAGCCACCCATGCAGCACGCGTCACAGTCACCCAGTGTGAGAAATGAGGGAACTGCGGAGTTAATAGGAGATCATGTACCTGTTTCATTTCTGTGTGTTCCTCTAGAGACTAAAGGGCTTGCATTCTGGAAAACACAAACGCATTTCAGAAAAACCTCCTGCTAATTTCCTAGGCAGAGTACATACTGCATATAATAAAGAGCAAAAAGGAATAAAAGTCCCCCCTCCCTTCGTGGTAATTCACCTTCTACCCAAAATAACTTTGAGACATGGCAAAGCTGTCCATCTTTCTGTCTAGGTCCTTTGGATTTGGTGACAGCAGTAATTCGTCTCCTAATTCTCGGCTAATGCATTAGCATTCATGGTAATTTCTGCCATCAGACAGGCTCTGCCTGCGCCATGATGGCTTTGGCGCTGTAATTGTAGGGATCCTCATTAATCTCAAAGAATATTATGACATTGCAAGCTTCCAGGAGAGACAATTCATGACTGACACAATAAAGGCTTAAATTATGCTGCTTTGGATGATGAGAGGTACCAAGCTGCATTTTTAACACTTCTTGCAAAATTAGGATTTAGCAGCTGGAAGAAAATTCTGTGTGTAATGAAAGTGGATGGCGTTCAGACATAGCCAGTTCAGGCCTGCCTGGAGGAGCCTTTCATTTCAGGAAGAGATTAAAATTTCAAAGCTGTTTTCTGGTGGCATTTTTATTGATAAACCTGCATTTAAAGCAAAGTCTTAAAAAATGCATGAGATACACACAGGCAGGACACACCATGCTGCCGGGCGGCTAAAAGCTGGAAGCATTTGAGAGGCCACCCTGGACAGTCTCCAGGATGTGTGGTTTGACATATGTTAAATTTTTTAACACTCATCTCTCCTTGGTGAGAAAGAATGGACTCTTGGATGTAGGCTCTTCTTTGTTATTAAGTGGGTAAGGATTGTTTATTATTATTTTTCCAGTGTGCAGGAGAAAGATGCATTTCTTAATTTAGACAAAGTACCCAGCCAGAGGAATCCCCTGTCGCTTGCTTCCCTCCGTATTTCAGCTGTCATCCATTAGTGCACACAGGTGGCTGTGTATACCAGCCTCAAACGAGACTCTCTGTTTCTGTTGGTAAGAGTATTGAAGTCTAGAAATCCCATCAACATTTTCAAGAGCACAGATTTCATGATGGCAATCTAGACAGGAAACAAGCCTTATCTTATTTAGTTATTATTTTTAGTTCAGTATTTTTTCTACGATCTAGTGCTGAAAACAAATGAATCAATATTTATCTAGTATCTGTTCAATGTCTATTGTTGCTCTAGATGTCACCATGGATTTGATACCAGGAAGTGTGCAATGCCTTTTGGGAAACTCAGCTAGCACACATGCAATGATCAGGGAAAGGTGGTGACAATATTAATGCTTGAAGGAATTTTCTCCCTTAATAAGAACAACGATTCCGTGTGGAGAGAACAAACATTAGCTCTATTTTGCTGACAAGGAAACAAACAGGATCACTTTACATAACTTGATGAAGATCACACAGCTAGTAAATCAATGGTGCTGAGATTCAAATCCAGGCCCTGAATGGCAGAGCCTAAACGTTGAACCTTCATGATCTCCAGAAAGAGACAGGAGCGGCCAGCCATTGAACATGACTGCAGAATCTTAATGGTGGGAAGGATTCAGGCAGCAGAGAGGAGGGCAGAATGATGCTCTCTGAGCAATATATCTCAGGGATAAAAATATACAGAGGCTGGTCCTGTATAACAGACCCTGGTGAAGGCAGATGAGCCGATTGTCGATGCATTGGTAATAGTTGCCAGTGCACTGACGTTTGGAAACTGTGCCCTGTGGGACCCACCTGTGTATTTCTGCTCAGGAAAGTGCCATTCTGTCCCTCATTACTCACCAACTCAAGTGGAATTCGTTTCAATTCGTGACAGGTGGGTATTTCAGCGGTTGTTGGTCAACTTCGTCTCTCTGTCCCCGAGAGACATGTGGAAATGAGGGGCTGTGCCTCTTATCTGTGTAGCCGAGGTGACCTCACCATATGGACACATTTGCTTAGGACAAAGGAAAGGAATTCTCCTGAATTTCACACAGCCTGAGTCCTGACAGAAGAAGACTCTAATTGACAGGGCTTCTCTAAGAATAGGTGCCCTTTTGCCATTCCAGGAACACTTGGTTCTCCAGAGAGAAGGTCAAAAATATTCTCTCACCAGTGAATAGGTTGTGTGCTGACAGCTCCTGATGTCAGTGGGGACCTATTAAGTCAGCTTCCCTCCCACTCTGCATACCTCGGAACCTGACACCAGGTGGCCACTGCCCAGAAGATGGGCAGAGGAGAGCACCCAGCCCGGCTCGCTGCCCCTCAGTCCGCCTCACCTCACCTCGACACGGCCTCCTTCTCTGCTGTCACGCCCAACACTTGTTCTGAAGAAGAGGACACCATTTCCCGCACCACGTGAGGAGGAAGATCTCATTTTCTACACGTAGAGACTTTTAAAATAAATGTAAACACAGTGGCTTGTTTTTTTTTTGTGATGATGACCACGATTTGTGTATTAAGCAATATATAAAAATGCAACAAAGAAAGCAATAAATTAACTCCCCAATTCCTAAAAGTAATTACAGTTAATATGACTTTAGAGAGGGCTTTGCTTTCCAAATAGATGGGTGGATCAATAAATATCAATACCTTATACTATGTATGCTTTTAGAAGAAAAAAAGAGGTTGTATATTTCAGCTTAATTATGTTTAATCAAAGAATATGAAGTTATAGTAAAAGGGGCTGGAATATTAAATTTCAGATATATTTTTAACCTTCTTGCCATAAGGATACTACTTCTATAAACTCTTTCTAAAGTTAAAAGATCATAAAAATATTAAGAAATTGGAATCATATTATTTTTAAAACTTCATCTTTCAATTTCAATTAGTAGAAATTGAAGGGTAGTAAAGGTCGGAGACATCAGCACTCTCATACATAGTATTTTTTTATGATTTTTCTATCTTTATTCATAAAATACAGTTAAAAGTATTAATGTCCCCTACCATACTCTCAATTCCTGTGTTCTCTATTTTTTATTTACTGCTTGGATGAATCTCATCATCTCACCCTTCCCACCTGTCTACAAAGGACTCACATATGCCATAGCCCCTGAATTTTTCGTATTTGAATCAATTGCTGTGTGGACATTATACCATTTTCTTCCAATATTAAGTATTACTGTATATTTGCTTGCTTTCTTTCTTTTTTATTGTTGGTTGTTCAAAACATTACATAGTTCTTGATTACTGTATATTTTCTAACAGTGCAATCCCTCCACATAACTTAATCATGTTAACTAAAGCAAAGTTTTATGGATTTATTAAATATATCTTCCCTGTAAACATCAGTGATCCTTTCAAGCCAGCCAGTGGCTCTCCAGCGTACTATGCCCACCACCCTGAGACTCTTTCTTGTACTTCTGTTTGGTCTTAGTGGTGAGTCTCCCATCTGGTCCTTAAGGGCTTACTTCTATTAACTAGCCACGCCCATTGAAGTCCAAACAGAAAGGATGATGTAATCTGGAGCAAGTCCTCACTGCTTTCCTCCCTGGTCCTCCATAATGGTCCTCCACCCTGGTCTTCCTCCCTGGTCCTCCACAAATGGTCCTCCACCCTGGTCCTCCACCCGACCCTCTTTCTGGACACCTCTCAGGACTCCTGTTTTGTCCAGGCCATTCCAATTCATGAGTACAATTGCTCTCTCTCTCCAAAGATATAAATAAATACCTCTCCAATTACATAAATGTTTCTAGAAACTTTTCTTCTCTTTGCATTATGCCTCATTTCTGTAGATCACTTTCTCTCTCATGGGTGGGAAGCTCAATGTGAAGGTACTTAAGTGTGAGGGCTGTGAGAGGTTAATTAGAAACGCTATGTGTTTAGCAGGGCTTTTCCTAGGTGAGCTTTCCTGGAGGGGAATTTATCAGGCTGTGTCTGGTGAACCCAAAGTGAGAATCTTCAGATCTTTCTCATAGGGTTGATTGAATTTCTTAAAGTCCTCTTCCAGTGTCCTGCCTGACCCTAGAATATTGGGACACAAAGCAGTCCTCTAGGTTCCTGAGTCTTTTGAAGGTTTTAGAGCATAAATTAGATATTCAAAGATGTTTGGACGTTTACTCCATATCACTATGTGGTCCAGCTTCAAATAGTTATTACTGTTCACACTTTCTTTGTTTTTATTATTCTTGAGTGCCCATGTTAAAACAAACAAACAAACAAACAAAGAAAAAAAACCCACCTTTATTGTAGTGGTGGTGGGGTTTAGAAATGAAATGAGCTTCTTTGTAATATTTAACTTATTCAGCCTGAAGTCTGCCACTCCATATTATCTTATTAATTTCCCCTTTTCTCACATCAGCTGCTGTTATCGCAAGTCTTTTCATCATTCTGCGACGTCGATTTTCAGCGGAGCCTCTTTTACTCTCTGCTCCTTGTAACTGACTTCTCGGTAGCCAAGTTAGTTGACACTACAGACCCAACGCAGGAGAGAACATCTTCATGCACAGTGCATGGGAGAGAACCAAGGCCCCCCGAGGCTATTTGCCTCTCTCAAGGAGTGCAGTTAGTAAGGAGGAGAGAGAGCTAGGATTAGAATTCAGAAGGTGTCACTCCACTGCATGAACCAATGGTGCCTAAACTACCTAACTCTAGGAGGTTGACACCTTAACAATTCCCATTCTGTGGTTTTATCATGTTGTTGAGACTTACTCGTGTTGGATTGTTGTTCTTATTAAGTTCTTCTGGAGTGTGAGACGCTTCTGGGCTTTGTCTTCTGTTCCTTGAGATCTTATCTTTGTAGCATGCCACGCTGTTATAATCATTGTTACATTCATTCTAACTCCTTGGAAGTAGTCTCTTCTTGTAATGATGACCATGTTACCCCGAGTAAAGCCAGGCCTAGTGTGAGCAGGTCATTGATTGCTCAGATGTGGGGTGACCCTGTTTCATGGCAGATTATCCTCAGCTGGAATCTTCCGTCTTCTCTCTGAACTAGAGGTCTGGAAATGGGCATTGCTTTTCCTCCGCTCACCTTTAATGTCGGTGAAGAATCCTTGATGGGTCACTGTTTTCTCCAGTTTAAACCTAAATCACTGCCCACTCTATCCATGCGGTTCTTTCTTGATTCCGGTTCCCCCTCTGGCCAGCATTGGGCCCTGGAAGCCTCACGAGGCCCTGCCTTGGTTAAATCTGGAGTCTTACCCACAGCTGCTGGGATCACACTACCTCAGACAGCTGCTTTCTATTTGCAGAGTGTTCAGACCTCTCAAGGTACTGTGCACGCACATTCTTTCTCTGCACTTCTTTAGAGGCTCGAGGTGAGACTGGACAAGATTGAGAGTTGAAGCGTTTAGCCATGACACACCTCGCCATGGACAGCACCCTTAGAGTTTATGGCTTGAGACTCTGAACTGTTTCCTCATTAGATAGAATAGTCAATTCCTGATACTTTTATGGAAAACACGTGCCGTCTTTCAGTTATAATTGGAGGAAAGCTGTTTTGTGATTCCGTTTCTTTCCATGGCTTTCATTACCTTGCGGCTCACCTGCACAGACTACTGGAGGCGGAGGTAGGAGAGGGACCTGAGAGGAGACATCAGCAAAAAACTTCCTGTGAACTGGTAAGGTCCACGTTCGTTCCTGGTGGGAAAGTTAGGAATTGTTATCTTGTTCAAGCTCCTGTTTTACCCCAAAGAGACCAAGGCTTAGAGAGATCAACTTCTTGAGAGTTCAGCTTTCTGAGCTCAGAACTTGACTTTCTGAGCGCACATTCCAACAGCTGTTTCCACTTTACCGCGCTGCCCTCTGACCTGCACGGAAATAGCCACTTGGAGAAATGTTCTGTGTAGGCCTATAGGCTGGCTGTTTTTCAAATAGCTTTGTTTTCCTTCCTGCCTATGGTATTTCTCAACCAGTCTCCATATATATAAGTGATATAAAATAAGCCATCATTGTACATCTTGCTCTTCACTGGAATAGACCTTGCTCAGATGGGCTGAAACTCTCAGAGCTGCTTTCTAAAATTACTTTCTATCCACTGAAAAATATAAATTATCTTTCAAATGCACTAATCAGATACCTTGTTGTTCACTGGAAGAATTCACTAAGATTCATGTACATTTTGATCTCTCGTAGGTCATGGATCCTCTAAACCTTGATTATCCCACTATTCAAATATATAACCAATACCCTTCCCCGAATGATTCCAGATATCCAATTTTTAGTTTTTTGATAAATTTAGGAATATTTGAAAAATTAGCTATCTTTAATTTGCCAAGAATCACATGATTGAAATGTGCTGTTAATGCTTAGTAACTCTAGTAATTCTGTTTTATTACCCCCATTTTACAAGCAGAAAAATTTGAGACTCAGAGAAAACAAGCCACATGCCTTTTTTTTAAAGATATATCTGTTTTCTGGAAAAGTTCATACATACCCTTTCCACTATATTATGCTAGGGAAAAAACAAATAAACAAACAAAAAACCCCAAACACCTACATACAACACTTCACTCAAGAAACTGAAGTTCTTTAACACTTTTCTTTAATCTTAGATTTTCTAAACTTCTTTTAAATATAAAAGGAAAATTTCCACGTAGTTGCTTCTGAACTCTTAAATGCCATTGTAAAAGAGATGTGAGACAGACATCTGAATTTCTCCTCTCTCGGATGACATTCAGTCATCTCAGAGACTGCTGTCCTCAGGTACACCATTAGTTCCTGTCATCAACACTCAATTGTTTGCTCCAGGATTCAGTGGAACCTACATTGTGCTTCGTCTTCTTAGTATAAAATGAACTTCTTTGCTAACTAGGGTTTTAACGTGTCAGGAAAATAAGCCTATTTAAATAATGTAAATAGATATTAATTCTACATTTGGTTATTGTATATATTCAGAATCTTTCATTTTTGTTTGCATTTGTAGCTAATATATTTTTTTTAAATTTTTAAATTGGGGTAGAATACACCTAACATTTACCATCTTAATAATCGTTAAGGTTGCATTTCAGTGGCACTAAATATGTTCTCACTGTAGTAGACCATCACCACCATCTCTCCACAGAACTCTTTTCATGTGGCAAAATAGAGACCCAGTACCTTTAAGCACTTCCCACTGCCCTCCACCTGCCCTGGGACCACATCCCATCTGTGTGAGTTGGGTTCCCCAGGGAATCCCAGGTGTCAGGGTTCCCTTTCCTGCTGGCTTATTTCACTTAGCGTAGTGTCCTTAACGTTCCTCACCATTTGGCATAAGGCAGAAGTTCTTTCCTATTAATGGTTAATATTAGTAATTGTAGGCACATCTCACAACTTACCCATCTCTTTATATAGTTTCTCCATCTTGGACGGAGGATAAAGCTGCCATGTGCACTCGGGCATGAATGTTGAGTATCAGGATCCTGCTTCCAGCTCTTTTGAGTACATAGCCAGAAGTGAAACGGTTGGATGATGTGGTGATTCTGTTTTCCAGCTTTTTACTGGCGTCATGTACTGTCTTCAGCTAAACCATTTCATATTCCCACTAATAGTGCCCACGAATCTCCAGTTTCTCCAAATATTCACCCACAATGAATAGTTTATCTTCCTCCTTCTCTTTCCTTTTTTCCCTCCTCCTCCCTCCCTCCCTTCTTTCCTTCCCCCTTCATTCCTTTCCTCCCCCTTCCTTTTCTCCTCCTTCCCTCCTCCTCCCTCCCACTCCCTCCCCCTCCCCCATTCCTTCCCTTCCCTCCCCGCTTCCCTCCCCATGGACTGCCTGTCTTCCTTTCTTTTCCCCCATAGTAACCACCCCAATGGATGGGTCATGGTCAATAGCCTGCAGATTGCGTCTGAGAATTATTCTTTCTTATTTATCATTAGTATATGCTTGTAGTATTATTTCAATTTATCAGTCATTGTACTCATGTTTATGAATCTAGTTGTGCTATATTATAGCTTTAAGACTTAGAGATGTGGCACTACATGATGTTAATAATTGGTAGGAAGTTAAGTCAAAATCAAAAACATAACTTTTACGGGTGTTTATTTCCATCACATCATCAAATATACTATTAATCTATATTAGAAACAGATTATTAATTCTTGGGAATATTACTAATTTGATCTATCTATCTCTCTATATATGTATTTTTAATTTATAATAAGTATGCTAATGTAGTTTTAAAATATTCTCTTTATATATAATCGTGCTTGCAAATTTACATTTATAAAATGACATTTTAAAAATTCCAAACAGTAACAAAGGAAAAAAAATTCCATCACTAAAATACAACCATTTATACTTTGTTCCATTTTCCATAACACTTTTCTTCTTGCATATACACTGAGTTAGATTTATGATATAAATATACTTTTCTATGCTGGTTTATTCACACATTATCCTATCAAGTTTATTTTCCTGTCTTATTCAACTTATTAAATATTCATTGCAAATATATTTTTCAGAATAGCTTCATGCTTTTCCATCAATGCAGGATAAATATTAATTCCTCTATGGTTTTACATTCAAGTTTTAAATCTTATTATTAACAATAATTATGATTATCATAATATTTAAATCTGTATCCCTACAAATTATTCTATTATAGAGGTCACATTTGTTGATCAATGAGTATAAGTATTTTAAAACTATTATTCATATTGCTACTAAAAATCACAAAAGTTCTGAATTGTTCAGGTTATGAGATTCAAATTAAACATTTTTTAAGAATATTTTATAATGCTCATTTGCATGTCTCTTATATTGCATCAAAATGCTTCCTGAGTATGTTTACTATGTGACTCTAATGATTGTGTCAAAGATTCTTCAGTTGGTTCACCTGTGAAATAAAAGACAAAAGGAACAGAAAGTCTGATACACAATATATATTTTCAAAGTTCTCAACCATATTGACCTATTTTTAACCTAATAATTTATAGAATTGAATAATGTGAAACTATTTGTTGATCTGGATGTTTATATAAATATCTAAGAATTTTTCCCCTAATTTTTCAGAAGGATGATCTTTGCAAGTTATACCATTGAACATTTAATTTTACTACTCTTAAGAAGTTTGTTACGAATTTTAAAAATAATCTTAATGGTTCATTTGAATTTTAGTAAAAATGGATATATTTCAAAAATAGGTTTTTAATAGCATAAAACTACTTATCCAAAAATAAAACTGGTATAATACAAAAATATCTTTAAATGAGAATGAGAAACATTTTTTCCATTCCCTTTTTCAGCATTTCACATATACTGGACTTTGACTTATTTTTCTAATAAGTGTAGTTAAGATTCCAGAAAATATAATTTAGCACCATGTTCTCTGTAAAATAAGAATCCCTGCCTAAGAAGGCTATTCAGCCCTATTTTACTATTGTCTGTGAACACATCTGTCTTGGCTTTGGCTTACAAACATTTTTAAAAGCACATTGTTTTGCAAAGTGAATCTTTTGAGACATATGCAACTTGAGAGGATGAGGAATTCCCTAAGAGAGTGAGAAAGGTGAGATTCTGAGTCCTGCATCAAGGGATTTATTGCTGGCAAGAGTGTTTGACTTGGGAACCTAGTGATGTAGCTGGAGAAAGAATGTGTAGCTTCACTCCAAAAGGTGAGCACCCGGAAAATGAGGCTTGTGGTTTCAATACAGGATTAGAGTGTTTAGTAAATAAGCACTTTATTGTGAGATGTATTCACACATTCCAAACATGGTTGTTCTTTCTAGGGAAAACACATCCTTCCTTTTCTGAAAGGGATTCATGGATGCTGGAAGTTGCATGCTGAGACGGTTTCAGAGGGTGTAACATCTGTCCCTCGGTTCTCCTTAGAGCACCTCCTGGGGCCCAGGCTGTAGGTCCTGCCCCTCAGTAACCACTCTCTGCTGCCTGTGGAGAAACTGTGCTCAGTCACACCACGGCCACAAAAAGGAAAGAAGAACCCAGGACACACTGGGCAGAAAAAGGCCCGCGCTTGGCGTCCAACCATCGTCTTCTCAGGAAAACGTGCTTCTATCACGGAGCAGAACTGCTGCTCCCTCTCCTTGTTACCCCCAGTCAACGGAATGTTCTGGAATATTCAAATTCAGTTCCACTGAGTGCAGGGAATGCTTCTTGACCACCTGTTGGGGATCCCGCCAGGGAGAGGAGTCAGAGGGACAAGGGTGTCACAGAGACCTGCCCCCCAGAAACTTCAGACCAGGGTGGGGAGAGAAAAAGGAAACGCACCTGTGCGTAGTATCTGCTAGGAGAAGTCAGGGCAGACAGGAAGCTCAAGCCCGACTCGCAGGGGAGCCAGTGGCCAGGCGAGGTTCCCAGGGAAAGCCGTGTCCCCGCTGTGCCGAGGATGCTTAAATAGGAAGTAAGGCCCACTTGACGGGCTGGGGCAGTGGACATGCCAAAGGAGGATGGAGAGGACAACGGCAGTGAGATGTGCTTTTATAAAAGGAATCCAATATCTCACCGCAGAGCACACAGTGGGCGGGGAGTCCCCAGTGAGATGGGGACCAGAGCTGCGCACCTCACATTGGAGGCCGCGGGTGCCCTGCCAGCAGCTGGACTTGGCCCTGGAGATAGTGAGGGGACGCTCAGGTGGTAACGGCTGCGTCCACCTCCTGAGAGGCCTGGAGGAAAGGCGCCTGTCACAGGGTCTTACGACAAACCTTGGACGGGAAAATAAGGGATCATGAACCAGAAGCTGTGTGAGGGTTCCAGGATATCTAAGTGATAAGGATGGAGGGACAGAGGGTGGCTGATCGTGCAGGGACACCTGAAGGAGCAGCGGTCTTTGGGAGTCATGGTGTGAATGAAGCCACAGCCAAAGGAGGGGACCAGGCAGAGCTCAGGTTTCAGGGCCCAGGTGACAACTGCAGCTTTGAATGCATCTGCCTTGTGGCATCTGCCTGCCCTCCGAGACGTTGCTCGGCAGCCCCTCCACACACACACACACACACACACACACACACACACACACACACACGAAGCTTGCAGAGCCCAATGAGGTCTAGACTGAAAAGAGGATCGTAGGTGTTTGTTAAGAACAATATGAAAAGTCAAAGCAGGCAGGAGACAGCACTCTGTTCTCCTGGTTCAGTGTTCATCTCTGTGGATCTGTTCACTGCAGGCCAGGCCCATCCTGGTCAGAGCGGTTTACATCAGGGACACAGAGCCCAGCTGCTGGCCTCCTGCCCTGCCAACGCTCACGTACTCAGCCCATTTCCCCTGTCCTGGATCAGCTCTAGGCCAGGAGTCACACACTGGTGACGGCCCTGACCTCAGCCCTCCAGAGCTGCCAGTCCTGAGCTGCTACCTGCCGGCTGAGGCTGTGCCACAGGGGCCAGCAGATGTCCCAGCTGGACTTGTCCTGCTCCTAGTTCTGCTCTGCTGACCTGCTGCTTCCCCTGTGGAGCTCCCTGCCGTGCCCGCCCCTTCTCCCAGGCCTTACGCCCGCATTGAACCAAATCCCAGGTTTGAATCTTGAGCAGTCAGTGAAGGGCGGGTGTGGGCCAGGGTTGAACCCCGGGGCACGGTGGGCCAGCAGGCGTGGAGTGGGCCATTTTCCCCAAAACACCAACACACCCACACACAGGAGGAAGAATGAGGCCCACTTAGCAGGGGTATTCTCAAGCCAAGGTACTTGTTAAGCACACAGTTAAAATGGGGACTGAGAAGGTATCTGCAAAATAAAGTCACTTCTGATGGCTTGTTGGGCATGGCAGGACCCAACCCAGATGAGAGATTATTTATGGATATGAGTTTTCCTGCTAATCTTTTTTTCCTCATGTAAAACTCACAGGAGCTGAGATTTCTGATCTCTGAGAACATAGCACTAAATATGTAATGTGTACTCTTCAGAGTACTTAGGTAAATGTGCTGGATATATCTACCCTGCAGACATGTATTTAGAAACAGCATTTCTCATTACAGTTGAATGATTAGAGGAAGAAAATATGGGAACTGAGTCTTAGAAGAGGATCTTTTTAGAAAGCATTGGATACATCAGTAAATGTATCACACTTACTGAAATGGCATCAACTCAGGGTACAAAAGAAGTTAGCAATGTACTTCAATGTCCTAACTTTTGGGGAGAACAATTTGAGAGGTGATTTGCTCAGGGACTCACAACTGAGTTGGGCCATTGTCTGTACCGTGCTTTTTCCCTACCCTGGACAGCTTGAGTCATTCTCCAGTCACCCCTTTATCTCGCCTGCTTGCCTGCCGCGCCCTGTAATTATGATATGATGGATTAGTCCTTATTAATATCACATTCCGCAAGGGATTCTTTTTCTTACTTCAGGACAAGAAAGCACTTTTCCCCTCTTTCTTCTTAGATGACCACTGCATTGTTCTGGTATCTGTGGATAGAGCAAGGTGGAGTGAGGAATGACCTGCACAGGTCTGGTGGAAAATTTTACTAGGGGTATGAATAGACAGACCGTTGGCCTTGGTGTCTGCCCTATTTACCCCAAAACACAAGCACACCCCCACACAGAAGATAGGACCTTGTCCTAAATTTTATACATTAGTCTTAACAAATGGTTACTGATATTATTGCAGAGACTGTACATTTTTTTCAGATCCTTCTTCTCCAAAGAAAAGTAATCTATGATAATTTTTGCCAGTTGTTCAGTTTGTGACAAAAACAAAAGCAGTTTCTGAAAAGAAATTTTAGCATTTGAGTTTATTTAGTTTCTAAAAACTTGCCCCAGCTTCCCAACCTCTCAATTCCTATGCACCCTACCCCCACTCTGCTTAGCGGAAGTGAATGGCTGTTGATTGGGTTTTCCCACTCAGTCTTCTCCAGACCTGGCCCAGAGGAGAAAGAGCCTGCATTTGTCAAATGGAAACAAATTACTTCCAGGCTTGATTTTAATCAAATAATTATTTTTTGATTCTTCCTAATAATGAGGCCTATGAAAGTATTCTGATACTGCAAGGTGATAAAGACATTCTCCTATGGAAGGTATTTCCCTGTGAAGCAAAAACAGGAGATGGAGAGAAGGAGGAGAAAGAGAAGAAAGAGGAGGAGGGGGAGGAGTTGAAGGAGGAGGAGAGACTCACCTCCTGGTGAGTTTTACATGAGGAAAGAAAGATTAGCAGGAAAACTCATATCCATAAACAATCTCCCATCTGGGTTGGGTCCTGCCATGCCCAGGAAACACTGGCCAATATTTTAGGTTTAAGCATCAGTGCATTCTTCCTTCAAAAAAAGTATTCTTTCATTTTCAATACTTTGAACTATCTACTCCTTGAGGAATTGATTCAGCAGAGCTTTCTCTGTGAGATCCTATAGGGTGTCTCCTTAGTAGTTTCTGGTCTTTGCATTTTCTGTGAATTCCACCTGTCTCATATTCAAAGTGGTAAATTAAGGCTTTCTGTCAGCCAAACTGGAACAAAGTATGTACGACAGATACTCATGGTATAAAAATTAATGGAGAATGGAGATTGGGGCTGTAGCTCAGTGGTAGAGTGCTTGCCTAGAATGTGTGAGTCACTGGGTTCCATCCTCAGCATCAGACAAAATAAAGGTATTGTGTCCATCTACCATAAGAAATATTTTTTTTAAAAAAATGGAGCACAAAATCTTACTAATAAGGATTGAATTTTATTAAAAACTCAAATGAGAAAACTATGGCTATAGGTCAGTCTCCTGTAATAAAACTTGGTTCCGATTGAGGCCAGGATTACAATGACTGGGACAGAGACAAGATTTTACAAAAAAAGGGTCAGATCCTGTCTGCATTTAAATTTTTATTTTTGGCCATAGTGGATTTTTAGTGGACAGCTTTACATTTGCTGAATTCTTGATCACTCTTCCTTACCTTAGCTTGGTCTCCCAGTCTCAGTCACTGTGAGAGTGTAGCTTTGCTTTATCTTTTCACACTGTGAAGGTTATATTATTGGGGAGAAAGGAGGTTTGGGGAAGTTGTCTAATACCCACCTGCTGTTACCTACCGTCACCAGAAGTCTTGTGGATGTTATTAATAATTAATCCATTACATTGGTATTCTCTGTATCCAAGTGACATGCAAACAAACTAATAAACAACTTCAAAAGAACTAGAAAGAGTTGTATGTCTGAAAAAAAAAAAAAACTGAAGGGAAGATCCTGGTGTCTGTAACCGGGTGAAGCAAGTGCCGTCCTTGTAGGGGAACAAGACAGCGAGGCCAAAGGCTGAAGTTCGATTCCTGGTTTGAAATTGAGCACCTCTGTGTTTAAATTGCCAGATGCATAATTCAAGATTCAAATTTTCTAACTTTCAATCTCATTTTCTTCATCCATAAAATTCCCAGTGGGTTGGGAGAAATAATAGGATTATATATGAACATTATCTAGCAAGACCGCCTGGCCTAATGAGCACACAAGAACCCTTCTGCACTTCCGATTCTTCTGCCCATATGGACATGCTGCATAGTTTTGAGTGTTCCCCCCCTTAGCAGATTCCTGCGTTCATAACATGGTCTTTTCCAGGAGACAAATCACTCTTCAGTCTCTCATTTTACCAAGTATTAAGACAGCAATCTAACTGCACTCGGAGACCCATAATTTTCAGTGACCTCAATCAATGTTAGTTCTTATTATGAGGTTTTCAACTGTGTCAAAATGCATCAAGTGTATCCAGTTTTCAAACTGCTGATGCAGAACCAGGCCAGTTGGAAGTTGTGACATGTGGACTTCTTTCCGGTTTTGCCTCCTCATCGCCAGTGCTATGTCACTGGACTAACCAGACACTCACCTGCCTGCATGTCCATGTGCTTCGGCTGGCCCTCAGCTTACGCCCTCTCCTGGGTCAGTCACTTCTATTTCCCTTTTCTTTAAATTCTCTTCCATGCAGTCAGCTCCACTCTGCTCAGTGCAACTGAGGTCAGTTGAAATGAATTGAGTTATAGCTCTGGACACTTCAGTTCCCTGTCTGAACAGCACTACAGGCTGGGCACTGTTTGTCACTGAGAAAATGATCTCGGGAGGGGAGCTAAAACTCCTTTAGCCCACCCACGGAAACACAACATTGTAACGCTGGTGAGCCCAACAGGTGCAATGGGCTTAGAGGATGAGTTCTTCCTGGGGTTTGGCCAGGGTCAGGGGTGATTTCAGACAGCCAGTCCTTCTAGAACTGGGCCGTACATAGAGAAGGATTCTAGTAAAAACCAAAGGCCGGTGCTGGTGGTGGCGGCAGTTGCAATTCTCATAAAAGTCTGTTTTTTAGGGGTGACCTCAGGCTACCTTTCAGTTAGTGGCTTTTGAACAAAGTCCTCTAAGGCCTTGATTTTCCCTGAAGACTTTAGAGGCTACCAGAAGGGCAGTGCCTAAAGAGACAGAGAGTTAAAAAGAGAGTTTGAAGCCTGAACAGAGCTGGTGTGGACCAACTATTTTACATTTCAAAAAACAGTCTACTGAGTCTTAAGTTTCAAAGACCTAACTGATCTTTACCCCGATGAGAGTCTTCTTTCTCTGGAACCTCACTATTATTTAATATATTTATGCTTTATTTTCTTTTTTAGAACTTTTATTATTTGCCCTCTTGTCTGAGACCTGGTCCAGTTGTCCTGCATTTCCTGGAGCTTGGTTCACATTATTCCCTTTCTTCTCAACTATTCTGTCCTCAGGATCAGAAAGCTGCTTGCCTCATGTGCATGAGCACTGCCAATTATGCAGGATAATTGGGTCGAGGAGGCGTGAGTGGTATGGAAGATGGCTGATGATTGAAATTCTGGCCTGCTGTAGCTCTCGGAGGCTGACCTCCTCCACGGCTGATGACAAGCCTTCCTGAGGCTTTCGTTTCTCCTGCTCCTTCTTCTTCTTTTCAAACAAAACTGTGGCCCCATAGCAACTTCCAAGGAATGATCACACGTTACCGTGAGGCTGCTGGTGAAGACACGGGGTGGTCTTAGGAGCTTCCGGCTGAGGGCGGCAGAGCTGCTGCCAACCTGCTCTCCTGAATGCCTGGAAGCCCGTCCTGTCCAACCAACTGGACAAGTGACTGGGAAACAGGCTTTTTAGTGTGAAGGGGTGGACATTAACCACGGTGCTTCTCAGAGAGCCAGCATTACAGATGGTTAGATGCTGGACATACACACTGGGGCTATGATAAATCTTTTCTTTTGAGGTCCATAAAAAGTCTTGAATCGTGTTGCCAAAGACACACACACACACACACACACACACACAGAGACACACACAAATGTGACTGAATAAAGATGCTCAGGCTGTATTACATATTGTGCTGTGAGCAAGGTGGCTTGCATTTTGTTCCATGGGGACTTACTCACAAACATGTACATCTCCAGGGCCGTGCAGAGAGGCCGAAAGACCTCCTGGAAATATAAGCAGAATCTGAGTATGGTAAGTGAACATCCCTTCTTTAACGAGGAGAAAAACTAGACTGCCTAGATTTGACCTCATGTTTGCCATTTCCAGGGGTCTTCATGCCTTCCAGTAAACCTGAGTTATTATTTTGCGTTGGTCTGAAAAACTTCCTTTTTCACTCTGTGTGTGCTGATCCACAGCCAACTCATCCCCTCAACTTCAACATTTGAAAATAAATTTCACCCTTATGTTTGAAGGATATCTTGGCTGGGTATAGAATTCTGGATTGACTCTTGTTCTCTTCTCTTTCAGCTATTTAAAGATGTTATTCCACAATCTTCTGATCTTTAATGTGCCAACTAAGAACCCAATGATTATTTACCATTGTTTCACCTGCATATCATGTGTTTCTGGCTACTTTTAAAATCTCATTTTAAATCCTTTCATTTTCAGCAGTTTGAGAATAATATACCTAGGTGTGCTTTTCATTTTACATTTCCAGTTTGGAATTGGTTGGAGTTGTTAATGCTTAAGTATATGTCTCTTCCAAAATTTGGAAGATTTTGATTTTTAGTGTTTCGAATGTTTTTTCTGCCCCACTTTTTCTTTTCTCTCTTCTTGGTACTATAACTACTCCCATGGTAGATATTTTGCTGTTTGTCCACAAGTCCTAAGATTCATTTCTTTTACTTCTCATGTCTTGTAATCTGCTTTTCTAATTAAAAATGCCTTTTTTCCCCCTTTTTCTTGCCTTGAGTACTGGCCAGGTCCTTGGCTACAACGTGAAGAATTAGTGGTGAGATTAGGTACTTTTGACTTTCCCTGAGGTCAGGAGGAACCAGGAAGACTTCTACTATTAAATATTATGTTAGCAGAGGGTTTTCATAGATGTTCTTTATCAGGTAAAGGATGTTTCTTTCTATTCTAGTTCACTGAAAGTTGTTTTGTTGAGTTTTGCTTTTAATGTCAGAATTGAATTTACTTTGGGTTTTGCCAAAATGATCTATTTATTTATTTTTGCATCTGTATTATGTGACCCTATTTCTAAAGGTAGGAACTAAAGTCATTGACTTTAGGCTTTAATTTCTTCATGAACCAACATTCTAGAGAAGGAGCTAGACAAATTAAAACAAACAGGGCACCAGGTGCATGCCTGTGGTCCCAGATCCTGGGGAGGCGAAGGAAGAAGGATTGTTTGGGCCCAGGAGTTTGAGGCCAATCTATGCAATATAGTGAGACCCTGTCTCAAAATACAACCTTTTAACAAAATGAATTAAATAGTATGTCAGAAGTCTGAAGGTGCTGCAGAGAAAAAAAGAATATCCTACTAATTATGGTTGAGAAGGTGGTTCTCAGAATGGAAATTTTAAATGGAGCAATTAGTTTAGCCTTATTTAAATGTGATGCTTAAAAAATAAAAAAACTTGAAGGGATCAGTTACATAATGAAGCCTTCGCCTTAGCGGGGAAAGAAATTGCCAGGAAGAGGAAACAACAAAGGTTTGGCTCTAAAAATGACACAAAGCTGAAGAGCTGAGTGGAAGCCAAGAGGCCCGTTGGCTGGACAGTGGGGAAGGACCACGGGAGCAGGAGGACATGGCCTTGTTCAGGGGAAGGCGCCTTAGGCTCCTCACGCGGCCTCCCTCGGGAACGTCCTCCTGCGGTCATGTGGACGAGGTGCAGCGCTGAGGGGAAGAACATGGTATTCTCCCCAGGGACACTTCCCAGGTCTGGGGACACTGCAGTCATGTTGACATGGAGTCTTCCAGGCTACAGTCATCTGCGTTGGGCCTTTCCATCCAAACCAAAAGAAGTTGTACTTGCTTGAAATTGGAATATCGAAAGAAAATTTCTGAACATCTCTACTGACATTCGTCACAATCTGTGGTTTATGTTACGCTCACTCTTTCTCCTCCCAGTCCTACCAGTCCTCTGGGTGTACCACAACTCTCTGTGGCGTTGATAAGGCTCAGCTTCCGGGAAATAATTAATTTTCTTTTTTGAAGTTAAAAGATTCTGGCTCTGGCCAGGTCCACGAAATGTCCACAGGCTTTATTGTGAATGAATGCCAAGGTTGGTTGTTGGACCGACACATTAATAATTTCTTCAAGGGCTACATAAACATTTTTATAAACAATAAATTGTGCTCTCAGAAAGAATCCAAAGACCTTTCTCACTTATTATAAAAATGGATGACATGTTTAAAATATCACAGTACTTCAAATCACTGTTTTTCTATTTGTATATAAACCTTTTTGAGGTTTCTGTTTATCTGGTATGTTCTCCGTGGACATTGACCTTTCCAAGTTTGCTAATTGTTGTTCATCACCAAATAAGTTCCTAAATGGAACAGGCTTTGGGAGACTTTAATTATGGTGAGATGACAACAAGTTCTTTTTAATTGCAGGTCCTATTTAATTTTATTTATCTAGATGCCCTTCCATTCTAGAAGTGTACTCTGCCATGTCTAACTGTGGTGGAGAAATAATCACAAGAACAAGAATGAACACCGGCCGAATGAGTCAGCCAAGGCGGCTGATAGCATGTTGAGCTCAGGTCGGCCACTGGTGAACTTCCAAGCTTTCAGCTTCACAGATCCACGAAAACGTTGGTGTTTGCAAGGAGAACATTTGGGCTCTTCTTATTCTGCTCACATCTCTAATAGCACAGGCTTCCCCACTTCATGCTTATGTGAAGGTGGACACTGCTTTGGACTGATCTTTAAAACAACTGGTTCTGTTAATGAAAAACCTCGAATTCCTAGTGTTTGTCACCAAGCCACTCCTACACAGCCCAGTCTTCTTTCCCCACAAACTAGGAAGCACACAGAGGAGAGCTGTAGAGGAACAATGTGAACAAGCGCAAATACCAGCCACTCACCTAAGTTCATGACAATAAGGATGGTGATAGTGGCAGTCGCAGTTTAAAAAGAATGTTGACTTTGAGTGTGGGTGAAATTGGCATATCACCATAATGATATGAAATATTAGATGAATTTTGAAAGTGTGCAAATATCTTCAAGTGAGAAATTGGAAATTCCCCATCTTTGTTGTATTCTGCTATCACAACATCAGCATCTTAGCAAGTCAGGAGATAAGCAGGAGGCGTCATCAGTCTTAGTCTCCGATCATGTGCGGTAAGAAGGACGCAGAGTCAAGGAGAAGGTCCTCGGTGCATCACCCCACCTCCCTTGGAGCACTTGGAGGGGTTCTCCCTGTGGGGCAGGGCCCTGAAATCCACAGTGAACAGGTCACTTGCACAGACGCTGTCACCCACCCGACACTGGCATCAGGACGTGAATCTGAGTGTCCAGGGGACTCGCAGGCACTTTCTACTCGCCTCACGCTGTGCCAGACTGGGCGCCTGTCAGCCCACCACATCCTGGAGAGGACCCATGTCTCCTCTTGTTTGCCATCTGACCTCCGACCCAGAGATTCAGATCCAGGTGGAAGTCGAGTGTTGATACGGCTTCAGGACTCTGGGAGGGAAGGTGGCTGTCCTCTGTAAGCCTGTGGCTATTTACCTCAGTATGCTGTTGTCTACAGGGTTTGTTCTAGGATTTCAGTGTCCTTTAACACCACAACGGGTCGGTTGGGAAACACGGGGTACTTTCTCATTTCTGCACCTGGTTATGCTCTGGTTATGCTATCATGAGAAGCTTGCAGGATCAATGTCAGGTCCTAATCCGAAGCAGGCAATAAGATGGTGGCTGAGTGGCCAGGATGGAATTGGGAGGTGGCCTCTGAATGTGCTCTGCCATCTCCACGTCTCAGAAGCACCTTCTTATCTCGGGTCTTGCTGCCTTCTCCCTCCACCCTGTCTGAACCAAAGAAGTTCCTTCTCCATTGTTCTAACCAGCAAGCTTCCAGTAAGATTCATTTTTAATAGAAATGCTTCTGGCTAAATCGAATCTTCTGGCTAAATCGAAGTCCCATATTCTAGCATTCCTATATTGTGAGGAGAACTGTCACCGGGCAATGCTCCCAGTGACGTCCCTGCCCTCTGCACTCCCAGAGCTAATCACTCCACAGCTGCGGCAGGCAGCAGACCTCCAGTCGATTAGCACCCTGCACCGGTCACCCTGAGCAAAGGCAGAATCTGCACTTGAGTAATTTTTCTTTTTCTTTTTTTAAGTGATGGCCAGGGTCCCTGGGCAGGTGCAGAATCCATAGGTGGCTCTGGTGCTCCGTGAGGGCTGGTGGTGTCCTCTCAGCTCTTCATTAACCGGCATGTCAGCCTTGTGGGTGACATCTTTGAGCTGACCTCATTCAGAAATGATGTAAGCCGTTCAATTTCATCTATTAGAATCGTCTCCTCTCCCTGCTGTGCGGCCTCAATTCCTGCTGGCTCCCGGGTGCGCGGGATGTGCTCCATCAGATACCGCGGAGAGTGGCTTCTGTTATAATGTCTTTCTCTCCTCTTTCCCAAGGCTGGCTTCATCCAAATCAGGTTAGGAAGCAGTAGAAATCATAGTTAATAGTTAATTCTTTTTTTTTTCCTCTCATGAAAGAAAATGACATTTCTTTCATGAATACATACTGGCAAGAATATCTGCAATCATGCTTTCCTTTTTATTAAAACTCCATACTGTCTTTCTTAACTCATTCTCCCTGTGAATACATACATGGTGCCAAAAATTATATTTGAACCGCTTGCATATTGAAGTAGTTAATGCAATTTCCAGGCTTTGGGGAGGAAGGCGTTTTAGATTTTCTGTACTGACAGGTTGGAAAGCTGAGGCGATGCCCTCTCTCCACGGCCTCACTCTTCTGCTGCCTCGGAATTTGAAATCCACCTTCCTGCTTAGGTGGAAAGACAGGAGGACAGGTCAGCTGCCTGGGCCTGGTGCTGAAATTGAGGTGGGATGATTTGTGTCTTTTCATTTTCCTTTTTTTCCTGAAAATAACTGCTATTCTCGCCGCAGAGGGGGAAAGAGGCTTTACTGAATCTTCGTGTGTGATGAAGCTCCACACGTTCAGCAGCCCTGCTGAATTGAAAGGTCTAATTAGATTCTACTTTAATGTAAGAACTTGGCTCCAAGGTACTTAACCACTAAAACAGAGAGGGCTTAAAAAGAGGAAGCTGTAACATGTTGAGATAGAAGCGTCTTAAGTGTAATGAAATGAAAACACAAAGCTCCACATGAACTGGGAACCTTCTAATCCATTAGGAAAACCAGCCGTTGTCCTTGTTTCCATTTGGTATCACGGCACTGTTGTGACAACAGGGGCCATCTCTGGCAGGAAAGGACCGGGCTGGGTCCCCACATGTCCAGTGGCCATGAGCTCTTCCGATCTCATTGCAGGCACAAAGAGACCAGCTTCTTCTTCTGCCACCACCACCGCCGTGGGCACAACTGCCATCCATTGTCACAGTTGAAGAGATGGGGGTCACTTTCACTTCTATTTTTAACTTTTCCCAGACCCACTAAATAGAAAGTCTCTGAGTTCTCCATTGTTAAGTACCACTACGCAGCACGTCATTATTCTGTTATCCATATGGGATACTGAATAACTCTTCCTGCAATGTGTCTGCATATGGGGCTTCCCAACTTCAATTATTCAAGGATTCTGATATGATATGCCCTAGAATCCTCATTATTTAAGGCCCCCTGTGAATTGGGACTTTGCTGAGGCAGGTGAAACTCTCTCATTCACCTCAGCCGCTGGAATTCACTTAGTTAAAGCAGCTGCCTGTCAACGACAGGTTAAACTCGAGGGAAAAAGAGATGTCTCCGGACGTGAGCTCCAGAATCTGGAATTCTCTTCTACCCCAGGATGCATTTTGTAATTGAAAGGACTTCATTGCTCTTCAACTCAGCAATTTTGCAGATTTGCTTGAATTCTTCTTTTTCTCTCTCCTATTTTAAAATGTCTCAGACTTTTTAACTGCGATGCTAATGGGATGAAAAGAAAAGTATTGCGAGAAAATATGGTTTGGGGGCCTCTCTGCTGTGTTATGCAAAATTAGTGCTGATTAATTTTGGTCTGCTGTTTTCAAATAAGCAGAACCTTCAAGGATGCTTTTAAATGCATGGAATGATGAAGAGGTTCCATTTCGTTGGTGCCTGTAGCTTTTCCTTTAAAGCAGTGTTTCTATCTGGGAATTTGAAGGCACTCTGCTAGCATGCTGCAAACATTAACTGCCTGGATATGGTGTCCCCCCAACCCTGTGTTGTGGTTGGCAAATAAGGTGTCTCCCCAAAGCTTCATGAGTGAGACAATGCTAAAGTTTTCAGAGGGAAAATGATTAGATTGTGAGAGGTGTTACCTAAGTGGTGTATTAATCCACTGGTATAGATTACATAGATATGGTAAACTGGAGGTAGGTTGTTGGAGATGTGCCTTTGGGGTATCTATTTTGTCCCTGGTGAGTGGAGCTCTCTCTGCCTCCTGGTTACCAAGTCCTGAGCTGCTTTCCTCCTCCACACCCTTTTATCACAACACTCTGCTTCATCCTGGGACCAGAGCTATGGAACAAGCCAGCTCTGAATTGAACCTTTGAAACTGTGAACCCCAA
Organism: Ictidomys tridecemlineatus; assembly: GCF_052094955.1. Lineage (NCBI taxonomy): Eukaryota > Metazoa > Chordata > Mammalia > Rodentia > Sciuridae > Ictidomys > Ictidomys tridecemlineatus. The sequence goes on along the minus strand of NC_135484.1, from coordinate 153,433,505 downwards.
GTGAAACTTGCTACATTCAGTGTAGTATCTTCTAAACAGAAAGTGAACTGGGTCAGACAATCGGGCTCTATTACTTTGTTTTAAATGACATTGCAAGAATATTGCAAACTTCCTGTATTCCCAGCCACCAGTCCCCCCTGCTGTTAAAACTACAAGGGCACATTTGTTAACCACTGATGAACCAATGCTGATATATGATTGTAACTGAATTCCACTAATTATTCAGGTGTACTTTTTTTCCTCTAGTGTCTGTTTTCTGTTCTAGGGTCCCAGCTGGGTCACCACATAACACTTCGTCCTTGTGTCTCCTCAGGATCCTCTAGAGTGGGAACTGTTCAAACTCACCATGAATACCCACAGTTTTGAGAATAACCAGTAGACCATCCCTCATTTATTTATTTATTTTTTGTGCTATTTTTCTTAGGGTTAATTGGCTTGGGGTCATAGGTTGGGGGAGAAGATCGAGGAAAACTATTCTCACCATGCCAACATGATTTGAGTAATTGATTTTTATTTAGATCTTTCCTATTGTAAGTTTGAGTGTGATCACTTCCAAGTTCTTTACGTGTGGGAGTTTACACTGCAATCCCTGGTCCGTGCTTTTAATTAGGCATGTGGTTTTGGGATTGTTCCTTAACCTCTGAGCATCAGTTTGATCATCTTTTTGAACCCATAATACTGGACTAAGCATGCCAGAGTCCTTCAAGAAACTACGCTGAGAGGCCAAAGGATCGATGGACACAGAAACCTAACGAGGGCCTTTGTGATCATCTATTAGCAAATCTGCTGATGAAATCATTAGAATCCAAAGTGCAGGTTAAAAGCTTGCCCAGTAATTAAAATTCACTTTCTTCCTCCCATTCTCAGTTCCAACCAATGTGGTACATCTGGATAACACGGTTATGCTATCCTCGTGGTAAAAATGGGTAGGGCTACTAGGAAAAAGAAAGAAGTTAACGAGTCACACAGTTGTTCCTTCAGTTAGGGTCAGTGGCTTGGCCCGACCACTCCCTCACTTCTCCTCCGGGGTGTCTAAAACCCCGGGCTCACGTCTCCAGGGCAAGGAGAGAGAAGCCACTCCTAACTAAACCAGCCCCAGGACGAAGAGCCTGGGCTCAGGACTTCTAGGTCTGTGTTTGCTGCTTCTGATACATCAAGTCTTCAGAGCTTAACACGTAGGGGTTTAGAAAGGGTGGGGTTAGTTATGGGCAAGTTATAACTGTTTATTATGGATATCCATGTCCACCCAATAATGACCTTCTCTGCCCAGCGTCAGACTCAAGGTCTATTTGGAGTGACCTGTGCTTCCTTTGGGGACCAAATCATCTAATGTCCTTCAGTGGTCTCTTAAGTAAGATTCTAACAGGGGTCTCTGTTCTAGTCACAGTTAGTCATCCACCAACAGGAATGAAAAACAAAAACACAGGTCATCTCAACAGATGCAGAACAAGCATCTGACAAAGTTCATTGTCCTTTTAGGATTAAGAAACTTCTCAACCCCGACTCAGTGAAGGCAAGTATCCCCAGCACCCTTGACATTGCCACTCAACACAGCCCTGGAGGGACTAGCAAGAAAGAGAAGGAGAATCAATTCAAACTGGGAAGGAAGACGTAATAATTATGCTTCTTCTCAGGTGACATGATCCCATACGTTAAAAAACAAAACAAAACAAAAACCCCAGAAAATCATACAAAAGAAACCTCACTAAACTGAAGGAATCAATAAACAAGCAGAAGGAATAAATGAATTCAGTAAAGGTACAGGATACAAAATCGTTACACAAAATTCATTGTATTTCTTTACAACAATAGTGATCGGCCTGGAAAAAAAAGTGAAGAAAATAATAGCATTGATGATAGCATCAAGAAGAACAATATGCTTAGGAATAAATTTAACCCATGAAACAAAAGAACTGCGCACTGAAAAAAATAAAGCTTTAGTGGAAGCAACTGAAGGAGACACAAGTAATTGAGAAGAGAGATAATGCACACTCATGATTTTGAAGAATCTCTGTTGTTAAAATGTCTACACTCCACAAAGCAGTAAACAGATTCAACCCCAGCCGTTTTAAAATCCCAATGATATTTTTCATAAAAATAGAGAAAAGCTCTAAAATTCATATGGAACTACAAAGACCCCAAACGGTCTTAAAAAAGAAAAATAAAGTTGGAAGCTTCAAACTTTCTAATTGCAAATCACGTTATAAACCTGTAGTAATCACTGGCCTCCAGATGGACACATATACAAGTAGAACAGACTAAAAAAGCTCCGAAATAATAAACCAAAGAATACCTGGACAACTTATTTTTTATTAGCTCATGAAGAATTCACAATGGGGGACGGAGGGTCTCGTGATGAGTGGCGTAGAAAACCTGGGCCTAGGCATTCACAAGAATGATGATGTTGACCTCATGCCACACAGAAATCCACCTAAATAGAGTCAAACCTCAGTATCCGACCTACGGCTGTGAACTCCTAGAAGAAAACATAAGGGAGATGTTTCTTGACGTTGGCCTCAGTAAAGATTATTTTGGGTATAACACAAAAAACTCAGGCAAAGCTAAGTGAGCAGGGGACTGTATCAAACTAAAAGGCACCACACAGCAAAGAAAACAGCAAATAAATGAAAACTTGCAAGTCACATATCTGATAGACTGTTAATATGCAAAAGATAGGAAGAACTCATACAACCGAAAAGCAAAACCACAACTGGGCAGGAAATGGAAAGGGACCCAGATAGACATTTTTTCCAAAGTGAAAAATTGGTCCAAAGATTTATGAAAAGGCTCACAATCCCTGTAATCATCAGGGAAATTCAGATCAAAACCACAGTGAGATATGACCTCACACCTATTAGGACCATCATTATCAAGAAGATAAGAGATAACAGGTCTTGGTGGGGGAGTGGAGAAAAGGAAACCCTTATATATTGTGGGTGAGAATATCAATTGGTTCAGCCATGAGAGAAACCAGTATGGAAATCATTCAGTAAATTAAAAAGAGCACTACCATGTGACACAGCCATCTCTCTGGAGTATGCGTATTTGTGTGTGTGTGTGTGTGTGTGTGCGTGTATAGTATGTGTGTGTGCGTGTGTATACACACACATACAATAAGTAAAGGAAATAGTTCTATAGACATGTATGCACTCCCATGTTTATTTCAGCATTTTTTATACTAGCTGTAATATAGAAACAATCTATATGTCCATCCATGGATGAATGGATATAATAATTGTGGTATATATACAGGGCAGAATACTATTCAGCCTCAAAAAAGGAGATACCGCCATTACAACCACACAGATGAACCTGGAGGACATTACACCAGATGAAATTAGCCTCTTTGCCTCTGTGGGCACATAATAAGGATTCACGTGTCTCCTAGTCAGCAGAAGACAGGGACACAGATGATGAAGACATGTAGTATAGAGATGAATACAGAGATGCCAAGACAAACTTTCTCCCTGTGTCCTGGGCTGTTACCAGATTTTTAGTTAAAGGAATTTCTTATAAGAATGTGGACAGAGGTGTATGAGTCTAATGAATTCACAAATTAGTGAGTTTCTGTGTTCTGGATGTTATTACCCCGTATTTTTTTCTACACTGATTTTAGCACAATGGCATTGCAACACCAAAGTGACCTACTTTTCAGAAGGACTCGTTAGCACATTACATAGTCTCATTTAAAAAAAAAATTCTGTGGCGTTTTTCACATTAAACTTACTTGCCATAATGGATTTGTGTTTTATTAAATTGTGAAAATGGCATTTTCTACAATAAGAGATTATTTAATTTTCCATTTTACTGAAATGACTAATTGGGAAGATTTTCCCGTTGAATTAGCAGTCTAACAACACAGATTTTTAAAACACATAACTGACTCTCCATAATGCCTCTGCAATTTCTCATTTGCTCTGTAACTGTTTCTGTGGCAAAGTGGACCGTCTGCCTCAAATCTGATGATTCCAGAGTTATCCTATAAAGATGCTGACTTTTTTTTAAATTGCTTTGCCCTTTGGTTTCAAGAACAAATTCAGACATTTTTATTCTCACCATTGGGTTTGGAAGTTTAAGCCTTTTAATTCATTCTCATTGGTTGAATTCTATGAAATACTTTGTTGTTTTCCCAGTTTAACAGGACATTTAAAACCAACGGCTAAAACTGTTATTTTAAGTAAAAGGTTTATTGGGATTGAAAATAAAATCGCTCAAAAAACAATAAATCGGAGGCTTTATGTTCTGAATATTGCTTTGTAGTAAAGATAACATATGCATGTGTACATCTGTACTGCTATTTATTCATGCACATATACACTAATATAAATTATATGTAATAACATACGATACACTCTTGCTTTTTCAAGAAAGGGAGTAAATACATAAATAGGAAAAGCTGACGGTACTGAAGGGCACAAGGTGGAAAAGTCAGTCGCACAGCGTGACCCGGGCACGGTGACCTCCGCAGGTGCAGTGGGTTTCCAGGTACCTTTTCAAGCCGAGGTTGTTCATTCTGCTGTCACTTATGTACGCTGCGTCCTGCTCTGTCACACGGCGTTCGATCCAAGGAAGCTCCCCGTGTTTTTGCTTTTATTAAATCTCTACATTCTTGCAGGGCATGCATCCCAACATGGCCAGCTCAATGGCGGGGTGACTTGAGAAAGGATGGCACCCCGCAGTGAGGAGTCCTTGAGAAGAATCCCTGAAGGTGTTCCAAGTAGGAGCCTGAAAGGGTGGCTGTCACGTTTGAAGTGGGGCATTACTTCTGCAAGAGTGGAGAGCAAGGGACAGATGCCCGACCTGCTGGGGAGTCAGGTAGCCACAACCAGGTGGTGGTGGCTGCCGCTGTCACTCCAGGACCTGGGAAGGGGCTGGATTATGGACCTGTGCCTTTAACAGAAAGCGATGGTCCTGGTGCCCTGGATCTGGTGGAATCACGAACCCAAGCATTTGAAGCCTCCGTGGGAGTAAGTCTGTCCTCCAGTTCCCACATTAAAGGACACTTCACACTTGGCATCTCACTGAACTTCCTCAGTCCCTTCCCTCAGATTCCATTGATGAGCAGCGTTTCAGTGACAGTGGGGAGGACATTGATGATGTCAGCTTGGTGTAAGGAACTCAGGAAGCAGGAGGGTGACCCTTCCCACGCCATGCTCTTTACTCACCAACCAAGGGCATCTGCTCCTCGTCACGCTGGCTCGAGTTTCTCCAGCACGCGTCATTCCTCCAGCCACAGGCACAGGTGCCTTTCTCCCGGGCCAGACAGGGCTCTTCATGGTTTTCAAATACTTATTTGAAACAAACAAAGGAACATTTTCTTTACTGGGTCATTCAAATGACCTTGAGTGAAAGGCAGGTGTTTTGCTGGTTAGCTTTTAAGTGACATTGCTGGCAGATTAATATAAGGGTCATACAAATTATTTGGATATTTAAATATTGTAACTGAGTCACCATGATGATTCAAAATATTTTGGCGTATTTTCTTTTAAAGACTTAGTGTCCTGGGTGCTTGGTTTGGTGTTCTGGGTGCTTAGTTTCAGTGTTCTTGGTCCTTAGTTTAGGGTTCTGAGTGCTTGGTTTGGTGTTCTGGGCCTCAGTTTAGGATTCTGGGTGCTTGGTTTGGTCTTTAGGGTTCTGGGTGCTTGGTTTGGGTGTTCTTAGTTTGCCTGCTCACCTGGATTAAGCTCCATTAAATGGTTTGGGGGTTTGGACATCATGTTTCTCCAGCTAATGTCTGACTAGGTCCTTGAGGACCCTCTGGAGACTTCTTTGGGTGTAGAATTCTCTTGGACTGTCCCATAGACCCGTGTCCCAGAGTTCATTTTTTCTAGATCACTGTGGCTACAATGATGTCATAATGAGCTCGTGCTTCTGGTTTAACTCTTGAGATGAATTGTCTTGTTTTCAGAAGCTCACAACCAGAGCTGACTTGGGGACACTAAGAATCTTTTGCAACAACCATTTTCTACCTGTTTTCCTACATTTGGGGTTTTCTGTCCCTCTGGCAATAAGTCAATATAATTTGATTTTCCCAGTGACGCGGATCTCCGGGAAGAGCTAAAAGGGAAGGCGCTGGAAGGAGCCCGTGTGCCTGTCCTGTGGGGCACTGATCCAAACCCTGGGAAGCTTGGTTCTAGAATTTGCCATCATTGCTCACGTGCTGCAGGCTGTACAGTGGGCCTGCGTGCTGCTGGCCGCCAGCCAAGCTGGTGGCCTTGTGTCTGGTTCCACTGGCTGCTTGGAACAGAACTATGAGATGGCATACAGATGTTTCCTTAGAAATTTCTGAGGACAATGTTGGGAAGTATTGACCTCAATGTCAAAGAAAAATGACTATTGAGTGAAAAATCTATGGCTAATGTCTGTAGCACTGCAAACTGTCCTGTAAAATCCCCTTCTTTGCAGTTATAATGTAATCTTCAGCATAGCTTGCAATTACACTGTTTGCATCAACGAAACTTGTGATTTTTTTCCATGAAAAAAAATATTGGAAATCAGGTTGCATATTTTTTGATTGGTTTCTTGCAAATTCGATAGTTTAAAGGAAATGTGTTTTCATGAGACTGTTTTTTTTTCAGTTATTTTAGTTTTTATTATAATGAAAGTAATACAAGCTTATTATAGACTATTAGAAGAGAACAAAGAGAAATTAAATCAATAATCCCAAAACAGTTAAATTTAGTAATTTCTTTCTTATGCCTTTTTGCAAAATTGAAATCATATTCTTTATTAACTTGGCATCTTGTTTTTTCTTTTTTTAATTGATTTAAATTTTTTAAATTAGTTATACATGACAATGGAATGCATTTATGCACTTTGATATATCATACATAGATGGGGTATAATTTCTCATTTTTCTGAGTGCACATGTTGCAGAATCATATGTCATGCAGTCACATATATACATACAGTAATAATGTCTGTTTCATTCTACTGTCCTTCCTATCCCCACATCCCCACCCTCCCCCCCCTTTACTTCCCTCTACCTAATTTAAGGTAATGCTATTCTTCCCTAGTGACCCACACCTTATTGTGAATTAGCATCTGCATATTAGAGGAAAACATTCGGCCTTTGTTTTTTTGGGATTGGCTTATTTCTTAATATGATATTCTCCAACTCCATCCATTTACTGGAAAGTGCCATAATTTCTCTCTTCTTTAAAGCTGTGTAATATTCCATGGAGTATATATACCACATTTTCTTTATCCATCCATCTGTTGAAGGGCACCTAGGTGGGTTCCATAGTCTAGCTATTGTGAATTGAACTGCTGCAACATTGATGTGGCTGTGTCTCTGTAGTATGCTGGTTTTAAGTCTTTTGGGTATAAACCAAGGAGTGGGATAGTTGGGTAAAAGGGTGGTTCCATTCTAAGTTTTCTGAGGAATCTGCACACTGCTTTCCTCATTGGCTGCACCACTTTGCAGTCCCACCAGCCATGTGTGGGTGTGCCTTTTCCCCACATCCTCTCAGCGTTTATTGTTGCCTGTATCCTTGATGATTGCCATCCTGCAGAAGTGAGATGGAATCTTAGAGACGGTTATTTTTTAACCTAGGTAAAATGGATCCGTCGTGGCCACATTCCCCTTACAAGAGACGTAGAATGATCTGGAACCTCTGATTTCACAGGGAGGCCTAGTTGCTGGTTGATTAGTCTCTGTGGCTGGGAAAGGAAAGGTTGGTTTTCTTAAGTTCAATCTTCCCGGGTGCCTAACAGTCCCCTACCTGACACTGAGTGTCACCCCTGACCTGTGCATCACCCAATCCCGTGTTGCTCCAGGAGAATGGCTAAGTTGCCTCAGTCCTAACTTCACCTGGACCAAGCAGTTTCAGCCCTCCTGTGCCTCATGTCACCGTCATCCACACGGCTGTTCCTCGTCTCTCCAGCTTCACCTACCACCACATTTTCTGGTTTAAAATTGAGAGACGTGATAAGTCTCTGCCCTCTGAAGCTTCTAATCTTAGAAAAATCTGGGTGAGGCCAAATTGCACATTGTCCCATGTCTGTTTAGCATGAAATGTTTTTCTTAGTTGCTTCCAGCTTTTCAAGATACATTGTCTTTAAGTGGAAGAACATGAAGCTGGCAGCAGAGTGTGTGTGTGTGTGTGTGTGTGTGTGTGTGTGTGTGTGTGCGCGCGTGCGCGCCTGTTTGTGTGCACTCATCTTAATCAGGTGAGGGGTTTTATTTGGCCACAGACCTAGCGTGAGTGAATTAGGAGAAAAGATGGTAGAAAAAATGTTCACAGTATTTCATTTCTAACCAACTACACTCAGTGCTGTACCCAGCATACCACTCCTGACCAAAGACAAGTGGAGCTCAGATAGCAGGAAAGTCTCGTGGTCATGGTAGAAGAGGAGGAGAAGAGGAGGACACGCAGAGAGAGGAAAGATGCCCTTTCTCTGGGCCCCCCTTTGCTTCTGGGCCACTCAGAGGCTGACTTCACCCAGTTGCTTTCCTGGAGAGCCCCCTTCTCTCCTCCCACTCTGGCTTCCCTAACCCTGCGAGGAACAGGACCTGGAGAGTGGTCGGAGGGGACACGGGCGGGCACTGCTCCTCACCTCCCTGTCTTCTCGAGCTCTGCCTCGTCGAGGCTGCACATTATTAATAGCTGTCATTTCTCTTTCTGAACAAATCACCTCCGTGCAGTGTGCACCCGAGGGTACTGGAGAGTGTCCTCCCGTCTCTGTGCCTTCAATCACCTTCCTGAGCCGCCCATGCTGGCCGGGCGCTCCCTGCTCAGTGGCAGGTGTATTTATCATGCTCCCACTCTGACTGAGGTCCCCAGCTTCAGCTGCCAGGCCAGGCCTGGTGCCTTTCTCTCAGTAGATTAGTTTGCATTCTACAGGATTAAAAAGGTTTAGCGAGCAGCTGGGAGTTGGCAGGAAGAGCCTGAGTTGTTTAGAAATGTCAAAAAAAAAAAAAAGTGTCAAGACTGCAGGGTGTTCTGGGGGAGAGAAAGGGAGGAGGAAGAGACACTTCTCCATCAGATTCTAGCAGACACAACCCCGTGAAGGGACTGCAGGATGATCTCCGAGAAAACAAGGGAGCCTGTGCTCTGAGGAGGACAGGGAGGAGGGAGGGAGGGGAGGACAGACAGCCTGCTTTTCCAGGGGCAATGAAAGCCGATAAATCGGGCCACCTGGGACATCCCACTCCAGTGTCACTCTTCTGTTTCGTCAACCTGCAGAATCAGCCACGGAGAAGACACCACAAAGGGTGAGATGCTCCAGAAAGGAGCACGTTCTGGAGGTGTTTAGCAGCCCATGTGCCACTGGTGTTCGGCTCCGATGGCTTTGATTCTTGGTAGGGAAGGAGGCTTTGTCTTGCTGGGCTCCCTCAGCGACAGGAGATACTCCCCAGCCTCAGAAGGAGGCCTTGATCTCCCAAGATGCTGGACAGGGAACAAAGGAAATGGACCATGGATGTGCCATCACAGGCACAGCCACAGCTGCTGAGAACCAAGAGAAGTCACCACCGCACACAAAGTCCCTGAAAGCTGGATGAAGCACGGGATCCGAGTGTGTTGCCACTGCATCTTGCATGAGGATAGGTCAGGTGGCCATCCTCCCGTGGTGCTGTCCTCACTGGGAGACAATTTGGAACAACCTTGCAAAGAAGTCATGTGTCTTGGTGCATCAAAAGGGGACTGAGGCTGGACAAGCTTGGCACAGAATTTCCGTGGCTCTGGTTGAATCTGAAGGGAAGCACTCATGTCCTTCGGGATTTCGACCATGCCAGGCGCCAGCCGACAGCACACTGGTGTCTCTGTGGCAGAGAGGGGGTCTGGGTCTTTTCTGCATGGAGTGAGAAGGGAAACAGACGGTCTTCAGTTATGAATCAGAAATCAGAGTTTGCATCAAAAGTTGGGTGTTTTTCTTCATTTGTAACATGGGTTGGGTGTGGGGGGGTGTGATTCCTTCTAGAATCTTCCAAATCACTTCCAAATTTTGCTCCTGCAGCCCAAGCAGCTCGCCTAAGCTAGTGGACCAGCCCCTCTCTGCTGTTCTCTGAGTTTCCCTGGTGCTTAAAGGTGTCACTAAGAAAGAGGGGGACCTCATTGTTTTGTTGGACATAGTTGGAGACAAGGACAGGCTGGTGAGCCCCTGAGGGCCTTGTGAGACACGGCCAACATTCAAAGGCTGCCTTGGAGGATTTCCAGGGGGACTTGACCAGCCTGGCTTACGTTTATAAACATCACCCTTGCCGTGTGTGGCCAGCTGAGTGTGAGAAGATCAGAGGCAGGACCGCGAGTCAGGAAGCCACATTTAGCAGCATGTAGGTGACACACACCAGCGGCTCCACAGAAGGAGTCACGCTCGCTCAAGATGCAATTTTAAGACTCAGCCAGAGCATCTGGGGACAGGTTGAAGGTGTCTGGTGAAGAAGGGCAAAGTGCTCAGAGGGAATTCCACTCTGGCTTGAGTGGCCGAGTCTGGAGGTGACCTTGGCCGAGTGGGGAAAGCTCGGGAGGAACAGTCTGAGGGTCCCTGAAGGACTTGAGCATGCCCCTCTTCTTTACCTTGTACTCACTTCAAATAGACAGGGTCCCTGTTGGGGTGATGAAGAGCCCCCCGCCTTTCCTGTTTCCAGGGTCTGATGGGAACTTTCAGTGAGACCAAGACTGCTGACCCCTCCCCACTCCTCCCCAAGGGAACTGGCTTGATGGGGACGCTCGGTCCTGCCCTCCTTCCTCCTCCGTGTTTGCCTTCACTGGGTGGTAGCCCCTCCTCCGGTGACGGTCTCCTTCTGTGGTCACCTTCGTTCTGCCCATGAGCGTGTCGGTTCTGTTGTCTCTTTCTGTGTCGTTTTCTAGGTGCAGGTCCTCATCACCCACACTGGAAGGCTTCACGCCCAGTGAGTGGTCCCCCCACACAGGTGATGCTGAGTGAGCATTTCCATCAGTGGTTCACTTTCAATGGTTTTGGCAGAAGAGCTCAAACTCCCCCCGAACCCTTTGTGGTTTGGCCCCGGTCAGTTCTTTCACAATCCATGCTCTAAAAAAAAAACTGTATCTCTGCTTCTCCTGTCTCCATGCTGTCCGGTCTTGGTCTCCATGGGTCATTTGTGCAACTTCTAAAAGCTTCTGCTGCTTATGTGAGGCCTAAACTTGCAAGTTGCAGCCTTAGTGTCACCACTAAAAGGAAGCGTTTTCCCACACATGTCCTTAGATGTCTGTCCTCGAGTATTGTGTCAGGATGTGACCTCTGTCCCATCAAGCACACCAAGAATTTTCTGGAAAGGTCCGTGTGGTGTGAACTTTCTGCCGGCTTCCAGCTCTTCACCTTAAACAGTTCTCACCGTGGTGTGGCTCCAGAGTTGCCAGATTAAAAGGCAAGGGAGCACCTGCAGGAATCTCCACGTTTGGAATCCCGGAGGACACCAGGGCAGTCAGCCACCTGAAGGAGAGCAAGAGAAAGGTGGAAACGGAAGGAGATCCAGGGAGGCCGTGAGCCTCCAGGTGGGCTTCAAGGGACCCCCACATGGTCCTGTGTCGATCCGAGCCCTAGCTTCCAAACTTGTTTTCCCCAGTCTGCTAGTGACTTGTCTTGGGCTGATGGGCATCAGGCCGCTGGTGTTCTTGAACGTATAAAACACAGGTATTTTTGTTCTGTTTTGTCTGGGTCAGATCCCAGCCTGCTGGTATTTACAGAGCTGCTGATCCGCTCCTGAGCAGCACGGAGCTGTGTGTGCATTAAGATGGCGCTTCTATTTCACACCTTAACATTTCTTGAAGAACACAGAGCGCAGTGCAAACAACAGTTTGGATACCATCAACAAGAAGTGTGTAGAACAGCACCTCTCCTTAAAAACAGATGTGGGCAGCTTTTAAAAATACACCTCTGAGATTTAGTGGCTCTCAGTCCCTTTTTATCGCGATCACCAAGTATTTCCAATTACAGAATACCCAAATCACGCCATAACCTTTCAAGATAAGCAGGATGGGAACTGGGAATTCACTCTTGGACTGGGGAAGTCACTAAAGAAGGAAAAAACGGCCTAAGGTCACAATGCTGGTGAGTGGCTCTGGGCAACCCACTTCACCACGACTGTGTCTCACCCAAGTCCTCACTTAGTGCATCCTGCAGCAGGTGTGCTTGGTGCTACCACGGGCTAGGTCAACCAGCCAGGTTTGAGCAGACACAAGCCCATGCACACACACACTCACGTGAAGCACTGGCAGTCTCTGGCACACACACACATAAGCCATATTCCTGTGCCAGTCTTTGAATTTTGCTATATTTAGTCTGTATATTAATGGTTCTTTCTTGATTAAATTTTGGGACTGAGACAGCAGAAAAACGAAGTCAAATGCTGCCTTGCCTCACTTCCTAAATTCCACATTTTTTAAAAATCTAGAAGGTTGTTATTAATTACATGTAGCCAAGTGCCCTGAAGGGTGGAGAGAGGAAAGACTCATCGGGAATACGTCTTCTCACCTGTCGTCCTTCTCCTCATCTTTGTTTTCATCTACACCAAGCATTCTTTCAAACACTAATTTGGGGGGAATTTCCAGGGAGAAATGATTTGGGATTGAGGGTTTTCCTTCTGTGTAAATTAAAGATGGAAGCCATTGGAATGGCAGCTCTGGGCAGGTTGGAATGACCCAGTAGTGCCCCTGCCATCTGGGCTCTTTGCACGAGGTCCCTGTCTGTGTCTTCCCGCTCAGTGTCCCTCTCCCGGGCAGGGCCTGCCTTTCCCCTGTGGAGGTCAACCTTGGGCATGTTTCATACACTGGAGACCGTCTTGGCCAAGAACGCCCATCCAGAATGGGCGTCTGCCTGGGTCACAGGTGAAGGTGTGGCAGAGGGAGGGAGCTCTGCCCAGGTCCTTCTCCTCCTTCCTTCTCCTCACCTCCTCTCTGGGTCCTTTCAAAGGAATCTTGTTCTGCTGCTCTAGAACTTTTCTAGGGATATTCTTTCTCCCTGATGATTCTAGAAGAGCTGGGAGATCTTCTGTTCACTCCTTTGTGCTCTGGCCAAGAAGGGGCCCCACATGGAGAAGGGCTGACAGGAATGGATTAATGAACATCCACAGTTAAAATCTTGGGTAGCCGTCTTTGAAAGCACAAGTGCAGTCCTTGTGGTGACACTGCTTGGTCTCACTCTTAGGAAGCGTGAGTCCATACGTCTTAAAGTCTCCCCCGAGGGAAGGACACACCAACGTATCTTGATTGCATTTGTGAGGGGATTCAAGGGTGAACCTCGCCAGAGCACGCGACTTGGTAGGAAGGACTGGCACTGCATCCCGGTCTCTTTGAATTCATACCGTTGTCTTCAATGCTGATTTACTTTCAGTCTGTGCATTGATTTACCTTTTTTAGGTCTTTTCTCACTTTGTTCTTCATAAGCCCTTTGTTGGCTCTCTAAAAGTTATTGCCACCGAATTAGGTTTTAATGGAGTTAATATATCAGTATGTTATTTAGTGTTTTAGCCCGTGATTAATCCTAGAAAAGCTGGGCGGGTGCCTTACCGGAGGGCTGCGTTTCCTCAGGTTGCAGCATTATTCATGTCAGACGTGAACGCAGGAGAATGAGGCCAGGAGCCTGGGGAGGCCTGGGGAGGCGGGCCCCAGTGCTGGCCAGGGAGGGAGAGAGTTTTCCAGGGAAGCTCACTCTTCAGCTCTAGGGTCTCCAGTGAGGCCCGTAGGTTCTCAATCCTGCAGTAAGTAGGATGGAAATGTCATTTGTTTCTGAACCAGGTTTACTAGTGAATCAATAGCTTTGCCTTTGCCTGTGTGTGTGGCCTCTGTAGCTTGCGGCATCTAAACCAAGGGCGGAGCCCCAGCTGACGGGGGCCTGCTTCTCATTGTCCCTCTCCTCCCTTGCCTGATGAAGAGGAGCCTATTCTTTATAGTGCACTTGTGAATGATAACCAGAGCCACTAAATCTGACGCTCCGTTTTGAGTCTCGTGTCAAATATGCATTAACCTCCATCTGTATGTTCCTCTTCCTGCCTCACAGGAAAAGGAATCAGCAGCAGACACTTCCCCTGAATCCCCCTCAAACACAGATGGCTGCAAAACCCAAGGAAGGTCCTCCAAAGGAGCCTGTCACGCCTTTCTACAAGGCAGTCTCCGGAGGTGGGCGAGTCTGCCCTCCTGGCTGAGATGGCGGCCCTTCTCTCCCCAGGAGCAGGCCTGCAGTGTGTTTCTCCATGAGGCCTGGGCCCCGGTGGGAAAAGTCAATTTACCACTCATCTGGAGCTCCCGGCCACTTTTGAAACCAGCACAAACCGCTTCCAGTTCTAGGTTACTTTGACACAGGTAATGACTTAAAATTCCTCTGAGCTTAGATTTTTACACTCACAATTCTCCAAATTAGCTCTCATTATCCCTGCAGGTCTCTGCTTTCTGAGCTTTCAAAGTCATAGGTTTCTAATATAAGCAGGGCACCACCGAGGTCCTTAGCTTTTATGGTCACAAACTCCTGCAGAACGGAGGGGAGGGGGATGAGTGCTGCGGATGTGAGCGCGGGGGTGGTGGGACTTACAGTCGGTGCAGTACAGAACCAAAGCACTGCTCTATGATTAGGAGGGAAACGGAGTGGAATGTAAGCACAGAGTTAGGAGGTTATACCTGATGAGTCCGCAGCAGAGCAGGGCAAAGCTTGGACAGGGGAGGAGAATGATGGAGGATTCCAGAAAGATGTTGCTCCCCCACTGTTCTGTCCTTTTAGGTACATAGTGGTATCATGTAAAGTAAAAATAAAAGAAGGGACCTCTTCAGGGTTTCATCATCTTGCCTCTCGTTTTGTGGCAAGGTTGGACTTTTAGAATCCTGCACAGTGAGTCTTCAGCCATGTAATATTCCTGCCGGCTTCAGATATATTAGGGATATAAATGGCAAATATTCTTTTCATTGCATATAATCACAGGCTTGAGAAGAAATGAGGATGTCACACAAGCTGTCTGCTGGTCTGTGCGAACGTGACCATCCTTACCAAAGGCAATGGACATATGGCTTTCGGGCCTGTTTTTGAAGGGTGTAGACTCCCTCCCTGGAATAAATCACCCCAGCTATTTAACAGCCTTTACAGTTGGAGCGTGCCTTCCCATAACAAACTTGCTTTTAGAATTGACTGGGGCTTTTCCATTTTTGCTGAGGAAATAGACTGCTTGGTATTGTTTGACCACATACAAATGCTTCTGTAGCGAGATAATTCACTGCGTGGTGAATGCACGAGTGCAGGGGATATTGCTTCTAAGAAGTGCTCTCTTCCCTCACTCTAACCCCTGCAGGCTCAGGCTGGATTGCCTTGCAGATCCTGCCTCTTCCCCTCTGGGTGACAGTCTTCACACTAGATGGCAGTAAGACCCCGGCTTGGGTCCATTCAGTCTCCCCTCCCCCTTCCTCCCCACACTGAACCTTTTCTTGTCCGAAGCAATATGGAGTAAAACATGCAAATAAAATCCCTTCGTTTTGTACAAGGTTCATTCAGAAAAGCTGATATGCAATTAAAACTGGTATAGAAAAAATATGTTAAGTGATATCAAACAAGGCACGGTGGGGCTTATTTTTTTGGGGGGGTGGGGGGAGTGGGATCATCCCTGGTTTGTTTCTTTGTTTGTTATTCTTCCTCTTCTGACTTAGTTTAATTACAGAAGGAGATTTGTTAGGGCCCAAAGTCCAAGTTTAAGTGAGAAGATAAAAATGTATTTCTCAGGAAAAAAAAAAAAAAAGGAATTCAACCGTGCCAGTTGCTTATTTCTTCAAATCCCATGCCTCTTCCAGCAGATTGGCGATGCTTTTATGCTACGTTAATCTGGATTTTCTAGATGCAGAGAGCCAGATGCAAGCCCAAGCCCTGTCTATGTTGCCCATCAACGGTGAGTACAATGATAGGAAGGAAAATCAAGCCACACCAACAAAGCTCCCCATGAAATGAGCACCCCCCCTTCCCTATGTGTGTGTGTGTGTGTGTGTGTGTGTGAACCTGGAGATCTGCTGGTGAAAGAGAAATGCTGTTTCTGTACAATATTCTTGGGTAGCTGATCCAGACCCCCGGAATGCTCTAAGTGGGAACCCCATCTCAGAATGATTTGTGAAAAAAAAAATGGCTCTCCTCTGATCGGCAATAATTCACGTTGCATACAAAGTAGTAAAAACACGAAATGCAAATGTCAAACATTTAAGTTGATGTTACAGGAGTGTTATTCTTTCTCCTTTCACAGTTCACAGCCCTGGGCTTGATATTGGAATTCACAGCCACCGTGCGCTCATTTTAAAGGAAAGCATGTAATCACCTTTAAAGGTTACCACACAGAAAACTGAGGCAGCCTCGTACGAGGCAGTGTGAATACTCGAGCAAGGGCGACGGCAGCTGCTCGGCCCACATGTGAAAGTGCTTAATGCATTATTTATAGACATTGTTTTACCAGGGAGATCAAGGTCATCTGTGGACTCCTGGGCAATGGGTCAAGTCTTGAGAGGCCATCCTAATAATCCCTGCTGACGGTTTCTTGGATGGTGCCTGTGTACTCTGAATAGTTGTGTTTTCCAACTTGGAAGGAACAGTGAAAAGCTTTTTTAAAAATTGGTTAGCTACTCATTTATCCAACTGGATCACAACTCATTAATTTTGATCAGAAACAGGGAATGGAGTAGGAGTGTTGCTACGTTCACATCCTCGCTTCCTGGACTCTCTCAATCATGCTCCTGGAACAGTGTGCAATTCACCTCTGCCTATAACCACCAGCCTGCCTTCTGCTGTGTGCCAGGCATATTTCCAGAGATCCCGGTGTCTAGCGTGAAGCAGGTTCGATAATGATGTGACTCACAAGGAAAGACTGGAACCCTAGGATATTCGCTGAGGAAATTCTAACAGGAAGTCATTACTAAAAGCACTTTTCCAAATCAATATGTATTAATTATTGTGGAATTCTGCACCTTCCAGTCGTCATCCAGGCTGGGCCCTTCGTGTTGCGTGTGTCTCTCTTGGGTTCTCCTGTATCCTGTAGAAGATGTAGGTTTCCGTTTCCCATCCCCTGTGGGCAGGGCACAGAGGCTGTGCTTCCAGAATTCAGTGGGCAGTGGCAGACGGAAAGAGGCATTTTGGAGAAAAGATTCTCTCCAGTGCAGACAGCAGGGGACATTGTTTGTAGAGAGTTTAAAAACAATAGTAAATTTTACTAAAGATCAGTCTGGTTTTTACAGCCACCCTGCTCCAGCGATGCTAAACAGTGTCCATAGTGAGATCATCTCCCTGCCAAGCAGACGCTGCCTGCCCTCTGTCTCTCCTTGAGGGACTGAGCGAGGGAGGGACGGATCTCAGTGCCTTCATCCCAGCTCAACAGAGTGACGTTCTCTACCTGGACTTATGTGTCATAAAACACAGCAAATGAAAAGCCAACATTCTCATCCTGCATTTTTATCATCTTCCCCAGGGACAGGTTCCTCCATTTCCTTCAGCTTTTGGAGATTTCAAAATTTTGATTTGGAGCATTCCTGTGAGCACAGAGGATTTTGTGGCCATTTTTAGTACCTTCATGAATAGTGAACTTTTCTAGGTTGATGTGGGCCTTTCTGGAAATATTGGAACCACAATAATTCCTTGGGATCTTTCTCTACCTGTGGATCAGCACATCAGAATTCAGCAGATACCACAGAAATCCTTTATGTGAACAAAATACTGTCAATCAAACCATTTAGAAGGAGGTGGCCCTATTTAACAGGCAATGAGATTCAGGACAATAGAGGTTGGCCGAAAGACCTTCCAGGGAGGACAAAAGGTACCAACTTACCACCAGAGCTTCTACGAGTTGGGACAGTCCCTCAGAAAGCAGGTGGAGACACGTCTGTTTTGATTGAACACCACTGCGCCTCTCAGGGAGGAGCTTAGACAGGATCCAGGGTGAGAGCCGGAGATTGCTAAGTCCAGCAACCCGAGGCTCCAGTCCTCACACACGGCTTGCTAAATGGATGACTTCGCTTGAGTTACTAATTAATACTGAGATTTTCACCTGATATTGTATGAAAATAATATCACAATTTTATATTATGGAGTTGGCATGGGATCTGCATGATCCAGTGTGGGCCAAAGGTTTGCCTCAGCTCTTGGCACACAGGAAACTTTCAGGCCTTCTTTGCTATGTGATTCCCTAAGCTCTGGGAGTTCTCTTTAGGCCAGTCTAGCTACCAGTCAAGCCATTGCATGGTCACTCCACCTCTTCTTTTCTTATTATTTATTCACTTACTTATTATTATTTCTTCTTATTATTATTTATTCACGTACTTACACCTCGGTCCCAATAGTTTAGACTAATTTGGTTATTTAGAAAATGTTCCTGCTCTCAGAAAAGCAATACTGGAGACATCTAAGTATCTGATCTCCAACTGTATTACAGAGCTACAGTAACAAAAACAGCACAGTATCCAAATAGACAGGAGAGTCAATGGAATGGAGGAGAGGACTCGGAGACAAACCCACACTTGACAAAGGTACCAAAAATATGTATTAAAATGGTGGTGGGAAATCTGATACCTATATGTAGAAGAAGGAAGCTAGAACCCAATCTCTCACCCTGCACCAAAGTCAAATCAAAGTGGATCAAAGACTCAGGAATTGGACCAGAAACCTTGCAACTGCATGAATAAAACCTAGGCTCAAACAGTCCAACACGTTAACACAGGTACGGACCTCCTTAACAAGACCTCAAAAGCTCAAGAAATAAAACCAAGAGTCATTAAGTGATATGACATCAAATTAAAAAAAAAAACAAAACTCTGCACAATAAAGGAAATGATTAAGAGCATGAAGAGGAAGCCTGTCGGATTAGAGAAGATCTTTGTCAGCTAGTCCTCTCACAAGAGATTAAGATCCAGAATATATAAATAAAAAAGCTTTAACAAACGAACAGGAAAACATTATCCAACCAAATGGGCAAAATGACTAAATAGACATTTCTCCAAAAAAAGAAATACAAATGACCGCCACCAACAACAACAAATATTCAGCATCTCTATGAATCAAGGAAATACAAATCCAAACTACACTGAGATTCATGTCCCTCCAGTGAGAATGGCAGGATGTGGTGGGATTTCAAATGAGTGCAACAACTCTGGAAGGCAGCATGAAGATTCCTCAAAAGACGAGGAATGGAACCTCCATATGACCCAGCTACCCCACTCCTTGGCATTTATCCCAAATAACTAAAATCAGCCTACTCTAGAGATGCAGGAGCATCATCAATGTTTATAGCAGCGCAACTCATATCAGCCAAGTTCTGGAACCGGCCCAGGTGCCCATCAACAGATGAATAGGTTAGGAAAATGTGGTATATATACATAAGGGAGGCTTAGCCATAAGAAGAATGAAATTATGTCATTTTCTGGCAAATAAATGGAAGTGGAAAACATCAAGATAAGTGAAAAAAGCCAGACCTAGAACATAGAAGGTCCAATGTTTTCTCTCACAGGTGGAAGATAAAGCAAAGTAAGAGGGAAAATGGGTGGGGATCAGATATCATCAGGACAGAGGGAAGAGCCTTGGGGTAGAGGAAGGAGCCTGAGGGGGAGGGAGGAGGGCGAGAAAGGAGGAAACGCAGACAGAGGATGCTGAGTGCATGTGGAGATACAGCACGGTATGTTCCACCTGTAGTGTCTCATAAAGCACCTATTAATAAATAAATAGCTGGATAAATAGAAGAGCAGCACAGTAGAAGACAGGGTAGAGAGAAAGAGAGGAGAGGAGAGTAAAAAGAAGGAAATCAGAAACTGAAATGGAGCAAATTAAAGTCCATACCTGTTATGCATAAATCCAACTATAATATGACTACATTGCACTGATGAAAGCTTTAAAAATATAATAATGTGATTATGGTAATCGGTACCAATATGTACATACAAATCATCTCATTGCACATATTGAACATGTTTGATTTTAGAAAATTAAATATTTTAAAGCAAAAAATAGAAGGAAAAAATTATCTATGCCCTCTCACCATATATATACATTATAACAATGTTAGACTCCTGACCTGGGCAATGGATGTCCACCAGAGAGGAGAGACAGCAATATCCACCTGGAACGAGGCCAGAGACGTTCCCATGGAGGTTGTGACTGGAGCTCAGTTTTACGGAAAGGCGGGTGAGAGGAGAGACGAGCATCTGGGGCTTCCTCCCAGGCTTGGGGAGGGACCGGCACAGGAATGGGAGGTGCATCATGAGCAGCAAGTCAGGTTGCAGAAGCGGGCAGAGCGGGTTCCAGGACCCTCTACTGCTGCGCACACTGTGGACATGCAGCTGAAGCCAGTCGGGATTCAAGGGTCAGAGCTGGGCTGAGAGGTGGGGGTGGGAGCCGTGGATGGGACTGGAACTAGGAGTTGGAGTTAGAATTTGAAACGCAAGCTGAACAGGGGTTAGACGGAGGGGCCTCACCCACATAAAAGTGAAAGTGTGTATGTGTATACCTGCCGACATTTCAGAGGACCCAGAGGGTCCAGCTCTGTGAGGTCAACCATTGGCTTTGTCTTTAAAATCTGCTTTCCCTCTCCCTCTGTATATATATGCATGTGTGTGTGTGCACGTGTGTGTGTGTGTCTACATGTATGCATTTGCAGTCATGCCCCACTTAATGACAGGATGCTTTCTGGGAAGGCACCATGAGGTGACTTTGTCTTGCATGACGTCATGAGGGTGCCTACACACACAGATGGTCTAGGTTGCTCATGACAGGTGGCCTCTGATGCATTCAAGGTGTAAGCATGAGTTACAGTGGGCCGCTGCCTGAATGGTGTGGCACTGTATTATAGTGCACTTCTCCTGGTAGACAGCACACTCTAATGTAACAAGTGAATGTTGCTAATTTAAAACCTAATGGAAATGGAAGAGAAAGATCATTCTTGAGGTGGAAAGGGGACTCAGACCAAGGAAGCCAGCCAGCAATCTGTTGCCCACGTACAAATTTGAACTGATGAAGAAATTGGTAAATGGACGTGGGAATGGAGGGGAAAGATGGAAATGTGAACAGATAGGGGAAATGCACACTGACTTCACTTTGAGACAGCCCAGGTAGAGGAGCTTCCAAGAGGGAACCTTAGAAGATGGTGCATTTCATAACCTGGGAGGCCAGGAGACGCCCTGAGATGCTGAAGACCATCTCTTTCCCAGTCAGGGTGCACTGATCCTGGAAACCAGTTTGTCTGTTTTTTCTTTTTCTTTTTTTCCTTCATTTTCCCTTCCAAGAAGTACAAGTGAGTTTTCACAGGCTAACTGAAGAAAGCCTACTATGTTTGTTTTGTTGTGTTGTTGATTTTGGTATCAGGGGTTGGGCACAGGAGTGCTTACACACTAAGCCACATCCCAAGCCCTTATTTTTTTTTTTTTTCATTTTTTAAATTTTGAGGCAGGGCCTTGCTAAGTTGCCTTGGGCCTTGCTAAGTTGCAATCCTCCTGCCTCAGCGTCCTGAATCGCTGGGATAACAGGCATGCACCACTGTGCCTGGCTGTTAAGGGTATCCCAGAGATTAAATTGCTATGGATTTAGGGAAAAGAATAAGTTCTTGAAGGTATTCTCCAAGCTCAAAGGGTTCCATTCTCTACCCAGACTTCTACGTAATAGAACATAACAAAAGCACAAAGAGCTCTACTGTATTCAGGTCTGTTTGTTCTTCTTTTGTGAGCCCTTGAGATGTGTCATTAGGTTGTATATTTGAAGGCTTCTATTTTTTTTACGCCAGTGTTCATTGCTTTAAGTCCCTTGTTAGTACTGCTTTGGCAGCATCCCACAGGTTTTGATGTGTGGTTTCCATTTTCATTTGTTCCAAAACAATTTTAAATTTGCCTTCCGTCTTCCTCAAGGATGGCGCAATGTCCCATCAAAAATGTGTTGTTCAGGGCTGGGGCTGGGGCTCAGAGGTAGAGGGCTCGCCTCACATGTGTGGGGCACTGGGTTCGATCCTCAGCACCACATAAATAAAGAAAATAAAGGCACTGTGTCCATCTACAACTAAACGTTTTAAAGAAAATGTGTTGTCCAGTCTCCATGCACTTGTATAATTTCTAAACTTTCTTTTGCTGTTGGCTTCCAGTTTCATTCTGCTGTGTTCAGAAATGATATAGGACATGCGTTCAGTTATTTTGAATTTACTTTACCTTGTGCGTTTTCTAATGTATGGTCTCTCCTGGAGAAAATTTCAAGTGAAGATGAAAAGAATGTGTATTCTGCGGCTGTTGTGTGGAATGGTCTGTACATATCTGCTAAGTCATTGATCTATAGTGTACTTGAACTCTGACATTTTTTGGTTGATTTTTAATCTGGGTGATCTGTTCATTGATGAAAGTGAGATATTGAAACCCCTACTATTATTATTGGAGCTTGTCTCCATTTAGGTCTAATACTGCTTCCTTTATAAAACTGAGTGCTCTGAAATTAGTAAAACACTGGCTTACATTCACTATATCTTCTTGTTAAATTTATCCTTTGATAGTGATGTTCTTTTTCTTGTACTATTTTTGTCTTAAATTCTATTTGTTGAAAGTCAGATACAATCATAGCTAGTCCTGTTGGCTTTAAGTTTCCATTTGCTTAGGATAGTATTTTCCAACCTTTATTTTTAGACTGTGTATGTCTTTACTGGTAAAGTGAGTTTCCTGTAGGTAGCATATTGTTGGATCTTGGTTTTTCAATCCATTTAGCCAGTCTATAGCTTTTAATTGGAGAATTTAGTCAGTTTATATTTAAGCTTTATTAGATAAGGACTTATTCCTGTTATTTTGTTGGGTTTTTTTTTTAGAAGTTTGAATATACTTTCTCCATTTCTTTCTGTCTTGTTTATATTGTGGTTTGATGGTTGAAAGTATTGACAATGTTTGATTATTGTCTTTTTCTCTTATAGGTGTTTACACTCCTAGGGGATTTATAATTTCCACATATTTGTTTGTTTGGTAGCAGTAATCTTTCCTTCTCTTCTGAAGGTAGGTCTCCATGGAGCATTATTTGTAAGGATAGTCTGCTGATCATGAATTCCCTCACTGTTTGCTTGTCTTGGAAGGTCTTTATTTTATCTTCATTTCTAAAGGGTAGTTTTGCTAAGTATAGTAATCTTGGTTGACAGATATTTTTGTACAGGACTTGGAATACTTCCTCTTGGCCTACAGAGTTTCTTCTTATAAGCCTGCTGGGGAAAATCCTTTAATATAACCTAGCATGTTCCCCTTGCAGATTTTAAAATACGTCTTTTACTTTTCACTATTTGCCATTAAAAGTAAAGATCTGGTTCCATCTATTTGAGGATCTATAAGCTTCCTGTGTCTGAATCTCCATATCTTTTCTAAGATGAAGGGAATTTTCTATACTTTCATTGAATGCTTTTATGCCTTTAACTTTTTTCTTCTCATCTTTTGGTTTTACAAAAATGCTGCTGTTTGTTTATTTAATGATGTCCTAGAGATCTTGAATACTCGAATTCTTCATTGTTTCTTCTTTTTTTGTTTCTTTGTCTTACTATAATATTTCAAAAGGCCTATCTTCAAATTCGGATTTTATTTCCTTCATAGTCAGTTGTGGTTTTCAACTGTAATTTTTACTTCATTTATTGAACTTTTAAAGATTTGTGTTTGGTTCTTTTTCAAAATCTACTAATGTCCTGAAATTTACACTCATATCCTACATGATCTTCATAATCTCATTTGACTACTTATCGATATTCTCTTGGATCTCATTGAGCTTTTATATAATTACTATTTTAAATTTTTTATCAGACATTTCATCCACCTTGACTTCTTTGCTATCTGTTGCTAAAGAGTTGTGATCCTTTGGGAATATCATGTCACCTTGTTTTATCATATTTTTGCAGATCCTTTGTTGAGAATTTCACATCTGGTAGATCAAGTCTCTCTCTCTCTCTCTCTCTCTCTCTCTCTCTCCTTTTTCTGCAGTGGCCTTAGAAATTTTCTCCTGAAGGTGTGTCTTAGTTGTCTGCTTGTTGGTAGTGTTGACTTTGGGTCCAGCTGGGCACCATAGTTTAGTCTGCTTGTAGTTTCTTCAGCTGTCATTGATGACTCTGGGTAAGGTGCGTACTAGAGTGCACCCAGCCAGGTGTAGGCAGCAGAGCACTGGGGAGCCCATGGTATAGCTGCTCCTCTAGAGGGAGTGATGGTCCCGATCGGGCAATGAGGGCATCTCCAGGCACCGTTGCTGCTAGCAAGGGACCTGGCACTGGCAGCCCAGCAGTGTCATGGGGCCTGGAGCACCTGTCCTGCCTCCAGCTAATCATGTGGGTCCAGAAACTGCCTGGGCGGGGCAGCTGCAGGAGCCCCAGTGCCCTCTGTGGTGCTCACACCAGTCCTGACAGCAGTGTGACAGGACAAGGTGCAGGGGTGGGGCAGGGGTGGGGACCTGCAGAGAGGGTGTAGCAGTGGGAACTGTGGGGCTCCTCTGTGTGCCACGGGGGCTTCTTGAACAAGCCCACCCACTCTGGCCCCTCAGTTCTTCCACTTGGTATTCTTATGCTAGAAACTGTCTTTACCCAGAGATCCACATCCTTCCCTCCTTCAGGTCTCTACCAAGATGGCATCATTTTATAGACACCACCTTATACAGAAAAGCACACTGGCTGTCCCTGGCCTCTACACCTGCTCTGTTATTTTCATTTCTTGTAGAACACATGGCCTACTGGTGTGTTTTCTCAGTGATGAATTATGTATTTTCTTATTTATTCAGTTATTTCATAAGTAGAATATGAGGAAAAAGATTTTTTATTATCATATCTCCAAAATCTAGAATAACCTTTGCCACGTCAAAGACATTCAGTATGTAAGTATTAATGAATGAATTTAATAGTGGCATGGCCTTGATGTCTAGCTCAGGATCTAAGAATGCGCTGAACACATCGGCAAAGCTCAGCCTTCCGTGAATGTATGTCTTGAAAGTACTTTTAGGTTTCATGCGGTACTCTTCTTTTCATGCCTTTAAACATAGGCTCTTGTTTTATTGGTTCTCCAAGGTTCTTTCTGGGATAAATTTTGTATTAAGCTCTATAATGTGTTGGCCATCATTTTATTTTTGGTGATTTATTATCCTAATTTGAACTTCTAGATTCTCTACTAGGTAGGATTCAAATTTATTCCTTTGTCCTTTTTACCAACATAAAAAAGATGTTATTTCTATAGTAAAAATAAAGTGCTGTCTTTTGCTATAAGTTACAAATAACTGATTTTGTGCAAGTGTGGTCTAATCCAAAAAGAAATCAGTGTTTTGCCTTTTTTTTCCACGTCTTTGACACAGCTTGGATTGATAAAAACATGCATTTCCATCTTGAAAAGATGTCAAAAAATACTTATTAATAAATACCTCATTTCCTCTTAAGTTAAGGCAAAGATGAACATGAAATTTAAAGTCTTAATCGAAAACTGTTACATTCTGTAGAATTTGTGTTGAGAGCTTTCTAATCGCAGGAGAATTTGTGTTGAGAGCTTTCTAATCGCAGGACGGACAGTTCTTGCCTTTTGTATGGCAGATCAAAATACAGGAGGGGTTCAGAGTACATAAATAAGTCTGTATAACATTAAAGCTGCGAAGTGCTTCTTTTATGCTGGATCATGGTGACACTGCTGTGGTAAACAAAACAAAAGGAACCCAGAAGGGTGAGCATCCACGCGATACCTAGTTCTGCAGGAAATTATGATCATCAAAAAATGCTTCACAAGCAAAGAAACATAATGTTTATCCTTAAATAGTCCACAATCTAGGTCACAGGAGAAGCCAAACCCACAACTCCCACCACATGACGACAGATGAAAGAGAGACAAATTATTGCTGAGTTTGGGGCTCCAAGGCCTCTCAGGGATATGGGGATCTTGCAGGGAACTCAGAGAGGAGCCACAGAGATGATTAAAGAGTTGCAAAATGGGACCTTTGAGGATAAGTTAAAGGATTCGTGATTATTTAGCTTGGAAGTGAGGTGATTAGAAAGTGGTTATGCAATAGCCTTCAAAGGATCTGCAGTGCCTCTGGCCCAACGGTGGTGGGCAGTCATTCTCCAGGCTGGGAAAGGGGCCGGCCATGCCACCTGCCAGGAGGGAGTCAGACAGCAAGGGGCCTTGTCAGAGGCTCAGGGCAGAATGCATGGCCCAGGTGTGAACTGGCTTTCCTTTTGGATTATTCAATATGGAAAATAGAGCAGAAACGCACGCAGCTGAGAAGCAAGAGCAGAGGGGAAAGGCCTTCATTTCCCCAGGCCCTGGCTCTAGATGGCTGCCTGAGGCACCTTTCAGGCATGTGACCCTTTGGTTTTATCCACCATCTGTGGAGTTTTACAGCGAGCCTGGTTTCAGGATTGAGAAGGAAATCCTCCACCTTTTCCTCTTGTTAATTTTTACCCAACACTAATGATCTCTACATATTGAAACTTTAAGTGCTTGGCATATTTTTGCCCACTTCTAATTACGGGGGCGTGTACACTTATGTTCTTTAAGAAAGTGTGTCATTGTCCGTTGACAGATGACACATAGTCCCCTGGTATAAGAAGCTAGACGGGCAGTAAAAATCATTTCCTTGGGGATCACAAGGAATTCTCCATTTAGTATCCCCAAATTGTTTTATAGAAAAAACTTTGAAGTAGTCAGGCTGTATTTCACTTTTTTAACTTATTGGAGGTTAGTTAAAATAAAAGAATGGTTAAAGCTATAATTATGAAAATATATTTTCCAGTCCAATGGCAATAATTCCATTGTAAAGCTCATAAAAAAGACTCTTCTGACATACTTCATCCCTCTCAGAGCTTGAATAATGTTTGATTTCTTCCAAACCAAATTTTAAACAGCCTAAGTAAACCCAAACTTATTTAAAAACCCAACTCTTATTGTTTGCTTTCTTGGTGCTTTTTTTTCTCTTGGCAACAAAGAGCCTGCAGTCTTAATAAAGTTGAGAACTCACTTAAATGCAGTGATGAAGAAACTAGGCCAAGGCTTGGGACACTGTTTGCCAAGAAACTTGAGAATGATTGCATTTTGAGTATTGTTCCATTTAAGTTGTAGAATTAAACTTCCATGTAGCAAAACTGGCATATACGTACGCCTCATCATTGGAGTGCTCTCTACAACCTTAAATGAAATTAGGTTTCCCATTAATGAAGCAAATAAATCTGAATTTATTTCCTGAAAAGACAAGATATGCATTCCAGTAATAGTGTTCTGAAATACACTCTTGTGTGCTTACCTACATTACAGTATTTCAAAGTAATAGAAATCTTGGCCATCAAAAGTATCTTCATTAATTTCACACTGTGCACATAGAAATAAATAGCTAAGCTCAGCATCGACTTCCTAAGTCTTTCAGCCCAATCCATCCACCTGTTCCTGTAGTTTCTTTTATGGGTTGTTGGAATTAGCTACTTGACCACATTTTTAGTGCACGAATTAATGCTTCTTTGAAATACAGTTGTTTTTATTGAATGAAGTCGCTTTCATGGAAGCTGAGAAAAAGCTTTTAAAAGGGAAGAAAAAAAATATGGGCCCTCGGTCTGCCTATACCTGTCCCCTGTTCGCGTACCTTGCTCTTAGATTTGAAGAATAAAGATGTGCCCGCTCTGTGACAAGGTGACAGAGATAATCCTCTGAAGAAGAAGGTTCAGTGGACTTCCACATTTCTTCTTCCTTAGCATCATGTTGCCCAATTATACAAGAGGATAACTGAAAAATAACAGGGATTTTTGCTCAACAGATCCACATTGGGGAAATGGGATCCTTTCTTCTTGGAACATCCGTAATGAGAAGAGCCATTTAAAGACATTTTGCTGCACATTATTCAGAATGCTGAAAAATGTAAAAATAAGGCCACCTGGGTAAAATTGTGATCACCAGCTTCTTACCTTTGAAGTCTGGGGAGATATCCTCTCTCCCACTGAGACTCCTCTTAGGTAGAAATTAAATTTTTGCCTTATCAGCTCTGCGGCTCCCACTGCGCCGTGCCCACAGAGCTTAATCCAGGCAGCGGGGCTTTGTCGGCCACATATCTCTTCTCTTCTAATCTGTGGGTGTGTTTGGAAATACGAATGCGGTGTTTTCACCGGCCAGACTGCAAATTGGAGGCATACCATGCAGCAGAAAATAGAAGCTCGGGGGGGAAAAGAAAAGAGAGAGAGACAGAGAGAGACACGGAGACAGAGAGAGATCGCAGGCGTAGTTTTTTTACTCTAAATTGACAAATGAGACATTCCTAAACTCAAAGGAATTCTTTAGCCAACTATTGAATTGCTATTAAAAGAATGTATTACTGAGAAAATAGACCCAAATTGAGATCCTTTAGGAAATAGAATTTCAGTGTATTTTCTATTATTCACAGAAAGAATTAGCGCCAGACTGTGATTGTCACTGAGTCAAATGCAAAGTGAATTAAATAAAGCCGGACTGTGTGCTCTGGGGGCTTATGAGGAAGGGCACAGATGTGGAAAGAAACAGGAAGGGTGGCGTGTCACTGGTTATGTGGAGACTCCAGGGACAGAACAAGTTGGAGGAACGTGTTTAGGCAGCATGGTTCCTGAGAGATTGCCAAGTCCCTTCTTGATAAGACTTGATTTGGAAGGAATTTAAGTGAAACTTAGATGTCAGAGGACGAAAATTTCATGCACAAGAGAGAGTAGGGCAATGGGGTTTTGCGAAACAGGAAGCTCAGCAAGTGAACTGCAGAGACGGACAGGGAGACAAGCGGGAAAGAGTGACGGACACAGAGAGAGGTCTCCAGTTTTCTCCTCCGTCTCTCATAACGTGATTTCTTCATGATAGATTTCATGATGTAAGAAAGAAGAAAAGATGGTCATCGATATGTGTTGGAAGTTTTGGAGCAAATCTTAATGGGGCTTTCCAGGCCCAGGGTGCTCTGCCCAGGGGGCCCAGGTGACTCTGCACGACCTGTGTCCCCTGCGAGCTCAGGCGCAGGGAGGTCCCTCGAGAGGACACCAGGTTACCACGGAAGCCAAAAGTGAATAGCGGGATGCAGTGCCTATTGCCACTTAGATTCCAGCTTGCCTGGACCGTCATTGCGATCTGTCTCTACGATGCCGGCTGTCACTCATCATCTCTCCACACCGTGAAGGCCGGCCCACTGAAGGCACCTCTTGGTCTCTGCTGATACTGTGCTGCTCAGAATGCCTCGTTGTAAGTCCTTGAGTATGGTTGTATGTCCGTGGCAGGGACACAGTCTGGTAGGTGATCTGTTTGGCTGTTGTGTCACTGTGCAGACATCACAGCATGCTTGCAGAAGTACATGGAGTGGCCCGTTTCACACCCAGGCTGTGTGGACAGCTGAGGATTCTGGCTGCAAACCTGCTGCTTTACCACACCCTGGAAGGGCTCCTGCCTTCGGTTTGTTTGCACCAGCATCGCTGCAGGCTCGAGGAATCTCTCATCAGGACAACCATTGCACATGTGGCCCATCCTTGATCAAAGTGTCCTTGAGCAGGACATGGCTATGTGGCACAGGATCCTACGTTATGCAAGTGAACCATCTGCTGTCCGTAAGAGTTTGACAGTCATTGGACATTCATTGTTGCTAGGAGGTTTGGAAAAGTAGTTTCTGCTGCCTATTAAGAAGACTGTTTTCAGACTTACAAACGCTGTAAGGCTGTTGTTTGAACAAGGTGACATCTTGGGAACATTGAGTTATTTCTTAGACACATGCCATTTTTTCACTTTCCTCATTATGCTTTGACGTTAAGCACTAGAAATTATTAAATTGTTCTGTTTCTCGATCATTGTATTTGTCTACTAGTTGGTTAAATTTGGTTTGGAGTAAAGCACTTGCAAACTTCTAAAAAACAAATCTTAATGGGCAGCTTAAAGGAAAAAGAAAAGAAAAAAAAAAAAGAAATTCCGAGCTCTTCCTAGAGTCACTTGGTTGCAGAAGCAGCTTTCAAGCATCTTTGCCTCTTGGCCACTTTGATTTCTCAATATACTTGGTATTTGCAACCTAGGAGCATCATGACTCTTTCCAGTAGAGTATTGCTTGTAAGCATCAAAAGAAGTGTGTGTGAGGTACATACACTGGGGCCCGCATGCACATACTCAGGTGCATGCAGATACATAAAATCTAGTCCTAACATTCCCTTATGAGTCTAAACCAATGCCAACCTCAATTTTTAATTTTTCTTGAAGTGGTTGTATTATTTGTTTTCCCATTGTATATGAATTGAGTATTAAGGTTGCAATCAAATAAGGAAGTTGTATTTCTTGTAAGGAAGTTGCAGCTACAGTCCAGTTGTATATAAGCATGTTGGGAATAATTTAGTTGGGTATGTGACAGTTAACAATGCATCAAACCTTCTTAGATGCACTTCCTTTGTTTTTAAGGATTTGCTGTTATATTGTAAAATCTTCAGGTACCTTCTAAAGCTTCTATAATAAAATAGGTAATCCCTAAAATAAAATAAATGCATTTTGGTGGTGGTTGATGAATTGCAGTGTTCTTAAATTGTTCGCTGTATTTTCAATGTCTATTTCAGTTATTTATGGTCATTCATTCTGGGAACTCAGAAATAGGAATGGACCATTAGGATTTTCTTTAATTTTTCTATACCCAAGTTGTGTGCCTTATCTGCTCTTGGCTTTTGTAACTGGTGTTGGTGCCTCTGTCAGATGCTCTGGGAATATTGTCTACTGACTGCTGTTTCTCAATATGTGTGTGTTTTCTCTTTTCATGACATTAGAAATTGCTCCTTAATGTACATAACAAAAATATTGGCTGGGGTTTTTACAGGATATTCTTTGGGGGAATAAATGTATAGTACCTTTTCAGATTTATAAAGCATTTCTGCAAGGCTGCAAAAATGTGATGTGAATGTATGTTATGTTGTTTAATTAACATTTGACTTTTCATCGAGATGTAGATATTTAAATTCACTTCTATTGTACTTTTAACACAGCAAATCAAGTCTCCTATCAGTCGCCTAGTGAAGCACAGGTATGCTCAGACACCACAACTCAACCATCTCCTCTGCCTGATTGCATAGGCTGTACTTTGAGATGGAGATGTAGGCTTCTTCTATTTTTTCCTTCACCTGAGGTCGTATGTATTTATTTGTATTTGTCCTGTCTTTGACATCAAACATTAATCACTACAAGGGGTCACCCTCTTGTATCCAATAGCATAATTAGAAAAAAAAATTCTTTTTCATGCAAATGTAACTCACCTTACTAAATTCTAAATGGAAATAGGTACACTGAACCAAAAACAAATCTGGGACATTCAAGATGATTTATTGCCTTAAGTTAGATTTTGCATTCATTTTAGAATGTTGTTACACTACATAGGGTTAAAAAATTCTATATTTGTCTGTATTTATTTCTGCCCCAGATCAAACTCCATTCCTGTGACCATATAAAATTGAAGTATTACATGCTCACATTTCTTTAAATGTAAAATGGAGATTAATGACTTGGTAAATCATAGAGATTCTGTAGGTATTCAATGAGTTAACACATGTAGAACACATATTAGAGTATTTGGTTCAGAGTTGATAGTCAATAAATAATAGTATTTTCTTTTCATTTTTTCTTTCTTTTTTCTTTTTCTTTTCTTTCCTTTTTAAATTATTTTGAAATTTTAATTGGTTCTATATGACAACAGAATGCATTACAATTCGTGTATTACACATATAGAGCACGATTTTTCATCTCTCTGTACACAAAGCAGAGTCACATCCTTTAAGTCTTCATACATGTATTTAGTGTAATGATGACCATGGCATTCCACCGTCTTTTCTACCCCTATCCACCCTCCTTTCCTCTCCCTCCCCTTTTCCCTATCTGGAGTTCATTTAATCCTCCCACCCCTTATCCCCGCAGCATATTATGAATCAGTATCCTGAAATCAGATAAATCATTTGGAATTTGTTTTTCTTTCTAAGCTAATTTCACTTAGCTTTATATTCTCCAGCTCCATCCATTTACCTGAAAATGCCATGATTTTATTCTCTAACAATAAGAGTTGGTGAGGATGTGGGGGAAAAGGCACACTCATACATTGCTAGTGGGACTGCAAATTGGCACAGTCAATATAATTTAATATCATTAAAGTATAATGGTACTCCTTTATTTATCAATCAAATAAATATTTATTGGACACTTTTTAGATATGGAAAGAAGTATGGAGAATCCTTGGAAAACTGGGAATGGAACCACCATTTGACCCAGCTATCCCACTCCTTGGAGTATACTCAAAGGACTTACAAACAGCACACGACAGGGGATATAGTCACATCAATGTTTATAGCAGCACAATTCACAATAGCTAAACTGTGGAACCAACCTAGATGCCCTTCAGTGGATGAATGGATAAAGAGAATGTGGTATATATATATATACACGATGAGTAATATTCAGCATTAAAAGAGAATAAAATAGTAATCAATTTTATCTGAAAAATCAAGAAAGAATAATTTCAAAATCGCTACTGGGGGGAATGGAGATGAATCATGAAGGTTCTTCCAGGGATGGGTTCATGGGCCATGCGGCTGCCTGGCGGCAGAGTGAGGCTACTCCAGCTGTGCAGAGGCCTCTCCACAGTCGCATCATAGAGAGGGGTCACATGCGTCGAGACTCAAGGCCTAAGTACAAAAGCCTCGCCACTTAGATACAGAGCAGGAAAACACTAGAGATTCCAGGGTGCAGGCTGGGGGAGCCAGGCCTTTACCTCGGCCACCTCCTCCCCTGTCCCTGCCTGGGTTCTGCAGGTGCCCTCTAGAGGGGCCAGCTGACCCAAGGTGCTCTCCCTTGCCAACAACTACAAGCCTGTCTCAAAGCCCCCCTTCAGAGATCTCAACCTGCAGCCTCACCACTCAAAAGGATTTGTTTAAATGTTATATTTTCTATCAACAAATATTTAGTTCAAAAATATAAAGTAAAAAACGAGAAAATCTTTACAACCCAGGGGTTACTTAAAAGTCAGCAGGCCTGTCTTCATCACTAAGTGCAGTTAGATTCTCTGGAAAAGCATCCGAGTTTAAAGAGAATTATATAACATCAGACGAGTTTGCCTCCACAGTAGTGTTATGCCATAAAGTAGCATCCTTGGCCAAAGATCTGACATCTATGATTTTATAAATCAATATATTCATCATGCTGCAACTGACATGATTCTTCAGTGGAGTTTGACATTTTCCAAATTATTTATTAAAATACTGTTTTTTAGTAAAACACATTTAATTCAATTTCTAGAAAATATTACCCGGGGAAGTTCTCTAAAGCTTCCAGGAATCCAAGGAGACCTGGGAGAGACAAGGGCAAGATTCCTGAATATGTACAGAGCCTGAATGAACGAA
Source organism: Ictidomys tridecemlineatus (assembly GCF_052094955.1). Classification (NCBI taxonomy): domain Eukaryota; kingdom Metazoa; phylum Chordata; class Mammalia; order Rodentia; family Sciuridae; genus Ictidomys; species Ictidomys tridecemlineatus. Next base: position 153,400,252 of record NC_135484.1, on the reverse strand, counting down.
CAGATTGAATTATAGTGCTTCTCCTTTATTTGACAATCAAATAAATATTTATTGGACACCTATTAGATATTAAGCATTGTGTTAATACCAGTGGTGAGGAAACACATACTCACATGTGTTTTCTGTCTTTATTCAGCTGATGTTATGTTAGGTGGAACATGTGATCTCATCCATACCTGTAAAATTCCAACAGTGATCAATGCTAGGGAAAAAATAATTTGCATTTTTGAGAGATTTTTTTAAAATGGGAATTTAGCTAATCAGGGTGGATCACAAAAGTAGTTCAAGCAAAGTTCTGACAGATGAGTGGTCATGGCAACGTGAATGAAGAGCACTTTACATAAATGGAGCAGAATTTGCTCAGGAGGAGACAATTTGCGTAAGTGAAGAAATCAAAGGTCAGACCAAAGCTCATAAAACAAAGCAGAAGAATGGGGCCAATGATGGATTTTCTTCAGATTTTATCCTTTTTCATTGTTCTTCTGGAACAATGAAATCATAAGGGAGGTAAGAGATAAGAATTACATGTGTAGTTTGAAATATGATTGATCGTGGAAAAATTAATCTTTATTATATTGGTGAGCATATAAATAGTTCTAAACTAAGAATATTTTTGGACATATTATTATTGCCAAAGAATTTTAGAATTTGCATACTTTGAAAACATATTTTAAAAATACTTCCGTGTTATGATGTTAACCCCCCAAATGACATGCTTACAGAATAATTATTTCATATATGCATTAACATACTTTAATCAATTTCTCAGTCATATTTATCTTCAGCAATGATTAAGAACAATTTAATCTTTTTCTCAATATGGTCTTGGTCTTATTAATACTTTATATCAAATTCCCTGAAAAATCATATATTATAACCAATACACTTGAAATTGTTGATGTCCTCATCTAACTTTCCTTTTTGTGTACCACCACATTTGACTTGAATTTCATAAGTTTTGCTGTTTGGTGTTCTTTTTATCATTCAGTTCTATCATTTTAATACTCATGTTGGGATATTTGTCATTTCTTTGTGACTCCTTTTATATTTGATTCGAGGCTATTTTGAAGGATAGTGCTTGTTTCTCTTTTCCTGGAGTATATACAACATGGACTCCCCAGCGTCTAAACAGTGGGGTGGTAGGAGATGGGTATGAAGGGTTAGATGGAGGAGGTGGCCAGAGTGGTTATGTGGCAGGTTCCACTAGCAAACATTAGCTGAGCCAGTAAGTAAATGCAATGACAGTAATGTGAGTTGTTATTCTGTCTAGAAAGTATTAGCACATGTGGTAAGGAGGGGGCTACCAATGAGCCAAAGGTAGGTTAGAATTGGAAAAGTTAATATGAACTCATTTTTAAGTACAAATCCACAGGTAGATGTAAAAATAGTTACAGGTGCATGTGGTGCCCACTGTCTTTTTTTCTCCCCAAGTTGCAATGCTTTCTCTAACTACTGAGAATTTGGTTTCTAAATATTGTTCTCTACTAAAAGAGAACTGGGGCTGCTTTTAGAAACACCTACTTCCAGAGCTGGGAAAGGGAAAGCAGACGAGCTCTTTCTGTGCCCCAAAGCATGGACACGTTCAAAAAACACTGGAGATAAGTGAAAACGACACAGGAATCAATTTGGAGGGACACACTTAGAACAATTTGACATTCAAAATAAATAATAAGTCTATCATATTATAACTTATTAAATTAAATAGGAATCCATAAAAATAAATATAAAGATAGAAAGAGAGAGAAAAGCTCTTGCTTGAAACAGAATATCAAACAAATGAAAAGAGAGATGGATGGAGAAATAACTGTGTGGCCACCATTGTGGTGTTCGTTGACTCTCAGGACATCATGGCGGCTTCTGTGGCTAGCAGGTGGAAATGAGGCTTCATGGTAACTGGGATGTACACTGCAGTGACTTGAGTGCAGAAGCTCCACCAGACTCAGTTGTTACTGAGTCTGTGTTCCATTTTTCTTTCCCGCTTTGTGTCTGTGCCTAGGCAAAAAAAGTCTGAGTACCTTAAGTTTTTTACATAGTTTCCATCTTCCCCAAGAGTCAGTCCTTCAAGGGACCAATAGAGATGATACAATGCTTCTTATTAACTCAGCTAGGAGTGTAAAATGTGAATTCTGCTATACACTATACATCAAATATGACACTAAGTTCAGCCCAGATTCAAGGAATGAAGCTTTAGATCTCATCAGGAAGAGTAGCCCAAAATTTGCAACCACTGTTAGTCTATTACTTTATCTATTCTACATACATTTATTCTTCATTAGTGTCTTGGTAAGGGGGATATACATATACATATGTGTATGTATGTATGTATATATACCCACATATGTTCTAATAGTATGTCTCATCAAAATTGTAGTCATATTATCATCCACCTAAATATCTTTACCTATATTGTTGAACATTTTAGCCAAAATTTACAGGTTTGCCACAGGTTTTGTTTTTTAAGAAAAGGGACTATCAAAATTTTACTCAATTCTGGAATTTAGATTGAAAAATAAAACCTTTATTGTAATCAGTTTCCAGTGTTCTCTTTGAAGCATTCCATCATTGCAGTGTTTTTGAAGATCCGCTAATGGGGCCAAGAAAACCAACTCTGTGGTTTTGGTTTTGCTAGTTTATGGGAATATTTGGAATGCAAAAGAAGTGAAATAAAAATGTTAAAACAATAATTTGATCGAACTACAATGTCATAGTTCATATGTAAATGTAACTTCTGTTGCTGCAAGTGTGAAATATCCTGCTTGGGTTCAGTTTGTTATAATTGCTAATGCTTCAAGTTGGTGCTGATGTTTTTCATCAGATTTTTGTCTTCTCATTTTATTTGACCTGTCCTATGATTACTGTCATGGATTGCCAATAATGAGAAAAACATATTATGCTAGTTGCACATTCATTATAGTCTTTAAAAAGAAACAACATTGCAGCGCTTATTCTTTCGTTAAATGTGATTTTAGTTTTTGATGCAATTGCTAATGGAAGATTGATCACACACACCAAAAATTCACCAATAATAAAGTAACTATAGATTCATACTGTATAGCAACTGGAAAAGCCAAGCCCAGGTAGCAACTGAGTGAGCACAACCCTTCCAACCTCTGCAGATGGCAGGCTCAGCTCCTTGTTTCTGTATAAACACCGGGAGTTTCCTGTTTCTATTGCCTGTGCTCCTGTCCATGGGCTGGCTTCATGCCTGTGGTAGTTGTCCCTAGCTACTTGTGTCTGAGTGTGTATTTTTAAAGAGCAAAATTCCACATTCTATCAATGAAAGAAAAACTCTTACAGCTAGCAAAGAGAGAGGGTTTAGCTTACTGCACAACATAATGAATCACATATTAAAGCGAGAGCTCTTCTGTCCATGTTTTTCACAAGTGATTGGCTGGACATTGGTTAGAGTACAGAAGAGAGATTGATTGTTCGCATCCTCATTATTTCCTTGCTTTTAAATATTGCAACTATCAATAATGCTCCTTTATTAAAAATGGCAGAACCATGAAAAATTCTGAACCAGATAAATTTGCCAGGACAATGGGCATACCACCAATAATATTCTAGGAAATAAAGGTATGTGATGACCTTAAGGAAGCAAAATGAACAGTCCACTAGTTGCAGTGTGCTGGATTTTGGAAGGACAGCCTCAGAGATTTGTGGGGAAAGGGCCACACCATAAGAAAAGACACTTGAACCACACAAGAAGCCATCATAGATCCCAGGTGACAGACGAAGTAAATTGGTGATGATGGGTATAGTGACAAATGAAAGGATTTCTATAGGGATGCAGGGAATAAATTTGATAGGATTTCATTCTTCGTTGGCTTATGGAATACGAGAGAGTTAAGATGGCAATATTCATGCATTACCCTTTATAACTGGGAAGATGGTTGCTTCCTTCTCTGTCAGAGAGGAACCTCTGGAAAGGGTCTGGGGTGGCTGGACTCACATTAGGATGGGTTGATTGTCATTCCCTGAAGAGGTGGCGTCAGATATGACAGCTGAGTCAGGTACACACAAGAATGGGATGAGCGTGGTGCTTTTAGATTGGCTTTGAAATGAGAACTTAAAGGTTGCATGATATGAGTCACATTTTCCATGTGGAACAGAAGACAAAGATTTTATTGAGTAGACAGGTCAGGGAGGTAGAGGGACTGGAGACGGAAATTTGTGGCTGTTGTTACCTAATGGTAGATGAGTTGACGGAGGTCACTGGCACCACCAGGGGTGTGTGTTTCCTACACTCTGATCACATCATCCTGTGAGCCAAGTGCTGTGAGGATGGGTTGCTGCGAAACTCCTGCACAGCTCATTCAATTATAAAAAGAAAAAAAAAATACTTTCTATCCATGGCCCTTGTTGATTGTATTTTAAATCTCTCCTGTGTTTTGTGAAATACTAACGTTTTTTGATTAATGTTTGAAAACTGCTTTGTTATGATTTGATGAATGAGGTGAAAGCCATAGCTCATCTCACGGCTGCTGATTTCCACTAGTGTATTTGGTATTATTTAAGAGGAGGCTTTTTGCATAGGTACCGAATGGAATGGCTGATTCAGGGGCCAAAGGATTCGTGGTCCATAGTCATTCCTGTAACCAGCTTCTGTCTCCTTTTCTTCATCCTTTGCATGCTAGAAGAGAAGAGGCAAAGTGACTCCTAAGCCCTTGCACCACCTGTGACTCGAGTGAGTGCACAGGACTGGTATTTAAAAGCACTTACTCAAGCACTGAAGAATGTTGGGCACACTATGATAAGTGTGATTGGGAGTCACGTTGCTATAGTTTGGATGTAAGTGTTGTCAAAGGTTCTTGTGTTAAAGGTTTGGTCCCCAGGGTGGCACTATTGGGAGGTGATGGGACTGCTAGGAGGCGGGGCACAGTCGGAAGCTTCTAGGTCATTGGAGACATGCCCTTGAAGGGGGCAGTGGGATCCTGGCTGCCCTGCTCTCTTGCTTCCTGGTGACAAGGGGAAGAGTGTTGGTGGCACCATTCACAGCCGCCATGATGAGACGTCTCACCACACACCTGACACCAATGGGCCAACCGACCACGGGCTGGAACTTCTGAAACCATGAACTGAAATAAAGCTTTTCTGTTCATGAGCTGACGTCTTAGGTGTCTGTCATAGTGAAGGAATGTGGAGTGACACAGATAGGTCAAGGCGAAGTTCTCAGAACAGAGTCCTCGCCTGTCTAGAGGCTGCACATGATTTAACATCATGAGGGCCTCCGTGTGGCTTTCCCTCCCTGCACAGAGCCTCTCTCAGTGCCAGGCATGGAAAAGAATGAGCTTATTGGAAACGTAGCAGCCAGGACTTGCCTGACTTTGTGACATACTTCATTAGATGCTAAATCAGATTTTAGGAAAATCTGGGTTCGTCTTCTTCCAGTTTTGAATAGAAGCAGCTGGGCAGTGAGGCTTCCTGCCCGTCAAGTGTTGTTGGTACACAGTCTGTAAAACCCTCCACCCACCCTTCTTTGACCTGTCTGCCAGTCTGCACGAGCCACAGGACGATGCTTTTGTGGTATTTATCCCCACCACCTGCCTTGCCCCAAACCAAGGTGGCCACTCAAAATAACAGAAAAAGAAAATACTTGTTTCTCAACTCAATTTGGAGAAGACTGGATGCTGACTTTTTACGCTGTTTTTCTTTTGTCATGTTCATTGTTTTTTTTTCATATCTGATTTATAGACCTATATCTCTGTTTCCTTCCTTAAATTATCATTTAATTTAGTATTTATGTATTTACTTGTGTAATTTTATTTTTAAATTTCTAGAATCACTCATATAGGCAAGAAACTCTGATACTTCTGCATCCTAGAAGTGAAAACAAAATAAATTTGTATGCCAAGCCCACTGGCATTATTTTAAAGCTCTAAGAAATATGAAATAATTGGTAGAGTCTTCATGAAATCATTCTTTGAGATCCTGCTTTTGAGGGAGTTATAGCCTGGGAACATAAATTAAGAACATTCACAATTAATCATTACTTTAACAAAATGACTGCAAAAAGAAAAAAATTAGAGCAACTACAAATGGGTTTGGAAAACCTGCTAATTTTCAGGTTGTGTGGATTCCAAGCGGGTGGGGGTCGGGAGCAGATGTCAGAGTCTGGTGGTTGTATTAGGTGGGAAAAGAGTCAGTGCTCAAGCTGTAAAACAAATAAACACGCACCTAGCTTTTGTGTACAGGGTTATGTTCCGTGACAATGAAAATCTGTCACAACCAAGCTAAGTAATTGCCTTAACCTGCTAAAGAGCCCTTCTTACTCCTTAATCTATTTAAACGTGAAGTTTCATTTCTACCCACCACACCATACTCACAGGTGCACACAGCGAAAAACACCACATTGTTTGAAGGTCCCTGACTGCTCGTTAAGGAGCTAGAAAAAGAAGCGAAAGTGCACTGGGGTTTCCAAAAATAGCATTTAATATCGGTTACAATTTATTTTTCTAAGAAGATCTGTGACCCATAATTCATTTGAGAAATAGAGTATTAGTTTGTCCCTGACAATAAAATAAATATATTCCATATTGTTTCCACGGATACTAAGCCTCATCATGTTTCATGAGGGTGAATTCACCCTTTGAATGTTTTCTTGCTATTTTTTTTTCTTGGAAAATAACAGGTTTTAGATGCTTTTACAATTTAAATGGACATATTCTTCATGATAGATCTCAAGAGTGGGGGAGGGAGAAAAATATTTAGTTGATGGTAGTTTCCCTGGAAAGTTGGGCATTAAATATAATCATTTTTTATATTTTCATAGAGATAAATGATTGTAGTGACAATTACGTAGCATTAGTGCTCATGTTTAGTTAGCATTATAATTACCTACCTTGTGACGTCATTGGATGTATGCTCTTCATTGATGTCAAAATCTCATACCCTTAAAAAAGTTAAGCTTCTCAAATCAGAGTGGAAGCACTGTGGACAAAGACTTCATTTCCTAAGCACAGGGACCTTAAGTAGGAATACATTGTAGTGCTTTTGAACTAATCTAACTGTGCTCATTTATTTATTCTACCAAACATTCATTGGCCACACTGTGTTATACAGAGGCTGTACAGCAGGCAAGACTGTCTTTAGGATCAGTCCTTCTGCAGTGAGGGAACAGAAGGAGAGGAAAATAATGCAACAAATATAGTCAGTAAATATAGGCAGAAATATCATGAAAATGGTGCAGAAAGCAATGTGAACTGAGAGAACCCCCGTGACCTTGACCCTGAACCCCACATTTGTGTATTGACCTGCTCACGTGGTCTCCATCTGATGAGCCCCAGGCAAATCACACGTACCATGTGGAAAAGTGAACTCCTTCTATATTCCAAACCTACCCTTCCTCTAGTCTTCTTCAGTACATGTTAACTTTCCCTAGGATGTAAAATAAAGGAAGCCATCTTAAAGGTCTGTCTGATGCCACACCTCACCCTTCAGCGAGCTCTGTGGACTCTGCCTTCTCCAGGCTGTTCAGACTGATGCATGTTGGTCGTACACCATGGTGGTCTCACTGTGGCATCTTTGTGCAGCTCACAGGGCGATCAGAGAGCAGAGTAGATTTCACCCTCCAGGTACAAAACATATACCCCCTAGCCACGCCCCCAGTGAACCACTTCCTCCAGCCACACCCCACCTGCTCCTGTGGCCACCCAGTGAATCCCACTGTTTACGTTAAGGATGTAACTCAATCTTTTCTCCTCCAGACCTTCTTGCCTTGTCTTACGTGTGAGATTGTAGGGATCACCCCATCTAAATCATAGTTTCTGTGTATGAGAGAAAAGACGCATAACTTAATTTGCTCAGTTTTGCTCCCACTCCTCTCTCTTCCTGCCTCCCCTGACCTCCTTCCTCTACCCTGATGGTCTCCCTTCTTCTTTTATGATAACCTTTTGTTTTGGTCCGTTGTTTCACTGCTGAGACTAAAGGACCCAACTAGCACAATTGTAGAGGAGAAAAGGTTTATTCAGGGGCTCATGGTCTCAGAGGTCTCCATCCACAGATATCAGGCTCCATTCCCTGGGGCTCAAGGTGCAGCTGAACATCATGGCAGAGTATATGACAGAGGGGAGCAGCTCACATGATGATCAGAGGCAGAAGAGACTTCACCCTCCAGGTACAAAATATATACCCCCTAGCCACCCCCCCCCCACCCCCTACCCGTGAACCACTTCCTCCTCCAGCCACACCCCACCTGCTCCTGTTACCGCCCAGTTAATCCCACTGTTTGCGTTAAGGATATAACCCAATCATTTCTCCTCCAAACCTTCTTGCCTTGTCTTACATGTGAGATTTTGGGGATCACCCCATCTAAACCATAACATCCTTTGATCCTTTTTTCCCCTCTAGCTTCTGCATCTGAGAGAAAACATGCAATGCTTGTCTTTCCCATCTGGCTGGCTTATTCCTCTGGACATGATGCTCTCCAGTTCTGTTTTCCAGCAGATGGTGCAGTTTTGTTCTTCCTTCCACTCTACTGTGGATGGGCACCTGGCATCAGCCCGGGCTCCACGGTTTTTATTCCAAACTGCATCTCTTCCCTGGTGTGCATGCAACACATCCTTTCTCTACCTCGGCAGAGCTGTCAGTGGGACCCTTGTCACTAGAGTTCACCACTCTCCACTCAACTCAAAACTGTCCTGTGGCCTCCAAGTCCTCCCTGAGTAAATACCTATGGTTCAAAAAGCTTACAGTATTTACTATCTGGCCCTTTACAGGACACGATATTCTGTATCCTAACTGAGGGTTTAGGCTCTAGGTAACAGACGGATTCCACATCATAATCTAAAACCTTTAGAGTCATATACTTGTAAAAAAAGTTTTTCCCCTAAACTCCTTAAAGATGAACTTTACAAGCTTCTAGTTTGTGAGTCATACAAACGAAAGGAGGTGCAGGGCTGGATTTGGCTCAGAGCAGTTGGACCACTCCTGCTGGTGGCCATTTGCTCTTTGCAAATGGGAAGTCTTTTTACAGATGCAATGGAATTTTTTTTTAATTATCAAGTCTGAAGACTTTGGGCCCTATTGTGTCAGAGGTGGAGACTGAACTAAATAGCCTCCAGTTGGAATTCCTCAAATGAGGTGGGTGAGGAATAAACAGAGGGTAGAGGGCTGGGTTCGAAAGACTTTGGGCCCAGTTGTGTCATTTTATGTTAAAGAAGTGCAGTGTGTGACAGGAAGGGAAGAGAAAGTCTCGTTCAGTCTCCAGAGTCTTTTTATCATGGTGTCATTGGAGTTTCTGACTGCAGACTGTCACCTGGGAGGAACAAAGGATCCCAGGACTCAAAGGTCCTACACAGAGGATCCCTGGGATCATTTTAACCTGAGCTGAAGTTTTACTTAGTGGTCGCAGGTGCAGCTATAAGGATAATAGTTGTAGAAACCAAGACAATGAACTCTGGTATGAAGGGGCCTTTCGGCCATATGTCCCGGTGAGGCTTAATTTCCAAAGCACTGTCACTTTCAAGGTACGTGACTACTGTACTGTGATCTCTGGACACAGCTGGCCACACTCACTGTGAACTGTAGCCTTCCTTTCCATGTGCAACCAGGACGATGAAAATAACTAGCTCCTGTGAACAGAATTAGTGTCCTGTGTGTTGAATTTCAGGCCCATTACCACACTCTCAAGACACAGAATGGTACAGGCTGAACCGGGGATGGCCATTGTTTCAAAAACAGGAGAAGTTGAATTGTTCTGAGCGGGTGGAAAAAAAGAACATGGGAAATTCACATGCCCCAATAAGAAGAGCGATGAGGTGAAAGCTCTCTTTGTCCTCGTGTGAGCTGAGTTAGTATCAGGTGGCAGTTCACTTAATAAGAATGCCAGGAAACTGGTGGCCCTTAGGACCAGCTCAGCTCACTCGAGTCCTCTTCTCCACTCTCCTGGATTCCACAAGAGGCCGAGAGGCCAGGGTTTGTAATACAGGGAAGCCAGGGCAGGGGCCATGTTTCCAGCTCAGCTCAGTATGTCATGTTGAGCATCCGCTATGGGACAGGCATGTTGTTCATGGTTTTGGACTTAAAAAAAAAAAAATACTGCAATGCAGTTAAGATCCTGGACTCGACTGGAGAAGATCACCCCAGAGCCCACTGTGTATAAGGTGGTCCCCATGGCAGACAGGCCGTCCTCTGGGAAGCTTCAAAGTCAACTCCAGCCTGCAAATTAGCCCAGTGGACTTAGGTGCCCGGTTGCCATGGAGACTGTGGCCACGGATGGTGCGCTCCGTCTGCAGGGTCTTCATCTGCATCACTGGGGTGATGATGCCTGCCCACAGGTGTGAGGGGACAGGAGGAGGGGAGGGAGGTCGAGAGCACTCCATAGGAAGTGCTTCTTCTGCCTTTCATCTAATAGCTCGATAAAATTAAAAGATCTAAATATGTCCAAGAAAGCACAAAAGCATTCAGTAGCATTTTTCATTGTTAGTACAGATGTTTTCTTTTACCACTATAGCATACTTCATAAAATGTAAAACCAGGTCACCTTTGGCGCTACGTGCACTACCCAACTTGTCTGTCTTGGCGGACAGTATTTACTAACAGCCAGGTAATTGTGAGGCAAAGTTAGTTTGCTGTATTAGATTTCTAAATGATCATAGCCTCATTAAATGCAATAAAAATACATTCTCTTTAGTGATTCACAGGAAATATATTTCTTTTATTCATTTATTAATCATAATTAAAGTGTGTTTGTTTTTCATTTTTTCTCTATACCTTTGGCTATTAGGTTTTTAAAATTCTTAATATGATCATGTATTTGCAATCAATTATTGACTATTCATAGTACAGTAATTAGCATGTGTGTGAAAATACATGGTTTACACAACCATTTTTAAAATCCTTACAAAGGTGTACCTTTTCTTTAATTGCAATGACAAGAGGCCCTTGCAATGTATATCTTATCATAAATGTTTTTAATTTATATTATAGCTTGGAAATGAATTCATTATGCAATCCCACATGACTTAAATTAGCAGAGCTCTTCCAGTAGCATATATAAATATTTTCTCCCCAGCTGTGTGCTTCATTGTGGCAGAATTAGATGTGAGAATGTATCTCAAAGTTATCAGTGAATTCAGAAGGGAAATATGAGCCACTTTCAAGTGAAAAAATAAATATATAAGCTTTATCTTATCATCATATCTCTGCTAATTTACTTTCACGGGCATAGGCTCCAGTAAGTCTTCGATGCAGTCCTCTAGTCTATCAGAAATCTGGCCATACGGAGATATTTCTTCCCCTTTACATCTAATTGCCTTCTTAGAGTGAGGTTGCAGAAAATTTCTCAGGACTTAAGTTTTTTCAAGTGAGAAAAAAAAATCACTTGTAGTGGGTGGATATGAGGTGAGATGATACAACAGCGTTCAGAGGTGAAAGGATTAGATTATGAGAACTGTCACCTAATCAGTGGATCAAACCCTTTGAAGGATTAACACTGTGAGAGGATTACTATGCTGGATGGTGACTGTAGGCAGGTAGGATGTGGATAGAGGAAGTAGGTCATTGGGAGTGAGCCTGTGGGGTTTGTATTTGGCCCTACAACACCTCCCTCCCTTCTTCTCTCTCTCTCTCTCTCTCTCTCTCTCTCTCTCTCTCTCTCTCTCTCTCTCTCTCTCTCTCTCTCTTCCCCTCTTCTAGTTGCCATGAGCTGAGGCAGTAGCCCAGAGTGGTGCAATAGGCCAACCATGGGCTGAACTCTGAAACATGAGCTCCAAATAAACTGTTCCTCCTCTGAGTTATCTTGGTCAGGTATTTCAGTCACAGCAGTGACAATTGAGGAATCCAATAATCGTCCTTCACCATGTGGTCATCCTGAAGTGGGAGTGGCTAGAAGACAAAGAGCACTCGGTGTCACAGCTAGCACAGCTTTAGGGATCTGCCCTAATCTTAAGGATCACTAGCTGCCTGGAAGGCTCGTGATTAGGGGTTGAGGGGGCAGAGGCTCTGCAGCACCTCTACGACCCTCTGTCCCTATAAGTCAGACGGTAAAAACCTTCTGAAGAGGAGTAGACTTTGGAGGAAAATATGAGGATTTTGTTCAGTCATGAATAGTTTGGGATAGTAGCAAGGTCACCATTAAAGACACTTGATGGAGAGGAGAAATGGTGTCTCCCCTACAGGAAAACAAATGGACCAGGAAGAAGACTTCACTGAAATATTCTGTATAGACATTTTCGTGGGAGGCAGAGTAGGAATGGCCACCTGAGTTTCACAAAGGAAGCCATTGTGCTAGATGTGATAAGTGCTAGTGGAAAAGGTAGGACGGGAGGTGGCACTGGCACCCAGGGAGGGCAGCAGACAGGAGCCGTGGAGGTGGCTTCCAGGAGCAGGGTGCTGAGGGCAGGGGCAGGAGGGAGAAGAGCCTCTCAGGGCCCATGGGATGTGTCCCTCAGGGAGCTGCAGCAGGTCCCCCTCCCTGAGGTCTGCCCTGAATGTTTTTGTAATGGAGGAGGAAAAAAAAAAAAGAGAAAATATTGGAAAGACCGGGCCAAAAAAAAAAGGGGAAAGAGAGGAATGTTCAATAAAAGTACTAATCAAATGCTTAGCAGACTATATTAATAGTTTTCACAGAATGAAATGGTGTGCACGGAATGTATGCATCAGGAAACCTTGTCACTGCTTGGAGAACGGTTCTGCGTTCTCAGTCATCAATATCACGTCTATTGACAGCCTGCGATGGTTTCTGAGTGCCTGACCCTGGATCTGCCCTTCAGGAGATGCAGATAGCAAAGTGGTTTTCATGCCCTCAAGAAGCTATGTTCTCATTTCATGGGGCGTCACCACTTTAACTGGTTATGTTAAAAATGTTCTTTTTCTAAGATTCGCTGTGAACAGGATTCTCACTTCCAGTCTTTCCAGTCCCCCATCTCACTGGCAGCTGCCCAAGAGACAGAGCCACGGATTTTAGCAATGAAAATCCACTAGCTCATGTGAACTCTGCAAACACAGCAAGGCTTCTTGACTCTGCAGTCACAGCAGAACGGAACCCAAACACCGTGAGCTTGCAGAGGGGGCCCTGGGCTCATGGGGTTTAAGATGGTTTAAGATCCCTTACAGGGATTCCCTTGGATTTTCGGTGGAAACCACAGCACCTCTCTTTCAATTCCTTCAACTTCCTTACGGAGGCTGGGTGGGTCTCTTCAGTCGGGCACACAGTCAGCTACAGGGACACCATTTCTGACTTGTAAAGGTGACAGAAGACCAAACATTGATTAACTAGAAGGGAAAGTGCAGGTGATCCCATTTAAATTTTTAATTTTAAAAGAAAAGAAATGGAGACAAAGAAGTTGAAAGGGTTTACTTAACAACACAAGTTCACCACGGAGCTTAGACTAAACCTCTGGCTTCGGTTCCTGAGTATGTCTTGTTACGGCGACGTGTTCCCCAAGTTATTCCACACAGGATTAGAAAGACCCAGTAGGTTTCAACATCTACTTCTTTGACTACCAGAAACAAGTTTGAGAAAAATAGTAATTGTGAATAAAATTTGATTCAAGTATTTTTAAACAGGCGCTCCCATTTGTAGCAAGGGAAAAAAAGAAAACCTTTCTCTAGACAATTGCACATGAATACTATGTGAACAAAAATGCAAATTGGAATATCATTCAGTCTTCTCCTTCCCCATTCTCTGAAAATCCTTTTGTTTCTAAGTAGAAATTAGTGAGAGAAAGAAGCCCCTTTGCCGGAAAGGCAGATCCCCCATTACAGAGCTGCTGGGTGCTTTCCTCTCTACTCACCTCCTCCTGCTTTTGCCGTCTGGAAGGTATGACTGTGACTTCCTAATGGCACTACATTCTTCATTATGCACCTTTCCTCTTATGCTGAATAGCCAGGAGATCATCCCAGGAAAAAGGGAAGAAAAGAAAAGGTGAAAGAGGAGAAAGCAAGAGAAAACCCAGCGGAAAATCATTGTCATCTGCAAACTGCTAACCACGCTGAAAAGTCACAAAAGGTGCAGAGGGAGGTAGGAAAGTACTCTTCAGCACAGAGAAATACAAACAGTCCAGTCTCGACCGCAGTGGGGACATGAAAACACCCAGCTGGTAGTCAGGCTGGGAAGAGTAATGGAAATGAAGCGCGGGGAAGCATCTTAGCAAGTCCCGCGTGGAGAAGGAAAAGGAATGACTTTGTCACTTCCAGCCGCGTGTGTTGGATGAGCCAATATCAAATACAAAGTGTTCATGGCCTTAGTGAGCAACTGCCTCTGAGTTCCTTCTGCAATCCAGGGGCAGTCTTCAGTGCCACGGCCATTCCTTTTCTTCTTCCTTCCCTTCAACCATCACTGGTAGTACCACCGCCTCTCAGGTCCCTGAAGATCGTGTTTCCAAATGGACTCTTCAGTGACCATCCTGATGAGCCCAGAGGTGGCAAGAGCAGGCCATCAGCTTACAGGGAGAGACGCGATGGTGACGGTTACTTCCCACTTTAATCTCAGGTTCAAACAGAAAGCCTATAGCTACAATCTCAAGAATAGATCAATGTCAAGGTAGCAAAGGAGGTCAAGCCGAATGCAGAGAGAGCTGGAGGCGACTGAAAATCATATCAAGGTAGCAGGTCATCGTGATTCTGCTTCATGAATACTTTACAAGGCTGGGACTGGTGGTCCCCAAACCATTTAAGGCTGTTATTGCTTTGCCAAGCAGCCTGCACAGAGCCTCAGCTATCAAACATGAGCACCTTGAGGGCTCTCTGAGGTTGGTGGGCTTTCAGGCCAATTGTCGCTGGGTCTACTTGAGAGCAGGTGCGCTGAGAACAGAGGCAGCGCATGCTCACTGCTGATGTTGGATCTCTGCAGCTGTGAGAATGGAAGCCAGGCTTCAGGTTGCAGGAGAGCGCCCATACCTTGCATGGACAGGCAGTGCTGCATACGTCTCCACAACCCAGCAGACCTTCTTGTTGAAGCAACGTGTAAAACGCGTCGAGAGAGAAAGAAAAGGCAGAAGTTGGGAATAAAGAAAGACCAGTAGGAATGGAAACAGGAAGAGGAGGATGGGAGAACAGGGAAGGAAGCAAAGTACAGAAGAACAAAGCAAAAAGGAAGCCGTGGGGCTTTAGGTTCAGTGATAATTTCACTGAATGGTAAAATTTGAATTTTCAACCATGTTTTTTATAGCTAGTTCTCAAAACAGATGACATTATTAAGAAAAAATGGATAGGAAATAATTTGAATTATTATTTTTAGATTTTATGCCAAGTAACTTGAGCTCTAATTTGTAAGGAAAATCCGTAGTTTATTTCCCATAAGTTTGAAAGTGGATGTGAAGGAATGAACAGAAAGGAGGTGAGAATGGCTGAATGAGGAAGCAGATTTGAACTCATGAGCAGAAAGAACTTTAGATATTCAGAAACAGGATATGGAGAATACCAGCCACCCTCTGGCACACTATGGTGAACTCGGATGCTGTATTACATCACAATGAAATGAAATTCTATGGGATAGCTGCTTGTAAGTCTTATCCTCGCCTACAGAGGAATGACCATGATAGTCCTAAGTCTGGATTTTGGCCAATTCTCATATTCCAGAAAAATCCACAGAAGATCTGCATAATGAATGCCTTGAAGTGACATTCCCTGCATATCACATAAACACAAACACACACACGTTCAAACACACACACGCACACACAAAAGCAAACCTCCGTACACAATGGTGTAGTACCTGGAATCCTCTCTCTCATCCCTCTTTTCCTCTGAGTTCAACATTTCATTACTGAATTTCCAATGGCATGGAAGATGCTATCCCAAAAATCGTAATGTAAATGAAATAGTAGAGCATAAACCTGCTCAGTCTTGGGGATTCTGTGGAGACAACGCCTTGGAAAGCACTGAACGCAGAGCGGGGGTGCCTCAAGGACTGGTGCTGGGGGGTCATGGATCACAGGGGGTTTGAATTCTTCTCCTCAGTGCTTCTATGCGCTTTCCAAATTTTCTACAATGAACATTTTACCTTTATAATACATCATTCCCTAATGAGAATATATTGCTGGCACTGTTATTCCTATCCAAGTGGAAAGGAAGGGGAAACTTGTATTTCATGGCACAGGGACTTCTTCTTAGGGGTCTTTGAAACCTTAGACATCAATGTAAATTCTTAATTTTAATTTTCATTTTATTTCTCTTTACCCAGCCCCTAGTTTTATCCTACAGATGACTCAGCCTCCAAGACTGATCAGAATTGTGGCAACCTCCAAGAATGGCAGCCTTTGATAACACTTTTGCTTACAAAATGTGTACAGGTATATCTGTACACTATCTTCTTACAAATACCACCCCAAGGGACTTTTAAAATAAGCCAACCCTGTTTTAAGTGTGCCAACATATCGATTGTATTAGAAAAATCCACAACCAGTATAATTTAATTGCATAAGTAGCTTAGTAAAAAAGTAAAACTGTGTTTTCTTCTTATATTGATCTAAAATTGGAAATGGGAAAAATGGATTCAGCTCTTTATCTGAGTATCAAAATGATAACAATATGCCTGTTACCTAATACTTAAGAACAGTCCTGCAGGAAGAAAGTGGCTATCATTTCTTGGGGCATTTGTAATATTCATTAAGGTGAAAAAGAATCGAAGTGATAGAAAATCTCTGGGCTTCCAATAGTGTGAGACAAATTCTCCATTGTTATACTATTTAACAGTGACTTTAGACTTAGTTAATATGCCTTTGACTAGTGAAACCAAAAAAATTGTCTCCTCCTCCTCCTCCTTCTCCCCTTCCTCCTCCTTCTCCCCCTCTTCCTCCTCCTCTTCCTCCTCCTCCCCCTCTTCCTCCTCCCCCTCCTCCCCCACCTCCACCTCCTTCTCCCCTTCCTCCTCCTCCCTTCCTCCCCCTCTTCCTCCTCCCCCTCCTCCCCCTCCTCCCCCACCTCCTCCTCCCCTTCCTCCTCCTCCCCCTCCTCCCCCTCCTCCTCCTCCCCCTCCTCCCCCACCTCCTCCTCCTTCTCCCCTTCCTCCTCCTCGCTTCCTCCCCCTCTTCCTCCTCTCTGTTTTTCTAAGTTAAGGGGAATGTTGCAAGAACCCCTTCCCTGGGGAGGGACACATGCTCCCTTGCCCTCCCATTCAACGGAGTGCCCTCTGTTAACTTTTCCTGTCCCCGGGGAGTCTTTCCAATCTCGTTTATGCCGTATTTAATATAGATAGCGTTTGAGAGAGTAGGGAGGAGGTGCCTTTAATGTAATTTACCTTTACAGCATCCTCAGCTAAAAGCCCTGGGTTCAAAAATCGAGTTACGGGATCAGAATGGAAGGGCCACACCTGCCCCGCTGTGCCGGCCTTGAAGACCGTGTCCCCTCCAGTGAGCCACCGGTGCCCTGCGGAAGAGCAGAGCCGGAGGAGGGGACACACAACCGTGACCGGACGCCAGGATGCAGCCTCAGAGACTGGGTCAGTCCGTGACCTGTCATGGTGACAAAATGCTCGAAGGATGAACTTTGAGGGGTCCCAGCCACCCCTGCAAGGGCCCGCCTCGCCACCCGCTTCTCCGCACTAGGTCCGGCCTCTCAAGCTTCTGCCTCCCTACAAAGCCCTGGGCTGGGACCATGCGTTCAGCACACGGGCCTTGGGGGGAGACCCAGAGCCGAATTAAAGCGGGGTGGACATCCTCACCTGCATGCATGCTATGCCACCGTGCCCAGCAGCCCTGCGCAGGGAGGGAGGCGACCCAGAGGTCGGCTGCTGCTCTCTGTGCCAGTCTTCTGCACCAGAGTCCCTGCCCCAATAGGCACTGACCGCTGCTCTTCCCAGATTTCTCTTATTACTATATTGATGCTTAGGATTGATGTGATTTTGAGAAACGGGAAGAATTGGCTAGTTAATCAGACAAAATATTTGTAGTCTATAAATTTTTGTTAAAAACTACTATTAAACTTAGGTTAGTAGCTAATAAAGGAAGATAAAAGGCGACAATATTTTTTACTACAAGATTATGGAGAGAAGGGTATTTTCTTAAGTGTCAAAAATCGGGAGTTAAGAGCAATAGAGTAGATGATGCTCTGTTGGCCCTGTGAAGTCCATGTGTCTCCGAACCAGCTTGTTGTTTGATTCTGTGGAAGAAATCTCACCAGGCAGCTTAGAGGGGAATTGCTGCTCCAGGCTGCAGGGTCAGGCTGGTCTGGACATGACGTGCCACTCTTCCCCTCTACTGTGCTGGCTTTCCGTTACTACAACAAATGCCAGAGACAAGCAGCTTACAAAGAGAAAGGGTTATTTTCCTTCAGCTTTGGAGGTTCCAGTACATGATCAATTGTCCCCATGGCTTTTGGGCCTGTGGCAAGGTAGCACACTGTGGAAAGAGCATGTGACAGAGCAATGCTGGCCACCTGGTGATCAGGAAGCAAAGCAGAGGAAGAGGAAGGGACTGGGGTCCCAAAATTCCCTTTAAGGATTTGTCCCCATTGACTAAAGACCTGCCACCAATGCTTTACTACTTAAAGGTCCAACACCCCCCGACCGTGCTGCCCCAGGGAACGTGTCTTTGCCATACAGCCCTACAGGGCGCACCTAAGAGGCAAACTACAGCAACCACCACAAGGGAGGGCTTGGGTCAGCATTTGTGCCTGGGCTTTCTAGGTCTTTCACCAGACAGCCAGGGGATGACCTGATTCCACAATGGGCCAGGGCAGGGCTTTGCAGTGTTATCTGCTGGAGCAGCAATCCTCACTCCCAATCTGCCTGAGGCACCTCCTACAAAATAAGCGCAAAAGTGATTTCACGCAGGAGGGACTCACGTGGTCCTCTGAGTGTGGATCCCAAGTGAAGAGCTGCACTTCATTTCCAGCAAAGCCGCCAAGTGACACGTTGCACATTTGAGTGTGTCATGAGCACCTGCAGGTGTGTGCATGGCCACGCAGGGACCCACTCACGCCCGGTGGTGGTTCCCTGCAAAATAGGAACTTTGCCATCTTTCTTCTCACCCATTCCTTCAATCATAAGCTCAAGATTTAGAGAGAGCACAGAAGTAACTCCTCTTCATCATACTGAGATAGTAAGAGGCAGAAGCACATGCATCTCAAATGTAGTCTTGTAATTGTAAGAAAAATAGAAAGAAATGACTTCCTCATTAAATGGAAAAGAGGGGTTGGAAGAGTGTGTACCTCCAAGTGCATGCTTTTAATGATTTGTCCTCCACAAATCACGGAAGTTGACAAGACATTCTCTGCCGAGCCACAATGTCAGGAAGCAACTGGTGCGAGACAAACTTTTGCATTTTAGTTTTCAAATTTAACTTTATGATTTAATACCTGAGAAAGTAGGAGGCCTCTGTCCTAGCAGCTTCTGTGATTGATTTCTTCACGTTCCTCCTGGCCAGCCCCATTTGACATGTATAAACATAATCAATACGGTGATAGCAGAGGTAATCGCTCATGAGAAGGTCTCCATCCGTTCCAAGTGCAGCGTCCATCAATTCATCACTTCATTTCCATGCATGGCAGCCTAGAGTGTTTACCTTTCAGAAGCGGCATTTGAATAGACAAGGTTAATACCAACTTAATTTCACTTTAATGATAATTTAAATGAAATACCTTGATGAACATGAAGACCTGGGCAGTCTGTGGAGGAAATTCAATCAAAAATTGTGTCCATGATAGAGCTGCAATTTGATGGATGGCTGCTCATATGGTCTCCTTTGGTCTCCTCCTTTCTTGGAGGATGCAGAAGACTGGCACCCTGGGTGCTCGAGACACATCCACCAGGCTGGTGTTCACCTCTGCACTGACTGCCATCTCTTCAGGCTCCTCTCTTGCAAAGAACGCCAGTTTTATTATCCAGGATTTTTATCATTCCATCTTTGCATTAAAAAACTCTCAGGTGAGTGGAGCCCATGGATTGTTGTGGTTGTTAACTCTCTGCTTGCTTCACTGTGGAATGCCTCTCCTGTTTGGGAATCACCTTGGTATAATTATTTACTGAACCTTCGGCGGCCAAGCCAGGGCGAGCTGCTCTCTGACCTGCATGGTTCTTACCACTCCATGATCATGTGGCGCTGCTATGGTCAGCTCAGGCGTGGCCTTTGTCCAGTGGTGAACAGTGGCCATATCAGAACTTCTTCAAGTACAGGCTAAGCATGGTGGGAGCCTAAAAGGAACGCTGCGGATGCTGATCTTCACTCCTAATGCAGGTTTAAGGCATTTTTATCTGCAGTGGGAATGCCTTTTATCTCTTCCATTACTCTCTCTTCATTTGCATTCTTTTCAAATTCTGGGCCATGGCCTGTCACTATGTACCTCTTACAGGTGGAAAAAGTGCCTTCTATTGAACAGTAAGGTGGCCATAGGTGACAATAAGGCACTGCTCATTCAAAAAGAGCAGAAGGAAGGATTGGAGTGATATCATCACTCAGAAATGATAAATGCTTGAGAGAGAGAGAGCCATGTTTACGCTGATTTGAACATTAAGCAATGAGTACATGTTTGAAAACATCAGGTGGCACCCCATAAAATGCACATTTTAAATGTATCTGTTCAAAATAAAAAAATAAAAACAGCTTCAAATGATCTCATTTGGACCAACAGCAGCCTGTGAAGAATGGAACTGTAGTCGCTATCAGGAAAGAGTCAGACAATGTGACAAAGTCTAATGGAAGATAGTTTCCTTATGGAGTCTCTATGTGTCCCCCCCAGCCCCCTGAGAGCAAAGAATACTGTTTTTATTTATTCTCAATCACTTATCACCCAGACAATCCCTGAGCATAGGAGATGTTCAAAAAATATGTTTTTAATAAGTTAATGTCCATGAATAAACAATGTGGCTTAATGTTCATTAAATCGAGTCTCAGACAAGCTCCGATGCTTTCTTGGGTGACATTTCCCTGCCTTTATCTCAGCAGATGCTCTAACCTCATTGGTTCTGATCACACGAGAGCCCAGTGTCCACCTGCACGGCGGGGAGAGAGTCCCTGTGGCAGACACTCCCATCTTGTGCCCATACATTCAGAGCACTGTGCTTCACCGGGTCCCACCCTGCCTCCTGCACCCACCACCCCCTGCAGCTGCTCGGGTGGCTTTCTGCTCAGCATCCGTCTCCCCTGCATTGGTCTACTCCCTCTCTTCTGGCTTTGTCCTCGAGCTTGCACACTCTGAAGGGCTGCTGGGTTAACTTCCCACCTGGGACGGGCCAGTCTGTCCTACTCCCAGGGGTCTTCCCAGGGGTCCTCCCAGGTGGCCCTGGCTTCCAGTCTCATGCATGCTAACATTTTGCTGGTTCCTTTCCTCACCAGCATCGTGGAGAATGATCCGCGATGCCTCACTTGCTACCGTCATCTGGCAGACTTCAGCACCTGATCCGACTGAGCCGGCTGGAAGCGGGGTTTTCTAGACCTTCTCTGGATTTCAAAACTCCTTTGCTTCTGGGGCACCCTTTCCTCTGTCCACCTCTGGCTTTCTGACCGGTATTCTTTCCCCTTTACCTTTCCTTACACTGATTCACTTCCCAGTGTTTGCCACGGGTTCTCTGGGCTCTTCCCATAAGCTCCCACTCGGGTGATTTGGTCTCCACCTGTCTGCCAGCAACGCCACCCTCCAACTCTGGCATCTCATTTCATCTGTGACTTAGAAATCTAACTTGTCAACAAACCCAGAATTCCCACAGCAGCTTCCATTGTGTCCCCTGCAACCTATTTATGTTCTGAAACCTCCCGTCCTTTCCAACCAGGACTGTGCGCAGGGCAGCAGCCCGCGCAGGGCTCAGCTCCCCGGCCCCCCTCTCGGTGGCCTTCTGGTGGCCTTTCCTCTCCAGGTCCGCTGCCCAGGCTCTCACTTCTCTCCCCTCTCATGTCCATTTCTGCTGCTTCCATTTGATCTTTCATCATCTCTTTTCTAAACTCTGGCAAAGGTCACCTGCAGGGTCCCTGAGAGTCTCCTCCTTTTCTTTATTTTCCTGCCCACCGCCCCTCCAAGTGATATAGCTGCTGTAGTTTTATTCTGCTTTTAACCTTTCCTTGTCTTTTTAACACCTGACTCACAAATCCATGTCTCTCTTGCGTGTGCCCAGCCTCTCACCCCTGAAGTCTGTCACTCTTTCCTGCGTGCTGCCTGCACTGAATTCCTACTGAAGACCCTCCTTGTGCCAGATCTTTGTGCCTCTAAAGTGTTTTCAGTTGGTCTGAAACCGCGTCCCTTGCCGACTCTCTTTCATCTGATGAGGTTTTCTTCGCATTTTAAGATTCACTCGTCAATAACTCTTTCTTCCTTCTGTGACCCCAACCCACGTGTAATTGATGACTTAGTCCTTTGAACACCCACCAGGAATTTGTGCATCAACTTAAACATCTGGAACCAGTGACTATGATTTTCGTTTTCTGTATTTCTAGTGACTTCTAAAGAGTGCCTGGTAACTGATTGCTCTTATTATTTGAACCAATTTAAAATTACCTGTGTCATACTCTCCATCAGATCTTATCATTCACTTTCCTGTGTGATTTCTCTTTAGCGTTTAGCAGTTACTAATTACTAATTATGAGATTAGTCTGATCTCCTCAACCTGCTCTTCTTTACCACTGATTTTCTAATTTCTATCACATTTGGCTGGCGAATATTAGGGTCTGAAAAAACATATTTAAGAGACTTGAGGAATTAGTAAAAGGGTTCCTGAAATTTTACTGAATGCTTGCGTGAATTGTTGTATATACCAGAGGCTCTTAGGATTCAAAACTACTCACATCATATACATATATATCCTGACTCATTAGTTTTTCTAGCTAAGGAACATATAGTGGCAGAAGAATAGTATTTAGGGCATGAGCTCTTACACAGTTGTACCTGAAATGAATGGAGCACAATATTATAAAAAAATGTTTTTAAAAATTTGCGGAAAGAACACTAAACATGAGATTAACTCTCTTACCAGATTTTCGTTTAGTTATCTGTGGTGCTGAAGATGGAACTCAGGGCCTCGTGCTCTGCCACCAAGCCACACCCCAGCCCTTTAACAGATTTTCAAGCGCAGGACACTGAATTGCTAACTGTTGGCATAACAGCTTACAACAGATCTCCAGGACTTGCTCATCTTTGTAACTGAAATTTCAACCTATGGATTAAGCTTCTAGTTCTCTCTCCCCCCAGCACCTGACAACCACAAATATGTTCTTTGCTTCTGTGAGCTTAACTAACCTGGGTACTTGTGTAAGTGGGCCCACTCCATGTCTGTCCTTCTGTGAGTGGCTTATTATCCTGAGCATGATGTTCTCCAGTCACCCATGTTCTTGCCTCTGGCAGGATCCATCTGCTGTGAAATCGGGATCTCAATGTGATCCTAGCACCCCAAGCTCATCATAGCACTGTGCACAGCAGCCAGAAGGTGGAAACAACTTAAATATTCATCCATGCATGAATGGACTAAGAAAAATGGTCCACACCTACAATGGAATATTATTCAGCTTTTAAAAAGAAGAATTCCACTATATGAAATAAGAACACCCCACCCCTCATCTCCACATCTGGTTTCTGGTTTCTGGAGAATGAATCCAGGGCTTTACACATGTTAGGCACATATTCTACTGCTGAGCTACACTCCCAGCCCAACAGTCTTATAACAGGAAACATCATGAAAGTGATTCACTTGAATATATAAAATTACATGGCTAGGCATGAGATGACTTGCTCTTCCTCTAGACCAGCTGAGCTCTGAGGAGCTACAAACCAACAAACAACATAGTGGGAGGAATGAAGCCCAGGGAATTGGTAACACCCAGATTCACAGTTCAACGAAGTTCAGAGGGACGTTAAAAGAAAGGGCAAAAGGGACATTGCTACCCATCTTCCCACTTTGGCTAAACTCACAGGGTTTGAAAATGACGCTGCGTATTCTGCATTGCTCTGAGCACCTGGGAGCCGGGAGCCAGCAGGTCTGCCATCTCTCACATCACAGTCATCGGAAATTGAACTGGTGTGAGGCTCTGAAAGAGGAGTTCTTAATACCCTAGCATTACCTGTGTATTGCAAAACAATAATTCTGCAAATAATCCCCTAAGACTCGCAGAATAGTGAAAGCATATTTAAATAAATTACAGGGCACCGTCAACATCCACCCGCGTATGTTCTATTCACTGCATAAGTGGTGAGACAGACCTTGATATCAGATACATTATTTTTTCCTGACATAATGATAATATTATTCTCATAATTCACCTTGAGCTTCAACTTCAGTTCTGAATGAAAGAGCAAAGCAATACCTGTTGCAGATGCTGATTGGAACCTCACGAATGGTCGGCTTCTCTGCATGGGAAGGCGATGGGCATCTGCTTCGTCCCCATCACAGTGTTCTCCTGGCCTTCCACATAGTCGTTAAGTGCCCTCCGGCCACCGCACACACATTATGACCCAGTGCAGCCTGTTTCTCCTCTAGCAGAGTCTCGAGTTGCAGGTGGGCTGGGAGCAAATGTATTTGTTGGAAATATGAGAGGGCTGTCAAAACATCTGCAATCTGCTACGAAAACCATGACACCAGTCAAGTTCATTCTGCTGCAGTATTAAACTAAAATTGTTTGAGGAGATAAAAGAAGAACTGAGAAAGTTGACATCTTACCCAACCCATCGTAACACCTCAATTTTAATATCTCCTGTCCTCTTCAAATTGTTTGTTAATAATAAAAATGCAGCTTAACATTGCCTAGCACACATAATGGTAGCATTTAGTAGCATGTGAGCTTAGAGCTCAAATCAAAAGACATAAAGTAAAAGGGTTTGGGGGTTCTTGGTTTGGGGATGGTTAAGTTAAATTCTAAGCTTAATTTCTGTATCTTAAAAATAAACATTGCTCAAGTCATAAATGTTTTGTGTAGTAGTGATTATAAAGTGTTTAGCCCAGTTCAAAACACATGGTAAATATAAGAATTATTTAGATTGTTACTATCACAGAGATTTAGTTTTTGAGAGAATTATGCCATTATTTTTAAAAAGACCAAAGTCAGGGCAGGGATTATTCTGAACAGAAACACAACATTGTCTGTGCAGCTGCCTCTGTTCTGGAAAAACTTCCATGCTCCATGGGAAGCAGAAGTGGTGTAAACTTATGGACTCTTAAATCATTCTTCCATCTAGAACTTTCAAAGGACTGGAATTTGCAAAGAATTGACACGAGAGGGATAACTACGTTGTATTTGCATCAATATTAGAGACAGAATCAGGAGGGTCTGTATTTCTTTCTAACCCCTGGGAACACAGCTGGAAATGTTCCTCGTAGTAACAGCCTTCTCCTGGAAAATAGGCTGTGGACAAAGGGACTCAAGTTCCATGACAGGAAGTGAGAAAGGAGGAGCCAGAGAAATTCATCTTTTCTTTGGCTTGAGTAGTTACTTAGATAAATTTAGCTATTGAATAATGGAGGCATAAAGCAAAAAACACCTCTCAGGACTGAGGCAGAGGCTGGTAGATTACGAAAATAGGTTTCCCTGCATGGTTGTCTTTCCCCAGTGGAAGAAGATGGGTTGATCCAGGCAGGGCTCCCTTCAAGACTCACCAGCCTTCCTGCTTCCTGTGTGCACATTAGTTACAGTACTGTCTGTACGGCCTGCTTGCCTCCCGTCTCGCGGGGAGAGCGGGAGAATTAATGGTATGAATTTTGCAAGCCCTTCATTCAAGGCCCCCCGAGATACGCAACATAAATATCTGATGATTGTGCACATTATTCCTTCAACTTGTTTTGTACCTAGAAAATGGGAGAGGAAGATATATGCGTTCTTCTAGCAAACTTATTGATATTTCTTTTAAAATAAAATCAGATTTCTTTTTTCCTCTGGATTTGGAGCAAATGTAATTAAAAATAAATTAGGTTTTTACCTTTTCTGTATCCTCGCCAATGATTGACATGCTAACCATATTATCGTGAGATCGACGCGTATCTGACACACTTAATTGAACCTCTCCATCTGAACGTTATTGTTATTTTGTTTGTTGTGGTCCAGTCACATCTGTTGTTAGCCCACCGATCTGAATTTCCCCATTCCTTGAGAATGTATAAGAAACATATTTATAATAAAGAGACTGGAGATATATTTTTCAAGCCCTGTATACGATTATCAGTTCTTATTTAAATACAAATCACTCTTTTTCTTCAACAAAAGAATATATTTTCCTGCTAATTAAGCCAATAGAACACCATTAGCCACAGCTAAAGAATCATGGCGGCACCATGTTCTGTAGGCTGAACGGCTCGCTGACCAGTGAACCCAGCGTCTTCCCAAGGTGCACCAGGGCCTGATCAATCTGAAAGCATCTACACACAGTGAGTGTGTAGATGCTTTCTGCATAGCCTTGCTGAGCCGTTCTGTCCTGAGAAAGGCAAACCTTCCACAGCAGCGTGCTGTGGATATTTCCCCCCTCAGAGTAGCCATGAATTATTTAGTACTTGATTTGTCAAAGAGAAGCCTGGCTGCTCTCCAGTGACAGAGTTATGCTGCAGAAATAGAATATTGTTTAAGAAATTATTGGTGCAAAAAAAAAAAGGCAACTAAAGCAGAAGGCACAGTTGTTTTTCCAAATATACATACAGAGCATTCACATTTATCATAATTCAAGGGCTTTATGGGAAAAAACTCCCAACATTATTTGCCTTTATGCAACTCTCTTTATGTTCCATATGCATCGTCGGCTGGATTTCCCCAAGCCCCTCCTCTGCAGCCTTCTGGATTGATTTCTTTTGAGGAACTCTCTTTGTCACTTATATTCAAGATAAGCAGAATATTTCTTTCACATCATCTTTTTATTTTCTAGTACTTCTCAATTTCACAGTGCATGGAATTATTTCTATAAAATGCATTCAATAGCATTTTCACTCCCTTTAATGTGTGTTTTAAAAACTTAATGTTGGCTTATTTAAAAAAAATAAAATAAAAAAGCATTCCTCCTTGTTCTGCCTCTGTCTCTCTCTCTCTCACTGCCTGCCTGTCTCCATCTAGAAATGGCAGTTTTTGTTATTGAAACTCCTTTGTTCTTGGATCCCAATCCTGGCCATATTACTTGGCCAAGATGTGATATGTACAGATTTTATATAATTTGGTTTAATTAAACAACATGAATGTCCAAACGACATGTTGAAATTTCAGCTTTCACAGCATATTAATTAGAAGTAACTGCATAAAGTTCAAACTTTGCTAGTAGATCTTGAGTCCACAAATTACTTCATAAATAACAGACAAGTGACCTTGCCAGCAACCAATCCCAGCTCTCCTCTCCAATCTGTTGTGATTGGTCCCCACACAGCTGTTGTTTAATTCACACACAGACAGAAAAGTGTGCAGTTGTGTTTCCCTTTTGTCTCTCAGTGCTAAAATCAAGTGGCATTGCACAAAGACTCTCCGACCTGGGAATTGGCCACCAACAGTAAAAGTACATTGAAAAAACAGAACACGGTGACACTGGGAGTAAAATTCAACTGAACACGGATGCAGTTGTCAAGGGAATTGCTGAGCAGGGAATGCAACTCTGCCACCCTGAGGTCTAGACCCCACATAAGCTGTCTAGACACCAATGTGCAGCCAGAGAACCCTCCTGAAGAAGAACTTAGGGTACAAACCAGGGAAGTGGTTGCAATGAGAGAATGAAGCTGTCCCAGAGCCAATGAACTCACATACAACGTCACATAAAAGGAGTCCTCGGGGATACTGTATGTCATTGGAAAAGCGAAGGATAAAGTGTTGGAAGCTGATTTCAGACTTGGACAAGAGCATGACAGCTTTCAAAGGTGCAGAAATGATGCTCACTCCTTTCTGCACTGATGGGACTAGACAATTAAAGAATTAAAACACCAACGGCCTTAAGTTTTTAAAGTTTGAAATTGCAGTGTAATAAAGATGTATCAGTTTTAGTGTTTTTTTTCATTGTCTTACATATTTATAGCAGACAGTAAGAGATTCTTCAGGGTGTTGACAAACATTTAAAGGTCACAGAATGAACTTTCTTTTTCCTACCGATTATTGCCATATCACGTGCTTTTCCCCTGCACACTCAGTTTTACACCAAGTAAGAACTCCCTGTCCTTCAAAGTTCAGAATACAGGAAAATTGAAGCTTGGTCAATCTGCCATCCAGGATGAAGAGGTCTTCTAAGTGTGCAGAATTCATACTGTATTTTAATGTCATGCCACCACCTGATTGCTCAAATCAGGAGTACACCTAATTTTGAGGTCATTCTCTGTCTTAGTGTCAAAACCATGTTCCCAATGATCATTAAAATGCTCCTCTAATTTTTCAATCATTTTTATTGTAACAAGTGGATGGCATTTTCATTTCTACAATATTTTAAGACTCAGTGATATGTTAAGCATTCCTATGTGTTCTCCAGTTTTCATCTCTGAAGCCCATTCCTCTGACTTCTGACTGAAGTTTTTCCTCAAAAACATTATGGTTAAAACAAGGCAAAATTTATTTTTTAAATCAAGAAATAAAAATAAACAAATGGTAGACATACGAACAAATACCTTTGAACAATTTGTTGTGGTTTACTTTTGAATCTCAAAGCCAAGGAAACCGATATTATTTTTCCATGAACAGGTTTGCAACTTTATGTCTATATTATTAATTTTTCTATTGCTACTGTAACTGATGACCACCAATTTAGAGGCTTAAAACTACACAAGTTTATCGCCTTACTGTCTGGAAGTCACAAGTCCCAGGTGTCGGTGGGGCTCCATTCTTTCTGCAAACTTGAGTAGAGAACGCATCTCCTTCCCTTTTCCAGCTTCTCAAGACTTCTTTCTGGCTCTTGCAGGTCACTCCAACATCTCATCCCTAGGAACAGGATGAGGAGCTCTCATGCTGCCACTGCGCTGGTCTTTCCTTAGGACAATTTTCTTCTTTCCTTCCTTCCTTCCTCTCTCCCTCTCTCTCTCCCTCCCTCCCTCTCTTCTTTCCTTCCTTCCTTCCTTCCTTCCTTTCTCCTTCCTTTCTTCCTTCCATCCTGGGGATTGAACCCAGGGGTGTCCTATCACTGAGCCACTTCCCAGCCCTCTTAGTTTTTATTTTGACACAGAGTCTTGCTAAGTCGCCCAGGCTGGCCTTGAACTTGGGATCCTCCTGCCTCAGCCTCCCGAGTCATTAGGATTGCTGGTGTGAGTGTTGGTCTTTTCTGGTTGAGAAAGATTCCCCACAGTTTTAAGGACCCAGATGAGACGGTCTGGGCTCACTCCCTTGATCTCTTCCTCAAGATCCCTACCCTGAACCACAACTGATAAGTGCCTTTTGTCCAGTGAAGTAACATGTGCACAGGATTGCACAGTTAGGATAAGGGCATCTTTGGGAACTGTTATTCAGCCCCCCACCATATGGGAAAATGAGATTGAGAAAACCTCAGAAAGCCAACTGGCCTTCTAACAAGCAGAGCCACAGAATACTCACCTCTCACCATTTAAAATGCTCCTTTCCTGCCTTGACCTTGGGCTGTCCTTGGCCCCTATCCATTTCTATTGTGTTAAATCTGTATTATGGTTGTACTTTTACTACCAACTAGTAATTTTTCTTTTATTCCTAAGAAGTAAATAAAAGTAAGATTTCAGTGCCTACTTAATATTTCAACCTTTTAATTTATCAAGTAGTGGCACTTAAATAAATGTATCATATCCATTTTAACAAAAAAAAAACTGTAGAGTGCACCTGAGCACAGAATAAAAGATGTTCCTTCCAAATGTGATCAACATTTAATTACTGATAGTCCTGGATCTCTAGTTATATTAAAAATAAAATGCAGATACAGTTGTGTTTTGGTTAGGTATGGTTTCTCCTCCATGTGCAAACATTGACCTGATCTGTTTGCAGGAATCATAACTGAGGTAGAGGGTGAATGATGGCGGTATTCTGGTATTTTGCATTTATTTCTGTTTCAAGTAGACAAATTGATGAAAATGGAAGCAACATATTTGATTCAATTTGAAATCAGTCTTCAAGCAAATATTTAATTAATTTTCTTCCTCTAGATTTCCTGGCAGTTTGATATTATGTAGATATAACACTTTGTAATGGACAAAGAGGAAACTGGGCAGCGATATGGCTGTATCCCCTTGTAGGTGGCGAAGTCCAAACGCGCTGTCTTGCTGAGGCAGGTCACCTGCAGTCCCTGTGCTGCTGTTCCTTTTCTGGTTCTGGCCTTGGACCCCAGACTCATCTTCCAGGAGTTGGAGCCACTGTGACCCTCGTGCCCATACATTGTGCCGTCAGGGTTCTGTGAGGGAGCCAGGGTGGCTTCCTGACTGAATCCAGTGACCGACTTCTGCAGGAACACAGCCAAGAGCAAGGAGTAGCCCTCATGTGGTGACCCCCAGGGACAGGGCTGTCCTCCCAGCCAGCTTCCTGTCACCTGCATCAAAGTGTAAAGCAGGGGAAGAATGAAGAGCCTGAGAGAGAACTAGGGTAGAGAGAACAGGTCAGAGAAGCTCCGTGGGCCTTCCCAGGGCCAGTCTCATATTTTAAATCTCCAGTTCCTATGTCCTTGAAATAAATTTATAAATTCCCATTTTAGGTGAAGCAAAGATATTTTTATTCACAACTCAAAGGCGAAGACCCCAATTATTCCATTTGAAAACTTCTGTGATCAAATGATGAAATGAAAGAATTTGAGGCCCACATTGGAGTCCATGAAGCTTCCTGTCTGGTTAACGACATTTAATGAGTGTCTGATGGGTGTCACGGGTAAGGCAAGATCCTGAGCTGCAAAGCTGCGTAAAACATAAGTCCAGTCTGGTCAGACATTTTTGCTGTAAAAGGGAGATACCGGAGCTGGGCTTTGAGTCGGAGAAGGATGCTGTCTTCCCTGGTCATTTTTCTGACAGACGGACCTTCTGGGTCCAATAATAATGCTAATGACTCAGGGATAGTGCAGGGAATTTTATGATCCCTCAGTCTGTAAGATTTGGATTTGGCATTTTGTTTAAGCAGAGTGAGCATAGTACTGATTGAAATGCGGAGAAATTTGCCAGAAGCCCCTCCCTTTGGAAGTGTACCCACTTGTTAGGAGACCAAGGCCCTCAGATGGACTTACTGAGTGGTCTTGGCTCACTCAACCAATTGCTCATCTTTTAAAGGGGATAAAATAGTACCCACCCAGTATAATCATTTCACAAACTAAATAAGATAAAAATGTGAAACCCTAAAACAGTAGCTGGTATACTTTAGGTGTGAGATACCCGAGAGCTATTATCACTCTCATGTGCAGTGCAGCAACCCAGGGCAGCTGGCCAAGCGGAGGGTGGGGGTCTACTCAGGATGCACTGGATGGCCTTGGGAAAGGGAAGAGTCACAGCGAGATTTATTCACCGTATGGATGGTGACTACCTCAGGGTCAGCATTTTAGAGCTAAGCTCGTTATGCAAGCCATTCCTCAAAAAGTGCAAACAAATGATCCATTCTTCTTTTATCTAGCTTTGCTGTTTGGTAAAAAATCAGTCTCATTGTTATCGACAGAAACATTCATTTTCTCTGGTGCGATAATTAATGGCAAAAGGATGTCTATTGTTACCTTTTCATCAGAAAATAAAGATAACTAGTTATCTAGTGAGTAAATACAGATTCGTTTCAAACAATAGCAGTTTAACTAGAAAAGTTATATGCTAAGTTATCCCTTCCTTGTGAAAGTTATACAAATGTAACTGAACTTATTTGATGGATTGAGGTTAAGTGAATGTGGTATAAATATTTATAAAACAATTGTATTACATACATAATTTATATATACCCACATATATATATGCATGTGTAAGAATGTGTTCACAGGTGTGATTATATACACACCTCATATTTGTATATATATACTTTATATTTGCATATAGATACATACATACATACATACATACATATATGTGAGAATGGACTGAGGAATAAATGTAGTACAAAAAATGAGTGCTAAGTCACCCCTGCACAAAAATGAGACCATGAGAAGACAAAGAAATAGGCCTCAATAATCAAAAAGAAACAAACCAGGTATGCCTCTAGGTGGTTCGGTGTGTGCTTTGTGAAGAGGGCTGGGACATCACAGTCACTAATTATATATAAACAAATCTTCCTCCTTGTAATGATCAGTAAAAACAACCCAGATAAAACCTCAGGACGTCGATACAATGTGCTGGTCCAGGTAACATGTCCCTCATGTGATGTTCCCCACCCCCTCACTCACCAGGTGTGGGTGACCATGGCTTGAGACCTAGAAGCGCTGGGAGGGAAACCTTGGCCAGGGACAGCTAGACAGTAGTTCCTGGGCCCTTTGTCATGGGTCCTGAGCCTGTAGGGTTTTCCTTTTTCGTGCATGCAGGAAGGACGCAGGCCGAGCCCATGGTGCTGTGATCTGCATGGGGCGGGGGAAGTGGCAATGCTACTTCACTTGCACATTTTTGGTGGCATGTACCTTGCCCCGACTCAGCCATCTTTTGCACAACATTAACGTTAATTAAACTTAGCAGAAGCCCAGGACTGTACGGGCAGGGTGAGGACAGAGAGCGGGAGGTGCAGCCTTGACAAAAGTGGATGTTGCCCCACAAACTATCATGTGCCTCGCAGGTGGGACCTGTCTGAGCCACTAGCACCTCTGCAGGGTGACTCAGTCAGCAGGACCTCTAAGCTGGGTCCGAACCTGGCTCTGTGCAGAGGCAAGAGAAGAGGTGTGAAGTGATATTGAGCTACTGGAGTTGCCAACTCTTTCTCTTTCTAATATAAATGCACATAGAAAATGAAATAGAGGGCAGTGGACAATGATGGGCTGGCTTTAGTCTTGTGCAAACATCACCTATGAGATTTCCCAGGTCTTTTCCTCTCATACAGTCAGAAAGTAGCGCATCTCAAATATTCATTCAGGATCTCACCTCCTGAAAGATATCATGCACCACCAAGAATCAGGCACTAGGAGCTGTGGAGATTTCCTAAGAATGTGCAATAAATATAAATAAATGAATGTGTCTATAAGCACAACACATGCATATGATATGAAAAGGCCCCAGCTAGTACAAAGGTATTCTGAATATTTATCTCAGTTGCAGAAAGCAAGCAAGGCACTACAGTTCCCCAGGTCTCCCAGTGCTAGGTACATCTCGGAGGTCAGCATTTTCTCACTTTGCAGCCCACGTACCGTGGCAGATTCTGTCTGTATGATGGATGAGCATTTCCTTGGGAGACCAATGTTTCTGTGACCAAAATATCAAATCTTATCTCCAAGAACTTGAAATAATATTAATAATACATGCTATGATAATAATACATTTATAAATTTAGAAATTGCTGTTGCATCTAGAATTCTGTTTAAAATACGCAGCAATCCCTGGAAGCATCCCAATGTGGCTCATCTTTGAGCAGACAATGTAACTGAGGAAGAAAGACGCCAAAGAGTTACAGTAAGCTGCTCCTCAGTATCCCAAGTAGAGGTGAGGGCTGAGGGTAACTAAACTGTATGCAGTTCCCATGTTTTAATGTGAAAGTTGGATGTTACTGATCAGAGTGTATGTATCCGCATGCAAGTTACTGAAATTCATGTCTTTGTGCTGCTCCATGGTTTTCCAAGAAGCCTCTTGCCTCCAGGATAAGGTGGGTGCACCTAGACCAGGGGATCGGAACCCTCTGGGCTCCCTCACCAGTCACCCCTACTCCTGCCTCCCACTGTGGAATCCAGCAAAATGAAGCCATTCTCAATTCCCGGCATCCTCCCACTATTTAAGTCACCTCTTCCCAGAAAGCCTTCTCTCCCCTTCCTCCCTCCCCCCAAGTCTTGGTCTGGCTAACATCCAGGTATCTTTCAGGATTCACCTCAGACACCTCATGTGTCCGTGCCTGTCCACCATGCCCTTGGCAGACTAGACGGCCTGCCCTGTACCTCTTTCCCATTGCTGTGTGTGCACCCGGCTGGGCACACATCATGATTGTCTCCTAACTAGTGCTCATGGGCTAGTGCTAGCCCAGGAACTCCAGGAAGGTGAAACGGTGTTAGTTCTCTTCTTCAAGTTTGAGCACATAGATACATGTTCTAGCATCTATTAAAAGGAGTTAATAGATACATATAAAAAAATAAAACAGTGGCTTTTTGATGGAATGACTTGTTTTGTTAAAGGCTATACACTACCATGGAGATACATTCAGCATATTTAGAGCCAGTTGATTACATCATTAGAGATTACCACTTAATGATTATTATCTGGCGATTATAATCTAATTTTCTATGCTTTTTCTATTTAGGAGTGAATGGATCAAGTAAAAAAAAAATTTTTGGAGTTCTTCCTAAATATCAATCTTGGTTCCAGGATCCAGAGAGTTCATTTATAGTAAAGATAAATTAAATAACAAATATTAAGAGTAGGGAAAAAATCTTCATATCTCACATCCTACTGGTTGTGAATCAGTAATATCAGCTTAATAAACTGATATATAACATTTATTTTTAGAAATATTTATCATCCTCTAAAATTATTGGGGTTCAATCTCTCAAGAATACTATTAAAGAGTAGCTATAATTCTCTAACTACAGGCTGATTTACACGTAGCCTTGCCTTAGTCCATTTTTCTGTTGTTATAATAGAATACCCAAGACTGAGTAACACATAAAGAAAAGAGGTTTACATTGGCACACAGTTCTGGAGGCTGCAAGTCCAAGTTCAGGTGGCTGCTTCTAGAGACAGCCTCTTGCTGGAAAGTAAAAGGGAAGTAGATGTGTGCCCAAATGACAAAACAGAGGTGGCCATGCTTTACAATCACCCTTTTGCAGTAAATGAATCCATCCCCACAAGTGCAAGAAGTCATGTGAGAAAGCCATGAATACCTCTTTGGAACTAATGGCCCTCCAAAAGCTCCACCTCCCACCATTGCCCCACGTCAATCAAGCTTCACAGGAGCTATGCAGGGGACAACCGTCACCTCAGCAATGTTCAACTTCACCAATGATAGCCTTGACCAATAGACTCACTCCTTAAAGACCCACTAGGTAATGAAGGAATGAGCGCAGCATATTAAATATATCACCTCGTGTGGTTACACTGTTCATCCTTACAATTAAAAAAGCTCAAGTTATCAAAATTTTTACCCATACTAACAGAAAAAAAAGATTGCCAAAAGTTGTGTGTTATCTTATTTATAGAATATTGAAGATTACATCTTTCTCATCCAGTATTTTCTTATTATATACAGTCTAGCCAATTTTATTTTTATACCAATGCACTATAAGAGATCAAAAATACATTTGAAATTTTAGATCAGTTTTTTAAAAATTTTATATATTTTCCCTGCTTTTTTTACAATCCTCAAAACCAAACATGTTCCGTTTATTTAATGTGAGATTTGTGATCCCACCTTTCTTCATGACAAATTTCTCTTTGGTAAAATGTCTAAAAAAGACTATGCTGTAAAAATATTTATAATACTCTTAGGAATAAAACCAAGGATCCAAACTGCACAGATGCCATTGACCATCTATCAAAGTCCTCTCTGCCATACCTCTTAACCCCAGACCCTGCTGCCACACCTGACCAGCGGGCCTAACCAGCTTCACCCAGGTGAATTAGGTAAGGCCTCATCTCAGGCCAGGGCTGCTTATCGCCTGTGTCCTGCCTCGGGCCTTCTCTAAGCCATGGCAGGAAATCAACAGCATCCATTCTGCATTCACGTCTGAGCATTCTAAAAGAACAAAACCCGCTCATGCTCACGGGGCCACCGTGATCAATGAATGAAGAGCTGATGGACACGTTTGTTTCTATGACAATTCAGTGGTACATGTGATAATGCTCCTTAGAAATTCTTGGGTAGTATCACAATTACACAATTTCTCACTTATGGAAGGCTGAGATAAGGAATGGGTAGAATGTGAAGCATTGTTGTGTCAGTCGTACTCATAGTGTGATCCTTGACCAAGCAGCATTAAAGGTACAGAGGACCTCTTACATATGAAAATTATGTAGCCCCCTCAAAATACACAATGAGTACTCTGGGAATGCAGAGTTTTAATAAGCCCTCTAGCCTAGAGGAGATGTTGAGCTGCACAATCACATCTCAATCATAAGAGGGCGTTCTTAAATAAAAGATTATGCAGTTTGGTGGCTGTTGTTACAATTTTGGAAGCCCTGAAAAAATAAAATAAACCAAGGTTGTATTAATCAGGGTTATCTAGAGGAACCGAATCAACTGGAAGTATATTTATAAAAAAGGGACTTATTCGGTTGGTTTATGAGACCAGAAACTGGATGATCCAGAATGGCGGCCACAGGCTAGAGAGCAGGAAGAACAAATAGCTGTGCCTTCCAAGAGGCTAAAGTTCCAGAACAAGAAGGGTCAACGGTGCTACCCTAGTCCAAGACCAAAGGCTTCTGGAGAATCACTGGAGGAGTCTGCTTGGGAAGAGTGAAGAACGGAGAGCTCCATATCCTTAGAAGATTGCAGCAGCAATCAAGACCCAGGTCAAGAAAAATCAAGCTTGCATCTGAGGCTGCTTCCTTGTTCTTTCAACTTTATCCCATCCAAGCCAGCATCCTACTGGGCAGTACTGCCCCCCCCCCCACTTAGGGAGGGTCTCCATTTCAGTTGGCTATCACACATGCCAATCATTCCTAGACACACCTTCATGGGCACACCTATATGCCTCTTAATCCTCAGCATCTCTTAATCCAGTCAATTTGACAATTCAAATTAACCATTATGAAGGTGGATGAACATTAATCCTGATTCTAAATACCCCAAACCAGAGTGTTTCTATAGTGGAATTTATGAAACTCCTCGTCTCCTACCACAGATGGGTTGACTGTGCTGAAAATCAGTCCCAGAATCTAATTGCAGGGATGCAGGTCTTACAAAATAATAGAAAAGATCATCTCTATAGAGAGTAACTATGCTAATAACAAGAGCCAGGAAAAGAAAGATTCTGGTATGTTGGATGGCCATATTTAGGTATGTGAATCTAAGACTCATTTATATATATACACACACACACACACACACACCCTTACATTTATATGAATGCATATGTATATAGACATGTTTATGTATTTGTTTATGTATGAATGGATAGATTTCAACTAAAATTGACCTCACAAATTATCAATTAATTTATTTTTATTTTAAAATTTTTATTTTTCACTAACATGGATTGGCTGGACATGTTAATTTGGTTCAATACAATACTATAATATATGCATACAGCACACACTGATCAAATCCAACCTCCCTTTATCCACTACCCCCACTTTCTAATCCCTAGTGAACATTATTCTACACAAAGGTCAGCCTTTTTTTTTAATTCAATTTTACACCCAAGACAGAATATGTGATGGTACCATATCTTATTTCACTTAACACAATGTCCTCCAGTTCCATTCATTTGCCACAAATGGCAGGATTTTACTCTTTTTATGACTGAATTCTTTATATATACCACATTTGCTTTATCCATTCATCTACTGATGGTTACTTAGGTTGATTTCATACCTTAGTGATTGTAAAGGGTACCACAAAGAAACATGGGCATGCAGGTATTGCTTTGATATGCTGATTTAATTTACCTTGAATATGTATGCAGAAGTTGGAAAGTTAGGTCATATGGTAGATGGATTTTTGTTTTTTTTGAGGACAGCCCACACAGTTTTCCATAGTGACAGTCTGATTTACGTTCCTACCAACTGTATATCTGAATTTCTTTTGTTCCATATCCTGGCCAGTGTTTTCTTTTGTTGTAGTTTGTTTGTGTGTGTGTATGTGTGTCTTTTGATAATAGGCATTTGTACAGAGTTTCTGAGGAGAGGGACAGACATAGATTAGATTCAGTTTTCTACGTATGGATAGCCAGTTTTCCTGAAACCACTTCTTTAGAGACTGTCCTCTTTGAGGTGTATGTTTGGGTACCTTTATCATAAATTGGTTGGTTACGGATGCATGGATTGGTTTCTGGGATCTCTATTCTGTTCCATTGGTCTGTGTGTTAGTATTTGGGTTAGGACCATGCGATTTGGATTACTATGGCCCTGCAGTATATTTTTAAATTAGGTATTGTAATGCCTCAAGCCTTTTTCTTTTTGTTCAAAATTTCTTTGACTATCAGAGTCTTTTGTACCTCCTGTGAATTCTGTGACGGCTTGTTCTAGTTTTCTGAAGAATGTCATTGATAGTTTGATAAAAGATTTCATTGAATCTGTAAATCACTTTTGAGTAGTATGGACATTTAACAATATCAGTTCTTCCAATCCATGAACATGGAAGGTCTTTCAGCATGTGTGTGTGTATGTGTGTGTGTGTGTGTGTGTATGTGTGCACACACTCGCGTGTTTTCAATTTTTTTCACCTGCTTTTTAAAGTTTTCATTGTAGAGGTCTTTCACTCTCCCTTAGTTGAAATGTTTCAAGATATTTCATTTTATCTTATTTATTTTCAGTAGACCCTGTGAATGAAATTTCTTTCATGATTTCTTTCTTAACATTCTCATTATTGGTGCATAAAAATATTACTGATTTTTGTCTGTGGGCTTTGTACCCAGAAACATTACTCAATTTCTTTGTGATTCTGACATTTGGCAGAGTCTTTGGGTTCATCTATATTTAGTATCATCTCTTCTGCAAATAGAGATAACTTGACTTCCTCCCTTTCTAGTTCTGTGTCTGTTATTTTTTTCTTTTGCTAAATTGCCCTGGCTAAGAAGCCCAGTACTATATTGAATAAGAGCACAGGGAGTGGACAGCCAGTTTTGTTCCAGATCTTAGAGGAAATGCTTTCAACTTTCCCTGTTCAGTGTGCGTTGGCTGTTGGTCTGTCACGTTATGTGTGAAGGTGCAATCCTTCTGTACTTAAGTTGTTCCAGACTTTCATCTTGGAGGGATGTTAGATTTTTTCCCAATGCTTCTCTGCATATATTGAGAGGATATTACCTCTATTCTTCATTCTGCTGATGTGATGTATCACATTTGTTGATGAGCATATGTTGAACAACATGTACACTTCTATCCCTAGGAAAAGAACTTGATCATTGTGAATGAACCTTCTGATGTGTTGTAGAATCTGATTTGCTAGGATTTTGAGAATTTTTGCATTTGTGTTCATTGGGGATATTGTTCTCTGCATTTCTCTTTTGTTGTGTCTTTGTCTGGTTTTGGCATCAGGCAATTCTGGTTTCACAGAATGAATCTGGAAGGGTTTCCTTCAGTATAATCCTTTGGAATAGTTTAAAAATGAACAATGGATTACTGAAGAACTCAAAACGGAAATGAAGACATTTCTCAGAATAAATGGAAATGAATAAACAACATACTTAAACTCATGGGATACAGCAAAGGCAGTACTAAGGCAAAAGTTTATAGGAATAAACAACTACATCAAAAAATAGAAACATTTTAAATAAGCAATCTAAGTGATGTATCTCAACACTTAGAAAAGCAAGAGCAGGCAAAACCCAAACTTAGAACAAAAAAAATAACAAGCCTTAGAGTAGAAGTAAACGAAATGGAGAATAGAATCGTACAAATGACTAATGGGACAGAGTTGATTTTTGAAAAAAAAAATTCACAGATTCTTAAATAAACTAACTAATGAAAAAGCAGAGAAGATCCCAAATAAATAAATTGAAGATGAAAAAAGAGACATTAGACCTAAAACCACAGAAATACAAAGAAGCATTAGAAAGTATCACAAACAACTATGTACCAACAAATTGGAAAACCTAGAAGAAATCAACACGTTTCTGGGCACAACTTACCCCCCCCCCTTAAACTATGATGGCATAAAAAAGTCAACAAGACCAGTAACAAATAGCAAGATGGAATCAATAAGAAAATAGCTCTCAAAAAAGAAAACTCCAGGACTGGATGACGTCACTGCTGAAATCTATCAATTTTTAAACAAATAAATAAAATAGAGAGAGGCCAGTTAGAACCCAGTGTTAGGGAGCAGATGGTCACTGGGAGTCGATGACCACGGGGGCAACCCCAGGTGTGACTCAGCAGTTCATCCTTATTATATGCAGCTCGTATTGCTCTTCTTACAGGATGGACAATGTCAATGAGAACATCTGCCAACTCCTCATCAGGGTGACCTGGCGGCTAGGCTGGCGGACAGAGCCCAGGAAACCAAACTGCTCCATGCAACGTCAGGAGAGAACGGCTCTTCTTTTTGTGAGACTGTGTCTTATGCCCTGGAAGAACCTAAACTCAACCCTGGGGCACTGGTTAAATCATCTACTTGCTGCCTGGGTTGGCTGCTGTGTGAGTGTCACTCTATTATCTAGGAAAGAGTCAGTTTGACTACTGTTGTGGAAAAATAGAAACATCAACAGGATAAAAACTCACTAGTCTACCCCCAAAGAGACCTTGGCTATTTATTTTCCTGTTCCCCTTTGACATTTCTAAATCACCTATGTTAGCAACACAGAGAACTCATCTCAGGCGGGAATTCTCAGGAAAAAGCAGAATATCACATACTTGTAATTCTCGCTGTCCAGTCTGGCAACCAGCAGCCACATGGAGCTGAGGACTTGAAATGTGTCTCAAGCAAATTGAAACAAGTTGTATAAAGTTCCAAGACTTAGTGAAAAAGCAACATCAACGGTCTTACTAAGTCCCCAAGTGTGTGGGAAAGTATTGCAACAGCAATAAAGAACTAACACACAGCCCGATTAAAAATGGGCAAAGACTTGAACAATAGCTCGGGGAAGATAAAAACAGCCACTGACACCAAGAGTGACCTATTCCAAGGGGAAGACCCGTGGACATGATGCTGAGTCAAAGCGGTCAGAGGAAAGGATTATACTTTTTATTACATCTGCATCATTGTAAAACAGATAGATGTAGATTAAGTCCCCGATGCCGCAGTCTGGCTGGCCACAAAATAACCAGGAGGTCACGAGCCACTTGTAGGTTCAAACAGGAACTACTTTATTGCCCGAACTCCAGAACTCCGTGAGAACCCACGGGAACTCAACAGGAACTCCAGGGGAACTCCGCGAGAACTCAAAAGTAGCGGGCACCCGAGGCAGTAGGAGCTGCCCCACTGCCGGACAGCAGAGGTCCACATACACAACTGAAGACACAGCTTGCCCCAATCCAGCATCATCCAGCTACAGCCATCAGTCACCGTCCCCATAATTATGCACAGCTTAACTTAATCACCATCATCCCAATGGCGCGTCACCTCCCAACCACTCCTTCTGGCAAAATGCCAGGCGCCATCCCAACTACGCTGTGGCTCTCAACACCTGATTCACAGTGATGGAGGCCAAAACCCAATGGCTTTGAGGTTGACAGAGTGGTGCAATGGTCGCACCTGGGTTAGGGTGAGGTCCCACTCTCACAGGGAGCTGAGCACCTAAGACCTGTGCATTGTATTCTATGTAAACCCCTCCTTTGAGATGGCATCAGGAAGTGGGAGTCCCCCCCGCCCCCCGCAGCCTTGCAGGGGCCCCCAGGACAGCTGCGGCCGTTCTCGGCCACGGTTTCTCCAAGGTGATGGAGGAGGGCTCTGGGACCTTGCTGCACACTCGGGCAGTGAGACCTGGGAGAGCCTGGTGAGAAAGCCCATGTGATCTCCTTGTCCCAGTGACAGAAGCTTCCTCCTCTCGTTCCCCAGGCAAGGAGATCTGCAGTCACCCTGTGGGTGTCCTCCAAGGTGTCTGGGTCAACGGGGTGGTGGGAGGGTGACAATGCAGAAGCTCACCTGTGTTCCGGAGCCTTCCCTGGGAGCACTGTTATCCCACACCGCTCCCCAGTTCCTGAGGATGCCTTGCCTCCTTAACAAACAGAACACAAGAATTTGTCTAGTGCTCTAGTCGGGAAAAAGCCAACCCAGAAGGTCCTGATACAGAATCTGCTTCTCAGGAGTAGGTTTATTTTTTTCCCTCTCTCTGATCCATTTGTAGCTACAGTGGTCGGAATGAAGAGATCGCCTTGATAGTATAATATTCGTGTATAATGATTTGAACTTATGCATGTCGTGTAGATTTATGTAACGTAAACAACCACCATCAGACATGGCTACTCAGGTTTTTAAAGGTCAGATTTAATTCAGCATGTTTTATACATTAACAGTAGGAATAACCAGAGAAATGCTTGTTTTGTCCGGTAGCATTTTTTGATACTGCCGAGCATCTGGCATTATTCTGAGTCCTTTATTTGTTATTCTACATCTGCTGAGTGTCCTCTCACGTTTGCATATTAAATCAGTGGTGCAGCTTACATCTTCAAATGCCTGAGACATAATGTCAGTTTGAAACTCTAGACTGTATGTTGGAAGATTCCTCGTGACGACACGCTCGACAAAATCACATTCAAATGATCTTTAGTCCCTCTGGGTTGCATGATGCCCGTCTAGGGAAGGAGCCAAGTTGGTCTCCATTTTTGTCTCCTTACAAAACGTTATTTTTCTGAAGACATCACCCTCCCCTGGAGGGCAGCACCCATTCGGCTGGGGCTGATACTTCCTCACTGTTGTGGCATTGAAAGAAGGATTTGGGAGTGGGACAGGGAGGGCTGGGATTTCTGCCCCAGTGCCTGTCAGCAATGAGAGCGTGGAGGGCCTGTCCCAGCGGCTCTGTGCCTCGCTGTGCTCTCTGGAGCAGATCCTGTTTCCCCAAACTGCTGCAGCTCAAGACTGTTGCCGCTCCTCACCCGGAGTCAGCCTCCTGTCATCCTCCCAGGCTCCAGCTGGCCCCAGGCAGGCTCTGGACTCTGCCAGGGAGTGGCCCAGACTGCACGCCCATCAGCCCTGCCCGGAAAGGCAGTCCAGCGTCCCCCTCTCTTCTCCCTGTCCCCCGCGATGTTTATCCTTGGATTCCAGCCGCGGTGCTGAGGGAAGCCCCGAGGAGTTCACTAGACAGGTCAGATGGAGAGGCCCATGGGGCAGGCTCAGACTCCCAGCCCTCGTCAGCACCGACAGCCAGACCTGGAGTAAGTGAAGCTTCACTGGTGACCCCAGTGCCACACTTTGAGCTGTCCCCTGTCACTGAGGCCCTGGAACACATCAAGAAGCAGCGGTAGGGTGGAAACGCCTGAGCTCCGCTATCCATGAACATAGCCCACTAAGTCTGGGGGAGAGTTGTTAGGTAGTCATAGCAACTGGAAGAAATGTTGGTCCTTAGAAGTGCCAGGGGTATGGCATTACAAAGCCCCCAAATGTGACCCTAGTTTGGAGAGCAGGTGGCAAGCTGGGTGGAATGGAGAATGCGCCCTGTCTTGGCCCCTCACAGCCCCAGCTGACAAGAGTCCACAGTTTTGTCCAGGTACTGAAGTGCTTTTGACCCCGTGGCCAATGGAAAGACGGAGGAGGTGGGGCAGGAGGCCGTGGCTGCCAGGAAGTGGCGCTGCCACCAACAGATTAGGACTGGGCCCCCACTGTAGGATGGTGCCCATTCTGTTCTCCTCAGTGTATCTGCTTCTGACTCAGAGGTACCATATTTAATAAAGGCAGAAGACATTAGGTCAGCACTCTGATTGTTACTTTGGGGGAAAA
Organism: Ictidomys tridecemlineatus; assembly: GCF_052094955.1. Classification (NCBI taxonomy): domain Eukaryota; kingdom Metazoa; phylum Chordata; class Mammalia; order Rodentia; family Sciuridae; genus Ictidomys; species Ictidomys tridecemlineatus. The sequence goes on along the minus strand of NC_135484.1, from coordinate 153,356,888 downwards.
AAAAGAAAAAAACACATATTTAAATTTCATTGTTTTCTCTAGTGACGAGATGGACCCCGTATGTGATTCCACTGCTTTCCCAATAAATACTTCCATCTCTTCAAAATCTGTTTTTATTCCCTTATCTTTCAAGACACTATAATTTATCAGCTTTACCATTTTCTGCAGTTTTAAATATTTCAGTTTTCTTTCTGTCTAGGCAGCAGCTCAGCTGGACTGTTGCGTCTTTCAAAGTTGCAGAATGGATACAAAATTCCCACAAGCTTCCTCATTCCCGGGTCCCCTCCCGATGGGGGGGGGGTGGGCAGCTGCAGGGAATATTGAATGATGTCAGCAGCTCAAGCTCCTGAACTCCTCTTTGATTTCCCTCTTTTGCTTGGTTTTTCTTCTTGTCCTCTACTCTGTCCCAGAAGTAAAAACACAATTGTCAAACTGTGTGCAGGCAAAGACAGAAGGGCACCAGGAGCACCCAATGGTGCTGCCTGCACTTTGGGACCCTTTGGGGCTTTTCTAATGTATTTATTGTTGTCAAACCTGTTTCGCCCTCTCACCCTCCATCTTGCCCTCGGTGTGGTTCCTCCTGTTTATCATTCATTAGGGGCCACCTTGTCATCTGTTCTGGAAAAAGTGACACCGCATCCATTTCAACTGACAGCTTCCAAATAGCTTAGTCCAGTCTGATTAAGTGCATAGAGAATTCCTTTCTTCCTCCCTGCTGTCCCCCCCAAAATCTGCATAGACTAGGTTGGGGGAGAGAGGCGGACAGAAATACACGAGTCATTTATTTACTTGTAATAGTTAAAATTTAGTTTAGTTTCAAGGACTTGCAATTTCCCCTTGCAACTGGGAGAAATTCTTACTTCCTGAAAATATCTGTTAATTATCTAAAAAGGAAGAACTACATTTACCAAGACCGTTATTCAGTAAACAAGATAACAAGGCGCTCCTTGGAGGGTTATGTTTATAAAACATAAATTGATGATTGGCCAAGTGAAGATTCAGAGCTTGCAGGGTGCAGATCTTGGGAAATGCATCTTCTCTTTCAAGCAGATTTGGAAAACCTAGCAGCAATGATTGCTTTCATACCTAAAAACTGGAATCATTCCCCACTAGAGGAATACTTATTCCTCCTCACCCAGAACTGATTAGTTAACCATGCTAAGAAGGTAAAACTAAAGTCAGATTTAAATCTGTGCATTTCGTTGTTAGAATTTTGTTTATTAAAACTCAAGACCTAAAATATGCTTTGTTAATGTCAGGAGGAGAGTGGGGTGCATCCTCCAGACACCAGACGGTTCTGTCTGGGTAGCTCTCTGTCTGGAGAGCCATGGTAACTCTGACAGAGGGAACAGTTGGGGGACATCAGCATCCCTGGCTCACCTTCAAAGCCTGAGCAGAAGTGTGAAGCCTGCATTGCTGGTCTCAGGAGCCTGGTTTTGAAAGGTCTGGGTTTGTCCCTTGACTTGTCTGTTTCTCACCTTCAATCCCAGGCTCCTCTACAGGCAACCCAAACTCTCCCTCTCACACTGCCCACCTGAGGAATCCACAGAGCAATGGAGTCACACTCCATTTAAAGGGCTCAGGCCTTTTCCAGTGACAATGGTGCTGCTCTCCTGGCCCTCCTGGGGCAGTGTGACCCTGTGTGCACTCTGGCGCCTCGTGGGCCTGGCTCTCAGCACAGGCCCTGTGTCCCAGCTTTGGGCAGGAAAGATGTGGGTCTATGAGTTCACAGACCTGGCCCTGCTGTTCTCTCCCAGACACTGGCTGCAGGAGGGAGTGGAGAGTCCAGAGGACCTGGCTCAGCCACATGCCTGCTGCCATCTGGCCTTCTCCACACGCGGCCAGCGCTTTCTGGAAATCCCAGATGGCCAGTGAGGCTGAGCTGTCCTCACAGGGAGTTCCTCTCTGGGGCTTCTGCTGTCCTTCCCAGGTCCCACATCTCAGCCACTGCCAGCCCACCCCATCCACTGAATCTTGGAAAAAAGGAGGTCCCAGAATCCAGTGCAAGTTTACCTCCTGCCTTCCTAGGACTACACCAGGCAATGATGGTGGGAACGCTCACACTGGCTGAGCTGCAGAAGTGTTCATGAGGGTAGAGGATGTCTTCAAGACTTCATTTCATAATTGCAAAGGAACCTTCAGGAGGATCAGAAGGATCAGAGAAGCTTTGCCCTTGAGAGACCTTCTGTCTTGATGCCTGCGGAACAGGGAAGTGACAGGAGACTCATTTTATTTTCTTAGTGGAGTTTTGGGTTCATTTTACTTTAATTTTCAAGAGCCCCGACATGTGATACAGATAGAATTGATGTTCCTCTTCTTATATATTCAAAATCCATAAAGAAAAAAAAACACTACATGAGATAAGATATGCAGCTATATATGCAATGTGATCCACATGTAAAAGTCAACTAATTTCATAAACCGGAAAAAAGCATACTGAATGTTAATAGCAATAACTTTTGGTTGCTAGGTAAAGCATTAATCTTCTTCATTAGTTAGAACTGACTGTATTATTTTTTGTGTTTAGATAAATATATAACATTTTTTAAATCAACACAGAAATGATAATTGTGATTTTTATTATGGTTTTGCTTTGGAAGTCGTACATGTAACTTAAAAATAAGAAATTGTACTGTCCAAAACATAGAACTATAGGGTTTTAAATAATACTCCATCATATAATTTTTTTTCAAAAGCCTCTGAAAATAGAAATCTTTCATTTCGATGAAAAAAATGGTAGTTGCTATTCTTACACTTCTCAAATATTCTTGCTTTTATTTACCTTCAGATTGAAACACATCACCTGTTAATTTATGCCAATCTTTTAAAATTCTTATTTTTAGACCTGAAGTCTTGAAATGTCAGCATATGCTTACTTCTAAGTATTTAAGACTTTACTGATGTTAATGCTCTCCCGTGCAGTGTTTGGAATGCTTTAAGCACTCAGAGTGAAGAGCTGCAGACTTAGTACTGCTAGGTCCTCAGGTGTTGCTGGGGTCCTTCAGAGCCGTCCACCCCCTCCCCGGAGTCTCTCATGCCACCACATTCTCACTTGTCTTTGGTGCTACTAAATGAAGGTTGTCCCTTCCATCATTCAGAGGATTCTGAGCAGGAAATGGTTGACATCTTTTCAGGACTTGGTTTGTCTTTTCTAGACAACATATCTTATTTTAGTTTGCTTTTTGAACTTTCTTTTTTAAAACAGGTAAGTGTATCTTTCAACTGCTACATAAAAGCATAAAACCTGCTCATACTAGTGGGGCATCGTGTGATGTCTGGGTCCAGGTTTACACTGTGCAATGATTGTACAGCAGGTGCTGAAGCACTGTACCTTCCTTCCTTTTCAACCTTGGGTGAGAGAACGCAATGGTTTTGGTGTATTTTCAACACCCATTCTAACAATATCTCGTTGAGAAAGGGAAAGTCCTTTGGGAGAGCTCTGGCCTCAGAGCTCTGCTCACCTAATGCCCTCCCTGCTTTTGTGGTCTCTCCAAATAATGGAAAAAGTAAACAAATAGGCTGCACAGTCCTTCAGTAAGTGAGAAATACTGAAAATCACCCAGGTAAGTTTGAATCAATTTCAGTATGTCAGTAGTATTTTCCTATGGTTAGATATCTATTGTCCAGATATTTAATTTCTAATTATCCCTGGGCAAGAACAATGTAGCTGTGCTTCCTAAGACCATGCAAGTGACCCATTCCCCATCATTGTTTATATGCCAACATCCAACTAGACATGTTTGTTGGCCTCCATATTTTAGGTTATCTGAGAATTAAGTCATATTTTAATATTATTAAAGCATTTTATTTGACTTTCATATATATATATATCGGTTTTTGTTCAATTGTTGCAAATGAATTAAACTTGGCCATCTGCGCTTTTTTGATAAAAATAACTATTGCTTATTAATTGATGCTGAAACTATTTAGCAAATGATGTTGGTATACTGCCCATTCACTAGATTTTAAAAAGAATCACTCACATACTATTTGTTGTACATGGAGTGGATACCTTTGCAGTGGACAGATCACCCAGTTCTCACCAATCAAGTAATCAAATTCAGCATCACCAACAGCAAGATGAAACTGTAATTTAGTGCCACTTGATTTGTGTTAACAAAAAAGTACACAGTATCCCCATGTGGTATATTTTGGGGAAAATATTAACATCAAGGTTTTTATTTATGTGGAAGCATCAAGAAGAGCCAGAAAGCAGAACAGTCTACATGAAAACAGCCCAAACCTTTTGAAATTGTGCATCATGATCCAACATTATGAGCCCATTTATAAAATTAGTATGTTAATGTAATTAAGCTAATTTTAGTTTTCACATTGTGTGTCTTATTTCTATTGTACTTATTTGAAAAAAAAATGTTCTAGTTCTCAAGAGATGCAGGGCAAAGTATTTGTAAATGAAACTTATAATGTCCACAACTTAATTCAAAATTATCAACCATCATCTTTAATAACAAAAGGTATTAAAATATAGAGACAAAAGGCAAGTAAGAATGGCCACATATTAACAGTTAGTGAAAAAAAAAAGTGAATCGTAGAAGAGTAATAATTATGTTGAATTTCACCTTTTCTGTATATATGAAAATTTTTAAAGCAAAATGGTGGAAATTAAGGAAAAAATAACTGCAGTAAGTACAGGGAGAAGACTATGCATTATTAATAAAGTTTCGTAGTCCTGAAGATAGATTCTTTTGATATTTTCTTCCCCTTAGGGATACTGCTCCAATATCTCAAAAAGCACAGAGGAGTTGCGTCCTTTTCCAGGGAGTGGGATTGCTGCTGGGTTTGCCATTTCCTGAGGAGGATAAGGCAGTAGGTGCCCAGTGTCCCTCCTGCCCTTCAGTGGAGACCTGACAGCACAGGAAGAGAAGTCAGCCTAGGAGGCAGGGGTCCTGTTAGGGCCACTCCTCCGTAGCTGGTGTCTGTCAATGGCTCAAGGTGGTTTGAGGGCGAGAATGGAACAGACCTGGCCCTAAGACATCTGGGAGTGAAATGTGCGGCGTGTGACTTCACAAGTCTGAACAGAAACGTGTGGCGCTGATAGGAGAGAGGAAACGTACGTCACCTCAGTACGTGAGGCTTACAGCTGCAGTAAGTACAGGAAGAGCTATTTATAATCAGAGTCATGGTGAATAGCTTTAGATCCTCTGTAAGGGGGCACGTTCTCACTCACGCGTGATTTTCAAAGGTGCACGAATGACAGGAAGATCAATACCACTCTGGATGATTGTAAGAGGCTGGAAAAGATTAGGTTGAACATTTTCACAGACTAAATGACAATATATCAAATCAAAGAGGCTGAGGTCAAATGAAAGGCACCCAAACCCCCACACCTCTGGGGGGTGCCGGGTGTGGCGTGGAACTACAACAGATGCTTGCCTGCCCACGGGTCCTCTTCAGGTGGATGGAAACTGTTGTTGTCCTTGTTATCTGAAACCTTCTTGACACCTGCAGAAGAAAAGGCTACTTTCTGGTTAACTTCCTGTTTCAATTTACTTCATCAGTAAAAATCCTGATATTACAAAGCACTCACACAAAAATCAAAACCAACTGGAAATTTCTTTGGAAGAAGCATCACTCCTTGGCCATATGTTAAATGCATTCAAACAGGTCTGGCAGGACATCCCGGCTGTGCCTGTTTTCCCTCACAGCTTTATCAGCGCTAAAGGTCAGTGGTGATAGCGTTTGTCAAAGAGCAAGAGCAGGACGGGGGAATTTGCTTCACCTTTGAATCGTTCACACACTTTGCATTAAGCTTTCTCTTGGAGAAACATAACCCTTTAAAGCCATTCTGGCCACACCCAGGGATTACAAGAGAGGCACAAGAATTCTTCACTAGGGAAGAGCCCGTTTCTTTTTTAATGAGTTCAAGTCAAATCTGAGTGTAATTGAAAATTAAGAAAAAATAATGTTGTATCTCAAATCTGCCTCATTCATTAATAATCAATGATATCCTTCTCAAATCAGTCATGACTCTTAGGAATTTTTTCAGATAGTAAATATAACTCCATCGGGTCCAATTTTTCTTGCTTACGTGTTATTTTCAAATTTAAAGAGAATACTCATCCAAATTCATGTTACTTTTCAAAAAAGATAGCTGGTGTTTTCTATGTATTTATTCATCTTACTCCCAGGCATAATACTACGTGCTGTTCTCAGCAAGTTACCTCTCCACATAAGTAAAACATTAACCTTTCCCTACATATTTTTTTTTTGTGTGTGTGTGTGTAGGACAAAGTATTTCTGGAAATTATGATTTTTTTTTCTTCAGTTGACCTGATATTGGCAAAGAAACCAAGACTCCCTGCCCTGGGACACAGGGGAAAGTCCAGGAGGAAGGGACACAGCAGGAGCCGGGAGCAGAGGGGCAGAGGAAGATCAATACCACTCTGAATGATTATAAGAGGCTTCAGGAGCCACGGATGCCCACTGGGTCAGAGGCTGCCGAGAGAACAAGGTGAGCCTGGCTGATGTGGAGGATGACAAGGACAAGCACCGGACTGAGTGTCCTAAGAAATCAGGACTAGAGCCAGAGCTTGCTTCTGGGGGAGCTTCCTGTTGCCTCAGAGCTGTCAGAAATGGACAACTTCAGGGACAACGTGTCTCTCCAGATGGAAACCATTGGGCAATGCTGAGTGGCCATTTTGCAAACAGATCATGTGGATTTAAACACCCGTTGGACGAAGAAGAGGATCTGTCCGAAGGCCCTGAGCGTCTTCTGGACCCAGATAAAAAGCTTTCTAAGTTCTACAGATATCCGTGTTCAGTCAGAAATAACAATATTAGAGGTAATGGACTTTTATCATTAGTGAAGTGCTTTAAAGCTTATACAGCCAGCTCCTGTCACAGCTGAGCTAATCCCACAGGGATCTGGGCAAGGAGCAAGGTCACCTCTGGCAGTGGAGTGACCGCTCCATCCTGGCCTTCACTCCAGCTGCAGCCCTCTTCACAACGTGATGTGCTTGTGCACCTTACTCACCTTCTCCCTGACCCTTTCCCTCGGACTCGGTCCGATTCAGAGTGGCACCCTGTGAGCTTACATGTGAGCCCACACATGTGCCCAATCACGGGTGGACCCAGGCCTGTGAGTGGAGCCACCTGGGCCCAGGCCTGGAACAGGGCAGACTGAGGTGACTGGTGCTGACCTCAAATAATGGTGACTGACTGGGTCTTCCAAAAACAGTAAGGAGGATCACTTATGTGCTCAGGCACAGCCTCTGGGGCTTGGCAGGTGCCCAATAGCTGTTAAGATGAGCTGATCTCACATCATGGAGTACAATGTCCCATCCCTTGACTTCATCTCTGGCTGTATGTGGCTAATCTCACTTTCCTCCCATGGACAAAGTCGCCCTGAAGGTGCATGTTGGAGATGATTGTTTTCTGTCTGCCTTATTCTTAAGTGAAGATAATTCTGCAGTCTGTGCCTTATCCAAAGTACATATTATCAGTGCATCATGATAAACTAAATATGCCATGCAACATGGTACTGAAACAGGAGGGGTATAAACAAGCATGCCATGTCCCCATGTCTAATGGTGCTGCATGCTCAGGCCTCTTCACTAAAAGGGCCTACCTGGAAGTTAGAGAGCAGAGTAGGCCCTTGCTACTTGCTCCCTTGAGTCTATCTCAAGGTAGTTGAAGAACAGTCTGCAAATGAGCTGCAGTTGTAATCCCACAACTATGTGATGATGGAAGTTTTGAAAATGAGCTTATAAAGAAAAAGAAAGTAAAACAAAAACATGTGAGCTTATAAGGGGGACAGACAAAAGAAAATAAAGATGTTGATACACAACCACTATTAAAGTGGGAAATGGTTTTTTATATTAGCTCTTATAATCAACATGACTTTGAACCTGAAAATGTGAATGTGCTATTTTGATCCATCTGAACTTTTGAAGAAAGAGTCGGTTTAGAAACTGCAGAAAACTTAGGAATTATGGTTGTAATTCAGTGTAACATGTTCTTTAGACACTAACTTAGCAGTTACAAGTCATGATTGAGATCCACAAACTCTGAGTACCAGGAGTAAGCATCTGAGAGTCATATTGATGAATCACCATTGCAAAAGGGAGATTTTAATTGTCAAAAATATAATCTGCCCAAACATAATCAGAAAATTTTTTATAAAAATAAAACAGAAACAAAGATCTTCAGACCTTAGGCCTGAAGGAATTAAGATATAGCAATAAATAAATATGGCTTTTGCAGGTATAAAATTAAAGGTATGTCTATATAACCAAAAATGAATCATAATGGCTTGAAGGTGGGTGGCAAAGGCATCATAGTTATTCTGAACAATAACACATCACACAATCAGAGAGATGCTGTTTTGAAACCAAAATATTTGGAGTGTCGTGGACTCCTGTTGTCAACAGGTACAATAACTATTGGATTAACTTAATGAACATTTTGCAATAGCCATTGTGACCATGGCATAGTTCTGGAATACGGAAATGTCAGTAAACAAAACAGACCATAGTCTCTGACTTCATGGAGCCAAGGTTCTCGGATAAGTGCCAACCATGAAATTGCAAATGGCAGTGTGCTAGGAGTGATAAGTGGGCTATTACAGCTGAAATTTTAGAGATGTGCCAAGAGAAGACCTCACTGAAAAGGTGACCTTTTATAGAGAAGAAGAAAGAGAGGAAGCCACTCATGAGGATATCTGGGAGTGCATTCCCAAAGATAAACAATCCAGTGCAAGAGATCTTGAGGTGGGAATGGCCACAGCTTGTTCGCGGGCAGGTCAGAGGCAAGCACACGGAGGGTGATGTGACAGACAGCTTTCCATTGCTGTGATAACACACCTGAGACAATCAATTTCAAAAGAGGAGAACTTTACTCTGCTTCATGATTTCAGAAGTTTCAGTCCACAGTTGTGTGGCCCTGTTGCTTGGGGTCTGTGTGGCAAAGTCCATCAAGGAAGGAGCACACGGTGCAGGAGGCCTGTTCATCTCGTGGCAGCCTTGAAGCAAAAAGAGACAAGAATGGGCCAGCGTCCCAATATGCCTTCTCGAACATGCTGCCCGGTGACCTCACTTCTTCCACTCAGCCCCACCTCCTGAAGGTTCTACCCCTTCCCAACAGCACAAGGGGCTCTTGGGAAGACCCCCCACATTGTCTCTGAGGTCCCCCAACCCAAGATCCACACTTTAGCAGTTGGGAAGAACAAAATGGAGATGCCCTCAGGCAGCAGCAAGCTGGTAGATCCATGAGGGCTTTGCCTTCATAGTAGGGACTTTAACTCACGCTCCAAAATGGCGCTCCTCCAGAGGGTCTCAAGCCAGCAGCAGAGTAATCTTACCTTTCCTTGATCATTAGGTTTGGACAACAGGGTCACTGCGACAGTGAGGAGTCGCTCTTGAGAAAACATTCCAAGGTGAGTTCAACCCTCCCCAGGAGAGGTGCTGGAGTGGGAGCAGAGGGGAGGCAGAACCAATCATCCTGGCTGGGAGACTGTGCGTACAATGGGACGTAAAGGAAGAGATCAAGCGTGGCAGGCTATTTCTGGAAGCCTGGGCATGAGGAAGAAGATGATGCCGCTTCCCGGGATGTGGGTGGTCCCAGGAGAAGCTGTGCCGGGGGAGCAGATACGTGGGGATGAGCAGCTCCATTTTAGAAATGTCAAGTGCGTGACGCCTAATTAGACCTCCAAGTGGAGTGATTAAAGAGACAGTTGAGTCTGGAAGTCAGAAGATAGGTCTGGACTAAAAATAAATGCTAAGACTCATCCACATATAGGTGGTAATTAAAGAATTAAATTCACGAGCGATGAGATCATCTGATGGAACTTCTTTACTAACTTTGAAGACCAGTATAATTAAACCAAATCGAGTTGTTTTGCCATTTTTTTAAAATTTACTAAATATGTAAATGTTTATTTGCCGGATGTATGTGTAGTTAGTATTAGTAGTTTTATACACATATTATCAATTTTCTAGTATTTTCTCTAAAATATTATAGTATTTTCTCTAAAGACAAACTAAGCTATTGTGTAAGAAAGTTGTTCATAGACGTATCTAAAGAAGAAATAGTATGGAGATTTAAAATGTTGTTCCTGTTCTAGGGAAGTGTATCTCTATAGTGATTCATCTGTCTGTCTACATTTCTATCCATCCATCCATCCATCCATCCATCCATCCAACTCTCTACCTACCTACCTATCTACCATTACAGTCAAACCCCACAAGAGCTTCATTATATGATATCTATTCCCATGTCAAATTTCTGAGCATTCTAGAGTCGCTGTCTACCTTGTAGTCTCAGAACATGAATCTCATCAGCAGATAGACTACATTGCAAATGAATATAATAGATGAACTAGGCTAGTTTTTCCTCCTCTTGGGACACAGGAGACCATGCACCTAATCTATCAGCAATCACAAGCCGCCATGGTAGTAGTGTGTGCCCATTCAATGCTGGCACAGAAGATACCCATGCACACTTCTCCATGCCTTTTCTCTTCTGCTGAATTACATGGAAACCATCCCAAACATGATTTTAGGTCACATGTGTTTAGGAAGTTCACCTTCCTCCAGGTTAATTATTCTGTGGCTCCTGCGCTAAACCTTTACATCTTTAAGCCAACGTTTTTCTAACAAAGAAAGGGATCTGCATGAATCTGTGAGCTGTGAAATAGAAAGTGGAATGCCAATGAACAAGACAATTGCTGTTTTGTCTGTAAGGACAATGCTTTTTCCTTTTAAGAGTTGACTGCTAAGAAATTCCACACTTAGGACCTACCAAGTTTTCTATTAGTCTTTCAGCACACTTCCCCGTTGGAAATACAACCAGTTTTTAAAAATTTTGCACCTGCGGTGATCCCAGCCTTGAGTGTTTAATTCCAACTGCGCTGACAGGTTGCTATGTGGATGAAGGGGTGGGCATGCACTCGGAGCCAGAGGAGCAGGGTGAATGGCGTATTCCACAGCGTCAGGATACGATGGCCTGATGTGCTCATTTCATGATAAAAACAATTCTGTTGAGGACACCAGAATAATCTTAATTTAAATTCTCTTTAAGATAGTCCTCAGATGAGCACAACCAACAATTCATTTTGAGATTTTCTTCCCTTGTTTCCCCTGGTGACCATTCTGTTCCCTTCTGAATTGACTTTACCCAAGTTACTATGATGTCTCACTGGCCCAAGATGGTTGGTTTCTTAACTGATTGTACTTTGTCTTTCCTTTCTAACGGAGAGTCATGGTCTGGATATGATTTGTGTGTGTCTCCCAGGAATTCATGGTTTGCTATTTAATCCCCTTTAAGAGGTATTAAAAGCAGGTGGTGATTAGAGGTGGGTCCTCTGAAGGTGGAAGGATTAGATGAGGTCATCAGGGTGGAGCACTCATGATTGAATACTGGTGGCTTTATAAGAAGAGAGAGAGACCAGAAAAGACACCAACGGTATTTATTCCCTGTCCCTTTCCATCTGACGCCCTATGCCATGTTGAGAATTTGTCAGCAGGCATCTGGGCCCTTGGACCTCCAGGTCTGTGAGCTAGATGAACCTCTTTTCTTCAGAATCATCTCAGGTGTTTTGTTATATTAACACCAATATGCCTAATACTTTGAAGAAAATGTGCTGTTTTCTGTTTTTTAGTTCTGAGGAAACAGGGTAATTTTCAAATATAGATTATCACTCTAACCTAATACACTTTGGTTGGTCCAAGTTCTTTCCAAGTTCTTGTCATGCTTGAAGATTAATGATGTAAGCTTCTAACCCATAGATTCTAACCCACTTTCCTTTCTTCACCAAGTCCTCTTGAGAAATAATTATCATGAGCTCCCAAAGTCCAGGCTGGTGATCGATTGTCACATTAGCCCCTTAATCTGCCAAGCCACTTCATTCTGAACTCTTAAAGATTAATCCTTACAGCATATTTCTCTGTCCTTCTGCCAATCGTTCTGCCAGAAACTGCTCTGCCCCATGCATGGGCACACGCAGCCCCTGAATCCCCCAAACACAGCTTACATGCAGCTCTCTAAAATGCAACCTCACAGGTGACAGGGGAATAACCAGAGTGAAACCCAGAGTGATGGGACTGTGGGAACTCATCCTCTTCGTCTGGCCAGGGCACGATCCTCTCATTCACACTGAAAGCTTGCCTTCCTCTCTTGCTCTGCTTGAGGGACATGGGCACACCATTAGCCCAAGGGAAATCACTCCCCAGAACATGGGCCAGGCCTCCAAATAAAAACACATGTGCGTTTCAAATGTCTGCCTTGTTCTGTCTTCAATTCTGCCAGTTGCATGAGGCCAGCAGCTCCGTCTGGGCTCTGCTAGGCTCAATCCTGTGCAGCTTCTTTTAGAAATTTCCCTTGAAGATTTATCCAAGAAGTCCACATCACCAAGGTTTGGGGATACCGCACCTTCATTCCATTTTGCCTTACAGTTTCTTGTGCAAAGAAAAATATGCATGTGTTTTCTCACTTGCCTTATTCTCACTTATGGGTTGCTCTGACCCATGCAGGTTATTAGTTGGTAAGTGTTACTCAAGGTCAGTTTCACACCAGTGAGGAGTCTATCCCCCAATACTTGGGACCCTCCCCACCTCTCACTGGCCCAGGATTTCAATCCCAGCATCTAGAAATGAAGTTTACTTGAGGGGAGTCAAAAGTTATTAGGAAAACTGTAAACAGCTGAGATACCCATATGTTTCAAACACCACTATCAAAAATGCATGTGGTGTGTGCCTGCAAGATAGAATATAATTTAATTTTTCTTTAAAAAGCAAAGCAAGGAAAACATTTTAACAGCATTATACTTTACTGGTGAAAAAAAAAAATCATGATTCCCCGAAATGTTACATAATGTTCTACATAAAATGGGAAAACTTACCAGAAAGGTACTATGGTAATTTGGAGTCCAAATACTCATAGATTCTTCTAATTCTAATTTATCCTTTCCTGGTAGTCAGCAAGATCCTAATGCTTTGCTTCACTGCACAAAGAGGTGCTTTCTTTTCAGTAAATTAAATCAATTTCCATTTGTTGTGGGTCTAGGAAATTTTATTTTCTCTTGTCTTTATTCAATTTTCAATTCATTCTTCCCAGAGCATGCATCAATGTCTTCCTTGGATTTCACGGCAGGTATTCCTACTTCTTTTGCATTATAGTAGAGGCAGGAAAAAAAAATCATCATAGTGAGTATCTTTCCAAGATTTGAAGCTATAGATTGCTTTATACAAAGTAATCAGTTAATACCAGGACATTTCTAACTCAATAGAAAATATCTCAAAATCTTAATATTTAAGTGTATGAATATCTCAGGATTAAAAACAGAGTTTGTTGGGTATAATTCACATTTTAGCACAGTACCATCCAGCAGAAATAGCATCCATCAAGGAAAAAACATTTCTCTGAGCTCTCAGAAGAACTTAGGTTGTAATGATAAGTTTATCAAAATTCTTCTTCTTTAAAAATTCTTGCTAACTGAAGCAGAATAATGGTAGCTCTTCAGGGGTATCATGTTGTGTTTCAATACTTGTATATCTTGCATTATGTTTAAATTGGGATAAATGTATTTATCTCTTCAAATATTTATCACTTCTTGATGATGCAAACTTTCAAAATTCTTTCTTCCAGCTTCCTGGAATGAACAGAGCATTTTTTCTGTAGCTCACCTACTGTGTGGTGGCACACCAGAGCCTGCTGCTGCTGCAGCTCAGTACCCACTGATGGGCATGTCCCCGTCCCCCAGCCTTGCCTTCCCAGCCCCTGCAAAACACCATCTTCTCTCGACTTCTGTGAGGTCAGATGTTTAGCTCTGCGTGTGAGCGAGGAGGCTGTGCTGGTCTTTGTGTGCCCGACTTTGCTCACGGACCCCAATGGTCTCAGTTCCACCCCTGTTGTCCTGGGTGGCCGGATTTTGTTCCTTTTACAGTGGGACGGTTTCCACGTGTCCACGCATCACCAGGGCTGGTCCCCTCGTGGTGGCCGGATGCTCAGGCTGCTTCCACTCCTTGGCTGCTGTAAAGAGGCTGCAGTGAGCCCAGCGATGCAGGTGTCTCTTCCACACTGACCTCACATCTCTCGGACATGTCTCCAGAAGGGGATTGCTGCGTCCCGTGGTAGTCCTATTTTTAGTTTTCGGGGTCCTCCAGGCTGGTTTCCACCGAGGGTACTGCGTAGCTTCCCTCCCACGGTGATCAGCGTGCCCTTCTCTTCGCCTTCCCACCAGCACATGTGACTTTAGCCCTGTGGATAGTAGCCACTCCCTCGCAGAAGGTCAGCCTGCCCCGGTTTAGACTGGAGTTGGAACAGGATTGGGACAGGGTTAGTTTGCCAAAGTGGCCAGAACAAGGCTCCAGAGACTGTGGACTAATGGGCAGAAATTGATTTCCTGGCTTTTCTGAGGCTGGACATCAGAGGCCAAGGTGTCAGCGGGGTTGGTGTTCCCCAAGGTCACCCTCACTGGATGGCAGATGGTCTTCTTCCCTCTGCGCCCGGGGTGGTCCCCTCTCTGTAGGGTCTGTGTCCTAAACTCCTCTTCTTATAAGGATATCAGTTACCTGGGTTTAGGGTCCACCCTGGTGACTTACTGACCTCTGAAAACGCCCTCTTTCAAAATACCATTTTGAGATGCTGAGGTCAGAACTTCAATCCATGGGTTTGAGGGAGGAGGGCGCATTAGCGATTCACTGGCTGACAGGTGCAATGGTGACTGGAACACACTCTCTAGGTAGCTTGGCAGAGAAGATAGGGATAATTTGTCATGACACCAAACACTGAGATGAAATGAAGATTCATTTTTTTTTCACCTAAACTACCAAAAGTAAAGAAAATGGAATTCATAATTGTAATAAATATCTAAACATTGGTGGATTGACAGAAATTTAGCCCCCTGATGTGGCCTGATGTGATTGGATCCTCTCCAACTGCCTATTCTCCATGACCTGGCTGTCTCCTCTCCACCTGGAGGAATATTGGCATGGGCATTTGGTCACATAGACCCTTGAAGTTCGCTGTGTTATTGAAAGGAGAGATGTATTTTGGCTAATTGAATCCATATCCCATCAAGGAAACTCTCTTATCAGTGTGTAATTTGTAATTTATAGCACAGACGTAAATTTCGTCCCTCCGAAAATTATTTACCAGATGCAAAAATAAAGAATTAAAATGTAGAAAATTTGTTTTGAATTGGTTTTCAGCCTCACACAACAGAGTTTAAGCCTAAGCTGATTTTTAAAATCAGAACTCATGTAAACAAAGTGATGTGTTCATGTGGTTGGTACTGAAGAGGGCAGCGAGGGTGGACGCTGTCCTTGTCAGGCCATGGACCTCAACGGATGGGAATTCACAGGTGCATCTAGGGGCAGGGAGTGGTCAGGAGAGGGATCAAGAGCCGCAGTGTTACCCATGTACTTCACCAGCTTAAAAGCCACTTCAACAGTCCTCTCGAGTGAATTTATAATTGCACAGTTTTTAGCCGAGATCCTCTTGGAGCAGTGGCACTAAAATGCTTTATGTTCAAGGCAGTTAGATTAATGCGAAGGTGACAACACAATGAAAAATTGCTCCACTCCACCCATTCAGGTGGAAAGTGGGTTGCATATTTATGTCATATCACACAGCCACGCGGCTCGGAAAAGCCCGTCAGTACTCAATTAATGCTCAATAATTTAATTGATCCTTACTCCCATTCATGACAGGCTTATTGGCATCTAGTATTATAGGTGCAGAAATGCAGGTGATTGATATTTTCACCTTCTCTCATTGATGCTGGTGGCTCTTTAAACCCCCTCTGCATTGTTTTCAAGTTGACTTACCCTTGACTGGCCCGGCAGTGGTTCTTCTAACTTCAAGTACTGAAAATGAAAAGACCCACAAACTAAGGCCTAAGAAAACCTCCAAGGTCTTTAACTCCATGGCTTTTCCAGAACATGAAAGCCAAGGACAGTTATGACTTAATCCATTCAAGTCACTGAAAGTTTATATACAGTTGTTGACGTTAAAAGAAGAAGGAGAAGGAGGAGGAGGAGGAGGAGGAGGAGGAGGAGGAGAAGAAGAAAAAAAAAAAACAGCCATTCAAATTTCCTTGTGGAACTCCTCCTAGGTTGCCAGGGTCTTTTAAAAGGAAGATAATTCAATAGGACTTTCATTCAAATGAAGGACGGTGTCAAACTCTAAAGAACAGAAAGTAAGTGGAGGAAACAGTGATTCTAAGTTTTCACAGCTCACATATTAGACCTGCTTCAAGAAAATAAACATGTCACATCAAGACATTTGCTTTATCCCCATTTATGTAGATGAACACCTGGTAAAATAGCAACAGTGTTACAGCACAGATTCTCAAATGTTTCATTTAAAGCCTTGTAAAAGCTTCATTATTTTGGTAAGATATTAAAATCACATATATATGTACATATATACAGATATATTTTACCAGGATATAGATATGTATATATACATATTACATATATACACACAGATACACACATATATATGTGTGCATATATATATTTATATATATGTATATATTTTACCAGGATATATATACATACACACACACTCACCAAGTTCTACATACATACATATGTATTCATACCCCTAAGCAATTTGTAGTTATGACACCTGAGAGATCACAAATGCAAGACATTATGTAAAATGCAAAGAATTATATAACCTTCCATTTTCAGTAATCTGTTTTTGTAAAAAAAATTACAATATCTTCTGAGAGCACATATTTTCTCTAACAATAACCACATTCAGAGTATTTTTGCATGCAAATTAAATACTCAATATCTGCCTTTTTATTTAATTTAATTTGAATTATATACTTTGCAAAATGATAAAGAATATTGTTTTTCACTCTTAAAACTCTTTTTTAAAAAAATTCTTTTCTGGAATAATAATAACAAAAATTTGGATGAGAACCAAACTAAACCAAAACCAAAATATAAAAAATAAATGGCTTTTACCTTTTATTTGATATAAATACAGTGAGTTAATTTAAACTAATTCAGAACTTTTTAATAGAAATAAAGAAGACTCACTAAGGATTATATACTTGTCTTAATTTAGCTGTCTCATAAAAAAGAGATAAAATATGGAGCAGTATGTAATTGTTGAACACATTATGAGCAAGAAATTATTGATGGTATTCACCAACAAAAATGCATAAAAGGTTGAAAGAAAGCCAATTATATAATGCACAGTGCAAAGCATTCTATTAACAATAAGATGTGTGCCGCATAACGAACGGGCTATTATGTACTGGAAGATAAACATTATCAGAATCTTCTTTTGCAATTCTCACAGTAATAAATGAGAATCTATTATTTTAATCTCTGCATCACATTCAGGGAACACAGTTTAACATTTTATAAAACAACTTCCAAATAAATAAAATTATCGAATTTCTTGAATAATCGTAATACCAGGAACATGCAGAATGTGACACATCACCTTCCCTTCCCTTCTCTTTTTCTCTCAAACCACACCTGCTGGGGACTCTTTCAGGTTCTGCCCTGGGAAGTGGAATTTATGTTTCTTTTTTTGCCTTTTTCAAAAGCGTCTGTCCTTTTACTCAAATAACTCTTTCTCTTTCTACTCTACTATTCTCTCCTCTACTCAAGATGGAGCCAAGAAGTGGGCATGAGAGAGGGAGGCCAGTAAGACTGGCCTTTGTGACCATCCAAATAATTCAGAGCTCCTTGGAAGTCGTGGGTCCTCTTCTTCTCCTTTTTTATTCTTTTTTTCTTCTATTTTATCTCCTTCCTCCTCCTCCCTGTCCTCCTCCTCCTCCTCCTCCTCCTCCTCCTCCTCCTCCTCCCTCTCTCTCAGTAGTCTGGATCTCTCTTGAGGACCTGGCTTATGAGATTCCTTATTGGCAATACCACCCTTCCTCAGAGAAGTGGACTGATTAAGACGAAGAAACAAATCAATCTCTAATTTCTTACAATGTCATGTTTCTTCAGAATCCAGGCAAAATTTTGACTTATTGACTTTGTTGATTTATTTGGTCAGGAAACTGCTCAAAGTAAAACACAGCAAACTGGTGATGTTTCAGAGAACGAGGCCTTTTAATCCGAAGAGCTGCCCTGGATGCCTCAGAGGCATTAGTCATCTTAGTGGGAAAGAGCCGTAACTTTAGTTTTCTATTTCTAAAAACAGATGAATTGTGGATTATGGCTTTGGACACGGTGTCTTGGATACAGGTGTTCCTGGATTTCTCAGGCTCTTTTCTCATGTTTGATATGCATTAGTTGATTATTGAATGATTATAATTTTTATACCACCGCATTACATGTTGAAGTCTGAAGTCATCGTTTAAACACTCTTAAGTTGGCAAATTGTCTAGAAATCTTTTGGACATTTCAGCTGTCCAGGTTCATAATAATAAAGGATTTTTCAGTAGTCAAGCTTGAAGCACCGTTGCAGGTGATTCTGATGTATAAATTCTACCTGATGGTTAAAATTAATTTACATAATTTGGGGTCAGTACTGGGAATTGAACACAGAGGCAATCGACCACTGAGCCACATCCCCAGGGCTATTTTGTATTTTATTTAAAAGAGACAGGGTCTCACTGAGCTGCTTAGCTGAGGCTGGCTTTGCACTTGCAATCCTCCTGCCTCAGTCTCCTGAACCTCTGGGAATAGAGGCGTGCGCCACTGTGCCCAGCTAATTTACATAATTTTAAGAGGAAGAATCTAGAAAATCATACTATGAAAAATATTACTTTTTAAAACATTCCCTTTCCATCAGGTGCCCACGCATACTAGCACTCAGAAGAACACTTGCTGCAGTTTAGGGACAAGGCTGCCACTCGTACTCCACACTTTCTCTCTTACACTTCCTCTCCTCTTGCCTCCCGGAGTCATTCACAAGCCCAAGTCAACCTCAGTGTTCTCAATGGCTCTTCGGACTTTTCCAATTAATTTAGTGTCAGAACAAATGGGGAATAATGTGTACTGTAAATTGGGTGGGGAGATTGGAAAGAAAAGGAAAGAGTATTCTCATAATGTATGCATGTTTTTCATCTTGATTAAAGACACATGTGGTGATGGAAATGAAAAGGCAACATACTATGGGTGAATGTGATGCTTAAGTTACTCTAATTTAATTTTTTACTCCATTTCCCTTTTTTTTAGTTAAGCGAATTATTCAGAAGAGGGAATGGTCAGCAGTTGGGGAAACAAGATCTGTTCCTAACTTGGGACATGGCACCACGTTGGCAGGGTGCGTCTTCCAGGGCTTCCTGGGACGAAGACAGGGCTTCAGGGCCAGGCTTTACTCTGGCCAAGAGAATTCGGAGTCGCCTGCTAAGTGCCATTTCCCATTTCAGGAAGAATTCCAAATTAACTCAGAACAGGCTTAATTGGAGTTCCACCATGTCTAATATCAGTGACGTTCTGAGTCTCTGGGGAGAAAAAATTACCTGCAAAACTCTTAACCATTAAGGAGAAAAATAATTAATACGCGACATAAGAGCTAATGGTTTTCTCTTAAATATTGGTCTACGCTGCTCAAACCATGAGGACATACTCCTCACCTGCGTGGTCTCCAGTATTTAAAAAGCCAGCTGACGACGCTCTCAGGAGGGAGAGGCTGGGGAGTGCCATTCAGCAGCACCAGCTCATACACCCAGACCTGCAGGAGCCTGCATCCTAACAACACGGCAGTGCGGTAGATTGCGGTAGACGTGGTCTGCCGTGGCTGGCTCTCAGGGTTTCTCCTTTGTTTGTAGCTCATGTTCTGTTCAGCCACTGAGCCACAGGTGGCCACTGAGGCTGGTGTTCCTTCCTTAGAATCCGTAGCTGGCAGCAAGAGAACTCCAGGCAGCTCCCCGCGTCACCCCAGGCCAGGAGAGCCGCATTTCTCCCTGCATTCTTTCTGTTCTGAACAAATGCGAGACTTTGATGGAGTAGGAGTGAGATTCCATGAGATAATGTCTTGTTGGCAACTGTAAGTTCTAGCCAGGCGACAAGTAGGACAAACAAGATGTTGGATAAGAATCAGATCAGGTGTGGGTCCTTTTACACACTCATCTCTGTTTCAACACTACCCACCGACCCGGCATGCAAATCAAGTCCCACCAAAACATTTGCTTGTGGCCTCCGTGGAAAGTAGGTGTGGAATCCTGCTGTTAAGAACCTTCACGTGCATCTTAAATTCTGTGCCCTTGGGGCCAGTTATAACCCCCCGAAGTTAGTCACAATCACTGAAGTGACTTTTCCTCTGGGGGACAAGTCAGGATGGAAATACTGGTGACTGGGGCCACTTGCTGAAGTACCGAGAGTGCTCTGCTTTGGGCATTAGGCACTAATTCAGTTTGTTTGGGCTGATCCTTGGGAAATAGGATGTTTAGTCATCAAACAAACAGGATTAGGGGATCTTGGACGTCTGCCACTGGAGACCATTAGTGGGTTGCATCACGGGGTGGGCATGAGCTGCAGAGGGAGGAAGTCAGAGACCCATTTCAATGAAATAGACTTCAACTCTCAGTCGACCTGGAACGCTGGCCCTTTTCTCTGTTTTTGACCCAACGCGTGCCTCTTGGGTCGTACAGAACTGGAAGGGGCCTTGGAGACATTGTCAGCAACTTCCCACCTCCACAACACAATCGTGAGAAATGGTTATCCCAAACTCGAATTTAAAAAGTAGAACTCACTTTATGTGCAGTGGAAACTTGCTTTCTTAGCTCTTTTACCTCTTAGAGATATGTTGCCCACTGGAACATAAAGATCAATAAATCATATCCTGATTTCTTCTCGCCAGACCAGGCAGGTGACGGAAGACAATGACATGTTTTAAATTCGCCAGTTCTAAGATTAACATGCACAGCTTTGTTATTTCCACTTGTTTTGCGTGAGCCAAGGAGCTCAAACCCTCACCTCTGTGGAGCAGACCGTCTTTGGGAATTCAGTGTCCTGGAGCAGCACCGGAAGCTGTGTGATTATGAGCTCAGGGAGGGGCCTGTGCTGGGCTATGACTCCTGCTTTCTGGTTTTTCACACTGATTCTCGCTTTTTAAAATACATACAGCCAAACGGTCAGCTGAAAGAGAAATCGAATCGTGCCTATAAAAGAAAATAAGGCTGCCAGAATAGATGATCTGTAATAATTTAAGCGCTGAAGTTCCTGATAAATTTCCATCGACCAGAACATCACAATCCTCTCTGGCCCGTGAGGATGGTCTTGGTTTTACTTTCCTCGATGGTAGATGGTGGTTGCACCCTACAGGTCCCTCCGTTGGCAGTGCTGATGACGTGGCTTCTCAGAGTTGGAATGCATGCAGACAGATGCCAAGCTGCGCAGGGACAGACAGCTGTCAGTCTTCAGGCCTGGTGATGGCAAGGCCGCGTGGCTGGACCGTAAGATTAAACAATCAAAGCTGCTTTCCCCGGGCAGGCTCTCCACTCCATGCTGATGTAACATGCACTCAGCTGCAGACAGGCGTGGCACTCACTCACTCCTGAGTCTGAAGTGGCCTCTTCAGCCACCCGAGGGGAGGCCTAATTGCCGTGTCCCTGCATTATCAGAAAGCAGGTTGTGCTGCTGAATGTTGTCATGGAAGGATTTTAACGTTTCATTGAGTAAAGAAACTGAATTCCACTCTCTGGGCTGGCGCAGCTCTGAGGTGGATGGCTCTGGTCAGGGGCAGGCTGTGGAGGAGACCCGGGCCCCTGGTTGTAAAGGGCAAAGCGTCCACACAGTAGATGCTGCTTTCTTGTGATGCACCGCTTGTCCTCGGAGCCAAAGGACAGCTGTCCTTCCCGTCCTCAGGGCATGGGAGAACTTGCAGGCAACCTGCAAAGCTGCCCTTTTGGTTTTGATAGCAGAATCCGGGCCCTTCACTGGAAGGCAGAAAAGAAAGGTAACTAAGATCATCACAAGCCTCAGGCTGTCCGCGGGCCATGGTGCTCCCCACCACTGTGGCTGGTACAAGCGGTCACGCCGATGGGCCACCTGATAAGGTGGTGGGGAGAACGGGCGTCTGCTAAGGTAGCAGAGTGTGTCCTAAGAGACTCCAGACTGGAAGGGAGTTGGCTGTAGTGGGAACTAACGGCTACATTAGAGACTAGCACCAGAGCACTCAGGACACGCGCTGCGTTCTCCTGTCCTTCTGGGACTTTCTAAGCATCTCGTTAAAGGTCATCACAAAAGTCTGGATTTTTTTTTTTTTGGCTTTTTATTACTGTGTTGTTGTCTTAAGTTTTGCTTTCGACTTGCAAATGTTCATTGACCTCCACTGTGGCTCATGGTCCTCATGATGGATACCAGATCCTGAAATGGGACTTATATAAATCATTACCACCTCATTGTTTATACTCATGCACCTCCAGGTCCACCACTCCTCCTTCCTCATGCCCTCTCTGAGCTGTGCAGACCTCAGCTCCTCGAATGGCCATGACTCCCCCCCCCCCCGTCCGGACATTTGCCCCAATGCCTAGGAGAGTCTCCCATCACGCTGCTCCCCCTCCGCCCTCTGTCCTTGGCTTCTCCAGTCAGAGGACTCCATGCCTCTGTTTCTAGTCTCCACCGGCTGTGTACATCACGAGGGAAGCAATGGAGTGTCATTTCCTTAACACTCTGCCAGGAGCAATTGCTGGACAAGTGGACGTTGGGGGATGGTGAGACATGGTGCTCATTGTCATGGGACATTAAAAGACAAGGCCATAGGAAACTTAACATTGCACTTGTTACCACAGTGCAAACGCCTTTCTCCCAGAGACCTAAGCACGTCCACGGTGAAAATGTCTTCTCAGTTCCAGAAAACATCTTAAGAATGTGAAGCTGTCTTTATTTGCTTATTTATTCATTCATTCACTCATTTGTTTTAATTAATTAATTAATTAATAACCACTAATTAAATGTTTCCTTCTTTATGCTGACTGCTGTGGAGCACAGACTCAAATTTGAGGCTACATTTCTCCAGTGACATAACTCCTCCAGGACCCTACCAGGGTCCCCATATTTCATATTTATCTTTATTTTCTCATCTTTTTGTTCTGATTATGGCTTTGTAAGACCCTTTGTTTCTGTTTTATTAATTTTTTTTGTAGAATGAGGCAAAACCTAAATTATTGAATGAATTTGTGTCCATTGTCAAAGTCCTAAGAACTTTGTGCTATAGAAAAATGGGTCCTATTTCCTGTTATTATGAAAAGTCTCAGAATTCCTTTATACAAGTGGATAAACAAAGGCAGAGAGAGAAAATAACTTTTACCAGCTTGTGCAAAAGTTACTATCATCACCAGAAAAAATTAAGCATTTTACCACTGAATGCTAGAGTCTCTTCAAGTTTAGCAATGATTTATGCCTTAAAGGAGAAACCATTTGATCTGAAATTCAGACAATGTGACGTTAAATGTCATTCTTAGGATTTTGTGTTTCCTGGTGTGTGTGTGTGTGTGTGTGTGTGTGTGTGTGTGTGTGTGTGTGTGCGCGCGCGCGCTCACGCACGCACGCGCATATACCATGGATGGAACCCAGGGTGCTTTGCCACTGAGCCACATCCCCAGCCCTTTTTATTTTTCTTTATAAGATAGGGTCTCTACATTACTTAGGGCCTCACTAAGTTGCTGAGGCTGGCCTTAAACTTGTGATTCTCCTGTCTCAGCCTCTCAAGCCAGCCATTCTAAGTAACAGATATGATAATTCACTGCTTATTTCCTAAATAGGAGTCAAATGGCCCGGGACATAATCATTTCTTGGAACCTCCTATTGTATAGCTGAATTTTGCTATTTGGTCTGAGCCTATGGTTTAGTCAAATGTAAGCTCAGAAATACTCCATTACTTCGATCCTCAGCACCACATAAAAATTAAAAAAAAGGTTATAAAAAAAGAAATACTCCATTACTGTTTGCTAAGCCTCAAAGATCTCAGAGAAGATGACTCTCAGAAAAGGCTCTGTTGGCGGGCCCTCTCCTGCCATAGTTCGCAGCTGGTGGTTTTCACTAGTATTTTGAGGATCTGATGGAAAGAGCAAGAAAGTGAAAACCATACAGCAAATCACCTCCAAGCTGCTGTTCACAGAACTGTGGTCTCAAAATCTCCTTTAAAGCCTGTGTGCTTTAATTGTGTTATTTCATTTTTTTGTTTGTTTTGTTTGTTTTGTTTTTTTTGAGAAACAGCCTTGAATGGGAAGATGAAGCGATTATTTCATGACCCTCCTCTTTTCTTTTTTTTTTTTTTAAGAGAGAAAGAGAGAATTTTAACATTTATTTGTTAGTTCTCGGCGGACACAACATCTTTGCTTGTATGTGGTGCAGAGGATCGAACCCGGGCCACACGCATGCCAGGCGAGTGTGCTACCGCTTGAGCCACATCCCCAGCCCACCTTCCTCTTTTCTTAGTTCACAAAAATGCTCACTAAATACTGGAAAAAATAATAAACAAACAACAATAACAACAACAACAACAAAAAACCTGCCAATGCTGAAACTCTGAACTCAATGAAGGATACATCCAACGTGGTCTTTCCAAGGACATAAGCCAATAACACTGGGCATTTTGTAGAGAACTGATTTAAAAAGCAGTGTCAGGGTGGTTGCTGCTTCCTTTTAGCTGCTACACATAATTGAATTGTGATATATGAAATCTTGATCGACCACCTAGTAGTTTGTTCATAAAAGGCATCTGGTGTTGCATATTCGATCTAAGTGATCTGTGATGGAGACGTCCAGTGGATTTCTTTTACTCCTTCCCCACAGGACCCAAAGGCAGAGACTGATGTGCCACCCCGCTGGCTGCCTGGGAGAAGTCCCCTGTGCACACAGCTGAGGAGAGTGTATTCACACCTGGATGACTACCAGGGGAGCAGGGAGGGGCCAGAACTGTCCACAGGTCTTCAGGACTTGTGTTAGCTAAGTGCAGGGGTCCAAGGGACACACATGGCTTTGATCCCAGGAGAGTAAGAGCTGGCCACAGGCCCTGGGGCTGTTTGCACCTTTGTGTCTGGGCTGGGCCACGTGGGTCGGAACACATCCTAGATCTCTGGGTGAAGGAACAGACAGAAGCCCCAAAGACATCAGATTTGTGTGAGCCAGAATCAGACTCTTGATGGTGGGCCTGTGAGATCCAGCAGTTGTGTGGATTAATATATCACCACTGAAACCAAACCATGGGCCAGATACTGCCACCTCGCAAACATGAGCTCAGTTCTGAAAATTCAAATCTGTTCTCGTTTAGGTCCACATCTTCTTTTTGGAATGAATAAAGTGAATTAACGTTCTACCCATCTTTCCTGGGTACATAAATATCCGTCAATCCAAATGAGTTCATGAACCCATTTCCAACTTTTAAAGAATGGTTGAGATGGAGGCTAAGTGGCCTTTAAATGGTAGGGTTTTGTCATCCTTGGTGTATCTTGACTAATCTCCACCAAGATAAGTGGCTGGGTTTTAAAATGTGCCTTAAAGATAATCAAACAGATAGGGGACATTAGTCTAGAGATTCCCTTCAAGGAACAAATGTTTTAAATTGAGAAAAAGAGAACCACAAAGTGAAGACGAGCCTGGTGGACCTCCTTCCAGACCTCAGATAGGAGTCTCAGGAGGCCTTTGGTCATTGTGACTTCTTGTTGAGGTCAAGCAAATAAAAATGAGGTTGGACAAAGGCACAGGTAACAATAAACTTGACTTTGAATAGAAATAATGATTAGCAATAAATTTACATATCAACAGGTACCTCCTGGATTGCTTGGGGCTACTGGCTCTGGTAGGTGCTGGAAGGAAGTGGAGGGAGACAGGATCCAACCCCAGGAGGAGCCTCCAGTTACTGCAGGAAAACAGATTAGAAAGCAGCTGATGGAAAAGCCAATGGATAGGAATGCTGTGCCCATCAGTACCCTGGGGACCATGACGGGGTGGGCTGGTGAGCTGGGCAGAGAAGGCTCTTGGGAAGGTGGAGTGCACTTTGAGTCTGTAAGAGATGCATAAAAAGGTCATTCCGCATGAGAACTTCTTTCCCTCCCAGGTACTTAAAAACAACAGAAGTAAGTACTTGGGCATGAACTTGACAATTACTTGAGATGGTGGGAAGGTTGGGGTGAGTAGCAAGGGAGAGAGAGAATGCCCAGTTGACTTGCACCTTGACCAAAGAGCTCAGGAATGCAGGGACATTCTTAGGGAACCTCTCCCTGAAAGATGCTAGGGAAACACAAGTTCTTCTTAAAAAGAAATGCATAAGAAAAAAATAAAGTACTTACAGGAGTCTCTTACTGATTGTAGACATATGGTTATTTTTCTGTAAGTAAATATGAGAAAAGTCATTTTTTCCAGAATCCCATTTCCTAAAGTCCTACAAATCTGAAAAAATATTCTAGACTTATCTCTTCAATAAAAATTTTAATTTAAACTGCAAAAAGCTAGACTGAAAAGTGGATGTTTCTATTAAAATCTTTGCTAAGGACTCCAAGTGTGAAAAAGAAATGGGATTTAAAAAAAAAAAACTACTGTGGTAATAATTGAAAAGGTTAAGGAGAGGGAAAAAAGAAGAGGGATAGTAAAATGTACCTTGAGTTTTAAGGACAGAAGCCTGAAGTATTGGCCAAACTGGGTAGGACAGTTTTGACTTGATATTAGAAAGTGCTCACCTCTCAAAGTGGGAGCTTAGTTTATATAGTAAACATTCATCCAGACAAAGGTATTTTTTGTGGGGGGTGGGCAGTGTTACCAGGGATTAAACTCAGGGGCACTCAACCAGTGAGCCACATCCCCATCCCTATGTTGCATTTTATTTATTTAGAGACAGGGTCTCACTGAGTTGCTTAGAGGCTCGCTGTTGCTGAGCCTGGCTTTGAATTCACAATCCTCCTGCCTCAGCGTCCCGAGCTGATGGGATGAGAGGCATATGCCTACCTCGCCAGGCCTAGCAAATGTATTTTGCAGGTAGAAAATAGCAATAAGACAGACGGTGGGGACCGAGGCACACACACTCTCCGTCTCCTGTTTTTTCAGAATAACCTCAGGCGCAGCTACTCTGTCTTTAGTGAGTGAAGACAGAACATCAAGAAAGAAAAAGGAGTGGATTTACAGTGAGGAATACACCCAATTATAGGTATTATTACAGAGAAAATGAGGCAGAGCAAGTGAAAGAGAATGAAAATAGGTTCAAGGATTTGTAAAGACCAAAACATGCCATAAACACCAAACCATATCTCTGAAAAAACTTTAACTGCAAATTTAAATAGACCCCTTTAATCTATTAAAATGCTCTCACCCATTAGTGCCTTCAAAAGCTTAAAATAGAGACCCAAATTTGTCTCACTTAGTCCTCATACACAGGTTAATATTTATGTCGCAGTTTACTTAGCCATGAAATTGATAAACCACAGTCCACTTGATACAGTTAATAGGTCAAAAACTGGTACTTTGGGGGCTGGGGTCGTGGCTCAGTGGTGGAATGCTCGCCTAGCAGGTGCGAGACCCTGGGTTCCGTCCTCAGTACCACATAAAAATAAATAAATAAAATAAAGGTATTGTATTCAACTAAAACTAAAAAATATATATTTTAAAAAACTGGTATTTTAATTCTAATGTATTTCCAGGTTGCTGGGGAGCTACCTTCCATAAAAATTCCCTTTAAATTTCAACTTAATAGAAATGTGTTGTCAAAAGGTTTGCTCCAAAGGATGAGTTGGGGTTTACAAAGTCACGTAGGACCACAGCCCTGGTCAATGTAAGCTGTGCTGATGTCTTCCCCCACTGTATCTGCTGTGGCTTTCGGGGGAGAGATGCACATAAGCAAGTCTCCCATGAGTTACATTGCACAGAGAAGAGCCTGGAAAACACTCCCGAGAGCCAGGTGTCTTTTCCTAGATAAATCCAAAGAATCATTCTCTGTAAGGCAGAATTCAAGGTGTCAGGTGGGTGGAGTACAGGGACCTCGGGGCCAAAGTTCATTAATGTGGCCTCACTGGTCTGGGTTAGCCACTGGTGCTGGCTACATGCCTTGTGTCTCATGGGCATTAGTAACATGTGATATGGCCCCGTTGAGTTGAAGATGATTGGTTTTCCCATAGAAAAGTAATCCTGGTCAGCTGGAAGAGTTTTGTACCTGATTCAACCGCAGAGCAGATTCCTGGGAAGTTGGTTCATTGGGTCTTAGTGGAATACATGGCCAAGGTCTGCTCATCGTCTTGTAGGTGTCTGGGTTTCAGGCTGTGTGGTCATGTCATAGTGCGTCCCATACTGTGAGCTTATATGATGGACGTGACCTTTCACATTTGCAAAGTGATTTTCCTTGGGTCCCAATTAGCCATTTGTCACATGAGTCCTGCAAGATGTGTCATCTGTCATCTCTATCTTTATAAGGCGAGGAGGTAGCAGAGAGGTAGAGACGTTAAATGATTTGCCGCTGGGCTCCCCGTCCTTGCCAGCCCAGTGCAGCTCAATGTCATTGCCATGGTGCAGCTCAATGTCATTGCCATGGAGAGGGGGTGGGGACAGGAACCTAGTCTCAGTGTGCTTGCAGTTGTTTCCCTGAACATTGTATCTGTGTCAGGGCAAATGAGTGCATGTGACATGGTCATGCTTGCTGGGCCATGCCTGTGCTGCAAGGCAGTAGTGGCTAGAAGAGAAATCTCCCTGTCTACGAGATGCAGAACTGGCCTCAGACTTCCCAGGGATGAGTTTGAATCCCTCAAAGTAGGAGGAGACAGACAAGAGGAGAAGATTCCTGCGGCTCTGGAAAGCATTAGTGGTGACTCCTGAGCGGAGCTCTCATGCACACCACTCTCCCTTAATGAACATCCAGTCCAGAAACCCAACACAGCCCCGTTGCCGGGACGACACATCTGCTGTCCACATCCCGGCAGGGGTTTCGGTTTTCCTGGAGGATGATGAAAGGCTCTGCAATATCCATTATGCCCCTGAAGTCATGCCTGGGCATTTGGAGGAGAGGCAGTCAGCTGCCCTGGCTAAATGGAAATGGACCCAGACTTCAGCTCTCTCCTAGATGCTTAAAAGCAAATCTAAAGACATCCACACCAAAAATACCCCTACTGAGTTCCCTCCTTTATTATTGATAAGTCTTTATTGAGTACTAAGTACTCTAAAAGCCCTAAGGCATTATGGGGAGGTAAAGAGTTGGAAGAAAGAAAGTATCTCTAATAGAAAAGGAGTGATAGCAGGAAGCCAGATACATAAAGATCCATAACCAGGGGGATGCCTCTCATCCATATCTATCTCTGCATAGTCCACAAGGAGAATTGGCTCATGTGCTCTGGAGGCTGAGAAGTCCCCAATCTGCAGGCAGCACTCTGTAGACCCAGGGGAACTGGGTGGATTCCAACCAGATAGTGCAAATCTCTGTGTAAGTGCCTCTGTGCAGGCAGGAAGAAAGAGGATGAACTCTCCCATCTTCTACCTTTTGGGTCTGTTAAGGTCCTCACCATATTGGATGATGTCCACCCAAATTGGGCAGAACCACCTGTTTAACTGAGTCCTTCAATTTAAAGGCTCATTTCATCCAACCCCTGACCCCAGGCACACTCAGAAACAATGTTTAATCTGGGCACCCTGTGGCCCTGCCAAGTTGGCCCACAAAATCAACCATCCCCAACACAGAACGTAGAAGCACTTGAATACCTAAGTAGACTGCTGTCTGTGTATACGGCCTTCCCTCTTTAATCAGGTCTACTGAACTGTGGCCTTCTTGGGAAGGAGAGGACCCCTGTGATCTTCAAGGGAACCCATCCACACTGAATAGGGCTGCAGATTTGGGAAAAGAGAGGGAGAGGGGGCCCCAAATGCCAAGCACCCCTTTCTGGCCAGAAAAGAAGAATGATCGTGCGTGGGAATCACCTACGCTTTCCTGGCAGAAGGAATCCAAAGGCATCTGAGTCCTCTTCTAGTCAAAGCTACTTTTCCACCCATTTTCTGACTGTGACCCTTATATATTGACTTAATTCATCATTATCTCACTCAAAACTACATCTCTCCAATTAACCAGGGCTCACTGAGCGCCCACTGTGTTTGCAGGGAGCTCAAGATGTAGCTGCACGTAGCACAGACACCCTCCCACACCCTCCATGGCTCTCCTCCCTCTGATCTCACCATCTTATCTTCAAGTTCTGCATCCCTGCTAATCCCTTAAATAAGCCTCAGCTTACCAGCGTCCAGCACAATGCAGGAAAGCAGGCAGCCAACTCTCCTTTGACCCACCATTCCCAGGCAGCCCCGGCTGCTCCTCCTGTCTGTCTCTCCTCCTTGGATTCACTCCATTCCCAGGGCTCAGGCCTGTCCCCACTCTGCGCTGGAGTCTCTTCTTAAGGACGCGCCTTCCTTCCCAGTGCTCTAGGACTTTTAAGGCGGTTGTCACCATGGCTCCTGTCCCCTTCAGAGACCAGGTCTCCTCTTCCTTCTCCTGACTCTGCCTTCTCAGCCTTGAATCGCACCCACCTCCTCCTGTGTGCACTCCACACCCTCTCACGCCTCCATCCCATGCTCAGAAAACCTGCCTGAACCGTCTTGTTGAACTCCAGTTCTGAAGGACTCATGGGCCCGCTGAGACCCAGGTACAATTCTAGATGGCGGGAAGCCAGAAGTAACTCAGTGTGGTCCTCATGCACATGGAGTCTCCTTCCCGCCAGGGAAAACGGGGATGAGGAACGTGCCCGAGGCCACCAGGCCAAGCTGAGATACTTCCTTCATGGTCTCACGCCTGATCTGCAAGTTTCGGTCTCTCTTGAGCCCAAGTCCCATCTTTCTACCTAACCCCAGCATTTCTCTGAGCACTTTGACCCAACATATCCCAAACTGAATTCACCATGAATCACCTTCCTCTCAAAAGTTCTCTGTTTGACTCTTCCTCAGTGACAAACTGTGTGGTACACAGTTGCTGAACTTCTGAAACCTTTTCTGTGTTTCCAGGGGTATCACTTTACCAAAGGGCGATAGTAGTGCCCTTGCTTTGCCTGAGATTTCCTAGTAGTGCTTCCCCAGGGCTCAGTCCCACGGTCCTGGAGTGGACGAGGAAGCCCTCCTCGGTGCCCCACCTGCCTCCCGTCCTAATGTGGTGGCACATACTGCACTTGCTGCCCTCAGGCCTTTACCCCAGCTCCTCCTGCTCAGCACGACCTCTCCTCTCAGCCCCTGCTCCACCCAGGCAACCTCTGCTTGTTCTGTAAGGTGGGAGCGTCTCATGGTC
Organism: Ictidomys tridecemlineatus; assembly: GCF_052094955.1. Classification (NCBI taxonomy): domain Eukaryota; kingdom Metazoa; phylum Chordata; class Mammalia; order Rodentia; family Sciuridae; genus Ictidomys; species Ictidomys tridecemlineatus. Next base: position 153,325,772 of record NC_135484.1, on the reverse strand, counting down.
CTGCAACCTGCCCAGGGCCGTGCCTTCCCACCTGAGAAGGCAGCCTGAGGCTCTCGGGTCCTCTGACGCCCAGAGACTCGCTCGGAGACTTGCCTGGTCCTGGCCATGGCCACACGGTGTGGAGAGTCATCGTGTGGTCTTCCTCCCACATTCACCTGCGGGTTCCTTAAGGGACGGGCTGTTTTCTGTGTCTTTTCCCTGAAGGTCAATCACAGGGTGCCACTGGGAACGACTTCAGTGCTGCCCTGACTCAAGAGGTCAGGAAGCCAGTCCACGAGCTGCGTGCCCACCCTGCTTCTCATGTTCCTACCTCCTTAAAGAAACTGCCCGGTGGGAATAATTCTGTATGTTGCTGTTCACGAGGAGTCATGTTCTGTCCTAAACTTGCTGCAGAGCCACTACGGGACGAAGCCAAGTGAGTTGCTGGGCACAGGGTTGGGGTTCCACTCCCACCAGCCATGGAGGAGAGCTGTGCAGGTCCCGTGTGGAGCTATCTATTTTTGACCCCACAGAAGGTGACAGGAATGCTGCACATCCTCTCAGCAGCCGCACCTGTCCCATGCGTGTGGGGACACCTGTCCTGGATGCGATGGGCTTCCAGATTCTCATTGTGTTTGCGCAAATGAAAACAAAGTATGGATTATTCCCATTTTCCCTCTGGAACCAACTCTCATCTCTCTCAAGCTCATTTATGTTTCTGTATTTATATGAGAAAGGAAGCGGATGGAAGAGGTAAACTGCAGACACTGTTAAGAAAAGTCTCTTTCTTTTTAACTTCTCTGTTTATACCACCTCCCACAGGCTCTGTGTGTTCCAATTCCCTTGGGAGCATTCCCTTGGTCTATACTGTGGCTCCTCCTGTCTATGAGCATCCATAGGCTGGACAGTCCCTCAGGCCTTCACTCACGGCCAGTGGCCCCGGTGTCAATGGACGGACAGGGTCACCAGCCAGACACCGTCAGCTGGGGCTGAAAAGCAGACCCCGAGCTGCTTTCTATCGCAAGACCTGAAAGAAGGAACTGAGGCGCTTGGCCAGAGGGAGTCCTGTGGAGCCGTTTGCCCCTCAGCGGACTGCAAAGGAAACGGGGTTCTCTGGAGACTCCCAAATGCTCACTCAGGGCGTGCTGCCATGCAGATGTCTTGCAGAAGCAGAGAAACGGGTCGTGCTCTTGTTCCCAGGTAATGGAGGCTGCCCCTCCTAGGGAAGAAGGAGGACCCTAACATACGCAGCACCTGGCAAAGGAGAAAGGAGGGGTGACAAGGAGCAGAGGCAGGAGGAGCAGAGCCGGCCATGAGACCAACGCTCAGGCCACGCCTCTATGGCATCGACTCTGCAGCACCAACGCACTCGCCAAGGGCTTCTGAGCACCTGCTCTAGGCCAAGTGCCATTAGAGATGTGACAGATACAACAGGGAACAAAGCCCACAACCAATCCATCTTCATGACGCAGCGTCCCTGAGTGGAGATGATAACAAATTTTAAACCCAGCGAATCAAGGGTATCGAATGCCAGAAAGTGCCTGGTGCTACAGAACCAACTAGAACAGGATGAAGGGCATCAGGAAGTTAGGAGAGGACTTGGCATTTTGTTATTGTTGTTGTTGTTGTTACCAGGGACTGAACTCAGAGACTCTTGACCACTAAGCCACAGCCTTATTTTGCATTTAGAGACAGAGTCTCACTGAGTTGCTTAGCACCTTGCTTTTGCTAAAGCTGACTTTGAACTTGCAGTCCTCCTGCCTCAGCCTCCCAAGCTGCTGGGTTTACAGGTGAGCGCCACCTCACCTGATTTAGCATTTTAAGTGGAGCTACAATGAGAAAAAACTGAGCCCAGAGCTGGAGGAGAAGAGGATTGAATGTAATGGGGAGCAATACATTGAAGAATTTGGGTGGCATGGGATGATTTATGACTTTACAAAGGTTATGTGCTTGCCATATTGAGGAGAGTGGGTAGAAAGATTGTATTAGTTCCCAAAGCACAAAAGAATATATAATCTAATTGAATCCTTTTAGCAACATAGGTCTTATTATGCATTCATGGATGAGGAAGCTCAGAGAGGCCAAAGCTTGAGCAAGGTCACACAGCTTGCAAGTGACAGATCCAAGATTCAAACTGTGAAGTGGGCTAAATAATGTATATTCCCCAGGTGGTGGACAATATCCCTTCCTGTGTAATCTTACCAAGGCCCAGGTTGCTCATGGGACTTGTGTGGGACGAAAGCAGTGCATAGACGTTGAAGACATTGTGACTTGAACTAGCTTCCAGACTTCTATGACTGCTGTGATTGTAAGCTGTGACGGAAATGGCTGACATTTCTCATAAAACCAGATGCTTTTCTACCTGGAGAGAAAAACGCCCTGCTCATTACAGACATAGCTAGAGCTCACTCACACCTCTCCACGAGGATTCCTGTACCAGTGACTGGGAGAAGCCCCGCAGGGTCCCCAGAACCCACTGAGTTGACATTTCACTCATTTTCCTGATGATAACCCCATAAAAAACATACAGTATTTGTCAGGAGCAAAGGTTAGAAGAACTGGCCAAGCTAAATAGAAGCGGAGACCCTAGTGCTGACCAGTGGTCTCACAGGATGACTGACTGCCTGTTGAAATAAATCCTCATGCTTCTCTCCTGAATCAAGTTTTTTCCCATGTCCCTGCCTTTAGTTAATACATATGCAAAAAGGAAAAAAAACATGGTAGCAAAAATAATTAGTTTTAAAGTAAAAAAAAAAAAAAAGCAAAAACTAAAATCTTCAGGGATTGGTCCCTATCGTAGAACTGAAAGCAATTGAAAAGCCATGGCTGAGGCGTTCCGGCTTACTAATACAGATGAGTCTTGATGGGAACATGTCAAAAGCCAATATGGGGAAATCTCTTTTGCAAATTTATTTGATTATAAATGTTACAATTATTTCAGGAGGTAATTTAGAGGATATTGTTAATTTGCCAAATTATGTGATTGCAGGTATCAGTTTTCAAATGATTAAAATTCCGGACTTCCTGAATATATTCCTATGTGATTGAACCTGACTTTTTTGTGCTAGATTTACCAAAGGTACCACCCTTCTCATCTTCCCAGAGGCAAATGACTAAATCATTGGCTCTTGCAATTTTCTTCCCATAATTGTTAGTCAAGTTTCAAAGGTCATCAGAGAATAAAATGCACTGTGTACCAGTAGATGATCCAGCTTGATGTGAAGAAAGAAGATCCTCACGTTTATCGAAACCACCTAAGTCAGGGTCACGGTCTACGTTGACTATCACAGGACGCCAGTTTACGATGTGAAACATTTAAAAAGTTTCACATTTTCAAATATTTGCCTTTCCAGGAAGAATAGGATCTGGGTACATGGCTTATCTGAATCCATGGGCGTTGAGAACAGTTTCTGTAATTTGGTTTGAGAAGTGGCCTGGCAGTCTTTAGGGAGAAGTTCCTCATGAGAAGAAATCTCATTAAACTTTCAGGGCGACCTATTTTCAGCTTGACTGGGAAATACATAATAGCTCCATTGAAACCAGGAAGTGGAGCAAGTCGGGATCCTGGGGAAGTGCCACCTATAGAGGCCACAGGGGTCCCTCTTTCAATGGTGGTGTCTGTGTGGAACCCTCAGCAGGAGGTGGCTAATTGCGTCCGTCCGTCCACTGCCTCATGGTCACAGTCCACCTGTGAGCTGGTGCCTTCCTCCAAACTGTCTTCAGGAAATCGTTTTATAAAAGCCCCAATTGACTGTCTTTCTGCCTGATTCTGTCATTTTTAGGCAGCTTGTCTCTTGTTTTATTTTTATGGTCCTCGGGAGATGTCTCTCAGCATTTTATTCACCCCAATTTATTGTGTGTGTGTGTGTGCTTTGTCCCCATTTCTTATTGATCCAAAGCTGTGTGCGGTTATTTTCAAGGGTGTCTCTGTGTTAAGCAACGTAACCCATCTCTCACAACCATTTTACAAGCACCGAGGCTGGTGGCCTCCTGACTTCTGGTGGCATTCGGTCAACTGTGCAGGCGCTGGTTGTTGAAATGATCACAAACATTCCTGTGTTTGATCGATTCTCCTCGAATTCCAGTTAAAGGCCATAACGGGAGACCAGATTTTCTACTCGGATGGAGGTACCTAATTCATTTCGATAGTCAGAAATGTATTTCATCCTTTCAGAAAGAAAACGTGTTTTTCATTTCATTGGCCACACTGCCAACATGCACATACATGTAGGCACATGCTGTACGTCAGGGCACTTGTTCTCCAAGAGAAAAACGTGTGGTGCGTGGGCTCATGTGTACATAAGTGAATGTGCTTATTTTATCATGTAGATACTATGTGACCAGATCCAGGTATTACTGATGGACACATCATTTCTTTTTCTCTGAGAAAAAGAAATGGACCTACAATGAGATGAGAAATCACATTTCTTTCCTCCCGTGTTGACCTCACTTTTCCTTTTGGATTCAGGTGAGAGATTTGAACAAAACTCTGCCAGTCTCAAAGTGCCAAATTCCCCTGAAAGGGAAAGTCATAGTTCAATAGCACCAGCTTGTGCACATTGATTGGTTTAAAGTCGGCGAGTCATTCATCAGTGCCTCCCTTCTCCTCTCCAACCCCACCTTATGGCAATGTCCTTCCCTCGGGGTCATGTTCTCTCCAGGGTGGGAGAGTGGAGGAGCAGATGGAGTTCTACTATATCCATTTTACTACTTCTGTGTAGCAGTTTCAGGCAGGAGCAGAGCAGAAAATGAAACCTTGGCTCTCCACTAATTTCAATTATGATTGAATTGAATTTTTGCAAGTAATTCTCGAACTTCTGTTTTCTAAGTGCACTCTGAATAAGTTTACGAAACAACGATGCCTGGCAGTGAGCTAACATTTTTAACATGTCGATTGTGACTATGTAATTCAACTTATGGTATTGTGTCCTGTGGTGGCCTTCTCACCTTATCTATTAAGCCATCCGGCTTTCCTCACAATCCCAACGGAAGACAACTATATTCACTCCTTGCACGAGCTTTTGATGATTCCGAGAATTGTCTTTGGCCACGTGTTAGGTAGGAGTAGAAGATGGCCATGAACGGTAGAGATTATAAACACCAAACAGCCCACTGCTAACTGACACTGCGATAAAATATCCTATTATTTCATAATCAAATAAAGTTTTGATGAATGGAAACAGGCAACGGATTGTCTTATCAGAGAAGAGCAGAAAATCAGTTGTCCTGTTGGGTTCTAATTGCAAGGCCAGATGGAGACTGGCAGCCAGTGTCATTCCTGAGACACACAGAGCCACATGAGGCCCTGAGTAATAGGCTCATATTTCTACTTGCGCATAGCTAGAACCGCACTTAACAGTATGAAAAGATTTCCCAGTCCGAGCATCAAGCAAATGTATACTCCTCTGGCAGACAACAACTTCTCCTATAACAGACATTTTCTAGTTTTTATGAACACTTCTAATTATTTTAATGTAGGGGAAAGGAGGTGGGTGCAAAGACACTCACGATGTAAAGAAACTATGGGGAGTGAATAATTTTCCTAATTTTTCTGAGTTGCATACACATGCTCATTTGGGAGAATATTAATATGTTTTCCATTAGTTACAATATTGCACTCCTTCTGCCTTCAGAAGAGAAACATGAAAAATCAGCAAAGAAATAATGTTCTTCCCACGTGAGAACGCGTCACTGAGCCTTGGGCAGATTATGGAGTGTGCGAAGGATAAGGAGCTGTAGAAGGTTTTGACGGATCTTTCCCATTTAAAGAGTACTCCCAAGCAGAATAATCATGCTGTGAAGTATTTCAAAATCTTCCTTGTGTCTCACCAGACATTTCTCTTTATTTCCTTTCCCGATTGCAAACTTGGGCTTGCGAGGAGTGGAGAAGATGACAGTCACAGAAATCAGGGCATTAAAAGGTTTGTCAGGCTCATGGTGCCCAAGTGTGCCCAGCCTGTCTTTTAGACAGGATTCCTTGTGTTCCCACTGAGTCTCCCTGGCACCTCGGCAGTAGAGCTGTTCTTCTTCACCACGCCACCCTCCTGTTCACACAGCACTAGGTCAGAAGCACCTGCAACCAAAGAGTGCAGACTCTTTTCAATGCGTCACAGTTTGCCTTCTTTGACATCACGCTGAGAATTCAAAAACATCGATTCAGTTGTCTTTTGTGTTCCTTCAAGGAGGCACAGATTTGATGCTGAGCCAAATTTAAAAGCCATGTTTAAAAATACTATGTGTGATTAAAAATACAAAGCTTGGGGATGGATAGAATAGCCCTCCCCTCCAAGGTATCTACCTCCAGTTCCGGAACCTCCGACAGTGATGGCAAAGACCTGGTGATGGAGTGAAGCCTCTGCAGTGAGGGACATGTGCTGCCTGTCTGGGTGTCCCAACAGATGGCTCAATCCGTGTTCACAGAGAACCTGTCCCGGCTGTGGCCAGAGGACACGTGGCCTCCAGAGATTAGGCAGAGAGATGCGATGCTGTTGGCTTTGAGGATGGAGAAAGGGAGCCATGAAACAAGAAATGTGGATGACCTCCAGGAGCCTGAAAGGCAGGGAAACAGACTCTGCCCTGGAGCTGCAGGAGGGAACTTGGTCTCCACCCAGAGAGACCCTGTCAAACCTCTGAGGTGCCCGCCTAACGCCACTGATGTTCTTCTTTTAAACAATAATTGGCTCCTATTTTAAAGTTATGGGATGCTTTTTTTTCCCCCAAAAGACCATTTCCCTCCATTTCTTTTGAACATGTTGATCAGACCAGGAAAGGGAGGAAAGACTGTCTCAAAAATTAAGATGCAAAAACTAATACTCAAAGAGACGTATGCATTTCAAGGTCTTGTGGAATGTTTACCAAGATAAACCATAACCTTGGCCACCAAAGAAGTGTAAATATATTTAAAAGGTGATGGTTTTACAACCATGAAAAGCTTGCTTTGTAATTTCAATGAAATTAAATTGGAAATCAATAATAGAAAAAAAAAAACCTAAAAAGTCATCCAAACTTGGGTGACCAAATAATTCACATTAAATAATCCATGGCTCAAAGAAGAAATCACAGAGTAACTAAGAAATACTTTAAACTTGAAGGGGAAGAAGCATATTGGCATTTATGGGATGCACTTAATGCAGTATAATGAGGAATTTACACCAGTGAATGCTTCCTTGGGACAGAAAAACATGGCTAATACTAATTGTCTAGGACGGTACTGAAGAAGTGAACAAGTTTAATCCAAAGCAAGCAGAAGGGAGAAAATATTAAAAATAAAATGGGCATAATCAAATACAGTAGGCTAAATCAAAGAGAATAAGCAAAACTGATTCCTAAAATGACAAATGGAATGGACAACTTTTGGCTAGACTGACCAAGAGAGCAAGAGATGAGACAGAAATCACCCACACCAAAAACAAAGGAAGAGAAATCACAACAGACCACACAGACACTCACAGGAGAATGAGAGATTATTGTGGGCAGATCATGCAGTAGAATCAGTAACTTAAACAAAGGGACACACATATTCTTTAAAAGAAACAAACTACCAACTTTGACTTAAGAACAAACAGCCGGACAGTCCTAAAGCTGTTTAAGAAATACAGCTCACAGCTTAAATAGACAAATGCCTTTATACAATAATTAAGTAAATAAATGCAAACTCAGTAGCAAATTAGTAGTTAGTAGTAAATCCTACCAAAAAATTTGAGAAAACAGTATATAAAATTACTTCTAAATACATCCTTCAAAAAAAAAAAAAAAACCAAACAGGAGAGCAAATTTCTCAAATCATTTATTGAATCGGTAATACTCTGACAAGATCAGATGAAGATATTATAACAAAATTACAAATCTCTCTAAGGAACAAAGAAATATATTCTCAATAGGATATAATTAAGTTAAGTGCATAAAAGTAATAAAATTATTATATATCACCTATTATTTTATACCAAAATTACTAAAACTGATAGATTTTGCAGTGTCACAGGATATAAGAGTTATACATAGAACTCATTTTCACTCCTACACAGTAACGATGAAAAATTATAAACTGAAACTAAAAATAATATTTATTATAATATTGAGATTTGAAAATTTAGGGGGTAGCTTTAAATACGTGCAGTCCTGATGGCTAGCAATTAGAAAATGTTGCTAAGAGAAATTAAAGAAGCACTAAACCACTGAAGACATATAATGTGGTTATGGAGTGGAAGTTCATGGATTGTTAAAATGTCTAGTCTCACCACAGTGATATAAATATTCTCTTAAAAAAGATCCCAGTTAACATTGACTGAGAAGTTTTAAACTAAGTGATAATCTGATTCCTAAACTTACAAGATAATACAAACTCAATAGAGGAGGCAAAATGATTTTTAAGGAGAAGAGCAAAATGGGATAATTTATGCTCCTGACTTCAAACTTAGGATAAAATTACATTAATCAAAATGATATAATACTGAAATAAGGTAGACATATATGTAAACAGAAAAGAACTGTGTGTTAAAAAATTGACTAATGTATATATTGCTATTTGAAATACTGAAAATGCTAAATAAGTTGATTAATTGGGAAAGGGTAGTTTATCAACAAATGGTGCTAGAATAACTAGATATTCATAATTGATATAATACATAAAATTAAATAAAAATAAGTCATAGTCCTAAGTATTAAATTAAAACTACAAAACCAAAACTTCTATGAAGTTTTTTTTCCATAGAAAAAAACATTTTGGGCATTTACTTAGGCAAAAATTTTCTTTTATATCACCAACCATCAGAGAAAATAATTGATTTTGTATATGGCAGAAGATAAGAGTAGAATTTTGTTCTTTTCCTATTTCTAGAATTGAAGAAAACTATTTGCTGTAGTTCCTGTTTAGAAGTCATGAATTCTTTTAGTTCATGCATATCACGGAAGGTTTTTAACGCACCTTTAACTCTGAAGGATAGATTTGTTGAATTAAAGAATCTTTACTGACAATTGTTATCTTCCAGAGCATGGTATGTATGGTCCCAAGCCTTCTTCATGGCTTTTAAAATCTGGGCTGAGACACCAGCAGTGATTTGTGTTGGTTTGCCTATAAATGTGACCTCCCATCTTTTCTTTTTTTTAATTAATTTTTTTAAATACCTTGATTTTATTTACTTATTTCTATGTGGTGCTGAGGACTGAACCCAGGGTCTCTCACAGGCTAGGTGAGCACTCTACCACTGAGCTACAACCCCCAACCCTGACCTCCCATTTTCCTCTTGACTCTTTTGAAATTTCATACATGCTCCATATGTTAGACATTTTAATTATAATGTGTCTTGGAGAAGATTGTGTTGGATCTTATCTACTTGGGGGTCTGAATGATTCCTGTATTTGTATATATCCATCTCATTCCCAAGGTTTGAAAATTTTTCTGGTATTATTTCATTGAAAAGGCCTTGCATGATCTCAGTCTGTATCTCACTCAGTTCCTTCCTAGATACCAGCGATTCTTAGATTTGGCCTCCTCCTGTCCCATATTTCCTGAATATTCCCATTGTGTTTTCTTATCATCTTTATTGCTAAGATTTCAAGATTACATATCTTGGCTTTGAGGCCTAAAAATCTGCCTTTATATGGTCTAATCTATTAGTGATACTTTCCATTGAACTTTTAATTTGACTTCCTCATTGTTTTTATTCCTAGCATATTTTTTGGTGCTTTTTCATAATCTTGCACTCTTTATTGATATCTTTCGCTTCCTGTATTTTCTCTCTTTGTTTATTTTATATATATATATATATATATATATATATATATATTTAGTCCCTTGATCATTTTAACCATCAATATTTCATTTCTCTTGGGGAAATGGAGATTCAGGAGCCTGACCAAGCCCAGGCATGAAGGACACAGCAGTGACTTCATTCGCATAGAGATCTTTCTGGTCCAGGGCCCAGGTGTATTTTGCTGCTTCTTGCTGTGCCCAGGAGAATGGGGCCTGAGCTCCAGTGTCGTGGCCCACCAGTGAGTCCTGGGTGAGACACTTGGGCTGTCTCAGAATTCTGCCCACAGTACGCCCCAGCAACTGGCCCGTGACATGGGCATGGCCCTTAGCTTCTCCCAGAGCAAGCAATCCAAGAAAAGGAGCCGGGAGGGACAAATCGCCAACGTCTTGCACTGTGACTTCTGCACATCATATCCCATGATCAAGAAGGAAGACACTAAGTTGGCCCGACTCTCAAGGACAGAGGAATTATTAAGCTTCACCATTTGAGGGGCTCTTATAAGAGGGCTGGATGAGTGTTAAAGTCACCCCAGAGGGATGGCAAAGGTCTTAGTTCTTTGTCTCCTCATCTGGTTCAAGCCAGTGGGTGGCTAAGGTTCTTGAAGTATGTTGTGTGTGGTGCGTGTTTATGTGTTTGCATTTAAGGTGGACTCGTCCTTGGGCTTCTACAAGGAATGCTCTCTGGTGAGCACTTGCCAGAAAATATATTCATGCTGAAATCCGTCGGTCTTCACTTCATATCCCTGCCTTTTGCAGCAGCCTAGAACGTCACTCTGTAATGGAAGGAACAGACCCGGACTCAGAGGAAGGCTTGAGAGTGTGTGTGTGTGTGTGTGTGTGTGTGTGTGTGTGTGTGTTGCCACACCCACTTGTGATATTCCATACCCCTTCTCTGCAGGAAGGATTTTATAAGTTACCTTTTCCTGTGAAATGATGGGTGGAGCCAGCTAGTCTTATTATTGTGAAAGCAAAGGGAGAAGGATCAAATAAATATATAAAAACAGTGATTAGCTTATCCATCCTGACCACCCTGGTTCTCAGGGAAATGTACTCATCCATGTCCAAGGGAAAACTGTGGTTAACGGCCTATCTGTCAGACCCATGACCTCATGTAGAAAGCATCTTTATTGTAAAACACTCATGCTTCTGAAATATATCCTGCCTCCTGTGTGCTCCGTGCAGCTGCCTGGGAACACATTAGAGAAACCTTCCATTGGTAAGATACCTGATCTCAGACAGAACACTTTCTTGGGGAGGATCGAATGAGCTGACACCCTTTCTCTCTGACATTTTGTGAATTACATGCTGCTGTGCCATTTCAGAGTATTATTGCCAAAGGAAATTTTTTCCATTAGAGAAAGCTACAGCCACATTTTATCCTTTGCAAAATTTCTAAAGGAGTAAGGATTCAAAATTAATCTGAAACTCTGATCTTTTCACAGGTCCGCACAACTGTCACTGGGTTTTAACACTGTTTGTCATATAAGTTTAAACATATCAAAGAGCTTGTGGAAGACCTATTATTTTTAGGCCTCATAAGTCCATCCAAACTGGAGTGGATCCCAGGTGCTTCCTTAGAGAGCCATCCTCCCAGGGCACCCAAAGCCAAGAGACGACAGGACTGAAGAATAAGGTTCATGAAGTATTCTGAATTTTTTATTCAAGATAGGGACGGAGGACTTACGATCATGTAGTGATGTCTAATTTTTTTTAACAACTTGCCATTTTCCAGGGCTGTTTCATGCCGTATGTTAATCCTCACTACTGTATTAAGGACATTCTATTGTTATATGCAAATGAAAAACCAGGTCAGTCAAGGGGAGTCAAATAATTTGCCCAAAGGTTACGTGGCTGGAAGGTGGAAGAATGGAGGTTCTCTTCAGGAAAAGTCTGTCCCAAGGCTTGAGCTCTTCCATGTGATCTAGTAACAGCTCATGACCTTACTGCTACTAACGAGTGCTTTGGCCATGGCTGTGAACTTCCCCTGGCTGCATGTGAAGGTCATCTAAATTATGGGACTGCCACCAACAGAGCACCTTCTTCTGCCGTCTCTGCCATGACCCTCACTGTCTCTTCTAAAGAAATGTGACGCAGTCCGGCTGCAGCAAAATAATGGGGGTGGGGGGTGACGAGCAACTTGTGAAGGTTGATACAGCAGGAGTGGGAGCCGTTTATTGCAGGACAGGAGGGGTATATATACATTCCACACAGCTTATCTAATTAACATAAACTAGATACAGCAGTCAACCAATAAGGAATCTCCACACTTAACGGCTTGCTGGCCTTACTTCACAAACCACTCCCTCTGGCAAAATGCCAGGCGCCATCCAGACTTGTTTACAGACTCCAACAGAAATGCATTGAAGCAATAAAGAATATCTGTTCAAAAGGGCATATCCTAGTCTAATTTTTGCTATAATACTACGTAATCAACAATTCCCCACATCTCAGTGATTTTTAGTGACTAACATGCATTTATTTCCCACGTGGACAGGTCTATGGGAGATAGCTCTAGTTTTGAGTGAGGTTCTGCACTCTTCCACATGTAAACCACCTTGGTGTCAGGAGATGCGTGCAGCGGGCTCTTTGCATGGTAGGGGGCAGAGTGTGAGCCAAGAAAAAGCACACACGCATATTTCAAGCCTGTGTTCATGGAGAAATAGCGCACATTTTATTGATAAAAGTGTATTCAAGATGAAGGTGGGAGGGGTGGAGACGCCACACCAAGGCCAGGCCATGAACAAGGAACTGAGGACAAGCTGTATCTTCCACCATGAGCAGCAATGTATCAGCTCACTTGTGACGTGTGCGTGGCTCTGTGGGGCCTGTTTCCAGAGCAGCCAACTCTTCCAGGGGCATATGTTACTGGTTTTCCTGTTCTAAAAAATAAATTGTAGAGTTTTACTTTTTGGTGCTTCTCCACAGAGGACACGTTCTCTCCACGTGAAGCCACATCAGTGACTGCTTGTTCTGTCTCAGTGCCCACAGCTCCAGCACACACACATGTGAGCAAGTGAGCACACACACACACACACACACACACACACACACACTTCTTACTTGAGTGATCTAATGACCGTTTGTCTGGGCAGAGTCATTATCTTCACAGCCAGGCCTCACCCTTGGTGCACTTCCCAGCACCTGGTGAAGCTCAGCGATTCCTAGTTGAGCTGCCCCTTCTTGCCGCTCGAGAGCAGTCCAGCTAACTTCTAATGGGAGGATGAGAAATGAAGGTGGCTGGTGGACAGTGGGATCAGGCCAGCTCTTCTTGTACCAGTGAGGCCTCACGAATGCCATGCTGACCGGTGCTGAGTTAGAGAGTTGGGAACTTGTTCAGTGTGAGACGGCATTGAATTAAGCCCCAGGTTGCCCCAGATTTGAACTCCTAGCAGAGGCCATGCACACAGAAGGGAATCGGTGAGAGCCGTGGCAGTGACGAGTGTGAAAATGGGCACATGCTATTCATCTCACCGATGGTTCCCTCTGCTAAGAATAAGCTGTTAGTTTGAATCCATCCCATTTATTGAGTCTTGGTTTTAACTCTTGCACTACAGGAGTCTCATTAAGAAAGAAGGGGCCTGATCTGACATGATGGAGGTTTGGGCCTACTTTTTCTTCCATTAGACACAGAGTCTCTGGTTTAATTCCTAGGTCCTTCATCCACTTTGAGTTGAGTTTTGTGCATGGTGAGAGATAGGGGTTTTAATTTCATTTTGTTGCATATGGATTTCCAGTTTTCCCAGCACCATTTATTGAAGAGGCTATCTTTTCTCCAGTATGTTTTTGGCATCTTGGTTTAATATGAAATAATTGTAATTATGTAGGTTTGTCTCTGTGTCCTCTATTTTGTACCATTGGTCTACAGGTCTATTTTGGTGCTGATACCATGCTGGTTTTGTTACTATTACTCTAGAGTACAGTTTAAGGAGATGAATAGAGAGCCTAAAGAATGGGAGCAAATTTTTACCACATGCACATCAGATAGAGCACTGATCTCTAGGGCATATAAAGCACTCAAAAACCTTAACTCCAAAAATACACATAACCCAATCAATATATGGACCAACAGACACTTCTCAGAAGAGGATATACAATCGACCAAAAAATATATGAAACAATATTCAACATCTCTAGCAATTAGAGAAATGCAAATCAAAACTCCCCCAAGATCATCTTACTCCAGTCAGAATGGCAGCTATCAAGAATACAAACAACAATAAGTGGTGGTGAGGATGTGGGGGAAATGGCACACTCATACAATGCTGGTGGGATTACAAATTGGTGCAGCCAATCTGGAAAGCAGTATGAAGAATCCTTGGAAAACTGGGAATGGAACCACCATTTGACACAATTATCCCACTCCTCAGTTTATACCCAAAGGACTTAAAAATAGCATACTACAGGACACAGCCACATCCATGTTTATAGCAGCACAATTCACAATAGCTAAACTGTGGAACCAACCCATATGCCCTTCAGTGAATGAAGGGACAGGGAAACTTTGGTATATATACACAATGGAACATTACTCAGCATTAAAAGAGAATAAAATCATGGCATTTGCCGGTAAATGGATGCTAACTTCACTTAGCACTATATTCTTAGCACTTAGAATATAGTGCTAAGTGAAGTTAGCCAATTCCAAAAAACCAAAGGCCAAGTGTTTTCTTTGATATGAGGATGCTGACTCATAATAGTGATTGCAGGGGTGAGGGTGGGTGGAGCATGGGAGGAATGGAGGAGCTTTAGATAGGGTAAAGGGGAGGGAGGGGAAGGATGGTGCGAGGTGGTAGGAATGATGGTGGAGTGAGTTAGACATCAGTATCCTAAGTAGGAAGACACAAATGGTGTGAAAATACTTTGTTACTTTGTATAATCTGTGGCTTGAGAAATTGTGCTCTATATGTGTAATATGAAATGAATTGCATTCTGCCATTGTGTATATAAAAAAAAGAAAATGGGCACACTTCACTCAGTTTGAGAATGAGAAATTCATCCTTGTTCTTAATGTGTGACATGTGTCCTGCAGGACCTGTACTCCCTTTTATAATATTGATGTGTCCCGATTTTCAAATAAATAATAACAAGTGTATACTTAACTTGTTTCCAATCCTGAAATTGGGCAATCTCCAAACCCTATCCACCAGTGGAGACTTTTACCAATTCTATCTGCTAAGATAGAAAATCCTACTGCAAATTCATCTTGCAGCTAACAACCAGTAACTGGCAAGATTCAGGAAGCCAGACATAAAATACCTGTTCTGTGGCACAGCACCCTCCTGAATTGCCTCCATATTTCCTCGTAAACACACGGAGAGCTTTTATTCCTGTGGCATATAAAACTGTGAGCCCAATTCATAGGGTTCAGCAAACCTCAACAACTTGTGTTGAAATGTATTACCTTTGCCTTGTATCATGTTTGCAATTTTCCATGAATTAACATTCATTCTCAATAGAGAAAAAGTTTGCGATGCTCACAGATTGTTTTTTTTTTATCATGATGTTGGAAAGAAACGAAACTAAATGCACAATACTTTTGGCAGTATCACTGGGAAAAATAAGCATGAATCCTTTGTGAGAGCTGTAGTTTCAAAACCACCTACATTATCTTCTTTTCAGAGAGAGAGAGAAATAGAGACAGATAAATAAAAGAAATTGAAAAAGAGAAATAAGATAAAAACCTCAGAGATCTGAGTCATAAGCTGGGACTACAGCCGTATACAGTATCTTTCTAGTGTTTTTTCTTAGTAGAAGCAGTTTTTTTTTTAGTAGATTGTTAATAATTTATTCTTCTGCAAAATACCATTCCTTATATATGCTTTAGGTTATGTTTTTGTTCAAAACACAAGGTCACCTTCTCTGTAGAGGTTTTTAATGGGATGCTTCCTGAGGCAGCCCGGAGGTGGACACTGAGGAAGCCGGCTGCCCTGTGTCCCATCGCGGTGACTTTTCCTCATCCTGAGCTCTCCAAAGGAGGCGGGGGACCCCAGTGAGCTAGCCTTGTCGCACAGAGCTTGAGAAAGTGTGTGCTGACCTCACCTGTCCATCCAGAGGCCCCCCGTCAGAGGTGCGCAGATGGATTCAGGCTTCATTTTGTTTATCTGTCATGTCACCAAAACTACAAAACTGTCACCTCTGCAGGAACTGTGGCCATGTTTTTAATGAAGTATGTGGGGACTCTAGTGAGGGCGGAGGTGAAGACCCGCTGAACCCGACCTGTTGTCATGGAGACGGCTCCCGTCGTGGGTTCTGCAGACACACTGGGAGGGTGGAATTAGCATTCAGAGAGGATTCCCTGAAAGCAATCTTCCCTCAACCTGCCCCTTCTGGAATCCTCTTCACAACAAAGGCGGCCAGATCACCTGGGATCTTGCTGTTCAAAATGGCGGAAACAAGTTTGCTGAGCCTTATGTGGCTCCAATGTGGCCGCATGCCTCTCAGCTCCTTCAGAGGAACCCAGCTCCTCTGGCAGCCTTCACTCCAGGAGAGCACAGGATTAAGTTTGTCCTGGAGAAGCAGCTGCTGCCACTGGGCCATGGCAGAAGACAGTCTGCCACTTCACTTTGTCTCCCAGCCCAGCAGCTCCTCTGCTAGAGTGCAACCCTCCCTTAGGGTAGCTGCAATTAGTGTTATGGAATATGCTTCTTTCTGCAGAGATCAGGGATGGACACCAATGCAGCTATTGGCTATCTTGGAACTCCCAGTGAAAAGATCAAAGATAAAAGGAATCAAGAAGAGGGGGTCGAAAGTACAAAGCCCCGTGGCCAGTGTCTGATGGCCTGAGCTCTCTTTTGAGTGTGTGTTTGTGTGTGTGTGTGTGTGTGTGTGTGTGTTTAACTTCTGCCAACTTGCTCCCGATGGTAAGTTATAATGCTTTCAGACGTCCCCACATTCGGGAGCTTCTGCTCTCCAAACGTAATGACATCCAAGAGAAGCTCAGCCTTCCTCCGTCACTCTTCATTCACTGAACACACCAGGTGTGCTTGCTGCTCTGTGTCATCATGCTCTGGGTCCGGTGCTTGTGCAGCATGACCTTATGCATTCACCGACGTGTGCTTTTCTTGTGGTACAATCTTGGTGCATGGCACGCTTCCGGACACGCTTTAGTGATGTGGTTGATGGATCCATGGAGGCAAGATTCCCACCTCCTCCTTCTGTAAGAACTCATCTCATGGTTATCAGGACAGATCATTTCTAGAGTCTGGGCAGGGTCCTTGTTCTCTGAGTGGCCCAGTGCAGCAGGACACTGAGCGCCCACAGGGAAGCTTCAGAAAGATCCCCCTGTGAGACTGGGAAGCCATTCTGCAAAACTGTATCAAGACTGCAATAAATTAAGGCTGCCCTCACCCTTCATGGCAGCCATTTCCTCCAAGGTTTTGCAAACCAGCATCTCTCATCTATTGTCTGGTAAAAAGCCTTGCATCCCAACATTCAGGTTGAACTCTTCATATTTGGATTCAGCAGTTAGTTAATGAAACCTTGCTACCCATCTCAGACTCTCAGTAGGCACTACAATATGCTACATCAATTTAATCCTCCAAAACTTTTCAAACTCTGAGAGAGGTATTGTACAGTGTCATGATCAGGAATATTGGCGTTCAGAGGAGTCAAGTGGTTCAAAATCAAGCATCTCATCAGTGAACGGGACTTGACACTCACATCCGAACCTGGGGATTCCACGTCCAGCATTCTTTCCGCCCTGCATCACAGCTGCTCAGCAAAACACATTCAAGTTGCATCCAGTCTCTTCTGATGGCTCCCATCTGTTTATCACTTTCCAAAAAGTTTAGTATTAAAGACTTGGACGACATCTATCAGATCAGATTTGAAGTGTTGCCTACCACTCTCTCCACAGACAATTTTATCAAATTATGTCCCAGTTCAATTAGTGGAATCCAGCACCCCACAGTTCAGCTCTGATCCTGTGTGTTGAGTTGTACACACACGTTGAAAACAGATCAAACATAATCGAGAAATCAAAACCGACTACAGTAAAACTGTACAGGATCATTTTCTAAAAGCAGGCATTATGACCTGGGTCAAGCTTGGAGGATCAATGCTTAGCTTGAAAGAGCGTTTCAAACTCATGTGTCTGGATGTGTCTGGGGTGTTGCTGGTGTGGCCTGGTCCTCTCCTGCATAACTGAATGCTGGTTCCTGTGCCTACTTATTTGTTGCATCTGTTTTGAAGGAAACTCTTTTCGTACACTCCTTGCAAATATGTTTATTTGAGCCAGGGAAAAATACCTTTCTGGTTTTCAGACTTTTGACCCCATGGGAGAAAATAACACAGTACGCTTACTGATGGAGTTGGGTGGGGAGCAGCAGCGGCGAACACTGAGCCGACAGCCTGGCTCGGTGGGGAATATTCTCCATGTGCGCCTCGCGGATACGTTGTCAAAGCAACTTTTTCCTCTATCCCAAAAGGTGTTAAGTATCTCACAGTGCCAGAAACACATCATCCCCAGCCAATTCTAGCGAGGTTTTTGCCAATATTGCATTTCTTCCTTCCTCCCCAAAGGTATGAGGCCAGCTGAGAGTCAGAGAAGTTGTGCACATTAGAAGGAAAGCTGGTACTTGCTGAAAAGTGTAGTTCATCTGCTTTTAAGACTTGGAGAAGTCCCAGTGAGGCCAAACCCCATAGTTCTTTCAGGAGGCCTGCCATCTGACCTGGGGAAGGGCTTTTGATTATAGAGATACCTTACACTTTGGTAGACATTGAGAAGGTCTTACAGCCAAGAAGGTTCCCTTCAGAGGTTGCTAGGAGAATTTGAATGGATGATGGAAGAGTGGCAGGTGATCCGTTAGGAATGCGACAGGGTAGGAATGAGACATCAGCATTGGAGGGGATCCAGGCATGCAGAAAGAGACGCTGAATATTCTCCAAGTGCAGACCTCTTTCCAAAACCCCAAGAGTTCTGGGCTTTGAAAGGAGGGTGGGAGTTAACTAAGCTGTGTGGGTGGGCGGGGAAGCAGACAGAGGAAGTTAGAGAAGGCACGATAGGCCAGAGAAGGTTCCAGAGCCCCCAGGACAGAGACCTGGTGCAGGAGCTGTGCCTGCCTGGAAAGAAAGCCACACTCTCTACTTGCCTCCTGCATCTTCGGATCAACTTGCTTGACCTGCCCCTGTGAAACAAGGGTTGTGTTTTGTTTTTATTTTGAAAAATACTTCACGCTGTGGGTAGCAATAGCCATCAGTGTCTGCCCAGATCCAACCTCCAGCCTCATATTCCACCATCCCTGCTACTTCGTGCCTTGCAAATGCGAATTCCTGGCGCCCACCCCAGCTCCCTCCCAGTGCTCCACCCCCAGCTCCCTCCAGTGCTCCACCCCCAGCTCCCTCCAGTGCACCCCACACTGATCCCCGCCCTCACTGCTTGCTTATGCTGTTCCCTTCACCCAGGCAGATTCTCTGTCCATCAAAAGCCAAATCAGTTCTTCAAAGTCCCCCTGAAAGACCTTGTGCTCTCTGTTGCCTGAAATTCTCAAGCCCCAGACGTCAACACTGCTGTCTTTCTGAATTGCATACACACTTGTATTGTCACAAATGCTCACAAATGTGATGACAATGTTATTTCTCCCTGAGTGTCAGGTTCTGGGAGCCAAGGACTTTGCTGTCACCATTTTTATCTCAAGTGCACAGCATCGTGCTCATTACAAGAAAAACTTGAAATGTTTTAACATCTCCACTCTTATAAAACATTTATCCAACATTTACCACTGTGGCTAGATTTTAATTCTTGTGATCACGGTTTTAAGAAGATGTGGCTGGAACACCCTGTTGTTGCTCCAATTCTTGCCCCTGCTTGATGGCTGCCCTTTCTTCCTCCTCACCACCCTTCTCTGCTGGTCCCTTTCATCCCCTTAGCCTGGTCACACCTATCCTTTCTTCAGTATCCACCCATTGGATCATTTTTGCCAACCCAAATGCTTCCCCGCCATCTTGGAATTGGCCTGCACCTTCTATTTAGCATTTCCACCGCACCCAGCAATTTCCCTTACACTACCCTATAGAAATTTTCTCATGGTTATGATTTTGCATTTATTTGCATAATTCTTTCCTACATTTATATTTCCCTCACTCAGTTCTATAAAAGTAAAAAGCCATGTCACTCTATCTTCTTTTTCTAAATTTTATGTTTTTTAGAGCTCAGAACAATGACTACACTTAATGGCTGCTCAATAAAGATTTGTTAAGTAGGCCAATGAATGGTTGTCTTTAATTTAAATATTTTAAACAGTGAGTCCAGATTTGTCCATGTTTTTTTCC
The DNA here is from genome assembly GCF_052094955.1 of Ictidomys tridecemlineatus. Classification (NCBI taxonomy): domain Eukaryota; kingdom Metazoa; phylum Chordata; class Mammalia; order Rodentia; family Sciuridae; genus Ictidomys; species Ictidomys tridecemlineatus. The sequence goes on along the minus strand of NC_135484.1, from coordinate 153,305,773 downwards.
TTATTTAGGGAAATAATCATATAACCACTCCACATTTTTATCTGATTAATCCTAATGCATCCCTTACATCTCTGCTCAGGTAAAACTTTCTCTGGAAAAGTCCTCTCTCCACCCTAGCCTAGGAAAAACTGTTCTGCTAAATGCTCTAATCGAAAAGTTCAACTTGCCTTCCTGACACTTAGCACATGTTATAATCATTCTTTTCCATTTTTGTCTACTTTGTTCACTGCTGGACTTAAGGACATCTGTGAGCAAGCACCATATCTGGTCTATTCACCATTGCATTCATAACATCCAGAAGAGTGCCTGGTACTTCCTGGGCACTCCATGGATATGGGTTGCATTAATAATACACACTAAGCGTTCAACCCATACCTGTTTAATTAACTCTAGGTTCTAGTAAAGAAGCAGATCTACTGAATTTGATCATTACTTTCTTTGCTCAGGTGAAATTTTGAGATCTCCTCCTCTCTTCTTCCCCACCCCAAGAAGATACTAGAGGAAAACAGAGCCAGTCATGATTCAGACAGAGCCATCAATACGTCATTCAGCCATTTCACCTGGAGGAGCAGCATGCCCTGTCTCTGGAGAGCAAAGCCCTGGGCAGGGAAAGGAGGGGACAATGGAGACCAGAGCCATGTATGTCACTTCTCATTTTATCAACAATGCCAACAAAACCGGACTCTTTTCTTTCCTCTTTCTTGTTTCTGGTGTTGAACATTCAGCTTTCCCATTTGAATGAATTTAGAAAAATTTCTTATCTCATTAATTTCTTTAGTGAGCTCTCTAAATAAGCGTACAGGCCCTAGGACACTGTGAATAAGAGCAAAATAACAAATACATCAGCAACACCAGCTGCTTCAGAGGAAGGTGTCCAGGAGTGGCTACGGGCAGTCAGGCCTAGCACCCAGTACCTTCCCCTTCCCTGGGGTTCCTGGGTCTCTGCCCTTCTCCTGGGAAGTAAGACTATGAACTTGACCCAAGGACTCCCTTGTTCATAGGGTAATAAGCTGATCTTTTTTCTAGAAATATATTTGGACCTTATGGCTCTGTTCTGGGGTCCGATCCAGCCCTGGAGACTGGATCCAAGCTTCCCACAGGGACCAGGCCTGTTCCCCAGCCTTTCACACAAGGGCGCACATGCACCAGAGGCTCTGGCCTCACTCTCCCTTTGTCCTGCCCTGGCCACAGTGTCAGGCTTGGAACCCAGTGGGGATTAGGCCTTGGGGAGTGGCAGACAGGTGACATCTGGGAACCCAAGAGTGAGTAGCAACACAGGGCACAGTCATGCCTGTAATCCCCAGTGAGAGCAATGGCACACACCCTCCCGTGTGTGCACATCCAGGACATTGTGTGCACATCCAGGACATTGTGTGCACTGAACCAAAGAAGCATATCTCTCCCATGCCAGCTTGTGGTTGGGAGACTCAGAACCTCTATCCCCACCCCCCAGGGCACAAGCATCAATATGCATGCAGTTTGCAGGACTCCCGCCTCTACAACCTTCTACACTCCCACTCCCTCTAACTGATGGAAAGCAGACTTTTGACTAGTCCTCTCTTGGAGTACTGCACGATAGGCTTACTAATCTGTCTGACTGGATGCCAGGCATGCAAGGATCCACTCAGTTTTGCGCCAAGGTAAAGAACTTCAGTTCTCCCCTTCTTCGAAGCTGCTGGTTGATGCAGCATTTGAAGAGACAGTCTGTGGTCCCAGAAGGGTGGTGTGTTTTGCTCAGTGATCTTCAGATTAGGCATTATTTCCTTGATATCGGTGTGGTGCAATGCACTGGAATGAATTCCCAAGACCAGTTGCTGAAAATCACAAACTGCATTCGACGATCCTTTGAAATTGAAAAAGGCTTGGTTGTGGGACTGTGGCAACTCCTGCTTCATCATTTTCAAGTGTTAAGGTTTTGCTGCAGAGGATTTTCCTAGGCAGAGTGGAGGAGTTTCACGTTTCTCTTCCAGAATATTGATTTAACAAAAGCGGAGAGGCTGCGTCTTCCGCCAGCTCTTTCCACTGAAGACTGATCACTGGCGGTGGCGGGCAATCCCCCTGAGCCTGGTGCATCTGGACTTATTTATACGCACAAAGATGGTGTCGGGAAAGGCAGCGCTGGACAGCTCTACTGTTTTATTAACACAATTACTCTTGCCACTTCCACACAATGAACAGGAAGCAAAAAGTGTAGATGATTAAAATTTAAGAATACATCATGGAAAACAGAGGACTTTTACTTGCATTGGGTGGAAGATTTTGTATTATTGATCAACTTTACCTAAATGATCTTCCAGGCCTACTTGAGCTATTCTGATTTAAACTAAACATGTTTTCAACAATACTTAAAGAAAATTGACAGGAGTTCGGCATGAGACTTATTCTACTAAACTATAAATGATATACTATTTGGTAATTTTTGTTGTTTGGTTTTAAGAATAATTTTAAAAAATAATAAAATGTTCATGAAGATTTCCTAGTTAATTTTGTGGGGATATATTTGTTTCTAGAGTATTTTTCTAGATTCAAGTCTTTGCGTAATGAATATTCAAGGAAAAAACAAAGCAAACATACACAAAATGGAAACAGAAAAAAAAAAACCTGTGTTAAAAAATGCATTTGGGGCCCGCTTCTGATGAGGAACATGACTGGCCGCTGGAACTTCTCCCTTCGGGTTAAGATTATAAAACAAGTTGGAGCAAACAATAGCCCACACCCTTGATGAAGCGTGCTGAACGAAGCAAGACAAGCAGTTAAACATGATACTGTTCAGTGTTCCAGAAAAGAGAGAAGCCAGGCTGGGAATCCTCCCCTCGCTGTATAGATCATGTTATGTCACACAGTCAGACGACGCCTGTGCAGGCAATCACAGAGAAAAGCTGTCTAAGAGCCTGCGTTGCTGTAGGCATTAGACAAACAAGCCTTTGTGTGCCTTGCCTTCAAGGTGGCCCAGGGGTGACAGCAAGCAGGAGCCTGTCAGGACGGGGGCAGGTTATTCCTCCCCACTTGCAGTAGAAGGACACAGAAATCTTTTTAATAAATGCATTTTAACAATGTAGTCTTTCTATATTATTATAAGTCTCAGAGGCCATCTGGCCTCAGCACAACACAAACGGGGATGAGTTGGCAGCCCGCCTGTGGATGGTGGTTTCACAAAAAGCTGACCTGGATTAACTGAGGAAAGAAGTGGATTTCCCCCCAAAGAACTGAAGTACAGGTGGGTGGATGGAGAGAGTTGCCCTTCTGGTAACTTGGTGCAGCCAGGTGTCCCTAGGGGAAGGTGGACTGCGTCCTCATGTCCTGGCAAGAGCATGTTGGCCACAGTGCCATCCTCTGTGTGCCTGCAGCAAGTGGCTGGGCTCCATGGAGACTCGGTGTCCTCGCTCAAGACTGTGACACCCAGGCATTATGGACAATACTACTTTATAAATTAACCCACTATTTTATAAGTTAGTCTCTTGTAGGCACAGAATACTCAGAACATATTAGCTACTAAAGCACTAGAGAATGACATTAGATGCAAATAGTAATAAATAACTGGACAAAGAAATGGGCCACATTGGCTGTAGCCATTTTATTACTGAAATTTAAAATATTCCATTCAATTGAAAAATTTAGCTCTAACTTAAGTATACTCTTTGAGGACACGATTTCGTTTTATTTTAATTAATTAACTTATTAGCAATCCTGGGGATTGAACCCAAGACAACTCCACCACTGAGCTATTCTCCCAGCCTTCCTCTTTTTTTATGAAATTTTGAGACAGGATCTGTCCCACTGCCCCCAGATAAATAAATAAACAGGAGCCAAATTCTGTATGCACTTGCCAACCTTCCAGGAAAGCACAGATGCACTTCAGGAAAGACACAGCATGCTCAAGGCACTTATCCTTACATTTCAGTGAAAGAGTAGTTCTCAGCTGGTCGGAGCTCTGGTCCGAGGTCTGAGGGATGCTGGGCCCAGGGGTCCAGGGAGAAGGGCAGCTCCACAGGTGCAGGAAGTGGGTGGTTAGCTCTGCGTCTTTCCTCTGGTGCCTTTATGCTACAGGACTGATGCATGTCAGTAAGTGGTTTGGCAGCTGCTGCCTGGAGAAACCACCAACTTATGCATATTCATTATTCACACTTTAAAACACAGTCAAAGCTGGTGTTTACCTCAGTGCTCTCTCCCTGTATCACTTTCTCTCCACTTTTCCTCTCCCTCCTTCCCAGTACGTCATAACCAAAACATGGCAATGATGTCCCCATCCTCTCTCCAAAGGACGTCCAACAGGCACATTAAGAGTCAGAGGAGTTTCAACTCACGTTTAGTGGGATTTGTTGGTAAATCCCACCTGGATGGTGATTCTCTCTGCCATACACAACGCAATCGAATAATTTCTAGAACAGGAGTTCAAGTTGTATTTGTTTTTTCACGGTGTAGCTTTCCTTCCTGCTGAAGGGCATGATCTTGTACTTTGTCCCTTGTAGTTGACACTGGTGCACCCTGACTGATCAGATTTAGCCTGTTTAAAGAATACCTAATATGTCAAAGACGTGTGCTCCTCCAAAGACAAATCAGTGAGTGGGGTGGAGAAGAACAAAGTCCACCTCCAATCTCTGCTTCCTGAGCTTTCTTCAAGGGTAAGGAAAATAGTGAGCAATTTGCAATGAAATAAGAAAAATGCAGAATTTGTCTTGGTTCTTCTCTAATTTTCATTCCTGTTCAATACATCTTTGTGAGAAGAAGAGACAGCTTTGCCCGAGGTAGTGAGATCCATTCATGGAGGGCACCCTCTCAGGAAACACAGGAGGCTAAATTATTGGATCACAAACTCAGAAAATCTGGTGGATGCTCAGCCTTGAATAACAGCTTCAAGTCATCCTTAACCATTCCATCACCTGGCCTTGGATTTAAATGTCAAGACATTTTTATTCTATGTTAAAGTAGACAAAATACAATTCAGTGGACACAGCTTGCCATATTTTGCTGTTCTCCTGAAGTCAGCAAAGCCCATGCCATTTCTCATGTCAAAAAAGCCTTGACATCCAGTCTTCATCAGGGAGCCTGACAAGGGATGAGTTTGGGGGATTAATAAAAAGCACACTGTTCATCCGATTTTAATGTTTGTTTAAGGATTTAAACCTCCCAAATAGAAAACTCTACCTTGTTCCAAAATTACTGTTCACTGTGACTTTTGTCCTGACTTTATGATTTTCACTATTTCTATGTTATACATCAAAGTCCTTTAAACAGTAATTTTGTTGGTGACCTTTATCAAATGCATCCTGCATTGAAAACAACTTGCATCTATCTTACCAGCACTCGGAATATAACAGGCATAGTAAGTGGAATCTGAGACGTGCACACTCCACCATCTCTAAGGACAGATTCAGAAGTACCAGCTCCCTTCCAGGTTGTAGAGAGACATGATTGAAGCCCTGTGGCATGACTGCATCTCTCTATGGATAGAGTGAAAAAAGGTCCCTGAACCTAAATTGACTTGATTTCAAAGAACGCTCAGAGATTCCTTGATTTCTGTAGAGTTTTCAAAGAAAGCACTTTGACCGTGAGTCTGAATCTAGATTGGAGGATGTTCGGTGGGAGGCTGAGGAAGGGCTAGGGAGTTCTGCTCTCCCGGACACCCACGCAGAGAGCGCTCACCACTCGGCATGACCTTGATTTCACCCAGTTTCACTGAGCAAAAGAAAATCAATGTTCCTGTAACAAATGGTGGGTCTCTCCACCCAGAGAACCTGGAATGTGGAGTTTATCTTTTGCCAGATCCTCTGGATTCCATTGAGTGAATGGTCTTGGTTATGAAAGGTTCGAATCGCACATTGTCCAGTGTGACATGACATAGCCGGGCAACTGAAATGCACCTACAAAGCACTGGAACCTCTTCAAAAATACTCAAAGAGCCTTTCCATTGAGTCCAGGGAATAGTGTGGGTGGTTCCTAAGGAATCACCAATGAAACAGGGAAGAAATTCCTTCTGTGAAAGGGGAGTGGCTATTTTTATCTCTGCCAAAGGTACTTATTTCTTTATAGCTCCCCTCCCATGAGCCAAACTCTTGGCCACTGGCTCAAAGACTACTTCCCTCCATAGTGCTGCCCGACCCTGTAATGGAATCCAGATGTCTTTCTTTCAGGTTTCTGCAGTGCTGAGCGTGGTCCGTAAAGTCCTTGAATGGCCACACTAATTCAGCGAGACTCTTGCCGTTACATTCATATCTCACAAATTTCCAGACAGGTTTGATCAGAAGAATCCTGTCATCTTTGCAGCAGTTCTGATGGCTGTGAATTCCTGCCCTCCCAGCCATGGTCTCAGGTTCCTGGTGAATGCTAAAATAGGTAAACAAAAGAAAAACTGTGTTCACAAAAGGTCTCTAGGATTTAGGTCAACTTCCTCTCTCACGCTGAGGGCACCATGCCGAGAGTAACAGGGAGACAGGGATCTGGCTACACACAAGTCATTAGCCCTAGTGTGAACACAAAGATTTGCAAAAAAAAAAAAAGATTTCAGACTCCATTTGAGTCAAAGGAAGGTCCTCAAATTTATTCTGCAGCTACTGAGACTCAATTTCCTGTGTGTGTGCATGTGCACACCACTTTGACTCTGCAGTAAGTAGAACAACGTTTCCCTTTCCCGGGGATGCCCAAACCTGACAATCTCTTAGATTCTTCCTATGGTTTGGATCTTCAATGTCTCCCAAAGACTCGTGAGCTAAATCCTTGTTCCCAGCTTATGGCACTGTTAGGAGGTGGTTCAACCATCAGGAGGTGGGACCTAGAGGGAGGAAGTGAGGGCACTGGGGGATGCTCTGGAAAGGGATGTCAGGGACCTGGCTTCTCCTGGTACGAGCTGTACGAGGTGAAGAGCTGCTCTGCCACGCACTTCCCACCATGATGTTCTGCCTCAGCACAGACCCAAGTGGCCAGGTGATCATGGACTGAAAGCTCTAAAACTCAACCAAAATGAACTTTCCTCCTTATATGTTGACCTCAAGTATTTTGTCACAGCTGCAGAAAGCTGACGCAGTTGCATAGTATAGAGCTTTAAAGTTACAAATAGGATTAACATTTCTAATCACTGACATTTAGATGGGAGATCATCTGGCTTACCCTGGTGGGGTCAGGGTATTTCATAAACAGGGACACGTAAGAGGACAGAGCAGTATGATGTGAGGAGGACTAAGCTCATACTCTTGATACTGAGTAAGGGAGCCACAAGTCAAGACCCTGAGCATCCTCCAAAAGCTGGACACAGGGAGGAAATGGATTCTTTTCTAGAACTTCTTTAAAGAAGCACACCTTGATTTTATCCCCATGAAATGACTCCAGACTTTAAGCTCCCAGAACTGGGAGATAGTAAATTCATGTTGTTTTAAGCCAGAAAGATTGTGCTAATTTCTATGGCAGTAACAAGGAACTAGCCCAGATTTCCTAGCTTCACACTATTATCTTATGTAATTGGTTCTACATTGCTGGAGAAGGAGATGTCAAAGAACTTTGATAATGGTCCAGGATGAGGGGCAAGAAACATTTTCAGATGGAATACAGTGTGAACGTGGAAGAGCATCTCATCACCAAAGAGAAGGCTTCTTATAATTTTCTTCTTCTCTGTCCTTTTGCACTGCTAACTATTTCAAGAGATTGACATCACACAAAATATTATCTATCTTAGGTTCAATCTAAAAAAATTATAGTCTTATTCCAAAAAGGTATTATTTTAATAAGTTTTTCTTTGTACTAAATAGAAAAACATATTTCAATAGTCCATTTTAATAAAATCAGATTGCATGACATTACAAACACTTTTTTTGCTACAAATTCACCTAATCAATGTGTGTGTGTGTGTGTGTGTGTGTGTGTGATAAAAACCTGCATTCATACGCTATAAGTGATTTCCTTATAACTATCTATCTCTTTATGCATAAATACCTTTCTGGTTTTGTTCTAGAGACCACTCTGTTTCTGTTTTTTAGTTAACTGACTTTGCATGGATTCTGCATATGATTTATTGCTCTTGGTTTAAATATATGGAGTCTTATCTTGAGAGAGATGTGCTTAGCCTGGAGGCCTTGCAATTTTAGTCACTGGAAATCTGAATTATAGGATTGGAGGGGAATTCAGAATCCACTAACTTCTCTTTATGTAGACATCTACATTAGACTGCTAGACAGATACTGCTTTTTTTTCTTTCATTTTTCAGTTCTCCTGGGAAGACGTTTGCATAGCACATTAAAATAATGTGAATTTGTGCTTCAAATCCATTACACTGTGTTTCACTATGTCTAATCCAAGTTCCCCCCAGTCCATTCTAAGTCTCTCTCCCACTCTGGTCCTTGTGCTGATGTCTGACAGCTCCAGTCTTTGAGTCATCCTGCTTTTCATACTAGGAATCCTCTGAGGCAACCGCCCTCATCCAGGTACAGGTAGGTCTACTGGAGGCGTCTTCCTACAGAGTAAGAAAAATGTACATGGACCCCCCTCCCTATTCTCCTTTGGATGCTCACCAAGCCACTGATCTCCCGTGGGGCCCAAACAAGGCAGCAGACCCCAGTCAGTCGCCAACCTCAGTACTCCAGTGGTGGTAAGAGGCCTCAGAGGCGGCTCTCACTCTGGCACATTATGATGTTCTTATATCACACATTTCGTTTAACCCCTGGCCTCCATGGCCTGGTTTTCTTAGCACAAATGAAATCAAAATTTCTACCTTGATATTAATCCTTTTGTCCTCCATGAAGTGGGAGTGGCTACAGTTACAGACAGGAGACTACTGGACTGGGAATCAGCAAACTCTTCATAAAGCCCTTCCTTTCGCTAGTTCTCAGTTTATTCTTTAAAATTAGTCAAATAAAGTAGATATTTTCAGTTCCTGTCCCTGTTAGGGTCTGTAAACAAGTCAAGATGGCGCCTGGCATTTTGCAGAGGGAGTGGTTTGTGAAGTAACGCCATTGAGTAAGTGTGGAGATTCCTTATTGGTTGACTGCTGTATCTAGTTTATGTTAATTAGATAAGCTGTGTGGAATGTATATATACCCCTCCTGTCCTACAATAAACGGCTCCCACTCCTGCTGTATCCATGTACACAAGTTGTTCGTCACCCCCAGGTTAGTTTGCTGCAGCCAGACTGCGGCATGTCCCTGGGACGTTTTAGGGCATTAACGTCTGTTTACTAAACGTGGAACTCATTGCAGAGATATCCACTGCCTGCTTGGAAGTGCTACTCCATCTTGTCTCACACTGGGCCTTTTTAGGACCTTTTAGAACTAAAAAAAAAAAAAAGCTGTTGGAAGCTGTTGGAAAAATCCAGAGAGTGACTATTCTGCAGGTGATCATCGAATCAACTTACCTCTGAATGTTTTTTCAGTATTTATTGAGAAAGGTTAGTGAAGGCAGTAGGCCTCTGATTTCCAAGGGTGTGTTTCTTGTAAATTACAAATTAACTTTAAATTCATTAGTTTTTAGATGAGAATGTCTACTGGAACTTCTCAAATTGCTCAGGAAGATATGTGATGTACATGCACAGCCTTTCTTTGCAAAATTATCTATATTTATGAATAAATGGAAATTAACATATTAATAGAAAAGGAAAAATTTTAGATAATTCTTCACATAAATGTAAGGAAGCCTTAAGGATAAGAAGAAATGTTTGAAATATAATCTTAATATAAATTAAAGCAAGATAAAAGGGTTGTTATGGTTTAGATATTAGGTGTTCCCTAAAAGCTCATGCACTGGACAATGCAAGAACATTCAGAGGTAAGATGATTGGGTAATGAGAGCCTTAACCCAATCAGTGAGTCAATCTCCTGATGGGGATTAACTGACTGAGTGCTAACTGAAGGCGGGCAGGGTGTGGCTGGAGGAGGTCGGGCACAGGGAACGTGGCTTTGCAGGACATATTTTGTATCTGGCACGTGAGTCTATCTCTGCTGCCTGATCATCATGGGAGCTGCTTCCCCCAACACACTCTTCTGCCATGATGTTCTGCCTCACCTCGAGCCCCAAGGAATGGAGCTGGCTGTCTATGGATTGAGACCTCTGAAACTGTGAGCCCCATGCAAACTTCTCCTCTTCTAAAACTGTTCTTACCAGATTGTTTAGTTATAGCAATGAAAATTTTGACTAAAACAAGTATCTGAGTAGTTTAGTTTCAATTTTATAAATATGTTAAGTATGTATATTGACTATATGAAAAGAAAAATAAGTAATGAAGAGGAGAATAACATTTTTGTTAGTGTACTTTTCTTTGTGCTAACCATCTGAAATTTATTTTTTAAAAATGTTTTTTAGTTGTCGACAGACACAATACCTTTATTTTATTTATTTTTCTATGGTTCCGAGGATGCAACCCAGTGCTTCGCACGTGCTAGGCAAGCACTCTACCACTGAGCCACAACCCCAGCCCTTGCAAATGTGTTTACTGAGAATGGAGACAGTTCAACAAATGGCTGAAAAAACATAATAGGAAAATATGATGTGACGTGAAGTTGAGAAATTTCAGTGCATCCAGTTATACATCCTTATCACCTCCTGCTTCAGGATCCTCTATCCTAGCTCTATTCTACATTATCAAATTCTTATCACTAAGCTTGGGGTTGATATTTTTTCTTGAAATAATTTCATTTCTAACCTTTCAATGTTTCGCATTCTGTATTTTTTCTTTTATATTCCTTTAACATATAGTTTGCAAACAGTAGTTAAAAATGGCTTCAATTTAACCCAGAGTACAATTTCCTTCAAGAAAATTTGTCTGTTTCAGCCATAGTATTCCCTTTCAGAGAGAAGACCTGGAAGGCTTTGTAGGGATGTAGCTGATGAGGAATGAAACATTTAAGTTCAAATTTATTTCTAGTTACAAGATGTAATTAGAGCTCCTACCTCTTCAACTCTTTGTATTCAATATTCATATTCTTAGCATTCTTCCACTGGCAATCAGTACCCCATTGGGCCTAAGGTGGGCAAATGAAAATCTTATAAATCCTTCTCTGAATTAAGGATTCAAATACACATATACTTGTATATATTGATTCAAGATATATAAATATATAGATATATTGATTTGTGTGTGTATATATATATATGCATATATATACATATATTTATTTGATTCCTTAATTCTGTTTGTATGTGTGTTTGTGTGTATATATACACACACACACAATCAAACGGAGTAACTTGTTTGGGTCGACCAGTGGTGGTTGTATTTCCTTCACCTTCTTTACCTTCTCCTAATAAGCTCTACATTAGGAAACTCTTCTGATGCTGCTGTTCTCAAAACACAGCTGTTACAGAAAACTGGCCGCTGAGCTTAGGAACGCCATGATGAAGACTTTTGGAAAATACCATTGAGTAATTGGAAGATGTGGTCATCTTTCTTCACTCTCAGATTGCATAGAAAATTGTTCCAGAAAAATAAATAAATGAATGAATGAATGAAAACCTTCACCTGTAGCAGACCTGACAGCGCACTCCCGTGGGGAGCATGGGTTCTCGGTGACACACAGGGCAGGGAGCCAGGAGATGGATTGCAGTCAGGTCCTGTACTTTGAGTCAGTGGACAATGAATAGCTCCATGGAGCCGGAGGCTGCCTTTCTCCTGCAGGAATAGCACACGGGCAGACAGGCCACGCCATCCATTATTTTTAATTGGAGAGAAAAATGACAGAGCGATGCCACGCGGCCAGGGCCTGCGTGTGGTGAGGAGGACACCTGCAGCAGAGCAGACCGCCCTGCTGTGTCCAGCTCCTTCTCCCCCCCCCCCCCCCGCAGGAAGAGGGGAGGGAGGTGTCTGCATGTCAGAGTCGGGAGAACCAACCTTCAGCTCTTCAGCCCGGGTAATCTGGAGGCCCATTGTGAGTCTTGGCCTCAGTGAAGGCTCCTTCCAGGGGACAGCACCCAGCCAACGTCCCTTCTCAACCAGGAGCCTTCCCCTCTTCATTAAATAGTTAGTCCAGCAAGAGGCCCTCAGTGGGACTGCAGTTAGCTGTGACACAGGGCTGCAGGTGAGAAGGTCAGAGGCATCAACAGCTCAAAACGGAGGGGCAGGTCGGAGGCCCGGTGCCAGCCTCTGACTCTCCCCGTGTGCCCGCTTCCCGCAGTGCCCTGTGTGGGGGAGCCTCTGCACGCCCTGGTCTTCTCTATCAGCAAGCTGCTCAGGGCAACCCGTCTCCGTGTCAGAACGCAGCGTGTCTCCAAGGCCCCTTGGCTTCCCGGTGGCCTGAGTGAAGGGATCCTCCCAAGATGAGACAGACAGACGGACTTCTCTGCACTGTGAAGGTCTTTGCAAGAGTTGTCCTCAAGAAAGCCGTTGGCTTCATTTCCAGACCGAGCCTCTCCTGAAGGCAGGACTGTGCTTCTGCAGCACTGGGACCCCGGCTGGACCAGGCTCTCCCTGTGGGAAGGTGAAACAGGACACCGGTCACCTCACTCGGAGAACAGGTGCTTCTTCTCAGGGAAAAGCCACCTTTGTGTTCCCCAGAGACACAAAACCAACATAAATGGACAGGATGACTGCATGTGTCCAAGGAAGAAGTGAGTTCAGACAGCCCCAGGGAAGGGCGCTCTGGCGCACTCACACTGCATGTCGGGTTAGGGAGCGGCAGCGCTGATGTGGTTCAAGGTCAGTAACAGCTCAGGTTTTCAGTAAGAAATCCAGAGGTTTAATCCCCACCTGTCAACGATTTTCAGTTGGATTTTAAGGCATCCAGCATTTGCAGTCGGATGCTGTGTGGATGGCTCTATCGAGCTTGACTCCTAGGTTTCCATAAGCAGGGCTGAAGTCTAAGCAGCAGGGGAGGCAGGCCCCATGCCCTCAGCTAGCCCTGCACCTGTGGCTCCGGCGTCCAATGAAAGCCTGTTTTTCTCTCTGTCCTTCCTAAGCTTAGATCTGTTTGCCTGGATTTGAGTTTATCGTGATGGTGTTTCTATAAGAACGGCTAACATGCATGACCTGTCCTCCGGTTCCCACCGGGAACACCTCCAAGGGACAGCAGATGCCAGGAAGGACTGAGATGGCTCTTGCTGTTAGAACCACCCTGAGTTGTTCGTCCCCATGATTCCTGGAGCAGTGGATAAGGCCGACCTGAGACGCCGATCAAGGAAGATGTACGATTAAAATAAATCTAATTAAAAATAGGCTTCTCAAAGCACAGCACATTCCACTTAACAAAAGAAGCCATAATTAACAAAAACATATATGTAGTGTTTCGCAGAGTGCACAAACTGAACCCAAACTGCAAATATTTGTCAGTCCGAAATGATGCAAGTTGTTTCCCTGGTTATTTGAAAAAGGGAAGGATTTGTGTGAGTTACAAGATGAGTTCTGGGGTGCTTCACTTAGTAACATCTAGGGTCACTGTCAGATCATTCACATGGCGGCTCGCTCATCCCATTCCTGTGGTGTCTGTCCAGAAACTCTTTATATTCTCTGTGTCTGAGCAAATGTTTAAGGCAAGTAACAATGCTAACAATGCTTGAATTTAGAACACACAGTCACATGAGCCAAATAAGAAAAAAAAAAAAAAGTTTAACAACTGGGGTAGAAAGTAAGATGTGGAATTTGTTGTGTATGCATGCCTCCATGAGTGGGTGGCCCATAATAAGCCATGCGAGACCAGTGCAAGCCTGTTCCGAAGATCAATACCTCGGCTGCAGCCATCCATCATCTCTAACACAGGCAGGATGCAATCAATGGTAATCCATCTCTTTCCCATTGGATAATTGATTTTTTAAAAAATTTGTGGGATTGATCTTTTCTCATTTTAAGAAACTGTCATTGCATAATACAGTAGTCTTAAGTGTTGAGGAAAAAAAAGAGTTTAGTTGTTTCAATAAAATTCT